>NC_056744.1:374019228-374639228 GCF_019279795.1 Protopterus annectens
CAGATTCTGGAAGTAAACTGGTAGTTGTTTTTGTTTTTCTTCTGTGAGAAAGGCCATTTGGGTGGTTGTGTCTAGATCCGCACCCAGAAAAGTTATTCTTTGGGATGGAACCAGTCTTGATTTGTGGATGTTGACTGTATATCCCAAGGCCTGTAACAGGTGGATGGCATAGTCCAAGTCCCTTAAAGTTTGCTTGCTGTCCGCTTGTATTAGGCAGTCGTCCAGATATGGGTAAATTTGAATCCCCTGAAGTCTGCAGTGTGCAATTACTGATGCCAGGCATTTCGTGAATACTCTGGGCGCAGTAGATAAGCCAAAGGGCAATGCTGAGAATTGATAATGCTCTGACCCTGCAAGAAATCTGAGGTGTCTTCTGCAGCTCTGTCGAATAGGGACATGCAGGTATGCCTCCTTGAGGTCTAGAGTCACCAGCCAAGACCCCTTGCCCAGCATGGGAAGGAGTTGCTGTAGAGTCATCATTTTGAATTTTGGCACAATGAGGTAAGTATTCAGTGCGGACAAGTCGAGAATAGGCCTCCATTGATTTTCTTTTCTTGGAACAAGGAATAATCTGGAGTAAAATCCCTGGCCTTGTTCTGAAAGAGGTACCTTTTCTATGGCTTTCATTTGCATTAAGTTGGTAATTTGCTTCAAAGCCTCTGCCCTCTGATTCGGTGGCAGGTCTGGCATGCCTTTTCTTTTTGGCAATGAGTGGAAATGGAACTTGTATCCCTTGTCTATTATTTGCAGTGTCCATGTGTCCCTTGTAATGCTGTGCCAATTTTTTGAGAATAAAGAAAGCTTTCCGCCCAAAGGTGCTTCTAATTGAGCCCTGGTCGGTGGAGTCAAAATAAAGCCATTGAGTCTGTCCTGGTGTAGCAGTTGTAGTTCCTGCACTACCTCCCTGGTTGGGAGGCTGCCACTGACGGCCTCTGTAGGAGCCTCTAGCTTGCCTTCTACCTCTGGCATGCCTATTCCTGCCTCTTTTGAGATCTGTCTGAGTCCGGAAAGGACCAATTCTTAGTAGGCCAATTTCTGCTGAATCTCGGTGGTTGGACTTGCAGAAAGTCTTTAACTGTTTGCACAGATTTTGCCTTTTCTTCAAATTTCTTTAAAACCTCTTGAGCCGTGGAACCAAATAATTTTTGCTTTTCCATAGGAGCATCCAAAAGCTTAGCTTTAACATGGTCTGGCAGAGATTGTTCCTTCAGCCAGGCATGCCTACGTATAACTGCACCTGTCATAGCTGATCTACATGAAGCTTCCAATGCATCATAACCACACTGCAAGAAATGGTTACTAACCTACTGGGAGTTATGCACCAGATCCTGAAGGGATTTGCAATCAAGGGGTTCAGAAGAGGACAGTTTCTTATGTAATTCATCTAGTAAATACTCTTGGTACTGTATCATATGAAATTGACAATTTAATGCCCTCATGGAAAGAGTTGCAGAAGTATACACTTTCTTACTCCATCTCTCTAATGCTCTAGACTCCCTTTCAGAAGGTAGAAGATTTTTAGCAGTGGCAGCTGCAACCCCTTTTGGGCCCTGGGAAATAGTTTCTGGATCAGCAGAGTGGGCCTTGTACAGGTGTAAATGTGAGTCCGGGACACTGTAGTACCCATCAGGTTTGGCAGGAGCCGGAGGGAGAGAGTCAGGGGCAGTACTAGCATCAGAGTACACATCATCAATGACATTCAGAACAGGAGGCATAGCTAAGGGTCTATGCTGAGGTAAATGTAAAAAGGTCCTTAATCTCTTTCTGGAATCAGAGAATTCCTGACCCTGCCATTGAAAATGTTCCCTCAGAGTGTAATGTCTCTCCAAAGGAAAACTCTTCAGGAGGGGAGGCCGAGGGAATAGATTCTTCAGCATCAGAATCCTCGTAGGCTGAATAAGCCTCCTCCTGGTGGTCTGACAGAGCAGAGCCATCCGTGGATTCATCTGAGGACTGCGGATCAGAGGGCTCAACCCTAGGCCTTTTGTCTGGAGGTGGATGAGAGGCCCTGTCCGGATGAGGTTGGGAACCTCTAATTAATGAGATCAGATCCTCTGCTAGGGTAAGAATCTGAGAGCTAGTAGAATGTCTCTGAGAGGGAACCTTGGGAGGCAAAGCCTTAGTAAGTTTAGCAGCCTTAGCCCTAGAGAAAGCCTTAATGGACATGGAAGCAGGGGGTCTGGCTGCACCACGTGCGGGAGTAGACTTATCTAAAGGAATGGTGTTGGAAGGTTCCTGGACACCGGTTTCAGTAGGTAATTCAATGATAGACTCGGCCGGGGCCTCCAGAGCCGAGGTAGTTGGTTGTGTGGTTTCAGTAATAGGAAGTACCAAGGACTCTGTTTCAGCCGAGACCGAGACACTTGCGGTAGGCCCAACCGAGGCTTCAGCCAAAACCGCGGTCCGCGTGTCGGTCCTTGTCCTTCCGTTTTAACTAAATGCGAAGTCGGAGTCTCCGACGGCATCTTATAAGCAAAACTAGCCCCAAAAAAACTCCTCTGCAAACTCCGACCGATGTCTAAGAGTTCGTCGGTTGAAGGAAGCACAGGCTGAACAGGCCGGGACGTCGTGGTCTGGGCCTAGGCAGGGGAGGCAGTAAGAGTGGAAATCCTTATGAGGTATTTGTTTCCCACAAGTTAAACAATTATTAACTTTATCTGACATCGGCTGAGGCAAGAAAGAGTCCCCAATGGGGTACTTGGCTTTTTCGAAGTCTTCGGTAGCTGAATCACAGGAGCTGGCCGACCGGCACTTGCGAACTGCTTCTGCTTCAGGCACCACGCAGCAAGAAAGACTGAGGAAGATGGTGGCGGCTGATGCTTTTATACCCCAGACGCTCTGACGTCGGGGAAAGTGCGAGATCAGCCGAAGCCAGACCCAGACTTTGGAATCCGGCCGACCGAAGGGCTGCCTGAGGCAGGACAACCCATATGTGATGACTGCAGATGTATCCTTGAAGGACATCTTATTTACAGACCTACTAGTACTGTCATTAGGTTAATAATCATGCGCATCTTTCATCCCCTACCTACATAAAAAAAAGAGACACTATCCGGTCAAAGTATACATAAATATAATACTGGTGGGCATGTACTCATATATATACATATATATATATATATATATATATATATATATATATATACATACATATATATACATATATATATATATATATATATATATATATATATATATATATATATATATATATATATAGACACACACACACAAATATACACACACACATTGAGATAAATATATATATATATATATATATATATATATATATATCAATAGATCCCGAGAAAAGACAGAGGACTTTCTGCTCTGGATGGCAGAAAATGACTGCACATACACTCACTTCCAGTCACAGCTGAAGGCTTCATTCAAAGGATATGCTCAGCCAACCAGCTGCTACAGGAAGAGAGGGAGGGGATTCTGAGCTTTTGAAACCTGGACAGTTGTGGATTACCTTAGCAGACAACACAAAATGCCACTGAGGCAGTGGAAATTATGAACATCTTCCATTCATCACTCTGGATGTTGCCTCAATGAAACTAGACAATCAAATGCTGCTGCCATGCAGCAAAAAGAAAGTACAGTTTTGTACCTACCATAAATGTAGATGTTCAAGTGCTAATACAGCTGCAGTCATAATAGATGGGATTGTCCTGTCAGGTGGGTCCTCGGTCCGCCGAATTCCAAAGTCTAGGCCTGGCGTCGGATGTCGTCGCTTCTTCCCTGACGTCAGTGCGGCAGGGGTATAAAAGAACCAACCAACGCCATTTTCTTCAGTTTTTCTTGCCCCAGATGTCAGGTGCCCCCAGAAGGAAGGCAAAACAAACTTATGCAATAATGCAATGTAATATAATCAAAAAACAGTAGTTTGCAAGCAAATACAACATAAAAGAATACCCCAATCAGGTTGTATGAGGAGGTGTTTGTCATAAGGCCTGTCCCAAGAGGGGATGGAGGGAGGGAAACCTGGACTGCAGCTGTATTAGCACTCGAACATCTACATTTATGGTAGGTACAAAACTGTACTATGTTCATCGTGTATACAGCTGCAGTCATAACAGATGGGTAGAATCCCAAAGCTAAAAATGAATGGCAGGCACTAAGTGGAACTAGGAGGAGCAAGGATGCCCTGCAAGACTGCTGTGGCAAAGCCCGCTCTAGATATAGAGTATAGTGGAAGGTGATAGTGCTTGGAGAAAGTGTGTACAGAACTCCAAGTGGCTGCTTCCAAAATATCCTTGGTAGGAACCCCCCTGAGGAAAGCTGCAGAGGTAGCTGTGGCCCTTGTGGAGTGAGATCTGATACTTGCAGGTACAGTTTTACCATGAAATGAGTAACAAAAGTGCATGCAGTGGGCTATCCATTTTGAGATTGTCTGTTTGGAAATAGCCTTTCCTTGAGCACCTGTAGCATAGGACACAAAAAGTTGCTCTGATTTTCTGAATGGCTTTGTCCTGTCCAAATAATAACGAAGTTGTCTGTGAATGTCCAAGGAATGTAGTAGTCTTTCCCCTTTGTTTTGTGGGTTAGGATAAAAGGTAGTTAAGTGGATAGTCTGATTTAAGGCTACACTGGATACTACCTTTGGCAAAAAGAAAGGGTTGGTTCGTAAGGAAACTCTGTCCCGATGGAAAATGATGAAAGGTTGCACAGCCATGAGGGCTTGTAGTTCCGAAACCCTGCGTGCTGAGGTGATAGCCAGAAGGAAGGCTGTTTTCCATGATAAATATTGCAGATCTGTTGAAGCAGCTGGCTCAAATGGAGGCAGGGTCAGTTTTTCTAATGAAGTTGAGGTCCCAAGCAGGTACTGGTGGCTTCCTTGGGGGTTTTATATTCTTAGCCCCTCTGAGGAACTGTCTTAAGAGAGGATGTGAGAATAAAGGAGGATCAGTGTTGTATTGTGCAGAAATGGCTGAAGCATGGATCTTGATGGAGGAGAAGGAAAGTCCACTGTTACATCTCAGCTAGGTACTGTAATATTTGAGGTAAATTTAGTACCCAAGGATTCTGGCCCTTTTTCTGATTCCAGGCACAAAACTGTTTCCATTTGGCGGAGTAGGCTTTTCTAGTAGAAGGCCTTCTGGCCTCCAAGATGACATCCTGCGCCTCCTTGGAGAGGAGGGTCTGTTGGGAAATCAAGGAATCCTCCATGCGGCTAGATTGAGGGTTTTCAGCTGACTGTGAAGAGTTTTGAAGTTGTACTGGGTCAACAGAAGAGGCACTAGAGGCAGGATCCATGGTGGGGAATGCGTCAGGCTCCTCAGGAGTGGATACCAGTGTTGTCTTGGCCAGTCTGGAGCAATGAGAATCATCTTTGGCCTGTCTGCTCTGGCTTTTAATAGAACTTTGGGCAGCAAAGGAAGAGGTGGAAAGGCATAAACCGTCAATGTTGTCCAACTGAAAGAAAGTGTGTCCACTTTCCAGTCTGTGGATGATAGGTCCTTGAGCAAAATTTTTCCAGTTGGTAATTTCTGTGGGTAGCAAAGAGATCTATGTCTGGCCTTCCCCATGCCTGGATTATCTTTGCGAAAACCTGAGGATGCAACTTCCATTCGTGTGGATCTGTCATATTTCTGCTTAGGTTGTCTGCCAGGGTGTTTTCCTTGCCTGGCAGGAGTTGTGCTTGAAGTTGGATTTGTAATTCCAGAGCCGTGTTCCAAAGAGACATGGCTAGTCTGCAAAGGGGGTATGAATGAGTTCCTCCCTGTTTGTTTATGTACCACATCACTGTGGTGTTGTCTGTCCTTATCAATAGCTGGCCTGGATGCAGTAGGTCTTTGAAGGCCATAATAGCATTTTGTACTGCTAGCATTTCCTTTTTGATTGATGTGTAGGTGCTTTTCTTTTTGGGACAATTGCCCTGAATGCACTGTTCTGTCATGTGCGCCCCCCAGGCGTAGTCCGAGGCGTCTGTTGTGATGATTTGATTTGCTTGAGGCATGCAGAAGGGGAGACCTATGTTTCTTTGGCATGCTTGAGCCCACCACAAAAATTCCTTTTGAAGACATGGAATGAGTGGTATAATTGTTTCCAAACTGTGAATGTGTTGAGACCATAACTTTTTTAGGTACCATTGAAGTTTCCTCATATGCAGCTTTGCACATGGGATTAGCAGGATGCAAGATGCCATGAATCCCAGAGCCTGCAGGACTTACCTTGCAGTCAGCCTGGTGAAGGTTGCCACTTTTCTGAAGTATTGAGATAGTTGCCCTTGTTTCTCTGGCGTGAGGTAGGCCATCTGGGTGTTTGTATTCAAGCTGGCACCCAGGAAAACTATTGCTTGAGAGGGTATTAGTCTTGATTTCTTTTTGTTGACTGTGTATCCCAGAAAGTTCAACAACTTTATTACAAACGCCAGGTGTTTCAGAAGTATGTGCTTGCTGTCCGCTTGGATGAGGCAGTCATCCAGATATGGGTATATTTGTATCTCTTGAAGTCTGCAGAAGGCAATTACTGATGCCAGGCATTTCGTAAACACTCTGGGCGCAGTAGATAAGCCAAAGGGCAATGCAGAGAATTGATAATGGGTTGAACCTGCAAGAAATCGGAGGTATCTTCTGCAAACTTGTCTGATAGGGACATGCAGGTATGCCTCCTTGAGGTCCAATGTTACCAGCCAAGACTCCTTGCCCAGCATGGGAAGAAGCTGCTGTAATGTCAGCATCTTGAATTTTGGTACAAGTAAATATGTGTTTAGGATGGATAGGTCCAAAATAGGTCTCCAATCTTTGTCCTTCCTTGGTACCAGGAATAGTCTGGAATAAAAACCTTGACCCTGTTCTTGTGCAGGTACCTCTTGAATAGCTTTCATGTCCATTGATTGTGTGGCAGGTTTGGCATGGCTCTCATTTTTGGAAGGGTGTGAAAATGGAATCTGTAGCCTCTGTTTATAATGTCCAGGATCCATTTGTCTTTTGTGACAATATGCCAATTTTTTGAAAATAATGTCAGTTTTCTGCCTAAGGGTGCTGCCATTTGAGCCTTGCTTGGCCTGCAAAGAGGAAGTCATTGGGCTTGCTTTCGGAATGGCTGCAAACTATCCTCACCACCTCTTTGTGTAGGAGCTTGCCACTGTCGGCCTCTAAACGATCCTTGGGATTGCCCTCTGCCCCTCGGGCACCTGTATCTACCTCTTCGGGGTCTGTCCGTGGGTGGAAAGGACCAATTTTTGAAAGGCCAATTTCTACTGAAACGTGGGGGTTATACCTGTAGCAAATCTTTCACTGTTTGCATTGATTTAGCCTTTTCCTCCATTTTCTTTAATACCTCCTCAGCATTAGCACCAAATAATGCATCCTTTTGTAGAGGAGCATCTAGTAATTTAGCTTTGACATGATCTGGTAAGGTTTGTTCGTTGAGCCAGGCATGTCTACGTATGACTGATCCTGTAACAGCAGCTCTACATGAGGCCTCTAGAGCATCAAAACCACATTGCAAGGTATGTTTACCCACTTGTTCTGCACTATGCATCAAATCCTGCAACTCCTTCAAGTCTGGTTGTTCAGGTTGTGACATTTTACTTCTCAATTGTGATAACAGAAACTGTTGGTACTTTAGCATATGGAACTGGCAATTTAATGCCCTCATGGTTAAGGTGGCAGAGGTATATACCTTTTTTCCCCACCTCTCTAAGGATCTGGAATCTCTCTCGGAAGGTAATGGATTTTTAGCAGTGGAGATTCTTCCTCCACTCAGGGCCTTTTGTCCGGGGGGGTTGAGAACCCCTGATAAGAGTAATTAAATCCTCAGCCATTTTAAGCATCTGTTTTTTAGGCATGGGGCCTGGAGATGGGCCCTGTGTAGCTTGTTTCTTAGAATGCATGGCTGCTTTAGACTTAGTGAAAGCCTTGATGGAAAAAGAAGAGGAAGGTCTGAAGACACCTTGAGAGGAGGCAGACCTGTCCACATTTTGAGATTCACCACCAAGAGTGGCTTCGGTATCTGTATTCGGGGTGTGGGCCGAGGAGCCTGCGACCTCGGGCACAGAAGACACCGCCAATGAAGTGTCGTCGGTAGTCAGGGGCTGCGTAGGCGCCTCGCTGAGAACCGGACCACCTGTATTCGGCTTTGGCGTGATGTCGGTAGAGGCCGCGGACCTCGTGTAACGGTCCTTATCTTTGCGCTTTTTAGACAAAGCTGGAGTCTGAGTATCCGACGACATAATATAGTTGAACTTTTTGCCAAAATAATGCTGGGCGAACTCCGCCCGATGCTTAATGGTGCGTCTGTTGAATATAGCACAAAAACGACAGACCGAGACGTCGTGGTCTGGGCCTAAACAAGGAATACAGAGGGAATGGAAATCCTTATGCGGTATTTGCTTCCCACATGAAATACAATTATTAACTTTGTCTGACATTGGTCTGAGGCAAGAAAAGTTTCCCCAACGGGGTACTTAGCTTTCAAGACGACTTTGGTTGCAAAATTTTCGTAATTTCAGGAGCTGGCCGACCGGCACTTGCGAACTGCTTGGGCACCGCGCGGCAAGAAAGACTGAAGAAAATGGCGTCGGCTGGTTCTTTTATACCCCCTGTCGCACTGACGTCAGGGAAGAAGCGACGACAACCGACACCGGACCTAGACTTTGGAATTCGGCCGACCGAGGACCCGCCTGACGGCAGGAGAACCCATCTGTTATGACTGCAGCTGTATGCACGATGAACATCCACATTGCAAGGTATGTTTACCCACTTGCTCTGCACTATGCAACAAATCCTGCAACTCCAAGTCTGGTTGTTCAGGTTGTGTCATTTTGCTTTTCAACTGAGAACAAAAACTGTTGATACTTTAGCATATGGAACTGACAGTTTAATGCCCTCATGGTTAAAGTGGCCGAGGTGTATATCTCCCCCCCCCACCACCTTTCTAAAGAGCTCTGGAATCTCTCTCTGAAGGTAATGGGTTTTTGGCAGTAGAGGCCTTAATTCCCTTGGGACCCTGTCAAATAGTTTCTGGGTCAGCAGCATGGCTTTTGTATAGGAATTGGTGTGAATCAGGAACCCGGTAATACCTGTCAGGTTTAACAGGAGCTGGAGGTAAAGAATCTGGGTTAAGGCTGGCCTCTGTGTACACATCTAGTATGTCCAAGACAGGAGGGATAGCCAGAGGCCTGTGCTGAGGAAGCAAGAGAAAATCCCTGAGCCTTTTCTTGGAATCTGAGTAATCTTGGCCTTCCCAGTGGAAGTGTTCTCTCAAGGTATGTAAGGTTTCCCCAAAGGAATAGTCCTCAGGGGGGGAAACAGAGGGAATGGACTCCTCAGCATCAGAATCTTCAAAAGGGGAATATGAATATTCTTGGTCCTCAGAATGTTCTGAAGTAATAGAGGCCTGGTCTGAGGAAGGGTAGTCTTCCTCCATTCTGGGCTTTTTGTCCGAGGGGGGGGGGGGGGTTGAGAACCCCTGATAAGAGTAATCAAATCCTCAGCCATTTTGAGCATCTGTTTTTTAGGCATGGGGCCTTGAGAGGGGCTCTGTGGAGCTTGTCTTTTAGTTTTCATGGCTGCTTTAGATTTTGTGAAAGCTTTAATGGAAAAGGAGGAAGGCCTGAAGACACCTTGAGAGGTGGCAGGCCTGTCTAAACTCTGAGTTTCCCCGCCAAGAGTGGCGTCGGTATCTGTAGTCGGGGTTGGGGCGGAGGAGCCTGCGACCTCAGGCACAGAAGACACCGCTAAAGAAGCGTCATCGGTACTCAGGGGCTGCGTAGGTGCCTCGCTGAGAACCAGAGCACCTGTAGCTGGCTTTAGCGTGGTGTCAGTAGAAGTCGCGAACCTCGTGTGTCGGTCCTTATATTTGCGTCTTTTACTCAAAACTGGAGTCTGAGTATCCGACGACAATGTAATTAAATTTTTTACCAAAATAGTGTTGGGCGAACTCCGCCCAACGCTTAATACTGCGTTTGTTGAATCTAGCACAAAAATGACAGGCCGAGACGTTGTGGTCTGGGCCTAAGCAAGGAATGCAGACGGAATGGAAATCCTTGTGCGGTATTTGCTTCCCACATGAAATGCAATTATTAACTTTGTCTGACATCGGTCTGAGGCAAGAAAGGTTTCCCCAACGGGGTACTTAGCTTTCAAGAAGACTTCGGCTGAAAAAGTTTCGTAATCTCAGGAGCTGGCCGACCGGCACTTGCGAACTGCTTCTGCTTCGGGCACCGCACGGCAAGAAAGACTGAAGAAAATGGCGTTGGCTGGTTCTTTTATACCCCTGCCGCACTGACGTCAGGGAAGAAGCAACGACATCCGACGCCGGACCTAGACTTTGGAATTCGGCCGACCGAGGACCTGCCTGAAGGCAGGACAACCCCATCTGTTATGACTGCAGCTGTATGCATGATGAACATCAGACAATGGTACAGGATGCTTTCTCCTACTCTACAACCTGCATTCCACTGGTGTCAGAAGTAGACTTACTTATTTTTATTTAATATTTGTTCGACTGGGAAAGTCCAACTAGGACAAAGCCTATTTTCAGCGGAGGCTCGTGGAGAAATACTCCAGATGCATATCTACCATCTATTATGAAAAACACTGTGGCAGTGATTCCAGTGATGAACACACAAATTTCCGTACAGACAGCTGTTGGTTCTTCCCTTTCACATACATGGTGCTTAGCAAGAAATATGAAAAAATATTTCTATTCTGTAACAGGTTTTGGTAACTTATATAGTTATATTTACAGCTGAATAAACAAATGTACAAAGATATCGGTTACACCAATACGAAGCAAAATTAATTTTAATAAGCTCTGTTGAATTAAGGGCATTTGTACTCTTGCTTTAACAGAACAAGAGCTTCAATGAGGGCCCCCCTTTCTTTTAGTCACCCAGATTATTTTTTTTCCATACTTCCTTAGGCAAATTTCAACACAATTTAAAAAAAGTCAGCTTCATAAAATACAGGCAACTTACTTGCAAGAGTCTATAACATAGACTACGTCATTGATGGTTATACTCGTCTCCGCAATATTTGTTGATAAAATGACCTGTGTCAAACAAAAACAGTCATCAAAAACATCTGCATAAAAATAAAAACTGAACAATACACTTCTTAAAAAGTAAGCTCTGGGAGTATGTACAATGTAGAACGTTTTCTTAAATTCTAATTGCAAGTAAAATAAGGTCTCCACCTACTGAAAATATTCAGAAAACTTATTCAGAATACATCAGCAAGTAATGAGAAATAATTGCAGACATGTCACTTTCCAAGCAATTCCACTAGCTATCACTAACCTGGGCAACAAGAAAGAATCAAAAAAAGCAAACCCCAACATTGTAAGCCAAAACAAATTTAACTGACAGAAGGGGCAGTGTGGAAAGCATGCTTACTTATGACGCTAGTGAAGATGCACTGCAATACACACCATGTGCAAAAGCAGTTAAAACTCTTGATGACCCATATGTCTGTAGCGCAACTCCAACAGACCTTTGATATCACGGATGCTTTCATCAAAACAGCAGCAACACCAATTCTAAGTAACAAAGGTGTGGAAGTTTGATGCTGTCACAACCAAAGTGAAAATACTCAAGTCCGAAGTGCTTTAAATCCCATTTGGACAGCAGAACACCATAACCCACTTTGTGAAGACATAGCATCTTCCCCAAATAAGCAACATTAAACTATACAGCAACAATCATCTAAAGAATGAGAAATGTTCACTGAAACCAACCACAACCAGCACAGCATTACACCCAGCAGGTTCTTATTAGCTTCATGAACATTCCACCAGTTGATGATGCTGCTATAGGAATGACAACAGGACTCTGCCAAGTGCACAATGAGCAAGGCCCATTTCATTTCCATCACTGCTGGTCATGAGACAATCTCTGATGCACCCTGCTTCAAGTCTTGCCTGACCAATTACGTACAAGTTTTAGAATTCTGGGAAATGGACAAAGGGACACCTACTAGCAGACAATGCACAGCTGGGAGATGAACTCACCAATAACAGTAGCTGATCAAAGCAGCGTAACTGCTGAGGTACACTTACTTACCTATGGGAATTAGTCACAAGTAAATGTCTATTCAGCCAGCCCAACTAACAGTTTTCTGCAGATGTTGCACACAAGCTGGCTTCACCCCAACATCAGGACAAATACCTGCACCCCTGGATAAAAAAGGCAACCAGCCCATGCCAACTTCTAGTCTATTCGGCTGGGATGAGAAAGCTCATGCATGCCAGTATAAGGGAGAAGCCCTATACTTGTTCATAATTTTCAAAGAAAGAACAGGTACATTAAGAGGGATGCAGAACCCTGTCTGCCTTAGAGAATTCCAACTCCACCCTTACTGCATATTCCTAATGAAAAGTGTGTGAAAAGAAACCGTACAGGGGATAGTGCTAGTGAAGGGTGCATCTACCAAAATGACCTCCCAATTTAACCCTAAGAGTAGCAGGTATGCTTTATAAGACGCATCTTTCTGATGGAGAAAGGTGGGAGAGCGCTTATACAACTGTACCGCATTATTCATATGCATCACTGCTGCAGTACAACTTCTTGCATAAAAAAAGATTATTAAATCAATGTCCTTTACTGGTGGAGGAAGGCACCAAATATACCCATGCAAAGATCCTGCCAGTTATAGAGCATGCAAGGCCTACTCTGTTGCATCCTGCTCTCCAACTAGACTGGATGCCCAAGTTGTAGTTTTTGGAAAATGCATAGAGTTAAGACACGCTTACAGAATGCAGCGGTTACTCAAGCAGAGAAAACTGTCACCTGACCCTGCAATGTTTTCCATGTTTCATAAAGTAATGCAGTTAAGCTAGCTATTTGAGCGAGGTCTATAATCAATGGTGTGCCCTGATTACAAAGTATAAAATGAGACAGTCAGTGTAAATTACCTTGTCCTGTTTAACTAGTATCCAAGTGGTCAGTGTAAATCTAAGCAGTGCACAGTTCATTCATCCTTATTTGGAGGCCTGGGAAAAAATATTACTAAATCAATAGCTTGGCTTAGACTGAATACAAAAGTGTTACCAACTTAACATAACCGAAGATGTCCGGAATATAGTGATTGATGCAGTCACACCTACAAGGAGCACTTGCTCATTTCCAAGATCTGGTTGTAGTTTTCAAACTCACCCTTTACCCCCCCCCCCTCTCCAACCCTGTCTCCATCCCGTCTAACAGTTTTTGTATAGAGGCAGACATACTGTCAGCCTTCTGCTCTTTCCTGCTCCCTCATGAATAGCATACTATGGATGACAGGACTGACAACTTAAGGCAGAAATCCCCATTAGTCACAGCATGAAATACTGACAGGGTTCCTACACCTTCTAAACAAAATGAGAGATGAGCAAGGATATCTGGATAAAGGAGAGGAGGAGAAGAATGGGATCACCCAACATACACTGGAAAGCAAAGTTTAGAGAGAGAGAGAGGACTGTAGCAGTGACTGCATTCAGGAGTCTACAGTTATGGCAAGTTAATATAACCTTACTATGCTTTTTGTGTTAAGTCACTACAGCATTTGTAAATTCACTGAAGTCCTGCAGCCTCTAACCCATATGGCGACTGGTACACTTTTGAAAAGAAGGGTGCAAAGTACCATTTTTGACCGCTGAAACAAACTTGTCCTAGCCCTAGATATATTGACCCAAGTCTACAACGCTTAGAGATAGTGTGAACATAGGAAAAGATGGCAGCGTCTAGGAAATATTTAGTTCAGACTCCCTTCAATAAAGCTATGATAGTGGCTATACTAATAGTGAAGTGAAACATCACCTGTTTCGTTGTTTCCCAAGGTACTCGGGGGAAAAAGTAATGAAAAGGGAAATCCACTTGGAAATGGGTAGTTCTTTTCATCTTTCTCCAAAAGGAACAAAGAACTGGTTATTCGTCCTATATACCACTCTTCAGTCTGGGCAATAGTTTAGCTGCCAGTGTACATCCAAAAAGTGCAGAACTCTCATCCACCTTGTTGTTCAGCTTCAGGAAAAAGACTGGAAGTTGTACAACTTGGTTTAGTGACACCTCCACAACCACCATGGGCATTAAGGAAAGTATGCAAACTGACCACGTGTGCGGAAGACCAGGAAGGACTCTACATATTACAGCATGAAGTTTTGAGACCCTACTTCCAAAGTTACTGTCACCAAGATGACAGTTTCCTGTGAAACGTATTGTGCTGACTCTGCTGGCTTCAATGCAGGGTACAGTCAGTTTTTCCAGCGTAAAGTTTCACGTTCCATGGTGCTAAAATTGCTTTCTGGTGGCCTGAGATGAAAAATCCCCTTAAAAAAAAGTTTTATAGTGTTTCCTTTGAGGAAACAGGAAGGCAGAGGTGTAAAGCAAGCTGCAACAACAGACGGGTGGATGTGTCGGCTGAACCTGAATACAATAATTCCAGCAGGCACTGAAAGGCCAACTGGCATATCCCCTTCTGTGGGTTTTTGGTCTCAATTTGGCTCCAAAGAACCTTTTCAGCTTGAAAAAGATAAAACAAATGAAGGAACAGAGTGGAGAGCTGCAAAACCATTTAACTGTATTTGATATATTACAGTTTGGGTGCAATATGTGTTTACAAAGAAGGTAAAATACGCATTATATGTTTTTATGCAACATCTTTTAAGTTTTGGTGGGGTATTCTTTGTGGAGTTTTTGTCTTTGGTTTTAATTCATGTTAATTGGTTGATCATCTGTTAATTGCTTTCACTCATTTGTATAAATAGGCTGCTGCTAGCATTGTAAAATATTCCTTGAAGGCGTTACAGCCTAGGTACCAGAAGCAGACACAATTAAATGGTTTTGCAGCTCTCCGCTCTGTTACTTCATTTGTTTAATTTTTTGTTTGGTTGTGGAGAACCTTTTCGGCTTGGTCAGATGTGATTTCCTAGTGCTTGGCTTCCTGGCCTCCATTACGTTAGACAGATCTTCCTAAAAAAGGCACATAAACGGTAGTAAGGTCATATATCTAAGCTGAGGGTGAATCACAGTGGATGGAAGACAGTAACCTTCCCACCTCCTGACCACAGACAGAAAAACCTGCGAAAAAATTACTTGGCTATTCAAATACAAAGCTGACTTTTGTGAAACTATCGCTCTTGGAACTTAAAAGAAAAAAAACACCAACAATTAATCCAATACCATGGTAGCAGCTACTCGAACAGCAGGACCAATTCCAAAGACGAAAAAAAGCAGTTTATTAAATGAGAAACACCGATCCAAGGTAGTGTGTGGCAGTAACGAAACCACCAGCAAAACTTCAGTAGCAATGACAAAAAAAAGAAGTTATGTACTCACCATAACGTTCCATCTGAGTAGGTACTTCATTTGTCTGCAACCTGTGGGTATCAGATCCGACTTCGGATCTGAGCTGGCAGCTTACCAAGCTCCTAGCTCCTCCCCCCTACCCATAATCCCCTGCTACCAACCACATTACCTCAGATCGTTTTTTTTGCCTTACCAACCTGTAAACATGAAATATCAACTGCAAAGGTGATCAGAAAATCCCGAAAGGTTCGGGGGAAAGCAGGGGAGGTCGGGTGCAGACAAATGAAGTACCTACTCAGATGGAACGTTACGTTGAGTACATAACTTCTTTATCTGAAGTAGTTACTTCATTTGCTCTGCAACCTGTGAGACAGAGTCCCCAGCTACTTATAAGAACCTGGGTGGTCCTTAAGGAAGGATACTCCAAAGCACCGCGGAGCCAAAAGAAGCCCTACTTCTCGAAATCACATCTAATTTATAATGAGAAATGAACGTATGAGAAGAGGACCAAGTAGCTGCTGAACATATGTCGTCTACTGGAACCCTAGACCAGAAGGCTGTTGAAGTGGCTACAGATCTTGTAGAATGAGCACGGATATTAACCGGGGCTGGTTTGCCAGACTATATATACCCCTGAATAATACACTGACGAATCCAATTTGCCACAGTGACTTTGGAAATGGCTTTACCCATGGCTGATTTTGCATACGAGACAAATAACTGGTCCGACTTGCGAAACTCTCTAGTCCTATGCAAGTAGAAACGCAGCTGTCTGTGTACATCCAATTTGTGTAATGTGCATTCTCCCTTGTTCTGAAATGTGGGAAAAAACACTGGTAGATTTATTGATTGATTTATATTTGCTTCTGAAGCAACCTTAGGCAAGAAAGACGGGTTAGTCCTGAGGGACACACTCTTTGTGAAAGACAAGGTAAGAAGGCTTCATACACAAGGCTTGTAATTCTGAAACCCTCTTGGCCGAAGTAATAGCCACTAAGAAGGCTGTTTTCCATGACAAGAATTTCAACGGAATTGAGGCTGCAGGTTCGAAAGGTGGACTCGTTAAGGCTTGCAAGACTAGAGTGAGGTCCCCATGGGGGAACCACAGACTTTACTGGTGGATTTAAAAGGAAGATGCCTCGTAAGAAGGTTTTGCACAACTTTGTAGACGCTAAGGAACCTATGCCATCACCCACATGAAAATGGGAGATGGCCACCAATTATACCTTAACCGTAGAAGCACTTGCTCCCTGCTGAAAGATTAATGAGAGGAAGTCTAGGATGGTTGGGATAGGGGCAGTAAATGGGTCCAAGCCCTTATCTTCGGCCCAAATGGAAAAACGTTTCCACTTACTGTTGTAAAGTTTTCTGGTAGATGGCTTATGAGCCGCAACAAGAATGGCCTTAACAGGAGATGAGATACTGAGAGTCCTAGCCATTAATGGAACTGGATCAACCAAGCCGCAAGCTTGAGGTTGACCAGGTTGGGCGTTGGGCAATCCGCGGGATGAGAAATCAGTTCTGGACTGGGATCCAGAATCCACAGAGGAGCCACACTGTGAGACCGCAGAAAGGGGAACCAGATCTGCCGAGGCCAGAATGGGGCTATGAGGATAACTCTGCTCCCCAACCGACAGGCTTTCTGAATGAACTTCATCATGAGAGGAAGGGGAGGATAAGCATAAAGGAGCCCGGGAGGCCAAGCATGGACCACAGCGTCTCTGGGGGTTTCCCCTCTGTGGGAATTATTGCGAAGTACTTGCTGCATTTTGTGTTTAAAGGAGAAGCAAAAAGATCGCAGCAAGGCTGACCCCATTTGTGGAAGATCTGTTTCACAACAGATGGATTCAGAGACCACTCGTACTGAGTGAGGAGCACACGAATTAGCTTGTCCGCTAATATGTTTGATCGTCCCGGGATGTGCGTTGCTACCAGAAAGCAGTTGGTGGAGATCGCCCATTCCCAAACTCTCATGGCCTCTGGACACAGGGGGTAGGATTTGGTTCCTCCCTGTTTATGTACCAGACTACAGACATGTTGTCTGTCTGGATCGCAATAGTCCCCAGGGGAAGAAGGTCGTGGAGAGCTTGCAACGTCAAAAGCACCGCCCTCATCTCTAGGACACTGATATGCAATGCGGTCTCTAGGGGAGTCCACGTGCCTTGAATGGATCTGCCTGAACAATGCCCCCCCCCCACCCGAGGCGAGAAGCGCCAGTGGTCAACGTGGCTTTGACCGGGGGGATCACAAAAGGCCTCCCTTCTCTAAGTTCCCGCGCATGCAACCACCAAAGAAGGAAGTCCCTGCAAACTCTGCTCAGCGGTATGGGCGTGTTCGAGTGGAGCAAGAGGGACCATTGGACTTCAGGGGTCCATTGCAATATTCGCATTCGCAGGCGGGCATGGAGGGTAAAACCGATTGCGGCTGCCATAGACCCTAGTGCCCTCAGGACTAACTCCGCTGGAGGAGAAGGATTCCGGAGAAGGGCTAATACCTGATAAGACAAACTGTTTAGTCTGACTGATGTTAGGGTAGCTCGAGAGATTCGAGTATCCAACCTGGCCCCTATGAATTCCAGGGCTTGAGTGGGGCACAGGCAGGACTTCTGCAGGTTTACTGAAATGCCTAGGTTGTGGGCTAGAGTCGATGTGTAATCTCTCGCTACAGAAAGCTGATGCCTGTTGGTCGCAGTAAGGAGCCAGTCGTGTAGGTACGGGAAGACCTGAATGCCCTGAAGTCTCAGGTGGGCAGCAACCACCGCCATGACTTTGGTGAACACTCTGGGGGCTGAAGTGAGGCCGAATGGAAGAACCCTGAATTGATAATGACCGTCTCTGAGCCGGAAGCGGAGAAACCTCCTGGATTGTCTGTCCACTAAAATGTGGTAGTACGCATCCTTGAGGTCTATGGAACACATCCAGTCGTTCTCCCGCAGAAGGGGGAGGATGGATTGAAGAGTGACCATCCGGAACTTTTCCTTGGGAATAAACAGGTTCAGAGCGGAAAGGTCTAAGATGGGTCTGAGGTCCCCCGTTTTCTTTGGCACCAAAAAGAACCTTGAGTAATAACCCAATCCAGACTGATCTGGGGGGGACGGGCTGGACGGCTCTTTTTCTTAGCAGCTTTAAAATCTCTAAAGCCGCCACCTCCATCTGATCGGGTGGTACATCGGGGATGTGTCTGGTTTTGGGGGGAAGATTTAGGAAAGGAATGAAGTAACCTCTGGAAATGATATGGAGCACCCATCGATCCATAGTAAGGGACTCCCAGTTTGACAGGTGCTCCGTCAACCGCCCCCCGACTGCCTCCAGAGAGGGACAATCGGGCAAGCCCTCAGGGCTGTTGCGCGGGTCTGTCCGAGAAAGGTTCTCTAGACCCGAAATTACGTGGCCCCCCCTCTGCCTCTAGGCCAGCGTCCACCTTGTCCTCCTCTGCCTCTAGAGGACGAGTGGTCCGCAGCTGGATGGGATTGCTGAGACTTGCGGAACCACAGCTTCTTTTGTCCCCTCTGATTCCTGGAGAAGGATCTTTGGGGGCTAGAGAAGCGGACTCCGACGGCAGACAGCGTCTTCCCGTCCTTTTCACTTTGGACCAGCGTATCGCAAACGGTCTTGTTGAAAAGAGCAGAACCGTCAAAGGGGGCGTTCGCGAAGGACGCCTTGAAGGGATCCGCGAAGTCGCAAAGACGGAGCCAGGTGTGACGTCGTAAGACGACCCCTGCTCCGCTGGCTCTAGCGGCTACCTCCGAAGCATGAGAGAGGAGCCGCATAGACGTATTGGAGATGGATTTCAGAGTGGCCATTCGTGACGTAAACACATTCCTGTCTCCGACCGACATGGACTCTGGGGGGGCTGCAGCGTATTACTTGATCAAGTCTCGCTGTAGCCTGATGGGTATGTGCCATATAGTTCAGCGCCCTTAAAGAAAAGTTCGCTGAAGCAAACATCCGCTTCCCAATCCGGTCCAACGCTCGAGATTCTTTATCTGGCGGGTGGACCAGAGAACTCTCCTGAGTGAGTTCTTTCTTGGTGGCCGCTGCCACCAACATGGCATCAACAGGGGATCCCTTGGCCCACAATTGCCTATCTGTAGAGGGGGCTCAGTATTTTGTCGGGACGCCTAGGTATTGGCTCCACGGTGTCGGGCTCCTTCCATGCCATGGTGGTAATTAAGTCCACCAGAGGGTCGGCCGGAGGGGACACCCAGGAAGTAGATGGGCCTGTCTCAAATGCCTCCAGGAACACGGATTCATCAAGGGAAGGTTTTTGGGCAGACCACCCCCCTCTAATACGCAACATTTCCATGATGTCTCCAAAGGAGACATTTTCAGGGGGTGACCTGGGGGAACCCTCCCTATCATCTAAGTCCGTGTCAGTGGTAACTGACTCAGGGGAGTCCAGGTGCCTCCTTTTACACTGACGTTTCCGAGGAACCTCCTTGGTGGGGCTATCCGAAGAGGGCTCATCCACGGGTTGTTCCTCAACAGGAACTAGCTGGAGGGCTTGGGCAGGCTGTCCCGATGGTCGGATGATGGAAGACAGACCCTCATACAGTGGGGGGTACGGGTGGATCCACAGCCCGAACCAGGGATCTGGAGGATCGACAGTACCCTCTCCACTACCTCAAAAGCCGAAGGAGAATCACCCTCGCCAGCCTCTAAGAGCAATCTCCTCGGCTTCGAGGAGGGGATCGGGGTCGGAGCCGAAGCAGTCGGTGCCGAGAGAGAGGTGCGCTCCGAAGCCAACAGCTCCGAAGATACAACTCCCTCAGATCCGATGCTCAGCCCTCGGCCCCGAGAGCTCGGATCCGACAAGCTCGAGGGCATAGTCGGCGAAGAGACCAGCGCTATCGGCGCCGACAATTCCCTGGGTCCGAATGGGCACAGATCCGATGACTCCGAGATCCGAAAACGAGTCGGAGAAGGAGTGATCGGGGCAAACATGGGAGCCGCGCTCCCCCCCAGATTGGGGGGGGGGGGGAGGCAAGAGCACCCCATCTGCATTTGGGTCTAAGAACCGACGCATCATCCGATCCATATCCGCTTCGGAGATGCTTTTTGTTGATCTGGAAGAGGTAGTCGAAGTAGGCCGGGAGGGCCGCCTCGACGACCTCGAGGGAGACCGATCTTCCTCCTCCGGCGAGAAGCTAGGCGAACGGAGCAGAGAGAAGGATCCGGAGACCCCTGAAGGAGATTTAGTTATTTTAGCTGGCGGAGCAGAGGGGTGAGACTCGGCCCGCCTTTTATGGGATCTATGTCCCTCCTTATCCTTGTGCCTCTTCTCCTTAGTTGAGGAGGCACTAGTTTCCCCAGAGCTCAAACCCAAAGTGGGAGGTTGAGTCCCGGGGTGAGCGGAGGGAACACAGGGTGCCGAGGCCGCTGACGCAGCCAGAGCCCGAACAGGAGAGGAAGAAGATGCTGACTCCTGGGGGAGCTTTCCCGCCAGGATCAGCTTGTTCTTCCTATCTCGAAGTGCCCAGGGGTTAAAGGCCGCACAGATCTGGCAGGCCTCAGAGATGGGCTGCCCCCAGGCACAAAACGCTCTGAGTGTGGCCATCAGCTGGGGAAAGCTTGTGGCCACACTCAGTACATTTGGAAAAAATGGCCTTAGGCCCTTCCGCCATGTTGAAGCACTCACACACAAATGCTAAGGGGGGAGGGGGAGTGACAAGAAAACTAATTACTGTACCAGCAAAAATTTAAAAAACTAACACTAACAAGGGGGGTGAAGGTTTTACTACCACACACGATTTTGAAAGTTTTCTGGTGAAAAAAGATAGAAACGATCTCACCCAGCCAGGAGCTCTTCAAAAGTAAAGCTTCTTCAGCCGCGGCAAAAAACGATCTGAGGTAATGTGGTTGGTAGCATGGGATTATGGGTAGGGAGGAGGAGCTAGGAGCTCGGATCTTGGTAAGCTGCCGGCTTGGATCCGAAGTCGGATCGGATACCCACAGGTTGCAGAGCAAATTAAGTAACTACTTCAGATCACAAGTTAACCTAGGTTTCGTCTTCCACCGAAGGCTTCTTCAGAACTACTTACTTGAACAACCAATTATTCTTATGTAACCAATTATTTTAGTATTAGGGTATGCGTTAATTTAGTAGCACATAACCTTTAAACACATTTAACATACACATTTTGTTATTTTATTTTATATATTTTTTATTGATCTTGAGAAGGATGTTATAGGTATTTGAATACATATGTAAGTTTATGTATCAAATATATTTTATTTCATTGTTTAAATTTTCATATCTTGTTTTAAATCTTTTAGTGATAGCAGTGATTACCAATTAACGTTATTTGGGAGTGTATATAAGAATAATTGGTTGCTCAAGTAAGTAGTTCTGAAGAAGTCTTCGGTGGAAGACGAAACCTAGGTTAACTTGTGTTTTTGTCATTGCTACTGAATTTTTGCTGGTGGATTTGTTACTGCCACACAATACCTTGGTTCGGTGTTTCTCATTTAATAAACTGCTTTCTTTCATCACTGGAATTTGGTCTTTGGAATTGGTCCTGCTGCTCGAGTAGCTGCTACCGTGGTAATGGATTAATTGTTGGAACTTAAAAGAACCTCCAACTCTTATTTTTATATTCAATTTACAAAAAACTTTCTGCCACAAAACATTGTAACAAACTGCATTTTATGTTAGGCATAAATCTGTATCAATTTTCTCATCTTTACATGGAACATGGGAATTTTTTTTTATTCTACTGTGCACTATTAGGTGTGAAAAAAACAAACAAAAAAAAAAAAAACCCTGTGTCAAACTATGGTTAACTTGCTTGTCTTTTCGGCTTCTCCCGGATAGGGGTCGCCACAGTGGAACTCCGGTCCACTAATGATTGGCAGTAGATTTTTTTTATGGTGCCGAGTTGCCAGTCCGATGCCCAACCTTCAGCGAAGGCACGCCCATTCATGCATGTCTTTCAGAGGCCACTCGACTGTGGGGAGGACATGCAGACTCCACACAGAAGGCACTCCAGCAGAGAATCGAACAGGAGAACCCTCTTGCTGTGAGGCAACAACGCTACCGCTGTACCACCACTGTTAACTTGTATTGGCCAAAAATCTATTTATGATTATTTAAAATATATTAAAAACAGGTTTTGTACTTACCACACCATTTCATCTGAGTTGTTGCTTTTCATTTGCCTTCAACCTGAGGGAAGTCTGATCCGGCACAGATCTGACTCAGCTGCATATTCCAGCATCGGATCCAAAGTCCAAGCTCCTCCACTACCCATAATGCCCCGCTCTCCCTCCTCCCCTCACATCGAGTTTGTTGCAGAACAGCAGCATCCCAACCTAGACAACATGCCTATAAATCTGTAAAACCCACACAGTGAACTGCATCAACCTGCTTTATTACAGAACCACACAAATAAAAAGTACTTGGCGCTTTCACCCAAACATCAGGGCATCATCAGAGTACAAAGAATTAACAATTAGGCCATTCATATATATATATATATATATGCACACAATTTCCCAATAACTTAACTAATTAACATAATAATAAATTAATTAAGCAATGTCAATGTAAAGATATGTATAGAATCACTTGACACCAATAAAAAGCATATTTAAAATACATATATAATTAATACATACATTATAGATAACAGCAATATAAAATTGGATACTTATTGTATAAAATGTATATAGAAAATGTATAATATATTGTTAAATATTTAAAAAAATTACTATAACAATTCCTTCATTTTGCCATATAACGATGCATCATATTATTTAGCTGATATTATAAAGGAGACATGGACAAGTGTTTTTATAAATAATGCTGAACTATCTAAGTTGTTGGGAAGTCAGCCAAAAATAACCTTTAGTAGAGGCAGAAATTTAAAGGACATTTATGAGTCTAACAGTAACAGGAATTTATATAAAACATCAAAAATAAATGTGGTACTTGTCACACCTGTAAATACATTAATGATGGCCCCTACGTAGCAATACAGGGTTTTAATAAGACTATTCGATGCCCTGGTTACTGTAACTGCAACACGAAGATGGTGATATATCTGGCTACTTGCTCCACTTGTCCGGCATTTTATGTTGGTAAGACTATTAGGAAGTTAAGGGAACGCATTGTTGAACATGTTAGGGATATTAAGAAACACAAGACCACTAGTTCTCTATACATGCATAGTACTAGATGTTCAAGTTTTAAAAGATTTATATTTTTTGCTATAGATAGAATTCCACATAATATGCACAAAGGTGGTGATGACAAGATTATGCTTGAGGCCACGGAATGTTTATGGCAATTAAGCCATTCAGCAATTAAGCAATTCAGGCCTGCTGAATCTAGCTTTATTTGTATGCTTGTTGTTTATTTCCCTGAAACGCTAATTCCACCTAAAACGCGGCCTTTTAGCACTTCTGTGGATCCCTAGTGATATCTGCATTGCTTACTGTACTTATTTCCTTGTTTCACTTGAAAGAAAGTTACTGTTTGTCGTTTGTGCATTTAAGTTACCTATTAACACATTGCATTTAAGTTACCTGGCACTTGCTCACTAAAGCAATTATATAAGTCAGCTCTAAAAAATTAAAAGCACTACACCCTCACAAACTCCCCTTGAGTACCTTGTTCCCCATTGGCCCTTTTTTTCAATTATAAAGGAACTCCCAATACTATTCTAGCGTGTCCAAAGGTCAGTTGTCAATCTCCACTCCGGTCCAGTTGGTGAATCTGGGAATCTTGAGGCAATGTTGCAACTGCCTCATGTACACAGACAACCCTCTCCTCCTCCCAACAAATTCCAACACATGTGAGAGATGCAACCATATAGCCAAACTGGAGGCTAAGCTCTCTCAACTCAGTACTGGCGTAACCAGTCAGGAGGAGAAGGAAACCACACTCACTACAATTCCAGTCTCACATAGACCTACCAAGACAACAAACCAAACACAAACACACAAAAACATACTTGGAGGCTCTAAATAAAAATCTGCCTAAGCAGCAGAGACCTCCAAAGCAGACACCCAAGCAACCGCTACCCCAAAACAAAACACGTGCAACACATAGCTCACAAAGCCAGTGTGCCGAACAGTCACAGCCCTTAAGGCTAAACAACACACCTGATACACTTGTAATAGGTGACTCTATTGTCAGGCACAATGACGTACCGCTCACTAGGCTGAACAAGGAAAAGGTCACGGTGAGCTGCCTGTCGGGTGCTAGGATCCGCCACATAACACAAGCACTAAGGTCACTCCAAGGCAAGTACAAATATGACTCAGTCATTGTCCATGCTGGTGTGAATGACCTGAGACGTACCTCCCTGGACTATATGAAAAGAGACAGAAGAGCTCTCTGAGCATGTAGCCCAGGCCGGTATGACCCTGACCTTGAGTAGCATCTTGCCCTCACCAAGCCGGTATGACCCTGACCTTGAGTAGTATCTTACCCTCACCAAGAATGACGCCACAATATGAAGACAAGACTATCAATTTCAACAACTGGCTTAAGTGTTGGTGTCAAAGGGGATCCAATGCCTGTCAGCCTGGGATGACATGCTCGACAAGCCACGATGCTTCGCTAGGGATGGCTTGCACCTGTCACCCCTGGGCTTTCGGATATTGGCAAAGGCTCTTGCTACCCCCATAGTGCCTTTTTTAGGCAAGGCTCAAAAGACAAACCCACCTCCATAGGTATCACAAGGGATAAGAAACTAAGAGTAATGCTACTCAACGCCAGAAGTCTAAACCTCAAGATGCACGCAGTCAAAACTCTCCTTAGCATGGAGAACATCGATATCTGTGCAGTAACAGAAACCTGGTTCAAGGCTCCCGAGAGCACCCCAGCACTACCAGGTTATACCTCATACCATGCTTTTGGCCCCAAAACTTGGACCGAACCACAAAAGGAGGGGAGTATCAATATTCACAAAGATACCCACACCTCCAGGTTGGTGGCACAGCACAAGCATCAGAGACTATCCATGTGCAACTAACTGTGGGTAAAACTGCCTTCCAGTTTATAGCCTGCTACAGACCACCCTCCCAAACACAGGAACCCCACTTGGCCTTCCTGAGAATACTGGAAAATATGAAGGTCTCTCCAAACACCATTATATTGGGCGACTTCAACTACCCAAACATAGACTGGGAGCATTACTCTAGCTCCAACACCCTAGCCCAAAGGTTCCTAGAATTTGTAAACTCAAATGCTATGGAACAACTTGTTACCACTCCCACAAGAGGGGAAAACATACTGGACCGGATCATCACCAACATGGGGACACTATGCTCCAGACCAGAAGTGTATCCCTCACTGGTAAGATCAGACCATAAACTAATCTCACTGGATATTCACATCCAGACCCCACCTCCTGCCCAGAAAACCACAGTGAAAAACTTCTCTAAAGCAAATTTCACATGCCTCAAAACAGAGGCAAAATCCTTCAAAGCCCCCGGGCCTGTGGAAAATACGGCCCAGACCGCAGAATCCTTTAAAAACGCATTCTATGAACACCTTCAGGAATGCATGGATCATGCAATCCCAAATAAAACCAAGACCCAATCCTCCAAAAGCAGACGTCCTGTCTGGTGGACCCCAGCCATAAACAAACTATACAATAGGAGGAGGAAGCTACTACAGGATAGAGCAAAATCCCAAAAAGGGAAGGCATCTCTGATCAGTATTAGCAAAAAACTACGGGCACTCATAAAATCGTCTAAGGCCAGCTTCGAGAGAAAAATTGCACAGGACACTAAGGATAATCACAAGGCTTTCTTTAGTTATGTTAGGAACCTGGGTGGGAATTCCCAGATATGCTCAGAATTAGTCCAAAATGACAAAAAATACACCGAGCCCACAGACATTGCCAACATCCTAGCTGACAGGTTCAGTGCAAACCCCCCCCCCCCCAACCAAAAGGGCAAATATCTATCCCAACAGAGTGCTGCCCCCCTGACATCTCAGATGCTCAGGTAAGAGCCGCCCTCTCCAAAGCAAAAAACACAGCATCAATGGGACCAGATGGTGCCCCAGGCTGTGTCCCAGGCTGCATCCTACATGAACTCCAAGAAGAGCTAAACCCAAACATAAAACTACTGTTCAATCTTAGCCTTACTACAGGATATGTACCCAAAGAATGGTGTACAGCAACAGTGGTCCCTCTCCACAAAGGTGGTGCCTCAACGGATCCTGGAAACTATTGCCCCATAAGCCTGACTAGCTTGGTCTGCAAAGCTATGGAAAGGATCATCATGGACCTCATAAATAAAGATATTGGGGACCTACAGACACTGGATCCTACCCAGTTTGGCTTTGTTAAGGGCAGATCCTGCCTCTTAAACCTGGTCGATTTCTTTGAAACAGTCACCAAGGCCATTGACGAGGGGAAGGTGGTCCACACAGCCTACCTGGACCTCGCAAAAGCCTTCGATACAATACCACTCGGCATTATAGATAAGCTCACCAGCTTAAATATAAACCCCTATGTCACTAGATGGGTTGCAAACTGGCTCAAGGACAGAACCCACATGGTTAGAATTGCTGGAGCCATGTCAGACTCCAAACCAGTTACAAGTGGCGTTCCACAAGGCTCAGTCCTGGGACCTCTCTTGTTCGGTATATATTTCTCAGCGGTACAGGCCAACACGGAAGGACTGTGGCTGATCAAGTTCGCAGATGAATGCAAACTGGGCGCCATAATCGACTCTCCAGCCGACACAAGCATCCTCCAAAAGGGCCTCATAGAAACAGACAACTGGTGCCAGAGCCATGGCCTCAAGCTAAACGCCAAAAAGTGTATAGTCATCCTCTTTGGCAAAAACAAAGTGCCCACAAATTACCACATAGGTGGTAATCCATTAAGTACAGAAGAAGTCATTAGGGACCTGGGGACCCAAGTTGATAGCAATCTCTCATTTGACAACCACGTGGCCAAAGTTGTTAGAAAAACATTTTATATAGCCCACCTAATCATGAAGGGATTCACATCTAGATCAGGAGAGGTGATCGTGCCTCTTTACTCATCCCTCATCAGGCCCATAATCGAGTACAATGCCCCTTTTGGGATGTACCTTACCAGACACCTGCAGCAACTGGAAAGACCCCAAAAGTACCTCACCAAGAGGATCAAAGGGCTCAAACAGATGCCATATGCTGCCCGATTAAAGAAACTCCAGCTCTACTCAGTGGCATACCGCCTGCTCAGAGGCGATCTGTGCCTGACGTATAAAGCCATGTCCAACCCGGAATTAATGGACATGCTGCACCTCAGAAAATCCAAATCCCATCGAGCTACGCACTCGAGAGACTTGAACCTCAGCACTGAAATAAATAGGACATGCTGGAGGGACAGATTCATAACCCAGAGGGGCTCCCTTCACTGTGGAATAAAATCCCAGTCCAGGTTAGGCAGAGTCCCACATTGACTCTCTTCAAGAGGAAACTTGATGAGTGGATGGGAGATCGCAGGGTTTACCCCGGCTATCACTTCTGTGTCACTGTTAGAGAGGCACAGTATACTAACCCCAAAAAAAGGCCTAGCAAAATTAATTTAAAATGGGTGGCGAAAGCCAAACACACTCTGGCTAGGCTTATAAATGCCCTAGGGCAGATAGCCTAGTATGAACCTATGAACCTATAAGATTAAACACTTGTATGTTACCTGGCATCAATGACAACATATCTATTTCAAGTATACTAAAATATAGGTCACATTTTATATGACCATATTTTATTTTATAATGTATTTTATTATGTATAGTTCATAATTTATTAAACACATTTATTATTTACATATTTATTTATTGTTATAGTAATTTTTTTAAATATTTAACAATATATTAAAAATTTTCTATATACATTTTATACAATAAGTATCCAATTTTATATTGCTGTTATCTATAATGTATGTATTAATTATATATGTATTTTAAATATGCTTTATATTGGTGTCAAGTGATTCTATACATATCTTTACACTGACATTGTTTAATTAATTTATTATGTTAATTAAGTTATTGGGAAATTATGTGTGTATATATATGAATGGCCTGGTTGTTAATTCTTTGTACTCTGATGATGCCCTGATGTTTGGGTGAAAGCGCTAAGTACTTTTTATTTGTGTGGTTCTGTAATAAAGCAGGTTGATGCAGTTCAATGTGTAGGTTTTACATTTACTAGTTCATGCCTATAAATCTGGCACAACTCAGAAAAGGCTTATAAAAAGGAAATGTAACCAGGATAGAGGGGCTATGACTCTTCCGTGCAATCCACTACGTAGCTCACGCAAGGAGGGGGGGGGGGGGGAAGGAGGGAGGGACGGTTGAAGACAAATGCAAAGTAGCAGCTCAGATGGAAATTTATGGTAAATACATAACTTATTTATCTGAAGTTGTTCCAAGGGTCAGAGTTCATAGCTACCAATAAACTCTGGGAGGTCCTCATGGAAAGATATTCCGGAGCACAGCTAAGCCAAAGGATGCCCTGCTCCTGGAAAGAAGATCCAATTTATAATGGGAAATGAAAAGCGTGTGATGATGATGAAGCCTAGGCTGCTGCAGAGCAAATATCGAGAGAAACCCTGGACCAAAAGGCTGCAGATGTAAAAACAGATCTGGTGGAATGTGCCCAAACCTATCTTCACGGAGACAAACTTTTGGCTTGGTAGGCAAAGGAAATGAATTCTGAAATCCATCCAGCAATTGTAACTTCAGAAACAGGCTTCCCCAAGTAAGGTTTAGAAAAGGAAATAAAAAGCTGATCCAACTTACGGAAGGGTTTTGTTCTATGCAGATAGAAACGCAGCTGCCTGTGCACATCTAGCAAGTGCAATTTATACTCCCCTTTATTTTGGAAATTTGGAAAGAAAGCTGGCAAATTAATGACCTGGTTAATATTGGATTCTGAGGCTGCCTTCGGTAGGAAAGATGGACTGGTCTGCAGGGTCACCCTGTCTTTATGAAAGGCCACATAAGGAGGCTTGATCGATAAGGCCTGAATTTCAGAAACCCTCTTGGCTGAGGTAATTGTCACCAAAAACGCAGTCTTCCAAGACAAACTGCAAATCAACAATGGCAGCTGGTTCAAATGGAGAATAAACCAAGGCTTGCATAACAAAGGTATGGTCCCAAGGGGATGTGGGGTCCTTAACCGAAGGCCTAAGAAGAAAGGTACCTTTCAGAAAGGCCTTACAAAGTTTAGAAGACACCAAGGAAGTAGAATTCCCGCCTATGTTGAAATAGGAAATCGCTGCTAATTGGACCTTAACCATAGAGAAACTGCTCCATGATTAAAAATGTCCGCCAAAAACTCCAAAATGGCAGATACTGGTGCAGTGGAGAGATCCAAGTCATGTCGAGAGGCCCAGATCCAAAAACACTTCCATTTGCTGGAATTCACCTTCCTGGTAGAAGATTTGTGACCCCTGACCAGGTTCTTCCTAAAAGGAGAAGACAGCCTGGGAGTCCTTGCTATCATGGGAATTGGAGCAGCCAAGCCGTGAGGTTTAGGCTAAGTCCGGGTGAAGAACTCCTGACGGGTGTGTAATCAGACCTGGAATCAGATCTAGAGTCTAAGGAGGACACATTACATGAGACCACAGAGTGGGGAAAGTACAGCTGTGTACACTTACCATAAAATGTAGATGTTTGAGTGTATTCACTGTTGCAGTCATTACATTTGGGTAATCTGCTGGCAGGTTGCCCTCAGTCGGCCTGAATAAAAGTCTTGGGTCCTGCGTTGGTTGCTGTCTCCTCTTCCATGATGTCAGGTCGTCAGGGGTATAAAACATGCAGCAGACGCCATTTTAATCAGTTTTTCTTGCCCCAGATGACTATATATATATATATATATATTTATATATATATATATATATATATATATATATATATATACATATATATATATATACACACACATATATATATATATATATACACATATATATATATATATATATATGCATGCAATTTAGAACACAAAAAAATTACCTCCAAATAAAAAGCAAATACACCAAAAAGGCTTTTGACCATAGTGAAGGAAAGAACAGGTATAATAAAAGAAAAAAGGGGGCTGGCGGGTGGGTAACCCGGACTGCAACAGTGAATAATACACACGAACATCTACATTTATGGTAAGTGCACACAACTGTACTATGTTCTTTGTGTTTCACTGTTGCAGTCGTTACATTTGGGTAGAATCCCACAGCTATGGATGGGAGGATGGAATTATACAGCATTAGGAGCAGCTATAAGGCCCTGCAAGACAGCAGTGGCAAAGCCTGCCCTGGATTTAGAAAAGAGAGGTAAATGGTAATGTTTGAACGTATGATCTGAGCTCCAAGTCGCAGCTTCGAGAATGTCTCTGGTAGGAACCCTCTGCGAAAAGCTGCAAAAGTAGATGCAGCCCTGGTGGAATGGGATCTGATCCCCTTGGAAACAGATTTACCATGGTGCATGTAGCAGAAACGAATGCAATGGCTTATCCATTTTGAAATAGTCTGCTTTGCAATAGCCTTCCCCTCTGCCCCTGCAGCAAATGCCACTAGTAGTTGCTCAGACTTTCTTATAGATTTTGTCCTGTTTAAGCAGAATCTTAGTTGTCTGTGTACATCCAATGAATGCAGAATCCGCTCACCCTTGTTCTGCAGATTTGGGAAAAAAGTTGGCAGATGAATAGTCTGGTTAAGAGCCACACTGGATACCACCTTAGGCATAAAGGATAGATTGGTCCTGAGGGCCACCCAGTCCGGATAAAAGATAATGAAAGGTTCCACTGCCATGAGAGCCTGTAGTTCTGAAATCCTTCTTGCAGAAGTGACTGCTAAAAGAAAGGCGGTCTTCCAGGAAAGAAATTTTATGTCTGTAGTAGCAGCTGGTTCAAAAGGAGGTAGAGTGAGTTTTTCCAACACAAAATTATTGAGGTCCCATGCAGGAGTCGGTGCTCTCCTGGGAGGTCTCAATTTTTTGGCCCCTCTGAGGTACTGCTTTAGCAGGGGATGAGAAAAAAGAGGCGGCTCTGTGTTGTAATGAGCAGAGATGGCAGAGGCATGGATTTTTATAGAAGAAAAAGATAGGCCCTTGTGAAGCATCTCAGTTAAATATTGCAAAATCTGAGGAATATTGGGCATTGTTGTGTTTATTCCTTGTGCTTGGTTCCAAGCACAGAATCTTTTCCATTTATCAGCATAATATTTTCTAGTGCTAGGCCTTCTAGCCTCAAAAATGACAGCCATCACAGGTTTACTGAGAGATGTGACTGGTGAAATTCGATGATTAGCCAAGCTGCAAGATTCAGAGTTTGGAGCGGAGTGTGCAGAATTTGATAGTTCTGCTGAGACAATAGATGAGGTGTCTGAGGAAGGTAACATGGAGGAAGGTGTGACATTCCGAAGAAGCTGATACCAGTGTTGGCGAGGCCAATCCGGAGCAATCAGAATCATTTTTGGTTTTTCCTGTTTGACTTTAAGCAAAACCTTGGAGATCAGAGTCAGAGGGGGAAAGGCATAGACTGATAAGTTTTTCCAGCTGAAGGAGAGAGCATCCACTTTCCAAGTTTTTTGTGATGAATTCTTGAGCAGAATTTGTGTAACTGACAGTTTTGGGGAAGAGGCAAAAAGATCTATGTCTGGGCTCCCCCATTTTCGTGTCAACATGCCTAAGATTTGTGGATCCAGTTTCCATTCGTGTGGGTCCATAAGATTTCTGCTTAGTTCGTCTGCCAGAGTATTTTGCTTTCCTGGCAGGAATTGCGCTTGTAGATGTATTTGGTAAGTCAAGGCTGTATTCCACAAGGCCATGGCTAGTCTGCAAAGAGGGCAGGAGTGGGTAGCCCCCTGCTTGTTTATGTACCACATAACTGTGGTGTTGTCAGTCTATCAGTAGTTGTCCTGGATGAAGGAAGTCCTTGAAGGCTGTTCTGTATAGCTAGCATTTCTTTTTGGTTGATATGTAGATGCATTTGGTTTAGGCTCCATTGGCCCTGAATGCATCTCCCTGCCAGATCCCCCCCCCCCCCCCCCCAAGCATAGTCTGATGCGTCTGTAGTCAGGGTTTGGGTGGCAGGGGGTAGAATGAATGACAGTCACTTGTTTTGGTGACAGGCTTCTGCCCACCATAGGAACTGCTGTTGTAGGCAGGGAATGAGAGGAATCATTGTTTCCAGACTGTGACAATGTTGACTCCATAAACTTTTTAGGTACCATTGAAGTTTCCTCATATGCAGTCTTGCATATGGAATTAGTAGAATGCAGGATGCCATGAACCCAAAGCCTGCAGAATTTGTCTTGCAGATAACTGGATTTTTGTTGCCATCTGTTTGAAGTATATAGTCAGTTGCCTTTGTTTGTCTGGTGTAAAGTAAGCCATCTGGGCAGTTGTAATCAAGCTTGCACCCAGGAATGTAATTTTTTGAGAGGGTACCACTTGTGATTTCTTTTTGTTTACTGTGTACCTTAGGCATGTTATAAGCCTTTTTACAAGCGCCAGATGTTGAAGAATGTCCTTGTTTTCTGCTTGAATGAGACAGTCGTCCAAGTAAGGACAGATCTGTATGCTTAGTAAACACGACAGGTAGCAGCAATGCCAAAGCACACCAATAAAACAAAGAAAATTTTAATAAAATAAAGCGCTTTTCGTTTGCTACTACTAGCAAACTTCTTCAGACAATGTACCAAATCACATTCAGGTTATATGTACCTCCCCCTTTTTACATTAATTAACTAATTATTTAATTAGCTTACTAAAAGGAGCACTTCTCTAAATTACTTCACAAGTTTCAAAGCCATCCACTGTCATAAATAAATACAAAACTATTATAAAATACTAAAAATCTTATCTAAACTAATAAAAAAGAAGACTGAGAGAGGGAGAGAAGACTCCGGGATCGTATGTATGAGCATTCTTATGCCATCAGCAGGAATAAACAAGATAATGCCCTAGCTAAACATGTAGCGGAGTTTCCTGGACATTGCTTTAAATTTCTAGTGACTGATCAACCAGATCTAGATGTAAGAGGTGGCCCTACACCACTGAAATTAGAAGAACTGGAGTTCTGGCAGATTAGGCTTAATGCATACAACTTACCAGGTATAAATGAAAACTGTAGTTTGAGTAGTGCGTTACAAAGTTTGAAAAGATGACTTTAGGATAAAGTAATAACACATAGGTAAAATATCCATGATGAGAGAAGAAAAAATGAATACTAATATTTGTATAAATTAACAAATTACTGGCGGTTCATATTGAAGTCTACACTAGCATGATTATAAGTGTTCATAGGAGTTTAAAGGACTCATATGGAAATATATGTCTTTTTAAAACACTAATTATAAATATCACCTTTTGGTTTATTTGTTACTCTTTTTTATTAGTTTAGATTAGATTTTTATCAAAGTATTTTATAATAGTTTTGTATTTATTTATGACAGTGGATGGCTTTGAAACTTGTGAAGTAATTTAGAGAAGTACTCCTTTTAGTAAGCTAATTAAATAATTAATGTAAAAAGGGGGAAGTATATATAACCTGAATGTGATTTGGTACATTGTCTGAAGAAGTTTGCTAATAGTAGCAAATGAAAAGCGCTTTATTTTATTAAAATTTTCTTTGTTTTATTGGTGTGCTTTGGCATTGCTGCTACCTCTCTTGTTTACTAGTTATATTTTCGTGTTTTTACTTGTTGGGAGATCTGTATGCTTCTTTGTCTGCATAATGCAATTACTGGTGCCAGGCACTTTGTAAAGACTCTGGGAGCAGTATATAAGCCAAAGGGCAGTGCAGAGAATTGGTAATGCATAAAACCTGCCTTGAAGTGGAGGTATCTTCTGCACAATTCCCTTAAGTCTCAAGTCTAGAGAGTCACTAACCAAGCATTCTTGCCCAGCATGGGCAGTAGGCTGTTGTAAAGTCAGCATTTTGAATTTTGGAATGTCCAGGAACGTGTTCAAAATCGATAAGTCCAGTATTGGACACCAGGCATAGTCTTTTCTGGGTACCAGGAACAGTCTTGAATAAAAACTGTGTCCTTTTTCCTGTTCTGGTACTGGTTGAATAGCCCATGTCCATGAGGACGTAACTTGTTTCTGAGCCTCTGCCCATTGATTTTGTGGCAGATCTGACCAACCATTTGGAACTGGCAAAGTATGGAAATGAAATCTGTACCCCTGGGATACTATAAACACCCACTTGTCCTGGGTAATTAACTGCCAATTTTGAGCATGAAGTGCTAATTTTCCCCCCAAGGGGGGCTGCCAAAAGATAAGTGCTTGGTGATGGTAGATTTACTGTAGGGTTGTGCTTTGTTTCCTTCAGATTTGGAGGTAGAGGCACCCCATTGCTTTGACCTGTAAGAACCTATTTAGAGTCTTTTGAGCACCTGGATTTGCCTTGAGAGGCTCTGTTGGAAACAGGAAAGGACCAATTTTTAGTAGGCCAGTGCCTACTGAATCTGGGTGGCTGCACTTGTAAGAAATCTTTACAGTTTGCATAGATTTAGCCTAGTCTTCCATTTTCTTTAAAACCTCCTCTGCCTTATTACCAGAGTATCATGCTGTAAAGGTGCATCCAACAATTTAGCTTTAACATGATCATGCAAATTTTGCTCCTTTAGCAAGGCATGCCTTCTAATCACAGATCCAGTAACTGCGGCCCTGCAAGAGGCCTCCAAGGAATCAAAACCACATTGCAAAGTATGCTTTCCAACCTGTTCTGCTGCATGCAATAATTCCTGTAATTCTTTATTTTCCACACAATCAGAAATCAACATCATTTTCTGTTTCAATAGGCCCACAACATGCTGTTTATATTTAAGCATATGAAACTGGTAGTTTAAGGCCCTAATTGCCAAGGTTGCAGACGTATAAACCTTCTTTCCCCATCTATCCAGAGCCCTGGAATCTCTATCAAACGGGGTAGGATTTTTGGCTGTACAGGCCTTTACACCCTTGGGACCCTGTGAGAGATTCAGGATCAGCAGCAGGATTTTTGAATAGAAATTTGTGGGAGTCAGGAACCCTGTAATATCTGTCTGGCTTACTAGGAGCCGGAGGTAGGGAATCAGGAGTCATGCTTGATTCCGAAAACACATCAGCAATGTCTAATACAGGAGGTATAGCCAAAGGCCTATGCTGAGGAGAGGGAAATCCCTAAGCATCTTTTTTGATTCAGAGAAATCCTGACTCTACCAATGAAAATGTTCCCGTAAAGTACGCAAGGTTTCTCCAAAAGAATAATCCTCAGGAGAAGATGCAGATGGAATGGATTCTTCTGCATTTGAATCCTCATAGGGTGGTATAGAAAATTCCTGATCAGAAGAGGAATCAGAAGAAATAGAAACCTGATCTGAAGATTCATAATCAGTGTCTTGCCTAGGCCTTTTAACAGGGGGGGGGGGGTTGGGAATCCCTGATCAAGGTAATCAAGTCCTCACCAATTTTGATCATCTGTTTTTTAGGCATAGGGGCCTGAGCACATGGCTCATGCGTCAGTTTTTTAGACTTAGTCGTTGATTTTGTTTTTGAAGCTGGCGTCCGTTTTATATAAAAATGTTGAGGCCCGAAAACACCCTCAGAAGCCGGTGCCTGCTCACCGGCTCCGGACCAATCATAGGGACAGACATCATTGGTTTCAATACTCAGAATCTCGCAGCATACCGGACTCCGCATGGGTCTCGGTAGAGGCCTGCGACTCAAAAGTATTGGGTATCAGGGGCTGCGAAAGCACCAGAGTACCGGCGACTGGCTTAGAAGCTTCATCGTCGGTTTTGGACCTAGACGGTCTGTCTGTCTTTTTCTTTGTGTTTTTTGTGTACTCCGGTAGTCAGATTGATATAAGACGATATTTCAGGGTGATTAAATCTGGATCCAAAATATTCTGAAGCAAAACTATACAGATGTTTAAATAGTGCATTGGTTAAATCTAGCACAAAACTGACAGCAATACACGTTATGATCTGGGCCTAGGCAAGGAATACAGTACAAATAAAAATCCTTATGAGGTATTTGCTTCCCACAAGTAATGCAATTGTTAACTTTTACTGACATCAGTAAGGAGCAAGAAAAAGTTTCCCCAACGGGCTACTTAGCTTTAATTGAAGACTTCGGTTCTGAAACTCGAATGCGAAAATTTCAGGAGTCTGAGGACCGGCACTTGCCAACTGCTTCTGCTTCGGGCACCGCGTGGCAAGAAAGACTGAATAAAATGGTGTCATCTGCATGTTTTATACCAGACGACCTGACGTCAAGGAAGAGGGGACAGCAACCGATGCAGGACCCAAGACTTTGATATTCAGGCTGAGGGCAACCTGCCAGCAGATTACCCAAATTAATGACTGCAACAGTGAAACACAAAACATCTGAAGCAGATGCTGCAGAGCGAGCAGAGGCTTCTGCAGCATCACAGCTGCATCTGATTGTGTCTCTGGCTACTTGTGTAGCCAGAAACAGTTTGAAAGAGATGTCAGCTTTAGTGGGGCAGTCTGGAATGGTGGCCAAAAGGGAAGAGGCTTGAGAGACCAGGTCCAGAGCATACTTAAGTCATATGCGTCTGATAGTTGATGGCTCTAAAGGCGAAAGTGGAGGAGGTGCACACCTTCTTGCCACTCCTATCCATAGATTTGCTATCTTTATCTGTGGGTAGAGGGAGGCGGACGGGAGTCTGGATTGCTTATCAGGGTAGGTGGCAATCACAGCTGGGTCTGCCAAGGGTGGTTTGATTAAGAATTGTTCATCAGGCACCTTGTAAAAGCAATCTGGTCGCTAGGGGGCAGGTGGCTTTGAATCTGAAGTCTTAGATGCAGAGTTAAAGGCATCCAGGTAAGCAAGTATGACAGGGGGAATGGCAGAAAGGGAGGTTGAATCTACTTGAAGCTCAAAATACCTCTTTTGGGTATCAGACATTTGTGAGGTATCCCATTTAATGCAATAGGTTCATAGGTTGGTACTAGGCTATCGCCCTAGGGCCTATACAAGCCTAGCCATAACAATTCCCTGGCTAATTCTTCCCACACTAATTTACTTCCCTGGACCCCTTGTCTAGCAGGGTGACTGACGTGATCCCCGGGGTGATCATTTTGGTGATAGTCTCACCAAATGTAATATCCTCAGGGGGTGAATCTCCCTCTATAGATTCTTCTTCAGGAGAATAGTACTCCTGGAATGAAGCAATTTGGGAGGCGTAAGAAATGGAATCCCCCTGAGGAGGAGAAAAAAGCACTGAGAAGTCGGGGGGGGGGGGGGGGGGCTGAAGCAGGCCTAAGGCTGAGTAAGGGCAGAGCAGTGGGGATGAGGCTGAAGGCTTAAGGCCCATAAAGGCCTGAACCAGGGAAGAAGTGAAGGACTGCCAGTCAGGCAGGCCTTCTTTAGTGGAAGTGGCATGTTTGGTTTTCGGTTTCTTTTTTGCTGGGGAAGACATTGGAATAGGCCTGCAGTCCGGTCTGATAGGAACAGTCTTCAAAGGCGGGAGTAATCGGGGTCTGGGTAGGCTCCGGGGGAGTGCCTGTCGTTGGCTGAGCAACGGCTTCCACAAAGGTAGTCGCTGAAGTCGACGGATCCGCCGGGCGTCCCTCAGCTCCTAAACTGGCAGCTGGCGGGCATCCGGTACAGAGCGGCAGAAGATGACTACCTGGGAAATTTGACCTTCTTACGCGACGGCTCTGACAAGGCCTCCGAGGCAGGATCCATCCATAGGGCTAACCGCTTAAGGTGCTGGTTTTCTAAGTAAAGGTTAAACGCGGTCAGACACCTGTGAAGTGTCTTCGGTACAAACGACTGGCAGACAGAGCAAGCAGTATGGTCGTGCTCCCAGCTTAAGCAAAAAGCACACCTATCATGAGAGTCTTTATGGGGTATCTGGTGCCAGCATTAGCATTTACTCTTTTTTGCAGACATTGGCTATAAATTGCTACAACAAACCAAGCTTTAGCAATAACAAGATAAGACGACCCCCCTCCCCCACCAACGGGTTACTTAGCTTTTTAAGACGTTTGATGTGAAGGAGCAAACACTATGCGTCAATCGTCTGCAGCTGAAAATTTCTGAGGATTGTGCGTGCAGACATCACATTTAAGGCCCCTGGTTTATGGCCCTACGTGTGATGTCCCACGCAGCTGCAAGAGCCAAGCTGAAGCTTCTGTATAGGAGCAGACATACGAGTCGCCTGAGGGCAGGAAATCCCACAACAAGAATACTGCAACATAGAAATAGAAGGACATTGAAGGATTCTCTTTGCACTGTTGGTTGGATTTGGGAAGAAGGTAGGTAGATGGATGGACTGGTTAAGGGACAGTTCATTAACAATCTTGGGCATAAAGGAAGGATTTGTGCATAAGGTAACTGTCATTATGGAAGGTGGTGTGTATGGGGGGCAGGCCATGCGAGCCTGTAATACTGACACTCTTCTAGCAGAAAAAATAGCCACTAAGAGAATGGTTTTCCAAGTACATATTTGTAAGGAGGCCGAACTATTCGGCTCAAAAGGAGGTAATGTGAGTTTTTCTAACACAAAATTGAGGTCCCGGGGGGAGGGAAGGGTTTTCTTGGTGGTCTAATGCGTAGGACCCCTCTCAGAGAAAGTTTAATGTCCAGACTGGTAAGCAGTGGTGGCTGTAATGGTAAGCAGGCTAAAATGGCTGAAAGGTGGACTTTTACAGAGGAGTAAGTTAGTCCAGTCTTACTGAGATCACAAACATAGATAATGACTAGGGCTGGGTCTGCCTGCACAGGGTCCCTGTCCTTAAGAAGACACCATTTTTCGAATCTTTCCCGTTGGAAAGGTAGGTCTTTCTAGTAGTTGGATTCCTGGCCTCCCTCAGGACAGAGAACACGTCCTCACAGTAAAGCTGTTAGGGAAGTTGATCACCCAGGGTGCTGTCTGTTAGGGACTAGAAGTTGATTACCCAGAGTGCTAGGGTTGAGCATTTGTAGCAGAGGGTGAATAAGAGATCCCTTTTGCTGTGATAGAAGTCCAACTTGAGGGGTAACTTCTGGTGACTGTCCTTGGCTAAAGAGTGAAGGAGGAACCAGTGTTGCCTGGGCAACAGGGAGTCAACAGCAAGATTTTTGGTTGGTCGCCCTTGATTTTTAGAAGGACCTTTTGTATTTGTGGGAAGGGGGGAACCCAAAGAACATTCCCTTCCAAGGAAAGCTGAAGGCATTCACTCTCCAGGCTGATGGAGTGTAATCCCTGCTGCAGAATTTGGATAGTTGTCTATTCTGGGGGAGGCAAACATCCACTTGAGGGGTGCCCCACCGGTGGACTATGTCTAGAAAGGAGTCCCTGTTTAGCATCCATTTGTGAAGGCGAGAGGATGTTCTGCTGAGCAAGTCTGCTTGTTTCTTTTCCTGAGAGGGGAAGAGGCCTGCAGGAAAAGGTTGTGATGGGTGGCTAACTCTCAAATCTGTAGGGTTATCCTGCATAGCAGGTGGGCTTTGGTCCCTCCTCATTTGTTCAGGCAACCACATGACTGTGGTATTGTCTGTGAAAATGTTAAGTAGACCTAGTTGGAGGATGGGTTGAAAGGCCTGAAGGGCTGGGCCAGCAAGAGTGCAGTCATCTACCTGACGATGTGTTGCTTTTGAAGGGCCAGAGTCCACGATTCTTGGACCCTGTAAACCTTCAGAGTTGCCTCCCACCCAAGATCTGATGTATCTGTGTGCATGAAGTAGGTAGGGGGGAAGAGCTGTAGCAGGATGCCTGGGTTTTGGAGGACTTGTTGAATCCACTACCTCAATTATGTCTATAGACAGGGTAAAAAGGGAATCAGTGTGTCTAGGGGGTGTTGGTGCTGAGACCATACATTAAGTACCACTGAAGTTTCCTCATGTGTAACCTGGCTAGGGGGGGAACATGGGAATCGTGGCTGCCATAATTTCTAGAAGTTGTAGGAACTGCCTTGTGGAGAGGTGAGACACCCCCAGCAGGTTTTGAAAATGACTTGAGACTGTTTGTCCCGTGAGAGACAGGCTCTCATTAAGTCTGACCTTATTCTGCATCCCAGGAAAACTTTGTCCTGTTGTGGTTTCAGGGAGGATTTTGGAAGATTGAGGGTGAACCCCAAATTGTGCATGGTGGTCATGGTAAATTTTAGGTGGCTCAGGAGCAAGGTTTCTGATTCTGCTAGGAGGAAGATGTCATCCACTTAGGGGTATATTTGGATGCCCTTGGTTCGACAGAATGCAATGGCAGGGGCCTGGCATTTTGTGAACACCCTTGGAGCAGTAGATAAGCCAAAGGGCAAGGCTGTAAACTGAAAATGTAAGGAAACACCAGTAAATCTCACAAATTTCCTGTGAGGGCATGATAAGAATGTGGAGATAAACTTCCTTTAAGTCCAGAGTGACCATAAAGGCTTGGGGTGGAATCAGTGGCATGAGGGTTTGCAGAGAGACCTGAAGGACAGGACTTTCAGGAACCTATTAAGGTAAGAGAGGTCTAGAATAGGTCTCCAGGGACCCTTCTTTTTTGGAACAAGGAATAAACGGGAATAGAATCCTTTTCCTTCTTGGCCCTTGGGGACTGGTTCTATTGTTCCCAGGGCAAGGCGCTATTGTAGAATGGTTGGGAGAATGTGGAGTTGTTTCTTTGGTGGGAAAAGAACTTTTTGGACGTGGTCTTTCTTTCCAAGTTAAGTAGTAGCCTCTGAATGATGGAAAGGACCCACTGGTCTGTGGTTATGAATTTCCAGAAAGGGAGGCAGTGGGGGAGATGGGCGGATAAGGGAAGGAGACAGAAAAGGAGGGCCCTCCTCTGCCAAGAATGGGCTGTTTTTTTTTTGGGGGGGGGGGTGTTATTAGGTCAGGAGTAAGACTGTCTCTTAGAAAGTACAGTTTTGCACCTACCATAAATGTAGATGTCCGAACTGGATAGCATCTGCAGTCATAACAACTGGGTTGTCCTGTCGTCAGGCAGCCCTTCAGTCGGCCGGATTCCAAAGTCCGGGTCCGGCTTCGGCTGATGTCGCACTTCACCCGACGTCATCTCTGTTGGTCTTCGGGTATAAAGGCATCAGCCGACGCCATTTTCCTCAGTGTTTCTTGCCCCAGATGCCAGTTGCCCTCTTGAAGGCTAAAATTTGGATAAATGCCAATGTTTCCAAAAGATAGAGGTAAACACAAAAATAAGCATGTATGTACATATATACAAACAAATACACCATAAAAGACTCCCCACCAGCTAGCTATTAGGAGGGTAAACACCCTAGGAGTACCACAGAGGGAAGGAGGGAGGGTAATCCTGACTGCAGATGCTATCCAGTTCGGACATCTACATTTATGGTAGGTACAAAACTGTACTATGTCCTTCATGGATGCATCTGCAGTCATAACAACTGGTAGAATACCATAGCCAACTAGGGAGGAGGAAAACTAGATTATGGTGTGTTTAAGATCCCTTGCAGTACAGCAGTGGCAAACCCTGCTCGGGATCTGGAATATAGAGGCAAATTATAATGCTTGGCAAATGTATGCACGGAGGTCCAAGTAGCCGCCTCAATAATGTCTTTGGTTGCCACTCCTCGTAAGAAGGCTGTGGTAGTGGCTGTTGCCCTTGTAGAATGAGGTCTTATGTTCTGTGGAATTGGTTTTCCATGGAAGGAGTAACAGAATCGTATGCAATTTCCTATCCATTTGGAGATGGTCTGTTTGGAAATAGCTTTTCCTTCCCTTCCTGTTGCATAGGCTACAAAAAGCTTGTCAGTTTTTCTGCTACTTTTTGTTCTGTCCAGGTAGTAGCGTTGCTGTCTATGTACTTCCAAGGTATGCAGTATTCTTTCCCCTCTGTTTTGTGGGTTGGGAAAGAAGGTAGGTAGGTGGATTGCCTGGTTTAAAGACACTCTGGATACCACCTTAGGCATAAATGTAGGATTAGTCCTCATGGACACTCTATCTTGGTGGAAGATTAGGAAGGGCTGTACTGCCATTAGGGCCTGAAGTTCAGAAACCCTCCTGGCTGAGGTTATTGCCAGTAGGAAAGCAGTTTTCCACGATAGATGCTGTAGGTCTGCTGTTGCTGCTGGTTCAAAAGGTGATAGTGTCAACTTTTCTAGCACAAAGTTCAAGTCCCAAGCTGGCAATGGTGGTTTCCTTGGAGGTTTTACATTCTTGATTCCTCTGAGGAACTGCCTGAGTAAAGGATGTGAAAAGACAGGTGGATCAAAGCTGTATTCTGCTGATATAGCTGATGCATGTATCTTGATGGAGGAGTAGGACAGGCCTGTATGTAGAAGTTCTGCCAAATACTCCAGAATGTTAGGCATATCTATGTTTGACACATCTTTTCCTCTTTCAGTACTCCAAATGACAAACCTTTTCCATTTTCCTGCATAGTTCCTTCTTGTTGAAGGTCTGCGGGCTTCAAGAATAATATCTTTAACTCTTTGGGAAAGTTCTGGATTAGCTGCTGCTATGTGATGTTCCATGCAGTCAGTTGCAACGTTTTAGGTTTGGATGCATGATGCTGTAGTTGTTCTGAGTTAACATCAAAGGCATCAGGGTATTGGCCACATATTGTTCGAGACATGCTCCTCAGCAGTGGGTACCAGTGTTGTCTTGGCCAGTTTGGAGCTATCAGGATTATCCTTGGACGTTCTTCCTTGATTTTTAGTAATACCTTGTGTATCAAGGGAAGAGGTGGGAATGCATATGCTGTTAGGCCTTTCCAGCTGAAGGAGAGCGAATCCACTTTCCATGCCAGTGGGTGGAATGTCCTTGTGCAGAATTTTTGAGCTGGTGATTGAGAGGGAAGCGAATAGATCTATCTGAGGCATTCCCATTTCTTTGAGATGGTCTTGAAGATGTCCGGGTGTAGCATCCATTCGTGGGCATCCGATGTGGTTCTGCTTAATATGTCTGCTAGAGTATTCTCCTTTCCCGGTACAAATATTGCCTGTAACTGGATGTTGTAGCTGAGTGCCAGGTTCCACAGCTCCAAAGTCATTCTGCATAGGGGGTATGAATGAGTGCCTCCCTGTTTGTTGATGTACCACATGACTGTGGTGTTGTCTGTCCTTATCATCAACTGGCCCTCTGAGAAATGGTTTGAACTTTTGGATTGCCAGTTTTACTGCCAGCATTTCTTTTAGGTTGATGTGCAGGTGAAGTTGATCCTCGTCCACAATCCTTGCACGCATTTGTCCAGCATGTGGGCCCCCATCCTAGGTCTGAAGCGTCTGTTGTGATGGTCTGGTTTGCTTGACATCTGCGAAAGGGTAGACCTGGGTTTGACTGGCATGCTTGAGCCCACCATAGGAACTCCTGTTTTAAGCATGGAATTAGTGGAATTTCTGTTTCTAGGCTGTGCCTGTGTTGGGACCATAAATTCTTTAGGTACCACTGTAGTTTTCTCATATGTAGTCTGGCAAGTGGGACCAAGATTATGCATGATGCCATGAAGCCCAAGGCCTGCAGTACTTTTCTTGCTGTTAACTTGTTTTGTTTTGTTAGAGCCAAGAAGTAAAGAGGGAGTTCTTTTTTGTTTTTCTGCAGTTAGGAATGCCATTTGTCTTACTGTGTCCAATTCCCAAGAATGTCCTTGTTTGGGATGGTATCAGCCTTGATTTTTGTAAATTGACTGTGTATCCCAGTGCTTGTAGCAAGTAAATGACCCTTTGTAAATCTGTTGTCAGCTTGCTTTTGTTGTCCCCTTGTAGCAGGCAGTCGTCCAGGTATAAGTAAATTTGAATTCCCTGTAGTCTGCAGTGGGCGATTACTGATGCCAGGCATTTTGTGAATACTCTGGGCGCAGTAGATAAGCCAAAGGGCAATGCTGAGAATTGATAATGCTCTGATCCTGCAAGAAATCTGAGGTATCTTCTGCAGATTGGTCGAATGGGGACGTGCAGGTATGCCTCCTTGAGATCTAGAGTTACCAGCCAACACTCCTTGCCCAGCATGGGAAGAAGTTGCTGTAGGGTCAGCATTTTGAATTTTGGGACAATGATGTATGTATTTAAGGTGGACAGGTCGAGAATAGGTCTCCAACTTTTTCCTTTCTTGGAACTAGGAATAGTCTGGAGTAGAATCCCTTTCCTTGTTCTGTTGTTGGCACTCTTTCCACAGCTCTCATGTTTGCTAATTGCATTATCTGTTGTAGAGCCTCTGTTTTTTGATTTGGAGGTAGGTTTGGCATTCCTCTTTTGACTGGTAAAGTGTGGAAGTGGAACCGGTAACCTTGATCTATGGTTTGTAAAATCCACTTGTCTTTTGTGATATAGTGCCAGTTCTTGAAAATAAGGTTAATTTGCCGCCTAATGGAGCTGCTATTTGTTCCCTGGTAGGCGGATTTAGAGGTAAGTCACTGTGGTTGTGTTGTTGTAGTGGCAGTGGTTGTGTCTGTGCCTCTGTTGTTACCTTGCCACTGTCGTCCTCTGTAGGCACCTCCTCTGGATTGGTTTCTGCCTCTGGAGCGTCTATTCCTGCCCCTTTGGCATCTTCTGGAGTCACGAAAGGAGCAATTTTTGGCCGGCCAGTTCCTGCTAAACCTTGGGGGTTGAACCTGCAAGAAATCTTTAACCGTTTGAACAGATTTTGCCTTTTCTTCCATTTTCTTCATTACCTGCTGGGCAGGTGTACCAAACAAGCTGGTCTTATCCATAGGAGCATCTAATAACTTAGCTTTAACATGATCCGGTAAGGCTTGTTCCTTTAGCCATGCATGTCTCCTTATCACTGTGCCAGTCATGGCTGATCTAAATGAAGCCTCCAGTGCATCATAGCCACATTTTAAGGAATGGTTACTAACCTGTTGTATGTTATTTACCATTTCTAATACATATTTCTTATCAATAGAGTCATCAGAGGATAGCTTTTTTGTTAACTGATCAAGCATAAACTCTTGGTATTGTATCATGTGAAACTGACAGTTTAAAGCTCTAGCTGAGAGAGTAGCTGAGGTGTAGACTTTTTTTGCCCCATCTGTCTAATGACCTGGCTTCCCTTTCAGAAGGAATAGGGTTTTTAGCTGTGGTCGAGGCTACTGCCCTGGGACCCTGGGATATAGTTTCGGGGTCTGCAAGTGGGGCCTTGTAAAGGTGGTGATGAGTGTCTGGTACCCTGTAAAATCTGTCTGGTTTGGCAGGGGCTGGAGGTAAAGAATCTGGTGCAGAGCAGACATCATTGAAGGCATCGTCCACCACAGAGAGGACAGGAGGTATAGCTAAGGGCCTGTGCTGTGGAAGGTGCAGAAAGGTCCTAAGTCTTTTCTGGAGTCTGAGAAATCCTGCTGCTGCCATTGGAACTGCTCTCGCATGGCATGTAAGGTTTCCCCAAAGGAGAATTCTTCTGGTGGGAAGCAGCTGGAATGGATTCTTCAGCATCTGAGTCTTCATAATTGGAGAAAGGAGCCTCTGGCTGGTCTGTTATGTCTGATTCATCGGCAGAATCATCAGAGGACACAGGCTCGGGGGGCTCTGCCCTGGGTCTCTTCTCTGGGGGCTGTGAGGCCCTGTCTGGGTGAGATTGAGATCCCTAATTAATGAAATTAAATCTTCTGCCAGAGTAAGCATTTGTGAACTAGAAGAGGGCCTGGTTGTAGGGGGTTTAACAGGCACTGTTTTAGTAGTTTTGGCTGCTTTAGCCCTGGCAAAAGCCTTAATGGACATGGCTGCTGGAGGCCTAGCAGCACCACGTGCTGGGGTATAGACATCCAAGGGAATGGTGTCTGATAAGTCAGTGGCAACCACCGTAGTGGATAAAATTTCTGAGGCCGATACAAGAGAAGTAGCAGGGGCCTCAGTGGTAGTGATAGATTCAGCTGTACTTTGATCAGTTTTCTCGGTTTCGCCGAAACCGAGACACTCATGATTTGCTTAACCATGGTTTCGCCGAAACCGCGGACGCAGTGTCGGTCTTTATCTTTGCGTTTTTAGCAGTTTGGGTAGTCGGAGGATCCGACGGCATAATATACGCAAAATCAGAACCGAAAACTGTTCAGCAAACTCCGACCGGCGCCTAAGCGTTACGTCGGTTGAATGAAGCACAGGCCGAACAGGCTGCTACGTCGTGGGCTGGGCCTAAACAAGGCAGACAATAAGAGTGGAAATCTTTATGAGGTATTTGTTTCCCACAGGTTAAACAATTATTAACTTTTTCTGACATCGGCTGAGGCAAGAAAGAGTCCCCAACGGGGTACTTAGCTTTAGAAGTCTTCGAAGTAGTATTCGGTAGAAGTAATCTCTGGATCCGACCGACACTTGCGAACAGCTTCTGCTTCGGGTGCCACGCGGCAAGAAAGACTGAAGAAAATGGCGTCGGCTGATGCCTTTATACCTGAAGACCAACAGAGATGACGTCGGGTGAAGTGCGACATCAGCCGAAGCCGGACCCGGACTTTGGAATCCGGCCGACTGAAGGGCTGCCTGACGACAGGACAACCCAGTTGTTATGACTGCAGATGCATCCATGAAGGACATCCTCTTCTTGTCTAGAGGTAGATGGCTGAGAAGAGGAGGGCAGTCTGACGAAGGAAGTTTTGGCAGGATGATTCCTGTAATACTTTAGGAAGGGAGAAACGAGAAAGTGTTTTACATCTTGCAATTCTTTGCATTTCTCTTGCAAGCTTTTGAAGAGATCAGCTGAGTTCTTTTCCGAAAAGAAGGTTGTGGTCCAGTGCAGCATCCATGATTTTAGTTTTAAAATCCACTGGGAGAGGTTGTAGGCATAGCCATGAATATCTGTGTAGAGCAGAAGCAGGAGCTGCAGACCTAGCGGATGCTTCTGCTGCATCAAAGCTACACCTGATGGAGTGTCTGGCTATTTGGGTAGCTAGGGATAGCTTTGAAGCAATGTCTGATTTAGGACAGTCTGGAGTAGAGGCTAGCAGGGTAGAGGCTTGAGACACTAAGTCCAGACCGTATTTTACCATGTGAGTTTGACAGTTAATGGCTCTGGTGGAGGAGATATAGATTTTCTTTCTTAGCCTGTCCATGGTTTTACTGTCCTTATCCGTGGGCAGGAGGAAGGCAAAAGGGAGTTGTCTGGATTGTCTGCAAGGGGTGACAGCAATAACAGCTGGATCTGCTAGAGAAGGTTTTACCAGGAATTTTTAATCTGGTACCTTATAAAACCGGTCTGGTCTTTTGGGGGCTGGCGGCTGAGAGTCAGGGTTCTTACCGAGTTGAAAGCATCCAGGAAAGCTGGGAGCAGAGGAGGTAATAGAAGAGGGAGAGGGAGACTCCAGCTGTAGAAGTTCAAAATATCTCTTGCGTGTCAGACATGAGGGTAGAGTCCCACTTAAAATACTCCCTCATTTTAGTGATAGTCTCCCCAAAAGCTAAGTCTTCTTGGGGGTGGGGAGTCCCCTTCTATGGAGTTTTCATCACGAGAATAGTAGTCAAGAGGGGAAGCAACTTGGCTTACATAAGAAACTGATTCCTCAGAGGAGGAATCATATTAAAAACGCTTATCTTCTCCCTAAGGAGGTGGATGTAGGGGGGGGAGGGAGCAGGGGCTGGGTGAGGACTGAGCATGGGGATGGAAGTAGGAGGAGGGCCTGAGGGCCATGAAGGCTTGCATGAGAAAATTGGGCTGTCACAGTCTGTTCGAGTTTCAGAAGGTGGAATGGTATGTTTTTTCTGTTTTTTCTTGGAGGGCGTAGGTGAAGGGAAGGGCATACAGGCCTGGCCTGCAGAAGGAGAGGAGTTGGTCAGTCGTCCAAGCAAGTGGTTCCCCTCTATGTTGGTTGTGCCCGATGGCTGTAAAGACTCTGCGGATGTGCATTCCGTGGCTGATGAAGAGGCTACCTCAGCGGGAAATGTAGAAGCAGATGGAAAAATCAGGCATTCCTCTGCCCCTAAATCGGAAGCCGGCAGGACGTCTGCAAGCGGAGTGGCAGTAGGAAGAGGACTGGAAACTTTGGCCTTCTCGTTGGCGGTTATGGCTGGTTGACCGATTCTGGATCCATCCTAAGGGTTAGGCGCTTGAGACGCTGATTTTCAAGGTACAGGTTTAATGCGGCCAGACGACTGCAGCGCATCTTAGGCACAAAGGACTTACAAATAGAGCACGACGTATGATCGCGTTCCTTACCTAGACAAAATACGCACTTGTACACGTCTTTGTGCGGTATCTGTCCCCCGCAACTACATTTGCCTTTTTAGCTGACATCGATCAGAAATTACAGCAAACCAAGCACAAGCAAAGAGTAGGAAAATTAGAACCCCCCCCCCCCAAACAGGTTACTTATCTTTCTGAAGAAATCGTTCAAAGGAGCTGGACGGTCGAAGTGAGGAACGTCTGCGGCTGAAAAGTTCTGAGGTCTGTGCATGCTGACGTCATATTTAAAGGACCCTGATAGCTCTACGTGTGATGTCCCACACACCTACGGCAGCCAGGCAAAAAGCTTTTGTATAGGAGTCGATGTCAGGTCGCCTGAGGTGGAAAATCCCACAACAAAGTGAATACTGCAACATTGGAATAGGACATCCAGTCGTCCATCTGCAAAATGGATTGAAGGGTGATCATTCGGAATTTCGTCTTGGCAATAGACAGGTTCAAGGTTCCAGAATGGGTCTTAACTCCCCCATTTTCTTTGGCACCAAAAAGAAAGTACAGTTGTGTACACTTACCATAAATGTAGATCTTCAAGTGTATTCACTGTTGCAGTCATCACATTTGGGTTATCCCTGCCAGGGTAGCCCTCGGCCAGCCCAAATACCATTGACTTAGTATTTCTGCATTGGTTGCTGTCGCTTGAGGACTGATGTCAGGCCGCCAGTAGTATAAAGTAAGGCAGCCAACGCCATTACATCAGTTTTTCTTGCCCTAACCTGTCAGGAGTGCCCAAAGCAGGAGGCCAAGTTCTTGTGGAAGAACCTCATCAGTGGAAAATAAATACCAATATGTCCCTTGTAAGGAAAGGAGAACAACAAGGAAGGATGACAATAAATGGAGAAAGAGAATAAAGGGGGATGGAGGGAGGGAAACCAGGACTGCAACAGTAAATACACTAAACCACATTTATGGTAAGTTTACACAACTGTACTATATCCTTTGTGTTTCACTGTTGCAATCATCACATTTCGGTAGATTACCAAAGCTGTGGAAAAGGGTGGAGGCAGTCAAAAAAACTAGGGGGCCTGCAAGACTGCAGAGGCAAACCCTGCCCTGGATTTGGAGAAGACAGGCAGGTGGTAATGCTTGGTGAAAGTGTGAACAGATGTCCAGGTGGCAAGCCTCCAAAATGCCCCTGGTGGGGACACCCATAAGGAAAGCTGCAGAGGTGGAGGCTGCTCTGGTGGAGTGTGTCCATACCCCCTTGGGGTAGGCTTTCCATGCTGTTTGTAGTAGAAATGGATGCAGTGTGCTATCCATTTGGAAATTGTTTGCTTGGAGACGGCTTTGCCTTTTGCCTCTAGTAAAGCTAACCAGCAACTGAGCAGACTTTCAGAAGGATTTAGTCCTGTCCAGATAGAATCTGAGCTGTCTGTGCACATCTAGAGAGTGAATAATCCCCCCCCCCTGTTCTGGGGATTAGGAAAGAAGGTGGGCAAATGAATGGATTGGTTGAGAGCCATACTGGACACCACATCTTAGGCATGAAGGATGGGTTAGTTCTGAGGGATACCCTGTCTGAATGGAAAATGATGAAGGGTTTTACAGCCATGAGTGCTTGCAGCTCATAGACTCTTCTTGCTGAAGTGATGGCCAGAAAAACTGTCTTCCAGGAGAGAAATTTTAGCTCTGCAGAAGAAGCTGGTTCGAAAGGGAGCAGGGTGAGCTTTTCCAAGACAAAGTTAAGTTCCCAATCTGGTGTTGGTGCCCTTCTGGAGGGCTTCAAGTTGTTAGCCCCTCTGAGGAAAGTACAGTTGTGTACACTTACCATAAATGTAGATGTTAGAGTTTATTCACTGTTGCAGTCATTACGTTTGGGTAATCTGCTGGCAGGTTGCCCTCAGTTGCCTTGAATATCAAAGTCTTAGGTCCTGCGTCGGTTGCTGTCCCTTCTTCCGTGACATCAGGTCATCAGGGGTATAAAAACAGGCAGCCAATGCCATTTTCTTAAGTATTTCTAGCCCCAGATGTCAGGTGCCCCCCAAATGGGGAGCAAACATACATATGCGTATATGTATATAGGTAGGAATGTGTGCCCCCCTGCTTATGTACCACATAACCGTGGTGTTGTCCGTCTATCAGTAGTTGTCCTGGATGAAGGAAGTGTCAGAGCATTCTGAACATCTAACATCTCTATGGTTGATATGCAGATGCATTTGTTTTGGGCTCCATATGCCCTGAATGCATCTCACCGCCAGGTGGGCCCCCCAAGCATAGTCTGATGCGTCTGTAGTTAGGGTTTGGTTGGCAGGAGATAGAGTGAAAGACCGTCCCATGATGTCCTTCAAGGATGCATCTGCAGTCCTTACAAATGGGTTGTCCTGTCGTCAGGCAGCCCTTCGGTCGGCCGGATTCCAAAGTCTGGGTCTGGCCTCGGCTGGTGTCGCACTTCACCCGACGTCATAGCTGCAGTTCTTCGGGTATAAAGGCATCAGCCGACGCCATTTTCCTCAGTCTTTCATGCCGCGTGGCGCCCGAAGCAGAAGCTGTTCGCAAGTGCCGGTCGGTCAGTACCAGAGATTACTACTACCGAAGACTTCTAAAAAGCCAAGTACCCCGTTGGGGACTCTTTCTTGCCTCAGCCGATGTCAGAAAAAGTGAATAACTGTTTAACTTGTGGGAAACAAATACCTCAAAGATTTCCACTCTTACTGCTTACCTTGCTTAGGCCCAGACCACGACGTAGCAGCTTGTCTAGCCTGTGCTTCTTTCAACTGACGGACGCTTAGACGTCGGTCGGAATTTGCTGAAGAATTTTTCGGCTCCGCGTTTGCTTACATTATGCCGTCGGATACTCCGACTACGCAAATTTCTAAAAAGCGCAAGGAAAAGGACCGAAACCATGGTTAAGCCAACCGCGAGCGTCTCGGTTTCGGCTGAAACAGAGTCCACGGTTCTTCCTTCGGCCAAAAGCTTGCCTCTTACCGAGGCCTCATCCAGCTTGGCTGAATCTGCTACTGAAATCCCACCTGCTCTTGCAGGTTCACAGGATTTATCTGATACTATCCATTTGGATATTTCTACCCCTGCATGTGGAGCTGCTAGGCCACCTGCATCCATGTCGATTAAGGCCTTTGCCAGGGCTAAAGCAGCAAAAACTACCAAAACTGTGCCTGCTAAGACCCCCTCTCACAGGCCTAGCTCTAGTTCACAAATGCTTAGTCTAGCAGAGGATCTCATTTCTTTGATCCGGGGATCCCAACCACATCCGGACAGGGCCTCTCACCCACCTCCAGAGAAGAGGACTAGAGTAGAGCCCCCTGAGCCAGTCTCTTCAGATGGCTCCTCTGATGAATCAGATAATTCAAACCCTCCAGAGGGCCCTTTTTCTCCTTTTGAGGACTCTGATGCAGAAGAGTCCATTCCTTCTGCCTCTCCGCCTGAGGAATTTTCTTTTGGGGAAACCTTGCATGCTATGAGGGAACAATTTCAATGGCAGGACCAGGATTTTTCAGACTCTAGGAAAAGGCTTAGAACCTTTTTGCATTTGCCACAGCATAGGCCTTTAGCCATTCCTCCAGTACTTACTGTTGTGGATGATGCATTTAATGATGCTTGTACTGCTCCTGATTCTCTTCCTCCGGCCCCTGCTAAGCCCGATAGGTACTACAGGGTTCCGGACTCGCATTATCATTTGTATAAGGCCCCTTTTGCAGATCCCGAAACTATCTCCCAGGGACCCAAGGCTGTAGCAGCTACCTCTGCCAAAACCCCCTCCCCTCTGAAAGGGAATCTAGGGCTTTAGAGAGATGGGGTAAAAAAGTTTACACTTCTGCTACTCTTTCAGCTAGGGCCTTGAACTGTCAAATTCCACATGATTCAGTATCAGGAATTTATGTTAGACCAGTTAACTAAAAAACTGTCCTCGGATGAACCATTAGACAAAAAATCTGTACAGGAAATGGTACATAACATTCAGCAGGTCAGTAATCATTCTTTAAAATGCGGCTATGATGCACTGGAGGCTTCCTTTAGATCAGCCATGACTGGCACAGTGATCAGAAGACATGCATGGTTAAAAGAGCAGTCCTTGCCAGACCATGTTAAATCAAAGCTCCTAGATGCTCCCATGGATAAGCTCAATTTGTTTGGCTCCCCTGCACAGCAAGTGCTGAAGAAGGTGGAAGAGAAAGCAAAATCTGTCCAGACAGTCAAGGATTTCTTGCAGGTCCAGCCTCCAAGGTTTAGCAGGAACTGGCCTTCCAAGAATTGGTCCTTTCCAGACACCTCCAGAGCTCCGAGAGGCAGAAATAGGCACTCAAGAGGCAGGGGTCAATCCAGAGGTGCCTACAGGGGACGTCAATGGCAGGCAAACAACCAGCAAGGTACAGCCACAGATCCAGCCGCCACCACTTCCACAGGACAATCACAGTGACTTGGCTCTGGCACCGCCTACCAGGGAACTACTAGAAGCACCCTTAGGCGGGAAGCTAGCCTTATTTTCAGTAAACTGGCATTACATCACAGGAGACAAATGGATTTTACAGACAATAGACCAAGGTTACAGGTTTCACTTCCATACTCAACCAAGGAAGAGAGGAATGCCAAACCTACCTCCAAATCAGAAGACAGAAGCTCTACAACAAATAACTCACTAAGGATGAGAGCTGTAGAAAGGGTACCATCTATGGAACAAGGGCAAGGATTTTACTCCAGACTCTTCCTGGTACCAAGAAAAGAAAACCAATGGAGACCTATTCTCGACCTGTCCGCTTTAAACACATACCTCATTGTTCCAAAATTCAAAATGCTGACCCTACAGCAGCTTCTTCCCATGCTGGGCAAGGAGTCTTGGCTGGTAACTCTAGATCTCAAGGAGGCATACCTGCACGTCCCCATACGACCAGATTGCAGAAGATACCTCAGATTTCTTGCAGGATCAGAGCATTATCAATTCTCAGCATTGCCCTTTGGCTTATCTACTGCCCAGAGTATTCACGAAATGCCTGGCATCAGTAATTGCTCATTGCAGGCTTCAGGGAATTCAAATTTACCCTTACCTGGACGACTGCCTGTTACAAGCGGACAACAAAAACAAATTAACAAAAGATTTGGAAAGGGTCATTCATCTACTACAAGCCCTGGGATACACAGTCAATATAAAAAAATCAAGGCTGATACCATCCCAAAGGATAACCTTCTTGGGTGCAGATCTGGACACATCAAAGCAAATGGCATTCCTGACAGTAGAAAAACAGGAGCAACTTCCTCTCTACTTCATGGCATTAACAAAGCAGAACCAGCTAACAGCAAGAAAAGTCCTGCAAGCCCTCGGTTACATGGCATCCTGCATAATATTGATTCCACATGCCAGACTACATATGAGAAAGTTACAGTGGTACCTAAGGAATTTATGGTCTCAGCACAAGCACAGCCTAGAAACCCAAATTCCACTAATTCCATGCCTGAAGCAAGAATTCCAATGGTGGGCTCAGGCTTGTCAATCAAACAAGGGACTGCCCTTCCACAGCACTCAACCAAGCCAGACCATCACAACAGACGCCTCAGACCTCGGTTGGGGGGCACACATGCTGGACAAGTGCATACAAGGCTTATGGACTCAAGACCAGCTGCACCTACACATAAATCAAAAGGAAATGCTGGCAGTAAAACTGGCAATTCAGGCATTCAGACCATTTCTTCGACAGGGTCAACTGCTGATAAGGACGGACAACACCACAGTTATGTGGTACATCAACAAACAGGGCGGCACACATTCATACCCTCTATGCCGGATGGCAATGGACCTCTGGAATGTGGCCCTGAGCTTCAACATTCAGTTACAAGCAATTTTTGTGCCAGGAAAAGAAAATATACTAGCAGACATCCTAAGCAGAACTACCACGGATGCCCACGAATGGATGCTGCATCCAGACATCTTCAAAACCATTACAGGGAAATGGGGACTACCAGAAATAGACTTATTTGCATCCCCACTCAATCACCAATTGAAAAAATTCTGCACAAGGACGTACCACCCACTTGCTTGGAAAGTGGACTCCCTATCTTTCAGTTGGAAAAACCTGACAGCATATGCATTCCCACCTCTTCCTTTGATGCACAAGGTGCTATTGAAGATCAAAGAAGACAGTCCAAGGATCATCCTGATAGCTCCAGACTGGCCAAGGCAACATTGGTACCTATTACTGAGGAGTATGTCTCGGGAACAAATATGGCCTCTGCCCCTAGTTCCCTTGCTGTTAACATAGAACAACTTCAAAACCCTGCATCCAAACCTGAAAACACTGCAGCTGGCTGCCTGGAGCATTGCATAAGACCAAATAACCCAGATTTATCTCAAAGGGTTAAAGACATTATCTTGGAGGCCCGCAGACCCTCAACAAGAAAAAATTATTCAGCAAAATGGAAAAGATATCTCATTTGGAGTACTGAAAAAGGAGAGAATGTGTCACTGGTAAACATGGCTAACATCCTGGAATACTTGGCAGAGCTCTTCCACAACGGCCTGTCCTATTCTTCCATTAAGATTCATGCGTCAGCTATTTCAGCAGAATACAACTTGGATCCTCCAGTCTTCTCACATCCTCTGCTCAGACAGTTTGAGAGGAATTAAAAATGTAAAACCACCTAGGAAGCCACCATTGCCAGCATGGGACTTGAACTTTGTGCTAGAAAAGTTGACACTCCCTCCTTTCGAGCCAGCAGCAACAGCAGAATTACAGTACTTATCATGGAAAACTGCTTTCCTGCTTGCAATCACTTCAGCAAGAAGGGTATCTGAGCTACAGGCATTAATGGCAGTACAGCCCTTCCTGATCTTCCATCAAGATAGAGTGTCCATGAGAACTAATCCTACTTTTATGCCAAAGGTGGTCTTCCAGGGTATCCTTAAATCAAGCTATCCACCTACCTACATTCTTCCCCAACCCACAGAACAGGGGAGAAAGACTGTTGCATACCTTGGATGTACATAGACAATTACGCTACTACCTGGACAGGACCAAGAGCAATAGAAAAACTGACCAGCTACTGGTAGCATATGCAACAGGTATGGAAGGAAAAGCAATTTCAAAACAGACAATCTCTAAGTGGATAGGAAATTGCATTAGATTTTGTTACTCCTACCATGGGAAGAAAACTCCAGAAAACATCAGGCCTCACTCTACAAGGGCTACAGCCACTACCACAGCTTTTTTACGAGGAGTGGCTACCAAAGACATTTTAGAGGCTGCTACTTGGAGCTCCGTGCATACATTTGCCAAGCATTATAATTTACCTTTATACTCCAGATCCCGAGCAGGTTTTGCCACTGCTGTTTTGCAAGGGATCTTAACTACACCATAATCTTATTTCTCCTCCTCCCCAGTTTGGCTATGGTATTCTACCCATTTGTAAGGACTGCAGATGCATCCTTGAAGGACATAGTACAGTTTTGTACCTACCATAAATGTAGATGTCCGATAGGCATGCATCTGCAGTCAGGATTACCCACCCTCCTTCCCTCTGTGGTACTCCTAGGGTATTTGCCCATCTTGTAGCTAGCTGGGGAATCTATTATGGTGTATTTGTTTGTATATCTGTACATACATGCTTATTTTTGTTTGCTCTCTACTATTTGGAACCATTTGCATTTATCCAAATTTAGCCTTCCTAGAGGGCACCTGGCATCTGGGGCAAGAAACACTGAGGAAAATGGCGTCGGCTGATGCCTTTATACCCGAAGAACTGCAGCTATGACGTCGGGTGAAGTGCGACACCAGCCGAGGCCAGACCCAGACTTTGGAATCCGGCCGACCGAAGGGCTGCCTGACGACAGGACAAACCATTTGTAAGGACTGCAGATGCATGCCTATCGGACATCTACATTTATGGTAGGTACAAAACTGTACTTTCTGGTGACATGTCTCTGCCCACCAAAGAAACTCCTGTTTTAGGCAGGGAATGAGAGGAATCATTGTTTCCAGACTCTGACAATGCTGACTCCATAAACTTTTTAGACACCACTGTAGTTTCCTCATATGCAGTCTTACATATGGAATTAGTAGAATGCATGATGCTATGAACCCCAAAGCCTGCAGAATTTGTCTTGCAGATAACTGGGTTTTTGTTGCCATCTGCTTGAAGTAAATAGTCAGTTGCCTTTGTTTGTCTGGCGTAAGGTAAGCCATCTGGGCAGTTGTATTCAAGCTTGCAACCAGGAATGTAATATTTTGAGAGGGTACCACTTGTGATTTCTTTTCGTTTATTGTGTACCCTAGGCATGTTAGAAGCCTTTTTACAAACATCAGATGCTGAAGAATGTCCTTGTTTTCTGCTTGAATGAGACAGTCGTCCAAGTATGGATAGTTTTGTATGCTTCTTTGTCTGCAAAATGCAATTACTATTGCCAGGCACTTTGTAAAGACCCTGGTAGCTGTAGATAAGCCAAAGGGCAGTGCAGAGAATTGGTAATGCATAAACCCAGCCTTGAAGCGGAGGTATCTTCTGCACGATTCCCTTATTGGGATATACAGGTATGCCTCTCAAGTCTAGAGTCACTAGCCAAGCGTTCTTGCCCAGCATGGGCAGAAGCTGTTGCAAAGTCAGCATTTTGGATTTTGGGATGTCCAGGAAAGTGTTCAAAATAGATAAATTCAGTACTGGGTGCCAGGCATGGTCTTTTCTGGGTACCAAGAACAGTCTTGAGTAAAAACCTTGCCCTTTTTCTAGTACTGGTACTGGCTGAATAGCCCCATATCCATGAGGGACGTAACTTGCTTCTGTGCCTCTGCCCACTGATTTTGTGGCAGATCTGGCCAACAGTTTGGAATTGGCAAGGTATGGAAATTAACTCTGTATCCCTGGGATACTATGTTTAATACCCACTTGTCCTGGGTTATTAACTGCCAATTTTGAGCATGAAGTACTAGTTTTCTCCCTAAGGGGGCTGCCAAAAGATAAATGCATGGTGATGGCAGAGAGAAGTCATTGAGACTGCTTACTGTAGGGCTGTGCTTTGTTTCCTCCAGATTTGGAGGAGGAGGCACCCTATTGTTTTGACCTGTAGGAATGATTGGTTTCTAGACCCTTTTGAGCACCTGGATTTGCCCCGCGAGGCTCCGTTGGACACAGGAAAGGACCAATTTTTTTGTAGGCCAGTGTCTACTGAATCTTGGTGGCTGCATTTTTTGTAGGCTAGTGTCTACTGAATCTTGGTGGCTGCACTTGTAAGAAGTCTTTTACAGTTTGCATAGACTTAACGTTATCTTCCATTTTCTTTAAAACCTCTTCTGCACTATTACCAAACAGAGTATTATGTTGTAAAGGTGCATCCAACAATTTAGCTTTAACATGATCGGGCAGATTTTGCTGTGAGCCAGGCATGCCTTCTAATCACAGATCCAGTAACAGCAGCCCTGCAGGAGGCCTCCAAGGAATCAAAACCGCATTGCAAAGTATGCTTTCCAACCTGTTCGGTTACATGCAATAATTCCTGTAATTCTTTATTTTCCACACATTCAGAAATCATCATTTTCTGTTTCAATAATCCCATAACATGTTGTTGACATTTTAAGCATATGAAACTGGCAGTTTAAGGCCCTAATTGCCAAGGTCACAGACGTATAAACCTTCTTTCCCCATCTATCCAGCGCCCTGGAATCTCTATCAGAGGGGGCAGTATTCTTAGCTGTTGAGGCCCTTACACCTTTGGGACTCAGTGAGATAGTTTCAGGGACAGCAGCAGGATTTTTGAATAAAAATTTGTGGGAGTCAGGAACCCTATAATATCTGTGTGGCTTGCTAGGAGCCGGAGGTAGGGAATCTGGAGCCATGCTTGATTCCGAAAACACATCAACAATGTCTAATACAGGAGGGTATGGCCAAAGGCCTATGTTGAGGGAGAAGGAAATCCCAAAGCCTCTTTTTTGATTCAGAGAAATCTTGACTCTCCCAATGAAAATGTTCCCTCAAAGTATGGAAGGTTTCACCAAAATAATTCTCTTCAGGAGGAGATGCAGATGGGATGGATTCCTCTGCATCTGAATCTTCATAGGGTGGTATAGAAAATTCCTGATCAGAAGAGGAATCAGAATAGAAACCTGATCTGAAGATTCATAATCAGTGTCTTGCCTAGGCCTCTTATCGGGGGGGAGGGTTTGGGAACCACTGATCAAGGTAATTAAGACTTCAGCCATTTTGATCTGTTTCTTGGGCATAGAGGCCCGAGTACCTGGCTCACGCATCGGTTTTTTAGCCTTAGAAGTTGCTTTTGTCTTTGTTTTTGAAGCTGGCGTCGGTTTTATACAGAAATGCTGCGGCCTGAAGACAAGCTCAGAAGCCGGTGCCTGCTCAGCGGCTCCAGACCAATCAGAGGGAGAGACATCTGCGGGTACAATACTTTGAGAATCTCGCGGCATGCCGTACTCCACATGGGTCTCGGTACAGGCCTGCGACTCGAACGTAGCGGGTATCAGGGGCTGCGAAAGAGCCTCACTGAGTACCGGTGACTGGCTTAGGAGAAGCTTAGTCATCGGTTTTGGACCTTGACGGTCTGTCCGTCCGTTCTTTGCGTTTTTTGTGAACTCCGGTAGTCGGATTGTTATCTGATGACATTTCAGGGTAGTTAAATCCGTTTCCAAAATATTCTGAAGCAAAGATATACCAATGCTTAATAGTGTGTTGGTTAAATTTAGCACAAAACCGACAGCAAGGCAGGTTATGATCTCTGCCTAGGCAAGGAATACAGTACAAATGGAAATCCTTATGAGGTATTTGCTTCCCACATGTAATGCGAATATTAACTTTTACTGACATCAGTATGGAGCAAGAAAAAGTTTCCCCAACGGGGTACTTAGCTTTAATTGAAGACTTTGGTTCTGAAACTCGAATGCAAAAATTTCAGGAGTCGGCCGACCGGCACTTGCGAACTGCTTCTGCTTCGGGCACCACGCGGCAAGAAAGACTAAAGAAAATGGTGTTGGTTGCCTGTTTTATACCCCTGACTTCATGGAAGAAGAGACAGCAACTAACGCAGGACCCAATACTTTGATATTCAGGCCGACTGAGGGCAACCTGCCAGAAGATTACCCAAATGTAATGACTGCAACATTGAAACACGAAAAACATCTGTTTGATCAAAGGGTGTGAGAAAAGGGGCTGCACAGTGGGGAAAATGAGCAGAAATAGCAGAGGCATGAATTTCTATAGAGGAGAAAGAGGCCACTGTGTAGTAGGTTAGCCAAGTAATCCAGGATGAGAAGGATGGAGGGCTGTGCCACATAGGGTCCCTTAGCCTGGATCCAGGTGGAGAACCTTTTCCATTTATCAGCATAAGACTTTCTGGTGCTAGGACGTCTGGCCTCACGGATAACATCCAGAACCTGTCTACTGAGGATGGCAGATCGGTTCGGGGTTAGGGAACAAGCCAAGCTAACAAACTGAATGTCTGCAATTGAAGATGCATGAATTCCCCCTTCTCTCAGGGTCAGGAGGTTTGGAATCTGAGGAAGATGCCATGGAGGTAGCAGGGACAGGCTGTGCAGCAAGGGGGTACCAGTGTTATCGGGGCCAGTCTGGAGCTATAAGAATGGTCCTTGGTTTTTACTCTGTTATTCTGAGCAGTACCCTGGAGATGAGAGGTACGGGAGGAAAGGCATAGACTAACCCATGGGAAGGACAGGGCATCCACTTTCCAAGCCATGCAGTGATGCTCCCTGGTGCAGAATTTGCTGAGCTGATGGTTGGTGTGGGAGGCAAAGAGGTCAACATTCGGAGCACCCATTTCTGAGTTATTAGGGTGAAGGTACTTCTGCTGAACTGCTACTTGTGTGAGTTAAGAAGATTTCTGCTTAATTGGTCTGCTAAAGAGTTGAGAGAGCCTGGTAGGTATTGTGCTAACCAGTGTAGTTGCATGGAAGAGGTTGTGAGTCAAAAGGGTCATGGCCAGCCTGCACAGAGGGTAGGAGTGAGTCCCTCCCTGCATGTTTATGTACCACATCAGTGGTGTTGTCTGTTTTTATCAGGAGAACCCATGGAGAGAGAAGGGGTTTGAAAGCTATCAAGGCGTGCTGCACAGCCATCATCTCTTTTTGACTGATGTGCAGAGGGATTTGCTGTGGGCTCCACTGGCCCTGTATGCACCAGATGTCCAGCTGTGCACCCCAAGCATAGTCTGATGAGTCTGTGTTGAGGGTCTGGGGGAAGGGGGATGGGGAGAAGGGCAGTCCCTTGTGGTGGGAACATGCTTTAACCCACCAAAGAAATTCCTTTTTGAGGCAAGGAATTATAGGGAGAACAGTTTCCAGGTCTTGACAGTGTTGACACCAAAGGTTCTTTAGGTAGCACTGAAGTTTCCTCATATGCAGTCTGGCATATGGAATAACTAGTATGCAAGATGCCATGAACCCAAGAGCTTGCAGGAGCTTCCCTGCAGATGGCTGGGGCCTGGTGGCAAGTTGAGAGAAGAAGGCTGTCAGGAAAATTTGTTTTTCTGGTGTAAGGAATGCCATCTGGAATGCTGTGTCCAGACTTGCTCCCAAGAAGATTATCCTTTGGGTGGGCAACATGTTTGGATTTCTTTTTGTTGATTGTGTACCCCAGGGAGGTTAGTAGGGTGTTTACAAAGGACAGGTGCTTGAGCAGTTTTTCCTGGCTGTCTGAATAAGGCAGTCTATGTATGGGTAAATTTGAATATTTCTTTGTCTGCAAAAGACAATGGTCGGAACAAAGCATTTTGTGAAAACTCTGGGAGCAGTAAATAAGCCAAAGGGAAGCACAGAGAACTGAAAGTGTTGAGATCCTGCCCTGAAGCAAAGATATTTCCTGCATGATTCCCTGACAGGAATGTGGAGGTAGGCCTCTTTTAGATCTAGGGTGGCTAGCCTTGGAGGGCATGGGTAGCAGCTGATGGAGGGTGAGCATTTTTGAATTTTGGGATCAGGAAGGTGTTTAGAATGGATAGATCGAGAATGGGGGCTCCAGGTGCCCTCTTTTCTGGGCACCAGAAAAAGTCTGGAGTAGAAGCCTTGGCCTATCTGTTCTGCAAAAACGCACTCTACTGCCCTCATAGAGAGCAGGGAAAGGATTTGCTTTTGAGCCTCTGCCCACTGATTTGGTGGTAGATCTAAGAACCATTTTGGGGTTGGAAGGGTGTGGAAGGAAAATTTGTATCCCTGAGACACAATGTTCAGACTCCAGTGGTCCTTGGTAATGGCTTAGAACTCCCTGGTTTTGAAGTGGGGGTAGTCTACTGTTTAATCTCTGTATTCACTGGAACTGCTGTCGGGGGGGGGGGGGGTCTGTTTCCACAGGGCCTAGGCTGGGCTGGTTTACTCAGAGCAGGAAAGGACCAGTGCTTGGAGGGACAATGCCTGCTGAACCTATGGGCCCGGACCGGTAAGAAATCCTTAACTGTTTGCATAGAATTTGCTTTTTCTTCCATCTTTTTTAAAACCTCTTCTGCCTTAGTGCCAAATAAGTTATCTTTATGCAAGGGGGCATCCAACAATTTAGATATGACATGGTCTGGTTCTTTAAGCCATGCATGTCTTTTAATGACAGATCCAGTGACTGCTGCCCTGCAAGAAGCTTCTAGGGCGTCAAAACCACAGTGCAAAGTGTGTTTCGTTACTTGACGTGCAGACTGCATTAAATCTTGTAAATCTTTAGAATCTGCCCAAGCCGGAAAGGAAGACATTTTCTGTTTAAGGAGTTCCAAGGTATGTTGCTGAAATTTCAGCATATGGAACTAAAAATTTAGTGCCCTGATAGCAAGAGTAGCTCAGGTGTATACTTTTTTTTTACCCAATCTGTCCAATGCTCGGGAATCCCTGTCTGATAGGGTGGGGATTCTTAGCAGAGGCTGCTTTAATCTCTTTTGACCCTTGAAAAAGGACTTCAGGGTCAGCTGTTGGACTTTTAAAAAGATATTTGAGAGTGTCAGGGACTCTATAGTAAATGTCTGGTTTTCTGGAAGCAGGAGGTAGGGCGTCAGGAGTCGAGCTGGATTTGAGGAAAACATCCTCCACAACATCCAGGACTGGGGTTGGCCAAGGGTCTCTGTTACGGAAGAACTAGGAACTCCGTGTGCCTCTTTTTAGACTGAGTACAGTCCTGACTCTCCCATTAGAAATGGTCTCAAAGTATGCAGGGTTTCCCCACAGGAAAAATCCTTTGGGGGAGAGGCTGAATGAATGGAGTCCTCTGCATCAGAAGCCTCACAAGTGGAGAGGGACTGCATGTCTTCATAGTCAGATGTAACATATTCATCAGACTCTTATTCAGACAAAACTACAGGGGACCGATCTCTTTTCCTTTTGGAGGGGGAGCCTGGCTTCCTCTGAGCAGCATGATAAGGTCTTCTGCCATTTTAAGCATTTGAGACCGAGGCAAGGTAGCAGGCACCTGAGAGTGGGTTGCCTGTTTCTTGGGTGTGGATCGAACCCTGGGCCTAAGAAACTTGGTCATTTTTGAAAGAAAGTACAGTTGTGTACACTTACCATAAATGTAGATGTTAGAGTGTATTCACTGTTGCAGTCATCACACTTGGGTAATCTGCTTGCAGTAGCACTCAGTCGGCCTGATTATCAAAGTCCTGCGGTTGCTGTCTTATCTTCCATGACGTCAGGTAGACAGGGGTATAAAGCATGTAGCCGACACCATTACATCAGTTTTTCTAGCCCCAGATGTCAGGTGATTCCATTACACCTTCAACAAAAAAGCAAATACACCAAAAAGGCTTTAAGCATAGTAAACAAGAATAGAGGTATAGTCAGTAGAAGTCAGGGGGCTGGAGGGAGGGTAAAGTACAGTTTTGTACCTACCATAAATGTAGATGTTCCACATTCCATTGCTCGCTGCAGTACTAACTGGGTAGTCCATCGTCCAGTCGGCCCTCCAATAATAAAGTGAGGACGTTCGGCAATGCCGTCATTAGACTGCAGACACTCGCGCCAGACTACGCAGTCCAATCATATCCACCTCAGTCTTTCTTGCCCCAGATGAGAGCAGAAGATCCCAGACCCAAAGACAAAACCAAAACCACAAACCAAAACCAACCACACCAAAAATACAACATATATATAAAGGTAAGGTAATAGAATATAACCCTACATACACAACCCTAACACACAGGAGAGGGAAGGAGGAGGGAAGGAGGGAGCATTGATCATTAATCGAACATCTACATTTATGGTAGGTACAAATATAAAACTGTCTCTTTCATTCCACATCCACAACTAACTAGTAGAATCCCAAAGCAGAGGGTAAAGGAGTAAGAGGCTGGCAAATCATAAGGAAGCAGGAGCTGATGTACATTGCCTTGCAAATAGCTGGCAAAAAAGACTGGTTAGAAGGGAGAGAGAGTGGAAGGAATGTAATAGAGAGAGAACACCCAAACTGAAGTAGCTGCCTCCAAAATATCCTTGCCCCCCACCCCTTTGTAATTGCTGAAGTGGCAGTAGCCCCTCCCAAGGGGCAGAATCACCTAGAATCAATTTGCCAATCTGAACTGCCAAAACTTAATAACAAATGCAATGCAAAAACCCAATCAACTAGAAATTGTTTGACAGAAACAAAACTTGCCAAACAAACAAAAAAAAAAGAAACAAACAATAAGAAAGACTGCTTAAAATCCTTCCAACTGCCTTAATAAATGCATTGCCATAAACATCTAAAAGTGTGCAAAATCTTTTTAATGAATATTACTGTTGAAGGTAGGAAAAGTCCCACAATAAAGCAGTTTAGGCACACACAAAAGATTAAAGCGGACACTAAAAAAACCTTAGGCAAAGGTAAAATACTACCAGCTTGAAAAATCAAAAACAAAAGGACCGCCTATAGGGGCCTTGTAAATCCACCTCAAAAAAAGAAGCAGAACTTCACCAAAAGAAAGCAGTCTTCCATGACAAGTATTTCCCAAAGAGCTTGAGGAGGTCAGCAGCAAAAGGCTGTAGAGTAAGCCTCCACAATTGGTTGAGAGAACTGAATTCCTAGAGGCTCTATTTGGTCACCCTAAAGCCCCGTCAATAAAGATTTTGCTTAATGGAAGAAAATGTGAAACTATGGTGGGTGAAAACAGTGAAATGTCAGGAAAGCATAAAGAAATGAGGAAAAGAAAGACAACGACTATCCAAAGATATTGAAGAGTCCTGGTAAGAAACACATTCATACCAGGGTTCTGTGCTGCCTTGCACACCAAATTAAAAAAATAAATTTCCACATTCCATGTTGCAGTACTAGGTCTTCTTGTCTTATACTCACATTTAAAACCTGTTGAGAGAAACCTTTTGGAAAGCTTGACAAACTGAATTTTCAAAAAGACCTAGGCTGTTAAGAGTTTGAAGGAAAGTTTTGAAGGACTAATACCCTTTGAGCAGATGAAGAAGAGGTAATCCAATCTGAGGGGGTGGGATGGATCTGGAGCTGACACTTCCCTTCTCAGTAATGGGCACCAAGCTGCCGAGAGGGATCTGGCTAAGGCTATTAAAAATCATCACAATGTCTTTGTCTTTGTTTAAAGAAGCCCTTTCCAAGAAGAGGCAGAGGTGAAAAAAAGCACAAAAACATGATTTTTCCAACTGAGGTGAAGAAACACTTAGTTCCATTTCCAAGCTGTGTGGATAAAATCCAATTTTGAAAAACTGTGGTGCAAGAAGCTTTGCGAGAAGCTAGCAGAATGTGAAGTGTCCTTCCTGAATTACATGAATTTTGAAACACATGAAGATCCTTAGTTTCCTCTGTGGGGATCCATGCTTGAGGTTCTCTGCAAACACAAGGAGTTCTGTGCCCCGGCAGAAACTCTGCTGCTGAGGAGTTTGAAAATCCTGAGCGCCCTTGTCATAAATCAGTGCTTGCCTGCACAGTGCAGGGTAAGTGTGTGTTCCTTGTGTGTGTTAAATGTATGTGCTGATTGTAAGGTTCGTTGTTTCAATCTCTGCCCTGCCCTGGGTTGTGAAACCCTTTAATGCAGACTCTTGCAACCAAGACTGTACTCATAGTATGTTGATATGTAATGACTGTGCTGTGGCAGATGTCTTCTGTATCTAGATGAGCTTTTCAATCTGGATGAGCACTGTCGCAATGTCTGAGGCATCTGTCGTTAGAATTCTGCTGAAACTCCGGGGTGTAGGAGAGTCCCTTGTTTAGGTGATATTCCTCGAAACACTCATGTTGAAATATTGACAGAATGTTTTCAACCACTTTGAATGCTGTCCATATAATTTTGAGTATTTGTGTTGCAGCTCAATTTTATGCAGTTTTTATGAGAATAAGAAATTGAAGAGACCCCATTGGGAAGCAGACTGAAGGAAGAGTCTATGAAGCACCAAGAGTCTAGAGATTCTGCAAAGATAATTGAAGGAAGCAAAGGATACAGTTAGAGCGTTGTACTGGAAAGAATCTTGGCTTCTGTCTGCTAGAATCTTTCCACTGGAGAGTATTCCAGTCTTCTGAGCAGGGTACTAGACTTGACTTGGGTACGCAATCAACATGTGTTCCTAGGCATCTCTAAACTGACAAGCTCAGCAAGGCCAAAATACTTCCAAAGGCCTAGCAAGAATTTTGCACCAGGAAGCCAGCTACAGGCAGTAAGGCAAGATGGGCCAGATTTGAAAGGAAGTCGAAGTAGCCACAACCTTTGAGAATGAGAGAAAATATGACCGACAAGTAAAGAGAGTTGCAGAGCAAAACACAGAAATGACCATGATTTTATGAAGGTCGATGTCCTGGTTTTCTATTACAGGAGATCTAACATGAAGCCAGGCTTCCTTCGGATCTAAAGTTACCAATCAGTGATCTTTGCAGTGATCTTTGCCCAGTTGTTGCAACATTTGTTGAAACGCCAATTTTCCAGATAAGTGGAATGTTCCCTTATTTTGTTGAGGGGAAGAAAAACCAAATAAAAACTGGCATGCCTTTTCTTTGGTAGGCTAGGAATGGATGCCAAACTATTTGAATCCCAGTGAATATGTGGCCTACAGGAACTGTTTCTGGTAAATTTTTGGAGTCTGGCAGCCTCTGTTTGGAGGCAGAGCAAGGTGCAAATCAGCCTTGAGGAATGTGCAGGTATGATTGAAAGGTCTGCCTGAAAAGAAGCAATTAACCAGGAACCCACCCCCAGAACCCATTTAAATTGGGCCCTTGAACCTAATTTCTCTGAGTCTGAGACTGCCATCAGGCTAGAGGTGCCTGGCAGCCAGCTCCTGGGTCTGCTTGAGGAAAAGGGAAGAACCTCTACCCCTCCTCCTGACCTGTCCCCTCACCTGTCCCCCTGGGAAGTCACAGTCCTGGAGACCTACCTCAAAGAACTGAGCCTCTTTTAGACTGCCTTGAATTAGCAGGCCTCAGACTCATCCTTCCGACTGCTGCCACAACAAAAAAAACTAAACAGTGCATATAGCAAGCTGTTCAATCCTTGTTTAAATCCATGCTCAGTTTGCATGCACCTACCAAAAACAGCCTCCTCTTCTTAGGAGTGAACAATCCTTGTCTTAACAAATGGGGAGCCAGAAAAATCTTTCAACCAGGCATGCCTTCAGCTAAGTTCTGAGCCTCAAAACAATGTATGCCTCAAATAACATAACAAGTGGCAAGTGGTGCTTTCAAACCTGGCAGAGCTCAGATACAACATTCACCACATACTGCAGAATGCCACCCACACTTGTTCAGACACATGAACTAAATCCTGTCAACCCACTGCACACATACCTTTATTCCGCCAGATCCAACTTAGCTCTATTTCAATGCTCGTGGAAGATACCTGATATTTTAACCAGGAATGAACACCAACACCTATCCGCTTATCAGGGGGAAGTACACTTTCTTTCACCATCTATCCCATGCATCCAAAACCCCTTCACCTCCCTTCAAAACCTAGGGATTTGGCCTCTTTGACAACTGAGGCCTAAAAGACCTAAGCTGAGTAAAATTACAGACATGGCCCGGTCTTGAACAGGACTCTAGGGCGTTCCCTCACCCTAATGCCATCCACTTAATAATGTGTTCTTGGAGGCAATCAATCTAGGGAGGGAGAACTGAAGAACATCTTCCAGAATGCAAGAAAAATAGAAGTATAAAAAAAGGCCCATGGTTTAGTAAAATAAGAATTTCTTATAAAACTCCTCAAAGAAAGTAAAATTCCCATGAAAAAGAACATCCTTTGGAATGTGAGAACTTGAAGTAATATGATCAAAAAAGTCTTCATCATGAGTAGCCCTCAGGGAGGAGAAGCTGATCAAGTAGAACTCAGAAGCTCAGGAATCAAACACTTGAGTCCCTCAATAAGTAGGAACACCAGGAAGCACTCAGGTTCCACCTCAGGGAAAGGTCAAATAGGTCTCTTTAGAACCCCACCCCTGGCTTCAGCCTTCGCCATAAACTGAGAATCCTCAGCCAGTAATCCCCCTCTCTTTCCAGCACAAAATGGCAAAAGGCAATGTAAAAAAGAGAGGGAGCAGAACACCCCACTGAAGAAACAGCTCCTTGGCCTCCTAAGAAGAAGGGAAGAGAAAGAAGGCTGCTTTGTCGCTTAGCTTTCAGAAGAGAGAAATTTACTTAGCCTCGCCCCCACCCTGAAAACAGCTCCTCCTGGCACACTTCCTGAGCACTGTCATTCCTTCTCAAACCGCCCTGAAGAGCACCTTCCAGAAACACCGGCCAAAACCCCTAAGTTCTGCGCCTCTAAAGAACACACTTGTCTCACTTCTTTGGTACTTGCTATTCTAGCTTGGATTTTTGCATTCACTCTTTATAATTACAGTCGAAAGGCAAGAAAACCTGAAACAGTCAAACTTTAAAATAATAACATCCAAAATAAACTTACCGGTCCAGCCTAAAAATCTCTTTCCAAGCGCGGCTCAGGGCCTCGCAAGAAGGTGCACACAACAATACTGCTCAGGCAGTAAATATCTCGGTCATACGAGAAATACACCCACAACCAAATACAGACTGATCCTTTTTTCACCTAGGCACTAAATTCTGAGGCAACGAAAACGAAAATATTAGTCTACAAACTTCGGGTCAAATAGTACTGACTCCAGGACTGCAACAGTGAATAAAATCGAACATCTACATTTATGTTAAGTGTACATAACTGTACTATGTTCTTCGTGTTTCACTGTTGCAGTATTTAGGTAGATTCCCAAAGTTAAGGATGGGAGGAGGTAATCAGATAGCATTAGGACCAGGTATAAGGCCCTGCAAGACTGCAGTGGCAAAGCCAGCTCTGGACTAAAAAATTGGCAAGTGGTAATGCTTGATAAAATATGCACAGAACTCCAGGTAGCAGCTTCTAGGATGGTCCCAGGTAGGGACACCTCTGAGAAAGGCTATAGAGGTAGACACAGTCCTGGTTGAATGTGGTCTTATCCCCTGTGGGGTAGGTTATCCATGGTACTTATAACAGAAATGAATGCAACAGCCTATCAACTTAGAAATTGTTTGCTTTGAAATAGCCTTCCCCTCCGATCCTGCAGCAAATGCAACCAGCAGCTGCTCAGATTTCCTGAAAGGTTTAGTCCTGTCCAAGTAAAATCTAAGTTGTCTGTGCATGTCCACGGAGTGCAGTACTTGGTCCCCTTTGTTCTGTGGATTAGTGAAGAAGGTTGGCAAATGAATGGACTGATTAAGGGCCACACTGGACACCACCCTTGGGTATGAAGGAGGGACTGATCCTGAAGGACACCCTGTCCGCATGAAAGATGATGAAAGGTTCCACTGCCATGAGGGCCTGTAATTCAGACACCCACCTTGCTGAAGTGGTGGCTAGAAGGAAGGCTATTTTCCAAGAAAGGAATTTCAACTCTGCATTTGCAGCTGTCTAAAAGGGAGGTAGAGTGAGCTTTTCCAATATAAAGTTAAGGTCCCACGCTAGAGTAGGGGCTCTCCTGGGTGGTCTTAATTTTTTTTGCCTCTGAGGAATTGCTTCAAGCAGTGCATGAGAGTAGAGGGGTGGTTCTATATTGTAATGAGCTGAAATGGCTGAGGCATGAATTTTGATGGAGGAAATGGAAAGGCCCTTGTGCAGCATCTCAGTTAAGTATTGAAGAATCTGAGGTAAACTGGGCGCTGCTGTGCCCCATCCCCCCGTGCCTGGTTCGCAGGAACAGAATCTTTTCCATTTTGCAGCATAGGATTTTCTAGTACTAGGCCTCCTTGCCTGCAGAATGACATCCAACACTTGCTTACTGAGGGTTAGCAACTGAGAGATCAGGTAATTAGCCAGGCTGACAGGTTCAGGGTTTGAAGCTGTGGGTGCAGAATCTGGCCCTCCTGCTGGGACAGCAGGGCAGGGGTCTGAGGCAGATGTCATGGTGCCAGCAGTGACACTGCGCAAAAGGGGGTACCAGTGTTGGCATGGCCATTTTGGTGCAATCAGTATCGTCCTTGGTTTGTCTTGTTTGATCTTTAGTAGTACCTTGGAGAGGAGTGGCAGAGGAGGAAATGCATAAACTGATAGGTTTTCCAGGTGAAGGACAGGGCATCCACTTTCCAAGCTTGTTTGTGGGGAGTCCCTGTGCAGAAATTTTCCAATTGGCAGTTCTGGGGAGAGGCAAACAGGTCTATATCTGTGCTCCCCCATTTGTTTCTCAATATGTTGAATATCTTTGGTTCCAGTTTCCACTCGTGTGGGTCCATAAGATTTCTGCTCAAGTCTGCCAGTGTGTTTAGCTTTCCTGGCAGGAATTGAGCCTGTAGGTGCACTTAGTAGCTCAAAGCTGTGTTCCACAGAGCCATGGCTAGTCTGCAGAGAGGGTATGAGTGGGTTCCCCCCTTCTTATTTTATGTACCACATAACAGTGGTAATGTCAGTCTTTACCATTAATTGCCCTGGAAGGATGTGGTCCTTGAACGCTGTCAGAGCATTCTGTACCGCTAACATTTTTTTGATTGATATGCAGGTGCATTTGATTTTGGTTCCATTTGCCCTGAATGCACTTCACTGCCAAGTGATCCCCCCCACGCATAGTCTGATACATCTGTTAGGGTTTAGCGGCAGGGGGTAGACTGAATGGCAGTCCCTTGTTTTGGTGACAGGCGTCTGCCCACCAAAGGAACTCCATCTGTAGACAAGAAATGACAGGAATCTGTTTCTAGATCCTAAGAATGTTGACACCATAGGCTTTTTAGATACCATTGTAGTTTCCTCATACGCAGTCTTGCATACGGAATTAGGATAATGCAGGAGGCCATGGGAACCCCAGGGCTTGCAGTATTTTCCTTGCAGATAGCTGGGTCTTTGTGGCCAGTAGTTTGAAGTAGGCTGCCAGATGAAGTTGTTTTTCTGGTGAGAAAAGCCATCTGGGAAGTTGTGTTCAAGCTTGCTCCCAGGAATACAATTTGTTGGCAGGGTACAAGATGTGGGATAGGTTTTCCATGGTGCTTATAGCAGAAATGAATGCAATGGCCTATCCATTTTGAAATGGTTTGCTTTGAAAGAGCCTTCCCTTTTGCCCCTGCAGCAAGCCACCAGCAGTTGTTCAGATTTCCTTTGAGGTTTAGTCCTGTCCAAGTAAAATCTAAGTTGTCTGTGCACATCTAAGGAGTGCAATATCCATTCCCCTTTGCTCTGTGGATTAGAAAAGAAAATTGGCAAATGGACTGATTAAGAGCCACACTGGATACCACCTTGGGCATGAAACAGAGGTTGGTCCTGAGGGACACCCTGTCCGCATGAAAGATGATGAAAGGCTCCACTGAAATAAGGGCCTGTAATTCAGATACCCTTCTTGCTAAAATGATTGCTGAAAGGAAAGCTGCTTTCCGAGAGAGGAATTTTAATTCTGCAGTTGCAACTGGTTCAAAAGGAGGAAGAGTGAGTTTTTCCAATACAAAGTTAAGGTCCCAGGCTGGAGTTGGGGCTCTGCTGGGTGTCTTAAGTTTTTGGCCCCTCTGAGGAACTGCCCGAGCAGTGGGTGAGAAAAGAGGGGTGGGTTCTGTGTTGTAGTGAGCAGAAATGGCTGAGGCGTTACTTTTGATGGAGGAAAAAGAAAGGCCTTGTGAAGCATCTCAGTTAAATATTGAAGAATCTGAGGTAAGTTGGGTTCTGCTGTGGCCATCCCTTGAGTTTGGTTCCAGGCACAGCATAAGATTTTCTAGTACTAGGCCTCCTTGCTTCCAAAATGACATCCAACACTTGCTTACTGAGGGATGGTAACGGAGAGATTATATAATCAGCCAGGCTGCCAGGTTCAGGGTTTGAAGCTGGGGGGTGCACAATCTGGCTCTCCTGCTGTGACAGCAGGGTAGGGGTCTGAGGCAGGTGCCATGGAGCTAGCTGTGACACTGCGCAAGAGGGGGTACACCAGTGCTGGCATGGCCAGTCTGGTGCAATCAGTACCATCCTTGGTTTGCCCTGTTTGATCTTTAGTAGTACTTTGGAGAGGAGAGGCAGAGGAGAAAAGGCATAAACTGAGATTTTTCCAGCTGAAGGACAGAGCATCCACTTTCCAAGCTTGTTTGCAGGGAGTTCTTGTACAGAATTTGTCCAATTTGTAGTTCTTGGGGGAGGCAAACAGGTTTATATCTGGGCTACCCCATTTGATCAACATATTGAAAGTCTTTTGTTCCAGTTTCCACTCGTGTGGGTCCATGAGATTTCTGCTTAGTTTGTCTGCCAGTGTATTTACTTTTCCTGGCAGGAAATGAGCCTGTAGATGCACTTTGTAGCTCAAGGCTGTGTTCCACAGAGCTATGGCTAGTCTGCAGAGGAGTTAAGAATGGGTACCCCCCTGCTTGTTTATGTAACACAACAGTGGTGTCTATCTTTACCATTAATTGTCCTCGAAGAATGTGGCCCTTGAAGGCCATCAGAGCATTCTGTACAGCTAACATTTCTTTTTGATTGACATGCAGGTGCATATGACTTGAGTTCCATTTGCCCTGAATGCACTTCCCTGCCAGGTGAGCCCCCCCATGTATAGTCTGATGCGTCGTTTAGAGTTTGGGCGGCAGGGGGTAGAGTGAATTGTAGTCCCTCGCTTTGGTGGCAGGCCTTTGCCCATCAAAGGAATTCTAACCGTAGGCAAGGTATGATAGGAATCATTGCGTATAGATCCTGAGAATGCTGACAGCATAGGCTTTTAGATACCACTGCAGTTTCCTCATATGCAGTCTTGCATACGGAATTAGAATACACGAGGCCATGAACCCCAAAGGCTTGCAGTATTTGCCATGCAGATAGCAGGGTTTTTGTGGCCACTGGTCTGAAGCTGTCAAATGAATTTCTTTCTCGGGTGTGAGGAAAGCCATCTGGGAAGTTGTGTTCAATCATGCTCCCAGGAATAGAATTTGTTGACAGGGTACCAGATGTGATTTATTTTCATTTATGGTGTACCACAGACAAGTTAACACCTTTTGTACAAATGCCAGATGATTCAGAAGTATGTCCTGGCTTTCTGCCTGAATTAGACAATCGTCCAGGTATGGGTATATTTGGATATTTCTTTGCCTGCAAAACACAATGACTGGAGCTAGGCACTTTGTGAATACCCTGGGTGCAGTAGATAAGCCAAAGGGCAGTGCAGAGAACTGATAGTGCATGCAGCCGGCTTTGAAGGGTAGGTATTTTTCTGCAAGATTCCCTGATTGGGATGTGCAGGTAGGTTTCCTTTAAATCCAGCGTTGCCAACCAGGCATCTTTGCCTATCATGGGAAGCAACCGGCGAAGAGTTAGTATCTTGAATTTTGGAATCATCAAAAAGGTGTTTAAGATAGACAGGTCCAGGATAGGACACCATGAGTTGTCTTTCTTGGGTACCAGGAAAAGTCTTGAGTAGAAACCTTGTCCCTTTACCTCTTCTGGTACAGTGTGAATAGCCTTTAATCTTGAGAGAGAGAGAGAGAGTACTTGTTTTTGAGCCTCTGCCCACTGATATGGGGGTAAATCTGGTGAACCGTTTGGAGTTGGTAATGTGTGTAAGTGAAATCTGTATCCTTGGGAATAAGAAGTTATGTACCTACCATAACGTTCCATGTTAGTTGTCTTCTTCTCGCCTTCTTTCTTGCTGGATGGGTTTGGAGCCGAACCTCGGCTCCGACTCTGCCAATACTAAAGCTCGAGAGCTAATTCCACCGGCTCGAGGCTCCCCTATATCCCACAATGCTAGGCGGTAACTACTCAGATCTCGTTTGATAGCTAAACCAAGCAGTTCTGGTCTCCATAGTATGGAGAAAAAAGAACCCACCTCTATATAAACCTGAATGTAAGCTACACAAACATAAAAGGGGGAATTAGAGGTGGTAGAACCTGTGGGAAGGAAACTCCAAAGGAAGATCTCAATTTCCTATCGGTCTGTCCAGGCTAGGGGGAAGGAGGGTGGGACGCAAGAAAGAAGGCGAGAAGAAGACAACTAACATGGAACGTTATGGTAGGTACATAACTTCTTAATGTTAAGTTGTCAATCTTGCCTTCATTCTTGCTGGATGGGACCGCGTCCCTAGCACCTTATTCCGGGTGGCCTATTGGAACAGACTCTTGAGAACAGTGGAACCAAAGCTGGCACGGTTTCTGGAGGCCATATCCAATTTGTAATGTAAAATGAAGGTATGAGGAGAAGCCCAAGTGGCTGCTGCACAAATGGAATCTATAGACAGCCTGTCCTGAAAAGCTACAGATGTAGCTAATGCCCTAGTTGAATGAGCTCTAGGTCTTGAAGGCAGTTTTTGATGTCCGATTTCATAAATGAAGGTAATTATAGAGGTAAGCCATCTTGAAAGGGACACCTTAGTAACTGGAAGGCCCAATTTCCCTTCCGCATAAGACAGGAAAAGCTGATCAGATTTCCTGAACTGTTTAGTCCTGTCTAAATAATATCCAAGTTGGCAGTGAACATCTAGAAAATGTAACTTTTGTTCCGACTTATTGGTTCAGATTTGTCTCAGAGGAAACTTTAGGTAGGAAGGACAGATTAGTCCGGAGGGACACCCTATCTTTGTGGAAAACTAAGTAAGGAGGACAACTGCACAGAGCATGAAGTTCAGATACCCTTCTAGCTGAAGTTATGGCTACTAGAAAAAGTGTTTTCCATGAGAGCAGCTTAAGAGGGCATGAAGCCGCTGGTTCGAAGGGGGGAGGATCAAGGATGCCAGAACCAAATTCAAGTCCCATTGAGGTGGGGATCTTTGATTGGGGGCTTGAGCAGAAAAACACCTCTTAAAAAGGCTTTGCAGAGCTTATGGGACATGATACTGGAGTCTGAGACTCCTACATGAAAATTAGATATAGCAGCTAGTTGTACTCTAATGGTAGATGAAGAATAGCCTAAATGGAAGAGCTCTGCCAGAAATTCTAGGATAGACTGGATAGGTGCAGTGAAGGGGTCTATATTCTTTGATGCTGCCCAGAAGGAAAAACGTTTCCATTTACTATTATAAATCTTTCTGGTAGAAGATTTGTGAGAGGCTATCAGGATGTTCCGGACCGAATGAGAGATTAAAGGAAGCCTGGCTAGGGTAGGAATTGAAGAAACCACGCTGTGAGGTTGAGAGAATGAAGGAAGTGGTGCAGCTGGCCCGACTGGTGGGTCAACAGATCTGGCACTGGGTCCAGATGCCAAGGCTGCTCCAACAGGTAATGATGGAGGAATGGAAACCATATCTGTCGAGGCCAGTAAGGGGCAATGAGGATTATTGTAACTCTCAAGGCGATAGCTTTCTGAATTAATTGAGATATCAGTGGAAAAGGGGGAAAAGCATACAGAAGTCCCCGGGGCCAATCGTGGACTAGAGCGTCTCTGGTGGGATGGCATGGTAACGGGAAGAGAGTTAAAAAGTCGTGACACTTGCTGTTTTGGGGAGTACCAAAAAGATCGCAGCAAGGCTGGCCCCATCTTTGGAAGACTACTTCTAGCACTGATTTCTTCAGAGACCACTCTCGTGGGGCATCAGAATGGCCCTGCTCAACCTGTCCGCAATCACGTTGGACTTCCCGGGAATGTGCGTTGCGATCAGAAAACGCTGAGAAGAAATCGCCCACTGCCAAAGTCTGTGTGCCTCTCGACATAAGGGGTAGGATCTGGTTCCACCCTGTTTGTTGATGTACCACACTATGGACATGTTGTCCATCTGAATTGCAATAGTCCCCCTGTGGGAAGAGAGTCCTGAAGGGCTTGCAAAGTACAGTTTTGTACCTACCATAAATGTAGATGTCCGAACTGGATAGCATCTGCAGTCATAACAACTGGGTTGTCCTGTCGTCAGGCAGCCCTTCGGTCGGCCGGATTCCAAAGTCCGGGTCCGGCTTCGGCTGATGTCGCACTTCACCCGACGTCATCTCTGCTGGTCTTCGGGTATAAAGGCATCAGCCAACGCCATTTTCCTCAGTGTTTCTTGCCCCAGATGCCAGTTGCCCTCTTGGAAGGCTAAATTTTTGGTAAATGCCAATGTTCCCAAAAGATAGAAGGCAAACACAAAAATAAGCATGTATGTACATATATACAAACAAATACACCATAAGAGACTCCCCCACCAGCTAGCTATTAGGAGGGTAAATACCTAGGAGTACCACAGAGGGAAGGAGGAGGGTAATCCTGACTGCAGATGCTATCCAGTTCAGACATCTACATTTATGGTAGGTACAAAACTGTACTATGTCCTTCATGGATGCATCTGCAGTCATAACAACTGGGTAGAATACCATAGCCAACTAGGGAGGAGGAAGAATAGATTATGGTGTGGTTAGGATCCCTTGCAGTACAGCAGTGGCAAACCCTGCTCGGGATCTGGAATACAGAGGTAAATTATAATGTTTGGCAAATGTATGCACGGAGGTCCAAGTAGCCGCCTCAATAATGTCCTTGGTTGCCACTCCTCGTAAGAAGGCTGTGGTAGTGGCTGTTGCCCTTGTAGAATGAGGCCTTATGTTCTGTGGAATTGGTTTTCCATGGAAGGAGTAACAGAATCGTATGCAATTTCCTATCCATTTGGAGATTGTCTGTTTGGAAATAGCTTTTCCTTCCCTTCCTGTTGCATAGGCTACAAAAAGCTGGTCAGTTTTTCTGTTGCTTTTTGTTCTGTCCAGGTAGTAGCGTAGCTGTCTATGTACATCCAAGGTATGCAGCAGTCTTTCCCCTCTGTTTTGTGGGTTGGAGAAGAAGGTAGGTAGGTGGATTGCCTGGTTTAAAGACACTCTGGATACCACCTTAGGCATAAATGTAGGATTAGTCCTCATGGACACTCTATCTTGGTGGAATATTAGGAAGGGTTGTACTGCCATTAGGGCCTGAAGTTCAGAAACCCTCCTTGCTGAGGTTATTGCCAGTAGGAAAGCAGTTTTCCATGATAGATGCTGTAGGTCTGCTGTTGCTGCTGGTTCAAAAGGTACGAGTGTCAACTTTTCTAGCACAAAGTTCAAATCCCAAGCTGGCAATGGTGGTTTCCTAGGAGGTTTTACATTCTTGATCCCTCTGAGGAACTGCCTGAGTAGAGGATGTGAAAAGACAGGTGGATCAAAGCTGTATTCTGCTGAAATAGCTGATGCATGTATCTTGATGGAGGACTAGGACAGGCCTGTATGTAGAAGCTCTGCCAAATACTCCAGAATGTTAGCAATATCTATATTCGACACATCTTTTCCTCTTCCAGCACTCCAAATGACAAACCTTTTTCATTTTCCTGCATAGTTCCTTCTTGTTGAAGGTCTGCGGGCTTCAAGGATAATGTCTTTAACCCTTTGGGAAAGTTCTGGAGTAGTTGCTACTATGTGATGTTCCATGCAGTCAGTTGCAACGTTTTTAGGTTTGGATGCATGATGCTGTAGTTGTTCTGAGTTAACATCAAAGGCATCAGGGGTATTGACCACATTGTGTCCCGAGACATGCTCCTCAGCAATGGGTACCAGTGTTGTCTTGGCCAGTTCGGAGCTATCAGGATTATCCTTGGCGTTCCTCCTTGATTTTTAGTAATACCTTGTGTATCAAGGGAAGAGGTGGGAATGCATATGCTGTCAGACCTTTCCAGCTGAAGGAGAGCGAATCCACTTTCCATGCAAGTGGGTGGAATGTCCTTGTGCAGAATTTTTGAGCTGGTGATTGAGAGGGCGAATAGATCTATCTGTGGCATTCCCCATTTCTTTGAGATGGTCTTGAAGATGTCCGGGTGTAGCATCCATTCGTGAGCATCCGAGGTGGTTCTGCTTAACATGTCTGCTAGAGTATTCTCCTTTCCGGTACAAATATTGCCTGTAACTGGATGTTGTAGCTGAGTGCCAGGTTCCAAAGGTCCAAAGCCATTCTGCATAGGGGTATGAATGAGTGCCTCCCTGTTTGTTGATGTACCACATGACTGTGGTGTTGTCTGTCCTTATCATCAAATGGCCTTCTTTGAGAAATGGTCTGAATTTTGGATTGCCAGTTTTACTGCCAGCATTTCTTTTAGGTTGATGTGCAGGTGAAGCTGGTCCTGGCCCACAGTCCTTGTACGCATTTGTCCAGCATGTGAGCCCCCCATCCTAGGTCTGAGGCGTCTGTTGTGATGGTTTGGCTTGCTTGATAGTTGTGAAAGGGTAGGCCTGTGTTTGACTGGCATGCTTGAGCCCACCATAGGAACTCCTGCTTTAGGCATGGGATTAGTGGAATTTCTGCTTCTAGGCTGTGCCTGTGTTGGGACCATAAATTCTTTAGGTACCACTGTAGTTCTCATATGTAGTCTGGCATGTGGAACCAAGATTATGCATGATGCCATGAAGCCCAAGGCCTGCAGAACTTTTCTTGCTGTTAGCTTGTTCTGTCTTGTTAGTGCCAAGAAGTAAAGAGGGAGTTCTTTTTGTTTTTCTGCAGTTAGGAATGCCATTTGTTTTACTGTGTCCAATTCCGCGCCCAAGAATGTTCTTGTTTGGGATGGTATCAGCCTTGACTTTTGTAAATTGTAGAGTGCTTGTAGCAAGTAAATGACCCTTTGTAAATCTGTTGTCAGCTTGCTTTTGTTGTCCCCTTGTAGCAGGCAGTCGTCCAGGTATGGATAAATTTGGATTCCCTGTAGTCTGCAGTGGGCGATTACTGATGCCAGGCATTTTGTGAATACTCTGGGCGCAGTAGATAAGCCAAAGGGCAATGCTGAGAATTGATAGTGCTCTGATCCTGCAAGAAATCTGAGGTATCTTCTGCAAATTGGTCGAATGGGGACGTGCAGGTATGCCTCCTTGAGATCTAGAGTTACCAGCCAACACTCCTTGCCCAGCATGGGAAGAAGTTGCTGTAGGGTCAGCATTTTGAATTTTGGGACAATGATGTATGTATTTAAGGTGGACAGGTCGAGAATAGGTCTCCAACTTTTTCCTTTCTTGGAACTAGGAATAGTCTGGAGTAGAATCCTTTGCCTTGTTCTGTTATTGGTACTCTTTCCACAGCTCTCATCTTTGTTAATTGCATTATCTGCTGTAGAGCTTCTGTTTTTGATTTGGAGGCAGGTTTGGCATTCCTCTTTGACTGGTAAAGTGTGGAAGTGGAACCGGTAACCTTGGTCTATGGTTTGCAAAATCCACTTGTCTTTGTGATATAGTGCCAGTTCTTGAAAATAAGGTTAATTTTCCGCCTAATGGTGCTGCTATTTGTTCCCTGGTAGGCGGAGTTAGAATCAAGTCACTGTGATTGTGCTGTTGTAGTGGTAGTGGCTGTGTCTGTGCCTCTGTTATTACCTTGCCACTGTCGTCCTCTGTAGGCACCCCTCTGGATTGATTTCTGCCTCTGGAACGCCTATTCCTGCCCCTTTGGGATCTTGTGGAGTCAGGAAAGGACCAATTTTGGCAGGCCAGTTCCTGCTAAACCTTGGGGCTGAACCTGCAAGAAATCTTTAACCGTTTGTACAGATTTTGCCTTTTCTTCCATTTTCTTCATTACCTGCTGGGCAGGTGTACCAAACAAACTGGCCTTATCCATAGGAGCATCTAATAACTTAGCTTTAACATGATCCGTAAGACCTGTTCCTTCAGCCATGCATGTCTTCTTATCACTGTGCCAGTCATGGCTGATCTAAATGAAGCCTCCAGTGCATCATAGCCACATTTTAAGGAATGGTTACTAACCTGTTGTATGTTATTTACCATTTCTAATACATATTTCTTATCTATAGAGTCATCAGAGGATAGCTTTTTAGTTAACTGATCAAGCATAAACTCTTGGTATTGTATCATGTGAAACTGACAGTTTAAAGCTCTAGCTGAGAGAGTAGCTGAGGTGTAAACTTTTTGCCCCATCTGTCTAAAGACCTGGCTTCCCTTTCAGAAGGAATAGGGTTTTTGCTGTGGTCGAGGCTACTGCCTTAGGCCCCTGGGATATAGTTTCGGGGTCTGCAAGTGGGGCCTTGTATAGGTGATGAGTGTCTGGCACCCTGTAAAATCTATCTGGTTTGGCAGGGGCTGGAGGTAAGGAATCTGGTGCAGTGCAGACATCATTAAATGCATCGTCCACAACAGAGAGGACAGGAGGTATAGCTAAGGGCCTGTGTTGTGGAAGGTGCAGAAAAGTCCTAAGTCTTTTCTGGAATCTGAGAAATCCTGTTCCTGCCATTGGAATTGTTCTTGCATGGCATGTAAGGTTTCCCCAAAGGAGAATTCTTCTGGTGGAGAAGCAGCTGGAATGGATTCTTCAGCATCTGAGTCTTCATAATTGGAGAAAGGAGCCTCTGGCTGGTCTGTAATATCTGAGTCATCCGCAGAATCATCAGAGGACACAGGCTCGGGGGGCTCTGCTCTAGGTCTCTTTTCTGGGGGCTGAGAGGCCCTGTCTGGGTGAGATTGAGATCCCCTAATTAAGGATATTAAATCTTCTGCCAGAGTAAGCATTTGTGAACTAGAAGTGGGCCTGGTTGAGGGGGGGGTTTAACAGGCAATGATTTAGTAGATTTGGCTGCTTTAGCCCTGGCAAAGGCCTTAATAGACATGGCTGCAGGAGGCCTAGCAGCACCACGTGCTGGGGTAGAGACATCCAAAGGGATGGTGTCTGATAAGTCACTAGTAACCACTGTTGTAGGTAAAATTTCTGAGGCCGATTCAAGTAAGGTAGCAGGAACCTCAGTAGTAGTCATTGATTCAGCTGTACTTTGATCAGTTTTCTCGGTTTCGGCCGAAACCGAGACACTCGCGGTTTGCTTAACCATGGTTTCGGCCGAAACCGCGGACCGCGAGTGTCGGTCTTTTCCTTTGCGTTTAACAATTTGGGTAGTCGGAGGATCCGACGGCATAATATACGCAAAATCTGAGCCGAAAAACTGTTCAGCAAACTCCGACCGACGCCTAAGCGTTCGTCGGTTGAATGAAGCACAGGCCGAACAGGCTGCTACGTCGTGGTCTGGGCCTAAACAAGGCAAACAGTAAGAGTGGAAATCTTTATGAGGTATTTGTTTCCCACAAGTTAAACAGTTATTGACTTTTTCTGACATCGGCTGAGGCAAGAAAGAGTCCCCAACGGGGTACTTAGCTTTTAGAAGTCTTCGAAGTAGTATTCGGTAGTAGAAATCTCTGGATCTGACCGACCGGCACTTGCGAACAGCTTCTGCTTCGGGCGTCACGCGGCAAGAAAGACTGAGGAAAATGGCGTCGGCTGATGCCTTTATACCCGAAGACCAGCAGAGATGACGTCGGGTGAAGTGCGACATCAGCCGAAGCTGGACCCGGACTTTGGAATCCGGCCGACCGAAGGGCTGCCTGACGACAGGACAACCCAGTTGTTATGACTGCAGATGCATCCATGAAGGACATCGCTAAAAGCACTGCTCTCATCTCTAAGACATTTATGTGCAAGTGGCACTTGAAAGGTTGCCATGTGCCCTGGACTGTCCTGCCCTGATAATGCCCCCCCCCCCCCCGATCAGGGAGGCGTCTGTTGTCATCGTGGCGACTGGGGGGGGGGGGTGAAAGGTCTGCCTTGGAGAACTTAAGGTGATGTGATCCACCAAGACAGGTGATTCTTGCAGGATTGAGTTAGTAATATGATGTGAGATATCGGGAGCTGTTGGAAGGACCATTGAGTAAACAGCATCCATTGGAGGATCCTCATGTGGAAACGAGCTAAGGGGAGAAGGGTGATAGTAGCTGCCACGAGTCCTAATACCTTCAAGACTACCCTTGCTTTGACCTTGTTGCATTGTAATAGAAGGTAAACTTGTTTGCGGATATCTAACATTCTTTGCTCTGTAAGTCTGGCGGAGAGATTGAGTGCGTCTAAGGTGGCGCCTATAAAGATAATAGATTGACAAGGCGACAAGGCAGATTTTTCGAAATTTATTGAAATGCCTAGGGCTTGGCAAGTTTGGATGGTGAAGTCTCTGGCTAGAATCAGTTGATATCTGGTGGTGGCGGTAAGGAGCCAGTCGTCTAAATATGGAAACACCTGGAATCCTTGACGTCTCAAGTGAGCAGCGACCACTGCCATGCATTTGGTAAACACTCGGGGGGCTGTAGTGAGACCAAAGGGCAGGGCTCTGAACTGGTAGTGACTGGTGCCCAGCCTGAAGCGGAGAAACCTCCTGGAGCGTCTGTGCATTTTGATATGGTAGTACGCATCCTGAAGGTCTATAGAGCACATCCAATTGTCCTGACCCAAGAAGGGTAGAATGGACTGTAGCGTGACCATCCGGAATTTTGTTTTTTTGATATAATTAACTTGCTGAGATCCAGTATAGGTCTCCAGTCCCCTGTTTTTTTTGGTACCAAAAAGAATTTGGAGTAGATTCCGGATCCTTGCTGTCTGCTGGGACTGATTGGATAGCTCTTTTTGATAGCAGCTTTGATATTTCTAGTGCTGCTTGTTCCCTTAGACTGGGTGGAACGTCTGGAAGGGATCCTTTGGGTTGGGAAGGGGCGTGAATAAAGGGAATTTTGTAACTCTCGGATATGACTGACTGTACCCATTTGTCTTGGGTGAGGGAAAGCCAGGCTTTTGGGTACAGTGATAATCTTCCCCCAACTGCCTCCGAAGGTGGACAGCCGGGGCAGCTCCTCAGGGATGCTGAAAGGGTTTATCAGAGAAAGTTTCTCTGCTACCCTGGTTTTGCGGACCTCCTCTGCCTCTAGGGCGGCGTGTATTGTTATTCACCCCTCTGCCTCTAGAGGGGAATCGACCTTGTGTGTCAGATGAGACTCCCTGAGGCTTGCGGAACCACATTTTTCCTCCCCCTCTGACCTTTTGGATAAGGTCTAGAAGGGGTAGAAAAACGGACTCCCACGGCAGAGAGAGTCTTACCTTCCACCTCGCACCTAGTCAATGTATCCTTCCACCTGAGGACCAAACAATGTTGAGCCATCAAAGGGGGAATTGGTGAAGGACGCCTTGAAAAAGTCCGCAAAATTGCAAAGCCGCATCCAGGCGTGACGTCGTAAAGCTACACCTGTGCCTGCGACCCTACTCGCCCCATCAGCAGCATATGAGAAGTCGCATGGAGGAGTTAATCGAATTCAGGGTTGCCAACTGGGAGTTCATTTTGTCTTGGAACCCCTCAGCTGTTGGATCCTGTATAGCCTCACCCATATCTTTGAGCAAATCCCTCTGGAGACGGGTGAAGTGACAAGTAGTTCAGTGACCACATTGAGAAGGTCGCTGACGAAAACATCCGCTTACCATACCTGTCCATGGTCCTAGACTCCTTATTAGGAAGATGGACAGGTACCGAAGGATCGGGTAACTCCTTAGTGGCTGCGGCCACCACCATGGCATCAACCGAGACACCTTTTGATAGAAACTCTTTCTCCTTAGGGGCAGTAATAAATTGACGGCCTCCTTGGGGTAGGTTCCACTGAATCAGGGGCCGTCCAAGCCTTCCTTGCCACCACTTCCATAAAGGGGTCAAAGGGAGGGGACAGCCAGGAGGTGGAAGGGCGAGAGCCAAATGCCTCAAGGTAAACTGACTCGTCCTCTGAAGGGTTAAGGGCGGGCCAGTTCCCCCTCTGTTTCAGGATTTCAAGGATGTCAGCAAAGGAGACATCCTCAGAGGGGGACCGAGGGGAACCTTCAGATTCCTCCAAGTCAGTGTCAGAGGTGATAGACTCAGGGGAGTCAATGTGCTTCCTCTTGCACTGTCTCTTCCGAGGGGGTTCTCCTACCGGATCAGGAGAGGCCTCGGAAGAGGAGGAAATTCCCAATGGGGAAACCTGAGGAGCTGGCTCTCTGCGGTCTGATACAAGGGGATGGGTAGAAATCACCGCAGGCACTGAAGAGGGAGGAGCTGACTGAGCCGACTGTGGGGTAGACACTGGGTCCAACACACTCCACATGACCTCGAAGGCGCCCCTATCAGGCAAGGCCGGAGGTCGCCGCTCCGAGGAGAAAAGGACCCTTCCCGGCACCGACAGGGACGGCTCCAAGGCCGATGTCGGAGCCCAACTCACCAGCGCCGACGCTCCGAGAGGGAGAACGGGGTCGGACAAGGGTCCGATGCCACTCGCCCCCTCGGAGCCGAGGGAAGCCCGGCGCCAAGATCCCTCCAATGAGGAAATCGGAGCAGACGACGGAGCCGAAAGGGAAGGAATCGGCTCCGAAGCACCGACAGCCATGGCTCCGATGAGCCCCGGCTCCGAACTCAAAGGAGTCGGAGGAGGAATAAAATCAGGGATGGAAATAGCCGCTGACTGTTGAGTAGGGCTATGCAGCATTTGGGCCAGTGCCTCGGACTTGAGAAGTCTACTCACCACCCTTTGTAAATCATGGTTAGCCTAGAGGACCGAGAGGAGCGAGACCTATGGCTCCGTTCTGATAGAAGAAAAGATCCCAGCGCCGAATGGATGGAGCCGATAGAAGGGGACCTAGACCTCTTCTTAGCAGGTGGCTCCGATAAGCCTATCGGAGCCGACTGTGTCTTGTCAACCTCGGCTACAGCCGGAGCCGAGGTGATGGTATGAGATTTGAAAACATTGGCTCCAGCCGGAGACGATGTCGAAGTCGATCTAATGCTTCCAGGGGACGGCTCAGAAACTGGAGCTGATGGTCTGGAAGTCTTAGAAGGCTTCCCCAACACAGACTGGGTCGGGGGGGGGCTTCAGGCTTTAACAAGCCACGTAATATCAATTTATTTTTGCGTTCCTGCAGGACTCTAGGGCTGAATGCATGGCATACAGCACATGAGTCCTGCAAGTGCAAAGGTCCCAGGCAATATACACAAGTGTGACCGTCTGTCAGACATTTTCTGACCGCACGAATCACACTTCTTGAAGCCTGAGACCTTGGAGTCTTTAGACATCCTAACTCAGTGTAAAAACACAAGCACAACACAAACACACCCTTAAGCAAAAAATAAAAATTCAGTCACAATGAAGGACTAGGGGAAGGAGAGGGAGAGGGCCAAAGGCCTAAAAGTTAAGAAGGGAATAAAAAGGGATTTCAGACACTAGAGGGGGACCCGATTTAAACTAATGAAATACTATAAATAAAACTATGGTAAAAGGAAAAAAATAGGGGTTGAAATAGAAGTTTCTAATTAGAAAACTTACTAACCTGCCAGAGCCGGTAGAAGAAGCACCTCGTCAGCTAAGCGGCAAATGAGATCTGGGTAGTTACCGCCTAGCATTGTGGGATACAGGGAGCCTCGAGCCGATGGAATTAGCTCTCAAGCTTTAGTATTGGCCGAGTCGGAGCCGAGGTTCGGCTCCGAACCCATCCAGCAAGAATGAAGGCGAGATTGACAACTTAACATACTATGTTTAAAACTCATTTGTCCTGGGTAATGAGTTCCCAGTTTTTTTTACATGCAAAGCAATCTTTTCCCCTAAAGAAGGGGTCAGTTGAGAAGTGCTTGGAAGCTTTAAAGTTAAGTCATTAATACAGCTTACCACGGGGGGGGGGGTCTTACTACTCCCTGATTTTGGGGGGGGGGGTCTTACTACTCCTTGATTTGGAAGTGGGAGCCCCCCACTGCTTAGTCCTGTGCGTACCCTGGGACTGAAGCCTGGATGTGCTGCTGGTTCTGGGTTTGAACTGAGACGGCCTGGAAGAGGCAGGAAAGGACCAATCTTTTGAGGGCCAATGCCTACTAAATCTTGGAGGCTGCACTTGTAAGAAATCTTTAACAGTTTGCATAGATTTAGCTTTTTCCTCCATCTTTTTAAGAACTTCTTCTACTTTGTTGCCAAACAGGCGGTCCTGATTTAAGGGAGCATCCAGTAATTTAGTTTTAACATGATCTGGCAAAGACTGCTCCTTAAGCCAAGCATGGCTTCTAAGTACAGACCCGGTGGACAGCAGCCCTGTAAGACGCCTCTAGTGAATCAAAACCACACTGCAAAGTATGTTTTCCAACCTGTTCAGCAGGATGCATTAAATCCTGTAAATCCTAATTTTCAGCACAATCAGGAATCATCATTTTCTGTTTAAGCAATCCAATAACATGCTGCTGATACTTTAACATACGAAACTGGAAGTTTAAGGCCCTAATGGCCAAGGTTGCAGAGGTGTATACCTTCTTACCCTATGTATCCAGGGCCCTGGAATCTCTACCAGAGGGGGTAGGATTTTTAGCAGTAGCAGCCTTAATGCCACTGGGTCCCTTAGAAATGGTCTCAATATCCGCAGCAGGATTTTTAAAAAGGAACTTGAGAGAATCAGGAACCCTGTAGTATCTACCAGGTTTTCTGGGGGCAGGAGGTAGAGAGTCAGGGGCCAAGCTAGATTCGGAAAAGGCATAGTCAACCATGTCCAGCACAGGAGAGATAGCTAAAGACCTGTGTTGGGGCAGGAGTAAAAAATCTCTAAGCCTCTTTTTAGAATCCTGGCTTTCCCAGTGAAAATGCTCCCTAAGAGTATGCAAGGTTTCACCAAAAGAAAAATCCTCAGGGTGAGAAGCAGAGGGAATAGAGTCCTCAGCATCAGAATTCTCAGACAGATAAAGGTACATCCTGGTCATCAGAGAAGACCAATTTCATAATCCTGGTCAGAAGCATCATAAGCAAATTCAGTCCTAGGTCTCAGAGGGGGAAGGTTGAATTCCCCTGATTAAAGTAATAAGGTCTTCAGCCATTCTTATTATTTGTTTTTAAGGCATAGAGGCCTGACCATGCGGTCTGGGCGTCTGTTTCCTAGGTATGGTTTGAGTTTTAGGCCTTGAAGAAGATGGCATCTGGTTAATATGCAAGTCAGTAGGCCTGAATACACCCTCAGAAGCTAGTGCCTGCACAGCGGCTCCGGTCCCATGGCGACTAGCTTAGGAGAAGCACAGTTGGCAGCTTTGGACCTAGGCGGCCTGTCTGTCTTTATCTTTGCATTTTTTCGGAATGTCGGTAATCGGGTGGCTTATCGAAGCCATATCTGGATAATTGAACACAGTACCAAAATATTTAGAAGCGAAAATATACAGACAACGAATCGTTTGTGGTTTAAATAAGGCACAAAACCGACAGCGAGAAAAGTCATGGTCAGGGCCTAGGCAAGGAATACAGTACAAATAAAAATCTTTATGAGGTATTTGCTTTCCATAAGAAATACAACTACTGACTTTTACTGACATCGGTTTAGAGCAAGAAAAAGTTTCCCCAATGGGGTACTTAGCTTTAATTGAAGACTTTGGTTCTGAAACTCAAACGAAAATTTCAGGAGTCGGCCAACCGGCACTTGCAAACTGCTTCTGCTTCGGGCACCTACGGCTGAGCAAAGGTAGAGTAGTGGAGGATGAGGCTGAAGGCCTAAGGGCCATAAAGGCCTGCATCAGGGAAGAAGTGAAGGACTGCCAATCTGGTAGGCCTTCTGCAGAGGAGGATGCATGCTTGGTTTTCCGTTTCTTTTTAGCCGGGGTGGACGGTGCAACTGGCCTGGAATCAGGTTTAGTAGGAACCATATCAGAAGCCAGTATCCCAATCGGAGGTACCACAGATTCTGGTTCCCCCTCGACTGTAGTCAGGGTCTGGGTTGGCTGTGTGGACGTGCCAGTCATCGGCTGAGCAATGGCTTCCTCAAAGGTAGTCAAAGTAGATGGATCTGCCAGGCACCCTTCAGCTCCTAAATCGGCAGCAGGCGGGGCCGTCCAGTAAAGTACAGTTGTGTACCTACCATAAATGTAGATGTTAGAGTGTATTCACTGTTGCAGTCATTACAATCGGGTTATCCTGCTGGTAGGCTACCCGGAGTCGGCCTGAATTCCAAAGTCTAGGTCCGGCATTGGTTGCTGTTATCTCCTTCCTGACGTCAGTGCGCCAGGGGTATAAAAGATGCAGCCAATGCCATTTTCTTCAGTTTTTCTTCTTGCCCCAGATATCAGGTGCCACCAAAAGGGTAGGCTGAAAATATACCAACAAAGCATGCATGCGCCAAGGTATATATTTCCTTCATCTACAAGCAAATACACCACATAGGTTGTATAGACTAGAGAAGTACATCTGCAGAACTGCTAGCCGCCTCACGTGCAGGAGTAACCTTGTCCACAGGAATGGTGTCGGGTAGATCCAGAACTTCGGTTTCTGGAGGAAAATCAACAACCGGCACCGGTGTAGACTCCGAGACCGAAGGACGTGTTAACGCTATGTCGTCGGCCCGGAGCGGTTGAATTACCGTTTCCGAAGGGACCGAAGCACTCGCGGAGGGTTTAGGAAGAGTATCGGTGGAGGACGCGGACCGAGGATGTCGGTCCCGGTCCTTTCGTTTTTTGGTAGATTGAGATGTCGGTTGATCCGACGGCATGATATAAGCGAAAGATTCGCCGAAAAAGTCTTCGGCAAATTCTGCCCGGTGCCTGAGAGTGCGCTTATTAAAGCAAGCACAGGCAGCACAGGCCGAGACGTCGTGGTCTGGGCCCAGGCAAGGGAGGCAATAAGAATGGAAGTCCTTATGAGGTATTCGTTTACCACAAGACAAACAATTATTAACTTTCTCAATTTGTTCTGACATCGGCTGAGGCAAGAAAAAATGTTCCCCAACGGGGTACTTAGCTTTTAGATGACTTCGGTACTGAAAACACAGGAGCTGACCGACCGGCACTTGCGAACTGCTTCTGCTTCGGGCACCGCGCGGCAAGAAAGACTGGAGAAGATGGCATCGGCCGATGCCTTTATACTCCAGCCGTTCTGACGTCGGAGAGGAGGCGACACCAGCCGACGCCGGACCCAGACTTTGGAATCCGGCCGACCGAGGGCTGCCTGAGGCAGGACAACCCATATGTTATGACTGCAGTTGCATTCTTGAAGGACATCACCCTCAGAAGCCGAACCCTGCACAGCGGCTCCGGACCCATCTGAGGAAATAGTTTCCGAGGGTCCAATACCTTGAGTTTCCAGCGGCCTAGTCGGCTCCACGTGGGAGTCATAAGTAGCCTGTGGCTCTGAGGTACCGGGCGGGCTGCGAAAGCACCTCACTGAGAACCGCCGACTGGCTTAGAAGAAGCCTCGTCAGTTTTGGACCTCGGATGCCTGTCCTTTTCTTTTTTCTTGCGTTTCTTGTGAATTGCGGTGGTCGGATGGCTATCAGACATCGTGTAATTAAATCTTCGGCCAAAGTAGTGAAATGCAAAATCGTACCGATGCTTAATAGCGAGTTGGTTAAATCTAGCACAAAACTGACAATTAGCAACATTGTGATCAGGGCCTAGGGCAAGGAATGCAATAAGAATGGAAGTCCTTATGAGGTATTTGCTTCCCACAAGAAATACAATTAACTTTTTTTTTTGATATCGGTCTGGAGCAAGAAAAAGGTTTCCCCAACGGGGTACTTCGCTTTAAATGAAGACTTCGGATCTGAAATTCGAACACGAAAATCTCAGGAGTCGGCCGACCAGCACTTGCGAACTGCTTTTGCTTCAGGCACCACACGGCAAGAAAGACAGAAGAAAATGGCGTCGGCTGCATCTTTTATACCCCTGGCGCACTGACGTCAGGAAGGAGGCGACAGCAATCGACGCCGGACCTAGACTTTGAAATTAAGGCCGACTGCGGGTAGCCTTCCACCAGGATAACCCAATTGTAATGACGGCAACAGTGAAACACGATGAACATCGCAACGGCAGGCGAAGGCGTCCTAGAAAACTTTGGCTTCTTATGCGGAGGTTCTGATGCTGCCTCTGAGGTGGGATCCATTCTTAGGGCTAACCGATTAAGGCGCTGGTTTTCTAACTAGTGGTTTAGTGCGGCCAGACGGCTGTGCAGGGTCTTTGGCAGAAACGATTGACAAATGGAGCAAGCAGAAGGTTTGTGCTCCTGGCCTAAGCAAAAAACACCCCTATCATGGGCATCTTTACAGGGTATCTGGCGCCCGCATTGGCATTTACCCTTTTTACCTGACATTGGCTATACATTGCTACAACAAACCAAGCCTAAGTCATAACAATTGGGTAAGAAAAATGAAAAACCCAACGGGTTACTTAGCTTTATTGAGACGTCTGATGAGAAGGAGCGAACACACAATACATTGGTCGTCTGTGGCTGAAAAGTTCTGGAGATTGTGTGCAGAAATCACATGCAAGGCCTCTGGTTTATGGCCTTACGTGTGACGTCCTATACAGCTGCAACAGCCAAGCTGAAGCTTTTGTATAAAAGCCGACAAATGAATCGCCTGAGGGCAGGAAATCCTACAGCTAGAATACTGCAACATAGGAATGGAAGGACATCAATCCGTGTTGAGCTATAAGGTGCAGTTACAGAGGTATTTCCCTATAATTTCCCTCTGTCCAGTGAAAAAGCAAGGAAACCAATACTTACTTGGCCAGAAGGGGGCTAGTAAAAGGAGCTTTGGTATTTCCTTTTGTGCCTTTAGAAGTTGTGTTGGAAGTAGAGGTACAGGAGAGGGCATAGAGGAACTTTCCTCTTCAGTGGAAAGAGACGGCATCTGTTTTCCACGCTGAGGGAGAAGAATCGCTAGTGCAGACCTGGAGCAGTTTTGGCTGGTTATGCAGACAGGTCTATCTGTGGTGTGCCCCACTAATAAGCAATTGTCTGGAAGACCTGTCTGCTCAGGGTCCATTCCCGAGGATCCTCCAAAGGAGAGGCTTACGGAGTTTGCTAGCAGACTGTCCATCTAGGTGGCCAAGCTCCACACCTCCTGTACTAACCGCAAAAAGTACAGTTGCGTACATTTACCATCAATGTAGATGTTAGAGTGTATTCAATGCTGCAGTCACCACATTTGGGTTATCCCCTGCCAGGGTAGCCCTCAGTCAGGCCCGAATACCAGAGGCTTAGTATTTCTGTGTTGGTTGCTGTCACTCCAGGACGGACGTCAGGTCGTCAGTGGTATAAAAGCAGGCAGCTGATGCCATTATATTAGGTTTTCTTGCCTTGTCAGGAGCCCCCAATAGGGACCTAGGTTATGGTAGAAGAACACCACCAGTAGAAAGTAAATACCAAAAATTCCTTGTAAGGCGAGAGAGCTAGAAAAGACAAAGGGGGTGGAGGGAGGGAAACCAGTACTGCAACAGTGAATACACTCGAACATCTACATTTATGCCAACTGCACACAACTGTACTATGTTTTTCGTGTTTCATTGTTGGTCATCACATTTGGGTCGATTTCCAAAGCTGAAAAGGGTGGAGGCAGTAAAGACTACTGGGGGCTGGCTAGGATGCCCTGCAAGACTGCGGTGACCAAGCCTGCCCTGGATTTAGAGAGGATAGGCGGGTGGTATTGCTTGGTGAAGGTATGAACAGATGTCCATGTTGCAGCCTCCAGGATGTCCCTGGTGGGGACCCCTCTGAGGAAAGCTGCAGAGGTGGAGGTTGCTATGGTGGAATGTGTCCTAACCCCCTTGGGGGGAGTTTTCCCATGCTGTCTGTAGCAGAAATGGATGCAGTGTGCTATCCATTTGGAAACAGGTTGTTTGGATATGGCCTTGCCCTCTGCTCCTGCAGCGAAGCTGACTAGTAATGGAACAGTTTTTCTAAAGGATTTAGACCCAAGTAGAATCTGAGCTGTCTGTGCACATCTAGAGTGCAGAATCCTTTCCCCCTTGTTTTGTGAGTTAGGAAAAAAGGTGGGCTAATGAATAGATTGGTTGAGAGCCACACTGGATACCATTTTTGGCATGAAGGATGGGTTAGCCTGAGGAAGACCCTGTCAGCATGGAAAATGATGAAGGGCACTACAGCCATAAGTGAGAAAAATTGTAACACTGCTAAAGCTGCAGGTTCAAATGGGGACAGGGTGAGCTTTTCCAACAAAGTTTAGGTCCCAAACTGGGGTAGGAGCTCTTTTGGGTGGCTTCAAGTTGTTAGCCCCTCTTGGGGGCTGTTTGATGAGTATGTGTGAGAAAAAAAGAGGTGGCTCTGTGCTGAAATGAGCAGAGATGGCAGAGGCATGAATTTTAATAGAAGAGAAGGATAAGCCCCTGTGTAGTAGGTCAGCCAGGTAATCCAGGATGAGAGGCAGGGAAGGCTGTGCCATTCCCGCTCCCTTAGCCTGGATCCAGGTGCAAAACCTTTTCCACTTGTCAGCATAAAACTTTCTAGTACTGGGGCGTCTGACCTCATGTACATCTAAAACTTGTTTGCTTAGACTGGCAGCTTGAGTAGAGGTCAAGGAATAAGCCAGGCTGCCAGATTGAGGATCTGCAACTGGGAATTGCATGAATTCTCCACTCCTCTAGGTCAGGAGTGTTGGGATCTGAGGTAGGTGCAATGGTGGCAGGGGTGACAGGCTGCACAGCAGTGGGTACCAGTGCTGGCGTGGCCAGTCTGGGATGGGACAATCAGGACTGTCCTCGGTTTTTCCTCCCTTATTTTGAGCAGTACCCATGAAATGAGTGGTAGAGGGGGAAGGCAGAGACAGAGATTTACCCACTGAAGGATAGAGCATCCACTTTCCAGGCCTTGCTGTGAGGTTCCCTGGTGCAGAATTTGCTGAGCTGATGATTGGAGTGGGAGGCAAAGAGATCGACCTTCGGGGTGCCCCATTTGTGGGTTACAAGGATGAAGGTTCTTTGGTCTTGCTGCCACTTGTGTGGGTCTAGCAGGTTTCTGCTTAAGTTGTCTGCCAGAGAGTTTAGAGAGCCTGGCAGAAATTGGGCTAACAGGTGTAGTTGCATGGCTGAAGCTGTGTGCCAAAGGGTCATGGCGAGCCTACACAGAGGATAAGAGTGAGTCCCTCCCTGCTTGTTGGTATACCACATCACCGTGGTGCTGTCTGTTTTGATCAGTAGAGACCCCGGGGAGAGAAGGGCTCTGAAAGCTGTTAGGGCGTACTGAACAGCTAACATCTGCTTTTGGTTGATTTGCAGATGTATTTGATTTGGGCTCCACTGGCCCTGAATGCACCCTGCCATCCAGGTGTGCACCCCAGGAATGGTCTGATGCATCTGTGGTGAGGGTCTGGGCGGTGTGAGGTTGTGAGAAGGGAAGCCCCTTGTGGTAGCATTCCGCTGCCCACTAAAGAAAATCTTTCATTAGACAAGGTATCATTGGTATAACAGTTTCCAGGTCTTAAGAGTGCTGACACCAAAGGCTTTTCAGGTACCACTGAAGTTTCCTCATATGCAGTCTGGCATATAAAATGAGTAGAATGCAAGAAACCATGAACCCTAGAGCTTGCAGGATTTTCCTTGCAGATAACTGGGTCCTGGTGGCAAGTTGAGAGAAGTAGGCTGTCCGGTAGGATTATTTTTCTGGTGTAAGGAATGCCATCTGGGAAGCTGTGTCCAGGCTTGCTCCCAGGAATACACTTGTGTGTGGGGGTACTAGTTTGGATTTCTTTTCGTTGATAGTATACCCCAGGGAGGTCAGTAGGTCCTTTATAAAGGTCAGGTGCTTTAGCAGCTTTTCCTGTCTGCCTGAATCAGGCAGTGGTCCAAGTATGGGTAAATTTGAATATTTCTTTGTCTGCAAAAAGCAATGGTGGGAGCCAGACATTTTATGAAAACCCTGGGAGCAGTGGATAAGCCTAAGGGAAGCGAAGAGAACTGAAAGTGCAGTGATGCTGCCCTGAAACGTAGGTATTTCCTGCATGACTCCCTGACGGGGATGTGTAGGTAGGCCTCTTTTAGGTCTAGGGTGGCTAACCAAGCATCCTTGGAAAGCATAGGTAGAAGTTGCTGGAGGGTGAGCCTTTTGAATTTTATCATCACCAGAAAGGTGTTTAGAATGTATAGATCAAGGATGGGGCAACCATGTGCCCTTTTGTCTGGGTACCAGGAAGAGTCTGGAGTAGAAACCTTGGCCCATCTGTTCTGCAGGAACATGCTCTATTGCCCTCAGAGAGAGCAGGGAAAGGACTTGCTTTTTGGCCTCTTGCCACTGGTTTGGGGAAGATCTGGGAACCCTTTTGGGGTTGCTAGTGTGTGGAAATAAAATATGTATCCCTGGGACACTATGTTGAGGACCCAACGGTCACTGGTAATGATGACCCAGTTGCTTGCGTGGAAGGAGAGTTTTCCTCTTGGGGGCAAGAGCAGGTGGGCAGAGGGAGGGGGTGGAAGTGTAAAGTCATTGTGAGTTCTTACCATAAGGGGGTGGGGCTTTGTACTCCCTGGTTTTGAAGAGGAGGAACTCCATTGCTTAGATCTCTGCATTCCCTGGGGCTGTTGTCTGGGAGGTCTGCTTACCCTGGGTCTGGCTGAGCTGAATTGGAGGGGGCAGGAAAGGGCCAGTGCTTGAAGGGGCAATGCCTACTGGACCTGTAAGAAGTCTGTCTGCATAGATTTAGCTTTTTCTTCCATCTTTAACACCCCTTCTGCCTTGGTGCCAAATAAGTTGTCTTTGTGCAAAGTTACATCCAATAATTTGAATATGACGTGGTCTGGCAAGGGCTGTTCCTTAAGCCAAGCATGCCTTCTAAGTACAGAACCAGTGACTGCTGCCCTGCAAGATGCTTCTAGGGTGACAAAACCACATTGTAAGGTGTGAATGCTCTTGTAACTATTTTCTGAACAAGCAGGGAAAGAAGATATTTTTTATTTGAGTTCCATGGTATGTTGCTGGTATTTCAGCATATGGAACTGACAGCAAGAGTAGCAAAGATGTATACTTTTTTACCCCATCTGTCTAAAGATCGGGAATCCCTGTCTGAGGGAGTGGGATTCTTAGTTGAAGTTGCTTTGATTCCTTTTGGTCCTTGAGAGATGACCTCGGAGTCAGCAGTAGGATTTTTGAAAAGAAATTTGTGAGAGTCAGGGACTCCACAGTACCGGTCAGGTTTCCTGGGAGCAGGAGGGATGGCCAGAGGTCTGTGCTGTGGAAGACCTAAGAATTCCCAGAGTCAATTTTTTGACTGAGGATAGTCCTGACATTCCCATTGGAAATGCTCCCTCAAAGTATGTTGGGTTTCCCCAAAGGAAAAGTCCACAGGTGGAGAGGCTGAATGGATGGTTTCCTCTGCATCAGAATCTTCATAAGCAGAGAGGGGTTGCATATCTTCATATTCAGATGCATCAGAGTCATCAGACTCCTGTTCAGATAAAACCACTGGGGACAAGTCACTTTTTCTCTTGGAAGGGGTAGTCAGGCTTCCCTTGATGGGCATTAGGTCTTCTGCCATTTTAAGCATTTGAAACTGAGGCAAGGAAGCCGGTGCCCGAGCTTGGGTCATTTTTTTGGGTGTGGTTCGTATCCTGGTCCTTAGAAACTCAGTAGTTTTCGAAATAACTGTAGACATGAAAGAAATCGGTCTGTGTTGAGTATCAGTAGTGCAAAGTACTTTCTCGGAAGCTGGTGCCTGCTCAGCGGCTCAGGACCCATCCAAGGTAGAGACATTTGCAGGATCCTTAGTCGAAGAGTCTCGCGGCATACCAGACTCCGAAAGGGTCTTAGTAGCGGTCTGCGAATCCACAGAAGCAGGCATAAGGGGCTGCGAAAGCGCCTCACGGAAGACCGGAGAACTGACTACTAGCTTAATGGAAGTGTCGTTGACAGTCTTGGACCTGTGCGGTCTTGTCTTTATCCTTATGTTTTTCTATAAGATCTGTTGTTGGATGGCTTACCGAAGCCATATTGGAATTCGAGGACTAAGAGGGAAAATATCTAGCTACAATAAGGGCCCGACGACGTATAGTTACAGCGTTGAACAAAGCACAAAAGCAACAGCGGGGGATGTCATGGTCTGGGCATAAACAAGTGATGCAGTAAGAATGAAAGTCTCGGTGTGGTATTTGCTTTCCACAGGCGAGACAATTGTTGACTTTTTCTGACATCAGTTAGAGCAAAAAAAAAAGGATCCCAAACGGGGTACTTCGCTTTAGACGACTTCAACTTCAATTTGGAAATGAAAAACTCTGGTAGCGACTGGCCGGCATGTGTGCGAACGGCTTCTGCTTTGGGCTCCTCGGCAAGAAAGGTTGATGTAATGTCGTCAGCTGCGTGATTTTAAACCGACGACCAGATGTCAGTCCTGGAGTGACAGCAACAAACGCAGAAATACTAAGCCTCTGGTATTCAGGCCGACTGAGGGCTACCCTGGCAGGGATAACCCAAATGTGATGATTGCAACAGTGAAACATTAAGAACATCTGATAAAAACTGGTGCCTCCTTGTTTATGTACGATGACTTTGGTGTTGTCCATTTACACTAGAAGTGGTCCAGGTTTCCACAGGTGGCACAAAGTCTGCAGAGCTTTGGAAAGTACAGTCATGTACACTTACCATAAATGCAGATGTTGAGTATATTCACTGTTGCAGTCATTACATTTGGGTAATCTTCTGGCAGGTTGACCTCAGTCGGCCTGAATAACGAAGTCTTGGGTCCTGCGTTGGTTGCTGTCTCCTCCTTCCATGACGTCAGGTCGTCAGGGGTATAAAACATGCAGCCGACACCATTTTATTCATTTTTTCTTATATATATATATATATATATATATATATATATATATATATATATATTTAAACAATAAAAGCAAATACACCACAAAGGCATTAGAATATAGTGAAGGAAAGAGGAAGTTATAGAAAAAGGGGGAAGGCAGGTGGGTAACCCGGACTGCAACAGTGAATACACTCAAACATCTACATTTATGGTAAGTGTACACAACTGTACTATGCTCTTCGTGTTTCACTGTTGCAGTCATTACACTTGGGTAGAATCCCAAAGCTATGGATGGGAGGATGGAACTAAATAGCATTAGGAGTGGCTATAAGACCCTGCAGAACTGCAGTGGCAAAGCCTGCCCTGGATATGGAGAAGAGAGGCAAATGATAATGCTTTGTGAAGGTAAGAATACAGCTCCAAGTAGCAGCTTCTAGAATGTCTTTGGTTGGAACTCCTCTGAGAAAGGCTGCCGAGGTAGAGGCAGCCCTGGTGGAATGTGACCCAATTCCCTTGGGCAAAGGTTTACCAAGGAGCAAATAGCAGAAACTAATGCAGTGGCTTATCCACTTAGAAATAGTTTGCTTTGATATAGCCTTCCCCTCTGATCCTGAAGCAAATGTCACTAGTAGTTCCTCAGACATTCTTAGAGATTTGGTCCTGTTTAAGTAGAATCTTAGTTGTCTGTGTATGTCCAATGAACGCAGAATCCGCTCCCCCTTGTTCTGCAGATTTGGGTAAAATGTTGGCAGGTGAACTGTTTGGTTAAGAGCCACACTGGATACCACCTTAGGCATAAAAGGAATGATTGGTCCTGAGGGACACCCTGTCCAGGTAAAATGTAATAAAAGGCTCCACAGCCATGAGAGCCTGTAGTTCTGAAACCCTTCTTGCTGAAGTGACTGCCAAGAGGAAAGCTGTTTTCCAAAATAACAATTTTATATCTGCAGTAGCTGCTGGTTCAAAAGGAGGCAGGGTGAGTTTTTCCAGTGCAAAATTGAGGTACCATGCAAGAGTTGGTGGTGATCTGGGAGGCCTTAAATTTTTAACCCCTCTAAGATACTGTTTTAGCAGAGGATGAGAAAAGAGGGGAGGCTCCGTGTTGTAAGGAGCCAAGATGGCAGAGGCATGGATTTTTATTGAAGAAAAAGATAGGCCCTTGTCAAGCATCTCAGTCAAGTATTGTAAAATCTGAGGGATACTTGGTTTTGCTGTGTCCATTTTTTGTGCTTTGTTAGAAGCACAGATTTTCTTCCACTTATCAGCATAAGATTTTCTAGTACTAGGCCTGCTGGCTTCCAAAATGACATCCATCACAGATTTACTGAGAGGTGTTGTTTGAATAATTAAATGATCAGGCATGCTGCAAAGTTCAGAGTTTGGAGCCGAGTGTGCAGAATTTGATTGTTCTGAGACAGTAGAAGAGGTATTTGAGGCAAATACCAAGGAGGGAGTTGAGACATATTCCTTACAATTGGGTACCAGTGCTGGCGAGGCCAGTTCGGAGCAATCGGGATCATTTTTGGTTTTTCCTGTCTGACCTTTAGTAAGACCTTGGAGAGAAGAGGCAGAGGGGGAAAGGCATAGACTGATAGATTTTTTCCAACTGAAGGATAGGGCATCCACTTTCCACGCTTGTCTGTGATAAGTCCTTGTGCAGAATTTGTCCAGTTGATAATTTTGGGGAAGAGGCAAATAAATCTATGTCTGGGCTCCCCCATTTCTGTGTTACCATTCTGAAGATTTGTGGATCCAGTTTCCACTCGTGCGGGTCCATAAGATTTCTGCTTAGGTCGTCTGCCAAGAGTACTTTGTTTTCCTGGCAGGAACTGAGCTTGAAGATGTACTGGGTAAGACAAAACTGTGTTCCACAATGCCATGGCTAGTCTGCAAAGGGGGTAGGAATGTGTACCCCCTGCTTGTCCGTCTTTATCAGTAGCTGTCCTGGATGAAGCAAGTCCTTGAAGGCTGTAAGAGCATTCTTAACAGCTAGCATCTCTTTCTGGTTGATATGAAGATGCATTTGTTTTGGGCTCCATATGCCCTGAATGCATCTCCCCGCCAGGTGGTCCCCCCAAGCATAGTCTGATGCGTCTGTAGTTAGGGACTGGGTGGCAGGGGGTAGAGTGAATGGCAGTCCCTTGTTTTGGTGACATGCCTCTGCCCACCAAAGAAACTCCTGTTGTAAGCAGAGAATGAGAGGAATCATTGTTTCCAGACTGTGATAATGTTGACTCCATAAACTTTTTAGGTATCATTGAAGTTTCCTCATATGCAGTCTTGCATATGGAATTAGTAGAATGCAGGATGCCATGAACCCCAAAGCCTGCAGAATTCGTCTTGCAGATAACTGGGTTTTTGTTGCCATCTGTTTGAAGTATGTTGTCAGTTGCCTTTGTTTGTCTGGCGTAAGGTAAGTCATCTGGACAGTTGTATTCAAGCTTGCACCCAGGAATGTAATTATTTGAGAGGGTACCAGCTGGGATTTCTTTTTGTGTGTGTACCCTAGGCATGTTAGAAGCCTTTTTACAAACGCCAGATGCTGAAGAAGAATGTCCTTGTTCTCTGCTTGAATAAGACAGTCCAGGTAAGGCTAAATTTGTATGCTTCTTTGTCTGCAAAATGCAATTACTGGTGCCAGGCACTTTGTAAAGACCCTGGGCGCAGTAGATAAGCCAAAGGGCAGTGCGGAGAATTGGTAATGCAAAAAAACTGCCTTGAAGCAAAGGTATCTTCTGCACGATTCCCTTATTGGGATATGCAGGTATGCCTCTTAAGTCTAGAGTCAGTAACCAAGCGTTCTTGCCCAGCATAGGCAGTAGCTGTTGTAAAGTCAGCATTTTGAGTTTTGAATGTCCAGGAACGTGTTCAAAATCGATAAGTCCAGTATTGGATGCCAGGCATCGTCTTTTCTGGGTACCAGGAAAAGTCTTGAATAAAAAAACTTATCCTTTTTCCTGTTCTGGTTGAACAGCCCCCATATCCATGAGGGACATAAAGTACAGTTTTGTACCTACCATAAATGTAGATGTTCGAGTGCTCATACAGCTGCAGTCATAACAGATGGGTTATCCTGCCGTCAGGCAGGTCCTCGGTCGGCCGAATTCCAAAGTCTAGGTCCGCTGTCTGTTGTCGTCGCTTCTTCCCTGACATCAGTGTGGCAGGGGTATAAAAAAACCAGCCGACGACATCTTCAGTTTTTCTTGCCCCAGATGTCAGGTGCCCCCAGAAGGAAGGCAAAATATAAACTTATGCAGTCATGCAATATAGAATAATCAAAAAACAGTAGTTTGCAAGCAAATACACCATAAAAGAAAACCCCAAATAGGTTGCATGAGAAGGTGTTTGTCATAATGCCTGTCCTAAGAGGGGATGGAGGGAGGGAAACCTGGTCTGCAGCTGTATGAGCACTCTAACATCTACATTTATGGCAGGTACAAAACTGTACTATGTTCATCGTGCATACAGCTGCAGTCATAACAGATGGGTAGAATCCCAAAGCTAAGTAGGGGTGGCAGGCACCAAGTGGAACTAGGAGGAGCAAGGATGCCCTGCAAGACAGCTGTGGCAAATCCCGCTCTAGATTTTGAGTATAGTGGAAGGTGATAGTGTTTGGAGAAAGTGTGCACTGAACTCCAAGAGGATGCTTCCAAAATGTCCTTGGTAGGAACCCCCCTGAGGAAAGCTGCAGAGGTAGCTGTAGCCCTTGTGGAGTGGGACCTGATGCTTGAAGGCACAGCTTTTCCATGAAATGAGTAACAAAAGCGTATGCAGTGGGCTATCCATTTTGAGATTGTCTGTTTGGAGATAGCCTTTCCTTGAGCACCTGTAGCATAGGACACAGAGTTGCTCGGATTTCCTGAATGGCTTTGTCCTGTCCAAATAATAACGTAGTTGTCTGTGAATGTCCAAGGAATGCAGTAGTCTTTCCCCTTTGTTTTGTGGGTTAGGGTAAAAGGTAGGTAAGTGGATAGTCTGATTCAAGGCTACACTGGATACTACCTTTGGCATAAAGGTAGGGTTGGTTCATAAGGAAACTCTGTCCTGATGGAAAATGATGAAAGGTTGCACAGCAATGAGGGCCTGTAGTTCAGAAACCCTGAGTGCTGAGGTGATAGCCAGAAGGAAGGCTGTTTTCCATGACAAATATTGTAGTTCTGTTGAAGCAGCTGGCTCAAATGGAGGAAGGGTCAAGTTTTCCAATATGAAGTTGAGGTCCCAAGCAGGGACTGGTGGTTTCCTTGGGGGTTTTATATTCTTAGCCCCTCTGGGGAACTGTCTTAAGAGAGGATGAGAGAATAAAGGAGGATCTGTGTTGTATTGTGCAGAAATGGCTGAAGCATGGATTTTGGAGGAGAAGGAAAGTCCACTGTTTAACATCTCAGCTAGGTACTGTAATATTTGAGGTATGTTCATTACACAAGGATTCTGGCCCTTTTTCTGATTCCAGGCACAAAACTGCTTCCAATTGGCGGAGTAGGCTTTTCTAGTAGAAGGTCTTCTGGCCTCCAAGATGACATCCTGCACCTCCTTGTAGAGGAGGGTCTGTTGTGAAATAAAGGGATTCTCCATGTGGCTAGATTTAGGGTTTTGAGCTGGCTGTGAAGAGTTTTAAAGTTGTGCTGGGACAACAGAAGAGGCACTAGAGGTAGGATCCATGGTGGGAAATGCGTCAGGCTCTTCGGGAGTGGATGCCAGTGTTGTCTTGGCCAGTCTGGAGCAATGAGAATCATTTTCGGCCTCTCTGCTCTGGCTTTTAATAGAACTTTGGGCAACAGAGGGAGAGGTGGAAAGGCATAGACTGTCAATGTTGTCCAGTTGAAGGAGAGTGCGTCCACTTTCCAGGCCTGAGGATGATAGGTCCTTGAGCAAAATTTTTTCAGTTGGTAATTTCTGTGGGTAGCAAACAGATCTATGTCTGGGTATCCCCATGCCTGAGTTATCTTTGCGAAAACCTGAGGATGTAACTTCCATTCATGTGGATCTGTCATATTTCTGCTTAGGCTGTCTGCCAGTGTGTTTTCCTTCTCTGGCAGGAATTGTGCCTGAAGTTGGATTTGCAATTCCAAAGCTGTGTTCCAAAGGGTTATTGCTAGTCTGCACAGGGGGTATGAATGAGATCCCCCCTGTTTATGTACCACATCACTGTGGTGTTGTCTGTCCTTATCAATAGCTGGCCTGGATGCAGTAGGTCTTTGAAGGCCATAATAGCATTTTGCACTGCTAGCATTTCCTTTTGGTTGATGTGTAGGTGTTCTCTTTTTGGGACCATTTTCCCTGAATGCACGGATCTTTCATGTGTGCCCCCCAGGCGTAGTCCGATGCGTCTGTTGTGATGATTTGATTTGCTTGAGGTATGCAGAAAGGGAGACCTTTGTTTCTTTGGCATGCTTGAGCCCACCACAGAAATTCCTTTTGAAGACATGGAATGAGTGGTATAATTGTTTCCAAACTGTGGCTGTGTTGAGACCATAAGTTTTTTAGGTACCATTGAAGTTTCCTCATATGCAGCTTTGCACATGGGATCAACAGGATGCAAGATGCCATGAATCCCAGAGCCTGCAGGACTTTCCTTGCAGTCAGCCTGGTGAAGGTTGCCATTTTGCTGAAGTATTGAGTTAGTTGCCCTTGTTTGTCTGGCGTGAGGTAGGCCATCTGGGTGTTTGTATTCAAGCTGGCACCCAGGAAAATTATTGTTTGAGAGGGTATTAGCTTTGATTTCTTTTTGTTGACTGTGTATCCCAGAAAGTTCAACAGTCTTATTACAAACGCCAGGTGTTTCAGAAGTATGTCCTTGCTGTCCGCTTGGATCACGCAGTCGTCCAGATATGGGTATATTTGTATTCCTTGAAGTTTGCAGAACGCAATTACTGATGCCAGGCATTTCGTAAACACTCTGGGCGCAGTAGATAAGCCAAAGGGCAATGCAGAGAATTGATAATGGGTTGAACCTGCAAGAAATCTGAGGTACCTTCTGCAATCTTGTCTGATAGGGACATGCAGGTATGCCTCCTTGAGGTCCAATGTTACCAGCCAAGACTCCTTCCCAGCATGGGAAGAAGCTGCTGTAATGTGAGCATCTTGAATTTTGGTACCTGTAAATATGTTTAGGATGGATAGATCTAAAATAGGTCTCCAATCTTTGTCTTTCCTTGGTACCAGGAATAGTCTGGAATAAAAACCCTTGACCTTGGTTCTTTTGCAGGCACCTCCTGAATAGCTTTCATGTCCATGAGAGCTGAAATTTGTTTTTGTGCCTCTGCCCTTTGATTTTGTGGTAGGTTTGGCATGCCTCTCATTTTTGGAAGGGTGTGAAAGTGGAATCTGTAGCCTCTGTCTATAATGTCCAGGATCCATTTGTCTTTGGTGACAATATGCCAATTTTTTTGAGAATAATGCCAGTTTCCCGCCTAAACGTGCTGCCATTAAAGTTTTGCTTGGCAGGTAAAGGGGAAAGTCATTGTGTCTGCTTTCTGAATGACTGATCTATCTTCTCCACCTCTTGGGGTTGGCGCTTGCCATTGCCTGGCTCTGAATGATCCTTGAGATTGCCCTCTACCTCTCGGGCGCCTGTATCTGCCTCTGAGGTCTGTCCGTGGCTGGAAAGGATCAATTTTTTGAAGGCCAGTTTCTGCTGAAACGTGGAGGTTGTACCTGCAGGAAATCTTTCACTGTTTGCACTGATCTCACCTTTTCCTCCATTTTCTTTAGTACCTCCTCAGCTTTAACACCAAACAATACATCTTTTTGAAGAGGTGCATCTAATAATTTAGCTTTGACATGATCTGGTAGGGCTTGTTCTTTGAGCCAAGCAGGTCTACGTATGGCAAACCCTGTAACAGCAGCTCTACATGAGGCCTCTAAAGCATCAAAACCACACTGCAAGGTATGTTTACCCACTTGCTCTGCACTATACAACAAATCCTGCAACTCTTTTAAATCTGGTTGCTCAGGTTGCGTCATTTTACTTTTCAACTCAGATAATAAAAACTGTTGATACTTTAACATATGGAACTGACAGTTTAATGCCCTCATGGTTAAAGTGGCCGAGGTATACACTCCCCCCCCCACCTTTCTCAAGCTCTGGAATCTCTCTGAAGGTAATGGGTTTTTAGCAGTAGAGGCCTTAATTCCCTTGGGACCCTGTGAAATAGTTTCTGGGTCAGCAGTATGGCTTTTGTATAGGAACTGGTGTGAATCCGGAACCCGGTAATACCTGGCTTAACAGGAGCTGGAGGTAAAGAATCTGGGTTGAGGCTGGCTTCTGTGTACACATCATCTAATATATCTAAGACGGAGGGATAGCCAGAGGCCTATGCTGGGGAAGCAAGAGAAAATCCCTGAGTCTTTTCTTGGAATCTGAGTAATCTTGGCCTTCCCAGTGAAAGTGTTCCCTCAAAGTACGTAGGGTTTCCCCAAAGGAGTAGTCCTCGGGGGGGGGGGGGGGAGACCGAGGGAATAGATTCCTCTGCATCAGAGTCTTCAAAAGGGGAATATGTATATTCCTGGTCCTCAGAATGTTCAGAGGTAATAGAGGCTTGATCTGAGGAAGGGTAATCTTCCTCTAATCTGGGCCTTTTGTCCAAGGGGGGTTGAGAACCCCTGATAAGAGTAATCAAATCCTCAGCCATTTTGAGCATCTGTTTTTTTAGACATGGGGCCTTGAGAGGGGATCTGTGATCCTTGTTTTTTAGTTTTCATGGCTGATTTAGATTTTGTGAAAGCCTTAACAGAGAAGGAGAAAGGCCTGAACACACCTTGAGAAATGGTAGGCCTGTCTAAACTCTGGGTTTCCCCGCCAAAAGTGGCGTTGGTATCTGTAGTCGGAAAGGGGGCCGAGGAGCCTGCGACCTCGGGAACAGACGACACCGGTAATGGTGTCCTCGGTACTCAGGGGCTGCATAGGCACCTCGCTGAGAACCAGAGAACCGGTAGTCTGCCTTTGCGTGGTGTCAGTAGAAGTCGCGGACCTCGTATGTCGGTCCTTATCTTTGTGTCTTTTACTCAAAACTGGAGTCGAAGTATCAGACGACATAATATAATAAAATTTTTTACCAAAATAGTGATGGGCGAACTCCGCCCGAAGCTTAATAGTGCGTTTGTTGAATCTAGCACAAAAACGGCAGTCCGAGACGTCGTGGTCTGGGCCTAAGCAAGGAATACAAAAAGAGTGGAAATCCTTATGCGGTATTTGCTTCCCACATGAAATGCAATTATTAACTTAGACATCGGTCTGAGGCAAGAAAAGTTTCCCCAACGGGGTACTTAGCTTTCAAGAAGACTTCGGCTGAAATATTTTCGTAAATCTCAGGAGCTGGCCGACCGGCACTTGCGAACTGCTTCTGCTTCGGGCACCGTGCGGCAAGAAAGACTGAAGAAAATGGCGTCGGCTGGTTTACCCCTGCCGCACTGACGTCACAGAAGAAGAGATGACAACCGACGCTGGACCTAGACTTTGGAATTCGGCCGACCGAGGACCCGCCTGACCGCAGGATAACCCATCTGTTATGGCTGCAGCTGTATGCACGATGAACATCTTGTTTCTGAGCCTCTGCCCATTGATTTTGCGGCAGATCTGGCCAACAGTTTGGAATTGGAAAAGTATGGAAATTAAATCTGTACCCCTGGGATACTATGTTTAATAGTTGGGAGGGTAGCCTAATGGTTAAGGTGTTTGCCTTACAAACACAAGGTGCAGGGTTTGAGTCTCACAAGGGATACTTGGCTAATCTTAAAATGGCTCGCAAGGGCAGTTAGCTTAGTATGAACCTATGAACCCACTTGTCCTGGGTAATTAAAGTACAGTTGTGTACCTACCATAAATGTAAATGTTAGAGTGTATTCACTGTTGCAGTCATTACACTTGGGTTATCCTGCTGGCAGGCTACCCGCAGTCGGCCTTGAATTCCAAAGTCTAGGTCCAGCACCGGTTGCCATCGCCTCCTCCCTGATGTCAGTGCGGCAGGGGTATAAAAGATGCAGCAGACGCCATTTTCTTCAGTTTTTCTTGCCCCACGTCAGGTGCCCCCACAATTTGGTAGGCTAAACATTATGCCAATAAATATGCATGCACTACAATAAACATTTCCTTCATCTACAAGCAAATACACCACATAGGTTGTATAAGATACAGAGAAGTACAGATAAGTCCCAGCAAAGAAAAGGGGGATGGTGGGAGGGTAACCTGGACTGCAACAGTGAATACACTCGAACATCTACATTTATGGTAGGTACACAACTGTACTATGTTCATCGTGTATCACTGTTGCAGTCATTACACTTGGGTTGAATCCCAAAGCTGAGGTTGGGTGGCTGGGTCTAAATAGGATTAGGAGAGGCTATAAGGCCCTCAGCACTGCAGTGGCAAAGCCTGCTCTGAATTTAGAGTAGAAAGGCAAGTGGTAGTGCTTGGTAAAAGTGTGCGCTGAACTCCAAGTTGCAGCCTCTAAAATGTCTTTGGTTGGTACTCCTCTGAGGAAGGCTGCTGAAGTGGCTGCTGCTCTGGTTGAATGTGGCCTAATGCCCTTAGGCACTGATTTGCCATGCTGTAAATAGCAAAAACGAGTGCAGTGGTTATCCATTTTGAAATAGTCTGCTTTGAGATGGCCTTTCCTTGTGATCCTGCAGCACATGCCACTAAAAGTTGCTCAGTCTTTCTGAAAGCTTTAGTTCTGTCCAAGTAGAAGCGTAGCTATGTCCAAAGAATGCAGGAGTCTCACCCTTATTCTGTGGGTTTGGATAAAAGGTGGGCAAATGAATGGTTTGGTTAAGGGCCACACTGGACACTACCTTAGTCATAAATGTCGGATTTGTCCTCAGAGAAACCCTGTCTGGATGGGGAATGATAAAAGGCTCCACAGCCATGAGTGCCTGTAACTCTCAGACTCGTCTTGCAGAGGTTATTGCTAGGAGCAGAGCTGTTTTCCACGATAAGAGCTTTACGTCCCCTGTATTGGCTGGCCCAAAAGGCGGCAGTGTGAGTTTTTCCAAGGCATAATTGAGGTCCCATGCAGGTATTGGTGCTCTCTTTGGGGGTCTTATGTTTTTGGCCCCTCTGAGGTGCTGCCTTAGCAATGGATGAGAAAAAATAGGTGGTTCCATATTGTATTGAGCTGAAATGGCAGAGGCATGGATTTTAATTGATGAAAAGGACAGGCCTTTGTCCAGCATCTCAATTAGGTATTGTAAAATCTGAGGAATATTTGGTGCAAACGTGTCAATTCCTTGTGCCTGGTTCCAGGCACAAAATCTCTTCCATTTTTCTGCATATGATTTTCTGGTACTGGGCCTTCTGGCCTCCAAAATAACATCCATCACTGCTTTAGAGAGATGTGTTCTGAATAGCTACATTATCTGCCATGCTGCCAGATTTAAAGTCCTGAGTTGGTTGTACAGGATCTGATTGTTTCGTTGGGTCAGTAAGTGAGGAATTAGAGGTAATGTCCAGGCTGGGCCTTGAGACAAGCTCTTTAGGATTGGGTACCAGTGCTGGTAGGGCCAGTCTGGGGCAATCAGAATCATTTTTGGCTTCTCTTGTCTGACCTTTAGGAGTACCTTGGGGAGGAGAGGCAGAGGAGGAGAGGCATATACTGTTAGGGATTTAAAGCTGAATGATAGAGCATCCACTTTCCATGCTTGCTTGTGATAAGTCCTTGTGCAAAATCTCTGTAGTTGGCAGTTGTGAGGGGAGGGAAATAGATCTATGTCTGGGCATCCCCATTTCTTTGTTATGCTGAAGACTTGTGGATCCAGTTTCCACTCGTGGGGATCCGTAAGGTTTCTGCTTAGTCTGCCAGAGTATTTTTCTTACCTGGCAGGAATTGTGCTTGCAGGTGTACTTGATAAGTCAATGCTGTGTCCCACAAAGTCATGGCTTGTCTGCAGAGGGGGTAGGAATGTGCGCCTCCCTGCTTGTTTATGTACCACATGACTGTAGTATAGTTCGTCCTTATCAATAGTTGTCCTGGATGAAGTAGGTCCTTGAAAGCTGTCAAGGCATTCTGAACAGCTAGCATCTCTTTTTGATTGATATGAAGATGCATTTGGCTTGTGGGCCATGTGCCCTGAATACATTTTCCTGCCATGTGGGCCCCCCCAGGCATAATCTGATGCATCTGTTGCTATTGTTTGCCTGGCTGTGGGTATGATGAATGGCTGTCCCTTGTTGAGGAGACAGGCCTGTGCCCACCACCGAAACTACTGCTGCAGGAAAGGAATGAGGGTAATTAAAGTTTCTAGGCTGTGGCAATGTTGAGTCCAAACACTTTTTAGATACCATTGTAGTTTCCTCATATGCAGTCTGTCATATGGAATTAGCAGAATGCCATGAAGCCCAAAGCTTGCAGAATTTTTCTTGCAGATAACCGGGTCTTTGTTGCCAACATTTTGAAGTAAGAAGAAGGTTGCCTTTGTTTGTCTGGCATGAGAAGCCATCTGGGCAGTTGTATTTAAGCTTGCACCCAGGAATATTATCTCTTGAGAGGGTACTAGTTTTGATTTCTTTACGTTTACTGTTCACTCTAGGCAAATAAGTAATCTTTTTACAAACGCCAGATGCCTTAGTAGAAACGTCCTTGTTCTCTGCTTGAATCAGGCAATCGTCTTAAGTAGGGATATATTTGAATTCCTCTGTCTGCAAAATACAATTACTGGTGCCAGGCATTTTGTGAAGACCCTGGGCACAGTAGATAAACAAAAGGGCAGTGCAGAGAATTGGTAGTGCATTGAGCCAGCTATGAATCTGAGGTATCTTCTGCAAGATTTTCTGATTGGGACATGTAGGTATGCCTCTTTTAGGTCTAAAGTTACAAGCCAAGTCTTCCTGCCCAGCATGGGCAGAAGCTGCTGCATATTCAACATTTTGAATTTTGGAACGTCCAGAAATGTATTTAGAATAGACAGGTCCAGTATTGGTCTCCAGGCTTTGTCCTTTCTGGGTACCAAGAAAAGTCTTGAGTAAAATCCTTGTCCCTGCTCTTGTTGTGGTACTTGCTGAATGGCCCTCATGTCTATGAGGGATGAAACTTGTTTTTGTGCCTCTGCCCATTGATTGTGTGGCAGGTCTACCATACCTTTTGCCCTTGGCAGGGTGTGAAAGTGGAACCTATAGCCCTGGGACACTATATTCAAGACCCATTTGTCCTGGGTGATCATGTGCCAATTTTGAGAAAAAAAGTGCTAGTTTCCCCCTAAGGGGGCTGCCAAAAGATAAGTGCTTGGTGCTGACAGAGGAAAGTCATTGGGACTGTTTCCTGTATGGCTGTGATTTTGTCTTCTCCACTTTTGGAGGTTGAAGCACCCCATTGTTTAGGCCTGTATGAGCCTTGGGGCTGGGATCAGCCTCTGGGGTATCTGTATCTGCTTCTTTGTGGCCCGTCTGACACTGGAAAGGACCAATTCTTTGTAGGCCAGTTCCTACTAAATCTGGGTGGTTGCACCTGTAAGAAACCCTTTACTGTCTGCATTGATTTCGCCTTGCCCTCCAATTTCTTCAACACCACCTCTGCTTTAACACCAAATAAGGTATCTTGCTGTAATGTAGCATCTAATAATTTTGCTTTAACACGATCAGGCAGATTCTGTTCCTTTAACCAACCATGCCTCCTAATGACAGAACCCGTAACTGCGGCCCTGCAAGAGGTCTCCAGAGAATCAAAACCACATTGCAATGTATGCTTTCCCACTTGTTCAGTTGCATGTAATAAATCCTGCATTTTCTTATTTTCTGCATAGTCAGAATTTGCCAACATTTTCTGTTTTAGAAGTGCCATTAAATATTGCTGATATTTAAGCATATGAAATTGACAATTTAAAGCCCTCGCAGCCAAAGTAGCAGAAGTGTAAACCTCCCCCCCCCCCCCCATCTGTCTAGTGCCCTTGAATCCCTATCAGAGGAGATATAGTTTTTTGCAGTAGAAGCCTTGACCCATTTGGGACCCTGAGAAATTGTTTCTGGGTCGACAGCAGGGTTTTTATAAAGAAATTTATGTGAATCTGGAACCCTGTAGTATCTGTCTGGTTTAACAGGGGCAGGGGGTAGAGTCAGGAGAAAGGCTGGACTATGAAAATACATAATCTACAATGTCTAACAGGGGGAATAGCCAGAGGCCTGTGCTGAGGTAGTAGAAGAAAATCTCTAAGCCTTTTCTTTGATTCTGAGTAGTCTTGGCTCTCCCAGTGTAAGTGTTCCCTCATGGTATGCAGGGTTTCCCCAAAAGAATAATCCTCAGGAGGACAGGCTGAAGGAATAGATTCTTCAGCATCAGAATCCTCATAGGGAGGAAGACAGTATTCCTGTTCAGAAGAGGAGTCAGAGGAAATGGAAACCTGATCTGAAGATTCATATTCTCTCTCTTGCCTAGGCCTCATCAGGAGGGGATGGGAACCCCTGATCAAGGTTATTAGGTCTTCGGCCATTTTGAGCATCTGTTTTTTTAGACATGGAAGTCTGTCCAGGGGAATGCTGTACTTGTTTCCTTGTCTTTAGAGCTGCTTTAGACTGCTTTAGAAGCTGAGGTAGGCTTTACATACAACTGTGTAGGTCTGAAAACACCCTCAGAAGCCGATGCCTGCTCAGCGGCTCAGGACCCATCTGAGGGAATAGTTTCCAAGTGGCCAATACCTTGAGTATCCAGAGGCCTAGCTGGCTCCACGTGGGAATAGGCAGTGGCCTGTGGCTCTGAGGTAGCGGGTGTCAGGGGCTGCGAAAGCGCCTCACTGAGAACCGGCGAATGGCTTAGCGGGAGCCTCGTCAGTTTTGGACCTTGGATGCCTGTCCTTTTCTTTTTCCTTGCGCTTTTTATAAACTCCAGTCATCGGCTGTTCCGACGGCGTTATATAATTTAATCTTCGGCCAAAATAATGAAAGGCAAAATCGAACAGACGCTTAATAGTGCGTTGGTTAAATCTAGCACAAAACCGACAGCTAGCAACGTTGTGATCAGGGCCTAGGCAAGGAATACAGTTGTTGTTTCTTTCGGCTTTTCCCGGTTAGGGGTCGCCACAGCGGAACTCCGATCCGCTAATAATTGGTAGTAGATTTTTACGTGCTGGCTTACCGGGCCTAACGCACAACCTTCAACGAAGGAACGCCCATTCACGTATGTCGTCACACAGAAGACGCTCTAACTCAGAATCGAACGGGCAACGTCTAACTGTGAGGCGACAACGCTACCGCAGCACCACCACCGCGGTATATATAATGAAAATCCTTATGAGGTATTTGCTTCCCATAAGAAATACAATTGTTTTCTGACATCAGTCTGCAGCAAGAAAAAAGTTTCCCCAACGGGGTACTTAGCTTTAATGAAGACTTCGGATCTGAAATTCGTTTTTGAAAATCTCAGGAGTCGGCCGACTGGCACTTATGGACTGCTTTTGCTTCGGGCACCGCGCAGCAAGAAGGACTGAAGAAAATGGCGTCGGCTGTATCTTTTATATCCCTGCCGCACTGACGTCAGGGAAGAGGTGACAGCAAAAGACGGCGGACCTAGACTTTGGAATTCAGGGCGACTGCGGGTAGCTTGCCAGCAGGATAACCCAAGTGTAATGACAGCAACAGTGAAACACGATGAACATCTGCCAATTTTGAGCACAAAGTGCTAATTTTCCCCCTAAGGGGGCTGCCAAAAGATAAGTGCTTGGTGAAGGTAGAGGGAAGTCATTGAGACTGCTTACTGTAGGGTTGTGCTTTGTTTCCTTCAGATTTGGAGGTGGAGGCACCCCATTGCTTTGACCTGTAAGAACCCTGTGATTGGTATCTAGGGCATTCTGAGCGCCTGGATTTGCCTTGAGAGAGACTGCTGGACACAGGAAAGGACCAATTTTTAGTAGGCCAGTGCCTACTGAACCTGGGAGGCTGCACTTGCAAGAAATCTTTTACAGTTTGCATAGGTTTAGCTTAGTCTTCCATTTTCTTTAAATCCTCTTCTGCCTTATTACCAGAGTATCATGCTGTAAAGGGGCATGCAACAATTTAGCTTTAACATGATCAGGCAGATTTTGCTCCTTGAGATAGGCATGTCTTCTAATCACAGATCCAGTAACTGCGGCCCTGCAAGAGGCCTCCAAGGAATCAAAACCACATTGCAAAATATGTTTTCCAACCTGTTCTGCTGCATGCAATAATTCCTGTAATTCTTTATTTTCCACACAATCAGAAATCAACATAATTTTCTGTTGCAATAAGCCCATAACATGCTGTTGATATTTAAGCATATGAAACTGGCAGTTTAAGGCCCTAACTGCCAAGGTTGCTGACGTATAAACCTTCTATCCCCATCTATCCAGGGCCCTGGAATCTCTATCAGAGGGGGTAGGATTTTTGGCTGTACAGGCCTTTACACCTTTGGGACCCTGTGAGATGGTCGCTGGATCAGCAGCAAGATTTTTGAATGGAAATTTGTGGGAGTCAGGAACCCTGTAATATGTCTGGCTTGCTAGGAGCCAGAGGTAGGGAATCAGGAGCCATGCTTGATTCTGAAAACACATCAACAATGTCTAATACAGGAGGTATTGCCAAAGGCCTACGCTGAGGAAAAAGGAAATCCCTAAGCCTCTTTTGATTCAGAGAAATCCTGACTCTCCCAATGAAAATGTTCCCTTAAAGTATGCAAGGTTTCTCCAAAAGAATAATCCTAAGGAGGAGATGCAGATGAGATGGATTCTTCTGCATCTGAATCCTCAGGGTGGAACAGAAAATTCCTGATCAGAAGAGGAATCAGAAGAAATGGAAACCTGATCTGAAGATTCATAATCAGGGTCTTGCCTAGGCCTCCTAGCAGGGGGGGGTTGCGAACCCCTGATTAAGGTAATTAAGTCCTCAGCCATTTTGAACATCTGTTGTTTAGGCATAGGGGCCTGAGGACATGGCTCATACATTGGTTTTTTAGACTTAAAAGATGTTTTTGATCTTGTTTTTGAAGCTGGCGTCCATTTTATATAAAAATGTTGAGGCCTGAAAACACCTTCAGAAGCAGGTGCCTGCTCAGCGGCTCCGGACCCATCCAAGGGAGAGACATCCGCGGGTTCAATACTCAATCTCGCGGCATACCGGACTCCACATGGGTCTCTGTAGAGGCCTGCGACTCAAAAGTAGCAGTTATCAGGGGCTGCGAAAGCACCTGAGTACCAGGGAACCTGCGACTGGCTTAGGAGAAGCTTCGTCGGTTTTGGACCTCGACTGTCTGTCTTTTTCTTTGCGTTTTTTTGCGAACTCCGGTACTTGGCTTTAGTTGAAGACTTTGGTTCTGAAACTCGAATGCGAAAATTTCAGGAGTCTGCAGACCGGCACTTGCGAACTGCTTCTGCTTCGGGCACCATGCGGCAAGAGAGACTGAATAAAATGGCATCGGCTGCATGTTTTATACCCCTGACGACCTGACATAATGGAAGAGGAGACAACAATCGACGCAGGACCCAAGACTTGGTTATTCAGGCTGACTGAGGGCAACCTGCCAGCAGATTACCAGAATGTAATGACTGCAACAGTGAAACACGAAGAACATCCGATGTGTTCCTTCAGGAAAATACAGTTGTGTACACATCATAAATGTAGATTTTTGAGTGTATTCACTTTCATAGTCCTGAATTGTGTGATTTCCTGCTGCAGAAGCCTTTGGCCAGCATGACTACCACAGAATATTTTCCTCCTCCAGCCAGCACACACCTGTCCCAATGTCATTACATCTGGATATAAGGGAGCTGGCAGACACCATGGCCTCGGTACTTTCTTGCCCCACGTAGGCACCCCCCCCAGTACGTCCTTCAGGTCAGAGGTCTGGGATCCTGTATTTCAGAGTAAGTGTGAAGGAGGAAAGGGTTACCCTGACTGAGGTGAATGTCCTAGCCTATCCCATAGGCAATACGGGAAGGAGGTAAGGAAATAACACTGCAACAGTGACTCCAATCTAACACCCACATTTATGGTAAGTATACACAACTGGGCTATGTTCATGTTTTACTTTTGCAGTGCCGACTTGTGGGATGAATCCCAAAGCTGAAAGGAGGGTGGATGGAAGGACTAAGAAGAGGAAAGGATGCTCTGCAAAATGGCAGTGGGAAATCCTGCTAAAGTATGATGAAGGTATGCACAGAGGACTAAGAAGCTGCTTTCAAATTATCCTTAGTGGCCAGTCCTTTAAGAAAACCAGTAGAGGTACCAGTAGCCCTAATGGAATGCATCTTCACAGAATCAGGAGGCTTCTTACCATGACTGCTATAGCAACAGGAGATACAGTGGGAGATCCATTTGGAAATAGTTTGGGAACTGGTAACCCCTCAGAGCTACTGGCAAAGACCACAAAAAAGTTGGTCTGACTTCCTGACATTCCTGGTTCTGTCCAAGTAGTAACACAGTTGCCTAGGTACATCCAAAGAATGAAGGATCCTTTCTCCCTTGTTCTGAGAGTTGGGAAAGAATGAAAGAAAGTGTGTGGTAAGGTTTAGAGAAGTCTCTTACCACCTTGGGCATAAAGGAAGGGTTTGGTCCTAAGTGACACTCTGGGGGAAAATGAATTGTTCCCTACACACAAAGGCCTGAAGCTCTAGCAACCCTCCTATTATCCATTATCTCAGCCAGAAGGCTATCTTCCAGGTAAAGTATTTTCTATCAGTGGAAGCCGCTGGTTTGAAGGATGAGCTTCTCCAGAATGAGCTCAAGGTCCCAAGGGGAATGGAGGATTTCCTGGGCAGCGTAATGTAAGACAACTTTCTCAGAAACTGTTTCATGAGGGGATGTGAAGAGAGGAGGTTGTGAAGGCAGACAGGCAGAAATGGCTGAAACATGGATTTTTACAGAAGAGTAGGAGAGACCTTTATCAGAAAGGCTGGACGAGTACGACAGGATCAAAAGGATCACAGCTTGATGAGTGTTTTGCCCCTTTTGTCTGCACCAAATAATGAATCTTTTCCATTTGGCAGAGTAATACATCCTAGGTCTCCTGGGTTCTTTTAGAATATCCAGGACCTGTTAGTCAGGGAAAGTACAGTTGTGTACCTACCATAAATGTAGATGTTAAGAGTGTATTTACTGTTGCAGTCATTACACTTGGGTTTATCCTGCTGGCAGGCTACCCGCAGTCGGCCTGAATTTCAAAGTCTAGGTACGGCATCGGTTGCTGTCGCCTCCTCCCTGACGTCAGTGCGCCAGGAATATAATATAGATGCAGCCGACGCCATTTTCTTCAGTTTTTCTTGCCCCAGATGTCAGGTGCCCCCAAAAGGGTAGGCTAAAAATATGCCAATATGTATGCATGCACTCAGTAAACATTTCCTCCATCTACAAGCAAATACACCACAAAGGTTGCACAGAATAGAGAAGTACAGGTAAGTCCCAGCAAAGAAAGGGGGATGGTGGGTGGGTAACCTGGACTGCAACAGTGAATACACCCTAACATCTACATTTATGGTAGGTACACAACTGTACTATGTTCATCGTGCTTCACTGTTGCAGTCATTACATTTGGGTAGAATCCCAAAGCTGAGGTAGGGTGGCTGGGTCTAAATAGGATTAGGCAAGGCTATGAGGCCCTGCAGAACTGCAGTGGCAAAGGCTGCTCTGGATTTAGAGTAGAGAGGTAAGCGGTAGTGCTTTGTAAAAGTGTGCACTGAACTCCCCAAGTTGCAGCCTCTAATATATCCTTGGTTGGTGCCCCTCTGAGGAAGGCTGCTGAAGTGGCTGCTGCTCTGGCTGAATGTTGCCTAATGCCCTTAGGCACTGATTTGCCATGTTGTGAATAGCAGAAACGAATGCAGTGGCCTATCCATTTTGAAATAGTCTGCTTGGAGATTGCCTTTCCTTGTGATCCGGCAGCATACGCCACCAAAAGTTGCTCAGTCTTTCTGAAAGCTTTAGTTCTGTCCAAGTAAAAGCGTAGCTATCTGTGTATGTCCAAAGAAGTCTCTCACCCTTACTCTGTGGGTTTGGATAAAAGGTAGGCAAATGAATGGTTTGGTTAAGAGCCACACTGGACACTTCCTTAGGCATAAATGTTGGGTTTGTCCTCCGAGAAACCCTGTCTGGATGGAAAATGATAAAAGGTTCCACAGCCATAAGTGCCTGTAACTCAGACATCATCTTGCAGAGGTAACTGCTAGGAGCAGAGCTGTTTTCCATGATAAGTATTTTATCTCTGCTGTATTGGCTGGCTCAAAAGGAGGCAGTGAGAGTTTTTCCAAGACATAACTGAGGTCCCATGTAGGTGCTCTCCTTGGAGGTCTTATGTTTCTGGCCCCACTGAGGTACTGCCTTAGCAATGGATGAGAGAAAATAGGTGGTTCCATATTGTAATGAGCTGAAATGGCAGAAGCATGGATTTTAATCGATGAAAAGGATAGGCCTTTGTCCAGCATGTCAGTCAGGTATTGTAAAATCTGAGGAATATTTGGTTCAAACGTGTTAAATCCTTGTACCTGGTTCCAAACACAAAATCCCTTCCATTTTTCTGCATAAGATTTTCTGGTACTGGGCCTCCTGGCCTCCAAAATAACATCCAACACTGCTTTAGAGAGAGTTGTGTTCTGAATGGTTACGTTATCCGCCATGCTGCCAGGTTTAGGGTCCTGAGTTGGCTGTGCAGGATTCTGATTGTTTTGCTGGTTCAGTAAGTGAGGGACAAGAGGTAATGTCCAGACTGGGCCTTGAGACAAGCTATTTAGGATTGGGTACCAGCGCTGTCGGGGCCAGTGTGGGGCAATCAGAACATTTTTGGCTTCTCTTGTCTGACCTTTAGGAGTACCTTGGGGAGGAGAGGCAGAGGAGGAAAGGCATATACTTTTAGGGTTTCCCAGCTGAATGAGAGCGCATCCACTTTCCATGCTTGTTTGTGATGAGTCCTTGTGCAGAATCTCTGTAGTTGGCAGTTGTGAGGGGAGGCAAATAGATCTATGTCTGGGCATCCCCATTTCTTTATTATCATGCTGAAGACTTGTGGATCCAGTCTCCACTCGTGGGGATCCGTGAGGTTTCTGTTTAGTCTGCCAGAGTATTTATCTTTCCTGGCAGGAATTGTGCTTGCAGGTGTACTTGATAAGTCAATGCGGTGTCCCACAAAGTCATGGCTTGTCTGCAGAGGGGGTAGGAATGTGTGCCTCCCTGCTTGTTTATGTACCACATGACTGTAGTATTGTCCGTCCTTATCAGTAGATGTCCTGGATGAAGTAGATCCATGAAAGCTGTCAGGGCATTCTGAACAGCTAGCATCTGTTTTTGATTGATATGAAGATGCCTTTGGCTTGTGGGCCATGTGCCCTGGACACATTTTCCTGCCATGTGTGCCCCACAGGCATAATCTGATGCATCTGTTGTTATTGACTGCCTGGCTGTGGGTAGGTTGAATGGCTGTCCCTTGTTGTGGTGACAGGCCTGTGCCCACAATCGAAACTCCTGCTGCAGGCATGGAAGGAGGGTAATTAATGTTTCCAGGCTGTGGCAATGTTGAGTCCAAACACTTTTTAGACACCATTGTAGTTTTCTCATATGCAGTCTGGCATATGGAATTAGTAGAATGCAGGATGCCATGAAGCCCAAAGCCTGCAGAATTTTTCTTCCAGATAACGGTCTTTGTTGCCAATATTTTGAAGTAAGAAGTCGGTTGCCTTTGCCTGGCGTGAGATAAGCCATCTGGGCAGTTGTATTTAAGCTTGCACCCAGGAATATTATCTCGTGAGAGGGTACTAGTTTTGATTTCTTTTCGTTTACTGTGTACACTAGGCAAATTAGTAATCATTTTACAAACGCCAGATGCTTTAGTAGGATGTCCTTGTTCTCTACTTGAATGAAGCAGTCGTCCAAGTAAGGATATATTTGAATTCCTCTTTGTCTAGAATGTGTAATTACTGGTGCCAGGCATTTTGTGAAAACCCTGGGCGCAGTAGATAAGCCAAAGGGCAGTACAGAGAATTGGTAGTGCATTGAGCCCGCTATGAATCTGAGGTATCTTCTGCAAGACTGTCTGATTGGGATATGCAGGTATGCCTTTTAGGTCCAAAGTTACAAGCCTTCTTGTGCAGCATGGGCAGAAGCTGCTGCAGAGTCAACATTTTGAATTTTGGAACGCCCAGAAAAGTATTTAGAATAGACAGGTCCAGTTTTTTTCTCCAGGTTTTGTCCTTTCTGGGTACCAAGAAAAGTCTTGAGTAAAATCCTTGTCCCTGTTCTTGCTGTGGTACTTGCTGAATGGCCCTCATGTCCATGAGGGATGAAACTCGTTTTTGTGAATCTGCCCATTGATTGTGTTGCAGGTCTGGCATACCTTTTGCTCTTGGCAGGGTGTGAAAGTGGAACCTGTAGCCCTGGGACACTATATTCAAGACCCATTTGTCCTGGGTGATCATGTGCCAATTTTGAGAAAAAAGTGCTAGTTTTCCCCACAAGGGGGCTGCCAAAAGATAAGTGCTTGGAGCTGGCAGAGGAAAGTCATTGGGACTGTTTCCTGTATGGCTGTGATTTGTCTTCTCTGCTTTTGGAAGTAGAAGCGCCCCACTGTTTAGGCCTGTATGAGCTCTGGGGCTGGGATCTGCCTCTGGGGAGTCTGTATCTGCCTCTGTGTGGCCTGTCTGACACTGGAAAGGACCAATTCTTTGTAGGCCGACTCCTGCTAAATCTGGGTGGCTGTACCTATAAGAAATCCTTTACTGTTTGCATAGATTTCGCTTTGTCCTCCATTTTCTTCAACACCTCCTCTGCTTTAACACAAAATAAAGTAGTATGATGTAATGGAGCATCTAATAATTTTGCTTTAACGTGTTCAGGCAGATTCTGTTCCTTTAACCAAGCATGCCTCCTAATGACAGAACCCATAACTGCGGCCCTGCAAGAGGCCTCCAGAGAATCAAAACCACATTGCAATTCATGCTTTCCCACTTGTTCAGTTGCATGCAATAAATCCTGCATTTCCTTATTTTCTGCACAATCAGAATTAGTAAACTTTTTCTGTTTAAGCAGCGACAATAAGTATTGCTGATATTTAAGCATATGAAATTGACAGTTTAAAGCCCTCACAGCCAAAGTAGTGGAAGTGTAAACCTTTTCCCCCATATGTCTAGTGCCCTTGAATCCCTCAGAAGGAAGAGGGGTTTTTGCAGTAGCGGCCTTAACCCCTTTGGGACCCTGAGAAATAGTTTCTGGGTCAGCAGCAGGGTTTTTATAAATACATTTATGTGAATCTGGAACCCTGTAGTATCTGTCTGGTTTAACAGGAGTGGAGGTAAGGAGTCTGGAGAAAAGCTGGACTCTGAAAATACATCATCTACAATGTCTAGCACAGGGGGAATAGCAAGAGGCCTGTGCTGAGAAAGTAAAAGAAAATCTCTAAGCCTTTTCTTTGATTCTGAGTAATCTTGGCTCTCCCAGTGGAAGTGCCCCCTCATGGTATGCAAGGTTTCCCCAAAAGAATAATCCTCAGGAGGAGAGGCTGAAGGAATGGATTCTTCAGCATCAGAATCCTCATAGGGAGGAAGAGAGTATTCCTGTAGAGAAGAGGAGTCAGAGGAAATGGAAACCTGATCTGAAGAGTCATAGTCTATCTCTTGCCTAGGCCTCTTGTCAGGAGGGGGATGGGAACCCCTGATCAAGGTAATACGGTCTTCGGCCATTTTGAGCAACTGTTTCTTAGGCATGGAAGTTTGTCCTGGAGAATGCTGTACTTGTTTGTCTTTAAAGCTGCTTTAGTCTTTGCTTTAGAAGCTGAAGTAGGCTTTACATATAGCTGTGTGGGTCTGAAAACACCCTCAGAAGCCAATGCCTACTCAGCGGCTCTGGACCCATCTGAGGGAATAATTTCAGAGTGTCCAATACCTTGAGTATCCCAGAGGCCTAGCTGGCTCCACGTGGGAGTCGTCAGCGGCCTGTGGCTCTGAGGTATCGGGCGTCAGGGGCTGCAAAAGAGCCTCACTGAGAACCCGCGACTGGCTTAGCGGAAGCCTCGTCGTCTGTTTTGGATCTCGGATGCCCGTCGTCCTCTTTTACCTTGCGTTTTTTTAGAAACTCCAGTCGTCGGCTGTTCTGAAGGCATTATATAATTGAATTTTCGGCCAAAGTAATGAAAAGCAAAATCAGACGCTTAATAGTGCGCTGGTTGAATCTAGCACAAAACCGATAGCTAGCAATGTTATGATCAGGGCCTAGGCAAGGAATACAGTAAGAATGAAAATCCTTATGAGGTATTTGCTTCCCACAAGAAATACAATTGTTAACTTTTTCTGACATTGGTCTGGAGCAAGAAAAATGTTTCCACAACAGGGTAATTAGCTTTAATGAAGACTTCCGATCTGAAATTAATCTGTGAAAATCTCAAGAGTCGGCTGACTGGCACTTGCGAACTGCTTTTGCTTCAGGCACTGCGCGGCAATAAAGACGGAAGAAAATAGAGTCGGCTGCATCTTTTATATCCCTGGCGCACTGATGTCAGGGAAGAGACTACAGCAACAGACGCCGGACCTAGACTTTGAAATTCAGGCCGACTACGGGTAGCCTGCCAGCAGGATAACCCAACAGTTATGACTGCAACAATGAAACACGATGAACATATTTGTATTCCTCTTTGTCTGCAAAATGCAATTACTGGTGCCAGGCATTTTCTGAAGACCCTGGGCGCAGTAGATAAGCCAAAGGGCAATGCAGAGAATTGGTAGTGCATTGAGCCAGCCACGCGCGTTTTTTGGCTTGTACCTACTCAGCACAGATCCTCGTGGTGGCCAGCAGAGAAATCCAAGCTTCAGAGAGCTAAAAAAGCGATTTTACCTGATTTAAGTATATTTTTTGTGGCTTTCCACTTCTATTTATCTAGCAACTGTATTTCGCCTGCTTGCTGGTACATTGTTATTGTTTATTCTGCATTTTATTCTGTTTTTGCACTTGTTTCTCAGTTTGTTACTTTTAAAATCTGTAACTGTTGCAAATTGTTTGTGTAGGCTGTGATAGCCGATTTATAGCATTTATAAGTGTTTACTGTATCTGTTTCTGCTTGTTTTCTGACAAAAAAAAAAAAATATCTCTTGTTTTCCCGCCTCACTGAGCTAGAATAGTCCAGTTTCAGAGCTTGCTGATCCCTGGGCTTTGTTTGCAGTTCCTGTTACTGATTCTTTACCTAATTTGGAAGAGAGGAAGTTCCCTTGCTTACCAGTGGGAGTGGGAAGCATTGAGCTGCCTGTTGGTCCAGTTTTGTGAGGTTTCAGCCAGCAACTTGTAGTTTATTGGTCGTTTTGGGCCAGTTCCTAGCTTCTTTCAGCCCCCTGATATAAAAAACGCTAAACGCGCGTTTTTTGGCTTGTACCTACTCAGCACAGATCCTCATGGTGGCCAGCAGAGTAATCCAAGCTTCAGAGAGCTAAAAAAGCGACTTTACCTGATTTAAGTATATTTTTTGTGTGATTGGGACATGCAGGTATGCCTCTTTTAGGTCTAAAGTCACAAGCCAAGCCTTCTTGCCCAGCATGGGCAGAAGCTGCTGCAGAGTTAACATTTTGAATTTTGAAATATCCCGAAATGTGTTTAGAATAGACAGGTCCAGTACTGGTCTCCAAGCTTTGCCCTTTCTGGGCACCAAGAAAAGTCTTGAGTAAAATCCATGTCCCTGCTCTTGCTGTTGTACTCGTTGAAATTAGTCTGTGAAAATGTCCATGAGGGATGAAACTTGCTTTTGTGCCTCTGCCCAGTGATTATGTGACAGGTCTGGCATACCGTTTGCCCTTGGCAGGGTGTGAAAGTGGAACCTGTAACCTTGTGACACTATATCCAAGACCCATTTGTCCTGGGAGATCATGTGCCAATTTTGTGAAAAAAGTGCTAGTTTCCCCCCTAAAGGAGCTGCCAGAAGATAAGTGCTTGGTGCTGGCAGGGGAAAGTCATCGGGACTGTTTCCTGTATGGCTGTGATTTGTCCTCCGCTTTTGGAGGTAGAAGCACCTCATTGTTTAGACCTGTATGAGCCTTGGGACTGGGATCTGCCACTGGGGCGTCTGTATCTGCCTCTTTGTGGCCTGTCTGACACTGGAAAGGACCAATTCTTTGTAGGCCAGTTCCTGCTAAATCTGGGTGGCTGTACCTGTAAGAAATCCTTGACTGTTTGCATAGACTTAGCTTTGTCCTCCATTTTCTTCAACACCTCTTCTGCTTTAACACCAAAGTATCATGCTGTAATGGAGCATCTAATAATTTTGCTTTAACATGATCAGGCAGATTCTGTTCCTTTAACCAAGCATGCCTCCTAATGACAGAACCCGTAACTGCGGCCCTGCAGGAGGCTTCCAGAGAATCAAAACCACATTGCAAGTATGCTTTCCCACTTGTTCAGCTGCATGCAATAAATCTTGCATTTCTTTGTTTTCTGCACATTCAGAATTTGTCAACATTTTCTGTTTAATGACTGTCGTGTTGTCTGTAAGAATGTGAAGAAGGCCTCGTTGAAAAATGGGGAGAAAGCCCTGAAGGGCCAGCAAGAATGCAGTCATCTCTCTGACGTTGATGTGTTGTTTTTGAAGGGCAGAGTTCTACGGCTCTTGAACCCTGAAATTTTAGAGTTGCCCCCCCCCCCCCAGGTCTGATGCATTTGTGTCCATGGATTGCATAGGGGAAATAAGTTGTAGGAGAATGCTTGGTTGAGGAGGATTTGCTGGATCCACCACCTCAAGTCTGACTTTAGGCAGGGCAGCAGGGGGATTACTTTGCCTATGGAATGTTGGTGGAGGGACCATACATTCTTTAAGTACCACTGAAATTTTCTCATGAGCATCCTGGCTTAAGGGAGCACAGGGATCGTGCGTGCCACAACTCCCAGTACTTGTAGAAATTGCCTTGCGGAAAGGTGGGATACCCCAAGAAGTTCTTGGAAGTGACTTGAGAGAGATTGCACTTTGTCCTGTAAGAGGGAGGATCTCATCAAATCCGATCTGATCCTGCATCCCAGGAAAACTTTGTCCTGCTGGGGGTGCAGAGAGAATTTTAGAAGATTTAGGGTGAACCCCAAATTGTGCAGGATGGTCATGGTGAATTTTAGGTGACTTTGGAGCATGGTTTCTGATTCTGCTAGAAGGAGAATGTCATCCAGATAAGGGTATATCTGGATACCCTTGGTTTGGCAAAATGCAATGGCAGGAGCCAGGCATTTTGTGAACACACGGAGCAGTAGATAAGCCAAAGAGCAAGGCTGTAAATTGAAAATGTGAGGAAATGCCAGTAAATCTCAGGAATTTTCTGTGGGAGGGCATGATAGGAATATGGAGATGAGCTTCCGTTAAGTCCAGAGTGAGTATAAAGGCTTGGGGTGGTATCAGGGGCAAAAGGGTTTGCACAGAAATCATCATGAAGGATGGAACTTTTATGAACAGATTTAGGTAGGATAGGTATAGTATGGGTCTCAAAGGACCATCCTTTTTTGGGACTAGGAATAGATGAGAATATAACTCTTTTCCTTCCTGGCCCACAGGGACTGGTTCTTAAATTACAAGGGAGAGCAGCTCTTGCAGAATGAGAGGGAATAGGTGGAGCTGTTTTTTTGGTGGGAAGGGAATGTTTTTTGGCCTTGGTTTTTTTCCCTCCAAGATAAAAATGATCCTCTTTGAATGATGGAAAGGACCCATTGGTCTGAGACTATGGTTTTCCAAAAGGGGAGGCAGTGGGGTAGGCGGGCAGACAAGGGAAGGCAGGCAAGGCATTCCCACAGAAGAGGGGGCCCCCTCTGCTGGGAAAAGGCTGTTTGGAGGGAGAATGGTTGTTAGTCTGGAGTACGGCTGTCTCCTGGATCCTCCTGTCGGTCTGGAGGAGGAAGGATGAGAAGTGGCAGGCATCCTCCTGACAAAGGAAGCTTTTGCAGGATAATTCCTGTAGAACTTAGGGAAGGAAGACACCAGCAAATGTGTAACATCTTGCAGCTCTTTGCTTTTCTCTTGCAAGTTTTTGAAGAGCTCAGCCAAATTTTTGCCAAAAAGGTTGTGGTCCAGTGGAGCATCCATAATTTTGGATTTGAAATCCTCTGGAAGAGGTTGTAAGTGTAGCCAGGAATATCTGAGGAGGGCAGATGCAGAAGCCGCAGACCTGGCCGAGGCTTCTGCTGCATCATAACTACACCTGATGGAGTGTCTGGCCACTTGGCTGGCTAGGGACAGTTTTGATGCAATGTCAGACTTAAGACAAGTGTAGAGGCTAGCAGGGTAGTGGCCTGGGACAGTAGGTCCAGTGTGTACTTTACCATGCTTGTTTGGTAATTAATGACTGACAGCCAGGGTGGAAGTAGTATACACTTTTTTGCCCAGTCTATCCATGGTTTTACTGCCCTTATCTGTTGGTAGGAGACTGGCAGAAAGTACCTACCTAGATTGTCTGTCAGGAGCCACAGCGATGACAGATAGATCTGCTACTGTAATCAGGCACCTTATAAAACCTGTCTGGTCTTTTGGGGGCTGGAGGCTGTGAGTCAGGGTTCTTACAGACAGAATTGAATGCGTCCATGAGGGCTGGGAGCACAGGAGGTATTGCTGAAGGAGAGACTCCAATTGCAGAAGTTCAAAATATCTCTTCTGGGTGTCAGACATCAGGGTAATGCCCCACTTGAAGTACTCCATTTTTAGTCTCCCCAAAAGTTAATCTTCAGGTGGGGAGTCCCCCTTCCATGAAGTCTTCATCTGGGAATAGTAGTCAACACAGGAAGCAATTTGAGACACACAAGAGACTAATTTGTCTGAGGAGGAATCATTTTGATATTGCTGCTCTCCCTCGAGTAGGATGATGTTGGGGTGAAGAGGCAGAGGCTGGGCAAGGGCTGAGCACAGGGATGGTGGAAGGAGAAGGGCCTGTGGGCCCTAAAGGCCATGAAGGCCTGCATAAGAGAGTTTGTAAAACACTGTCAATCTGGCTGTGCTTCAGATGGAGGACTGATATGCTTTGTCTTCTATCTTTTCTTGGAAGGCATAGCTTCTGGGATGGCCTAGGACTTGAATCCCGGCCTGCAGTAAGAGAAGACTGTCGGCCAACAAGAGGTTGCCTCTCGATGTCAGTTGGGGCAGACGTCTGAACAGTAAATGGGGATGTGCTCTCTGTGGCTGCAGAATCAGCTTCCTCAATGGGTACCGTCAAAGCTGACTGAGAAATCAGGCGTGCCTCGGCCCCTATGTCGGAAGCCGGCAGGATGACAGACAGCAGAGTGGCAGTAGGAATAGGCCTGGAAACCTTGGCCTTCTTCCTGGGCGGTTCAAGTTGGTTGACCAACTCAGGGTTTTATCCTAAAGGCTAGGAATTTCAGAAGCTGGTTCGAGATATAAATTTAATGCAGCCAAACTACTGTGAAGCATCTTGGGCATGAAGGACTGACAAATGGAACACAACGTAGGGTTGTGCTCCCTACCTACACAAAATACCGTGGGTATCCTTGTACGTTACCTGAAGGCAGCAATTACATTTGCCTTTTTTAGCAGACATTGGCCAACAAACTACAGCAAACCAAGCAGAAGCAATGTTAATAGGGGAAAAAAACAAACGGGGTACTTATCTTTTCAAAGTAATCGTGAGTAGGAGCTGAACGATCTAAGTGACGTAGTCTGCGGGTGAAAATTTCTGAGGTCTGTGGGTGCAGACGTCGCATTTAAGGTCCCTGGTTTATGGCCCTACGTGTGAAGACCCACGCACCTACAGCAGCCAAGTAAAAGCTTTTGTACAGGTGCAGACATCAGATCGCCCTAGGCGGAAAATCCCACACCAATGAATACTGCAACACTGGAATAGCAGGACATCTGTTGGGTCTACTTTGCCCCCTTCTGAGGTCTAGATTGAGATGCTCTGGATTGTCTACATACAAAAGTTTTGTTTCGCAGGAGAATTTCTGTGAAATTTGGGCACAGGGGATACCAAAATGTGCTTGAGCTCCTTAAGCTCTTTGCTTTCTTTCAGCAGAGATTTGAACAGTGCTGCTGAAGGTTTCCCAAACAAGGCAGTATTAATTGAGGGGGGGTGGGGGTCATCCATCAGTTTTGCCTTGATATTCTCAGGTAGAGGCTGAAGCCTTAACCAGGCTAAGCTTTTAAGGGCAGAAGAGGAAGCAGCAGCCCTAGAGAAGGCTTCAACTGCATCACAGATGCACTTAAAGGAATGTCTGGCTACCTGAGAGGAGGTGGCAAGGAGTGAGGATGCCAGGGCCTCATTTGCAGAGTCAGGTATATCAGATACCAATTTAAAGACCTGGGAAAGGAGTTCCAAGTTCATGTGTCTGATAATTTAAAGATCAGAAGGCCAGGGTAGCAGAGGTATAAATGTTCTTTCCCAGCCTCTCCAAATGTATGTGGTCTATCTGAGGACAGCAGGGAAGACGAAGGAATGGACCTGGAGGCCTTATCAGAGGCAACCGAAATAACTGAAGGATCTGCAGCAAGTGCCTTAAAAAGGAAATGCCAGTCCTTTGGTACATTGTAGTACTTAGGTTTTTAAGGAGCTGGGGGCTGTGAGTCTGGGTGAGTGGAAGTAGACGCAAAGGAGTCCATAAATGCAGGGATTACAGGAGGGATGGCTGAAGGACTTGGGGGGTATGAACCTGGAGAAGGTCATAATCGCACTTCTGGACCTCTGACATCTCTGTGGAGTCGCACTTCAAGTGGTCCCGCATTTTAGAGATAGTATCCCCAAAAGAAATCTCCTCCATGGAGAAATCCGTCTCACTGGAGTCCTCTTCGGGGAAGGCATAAGCCAAAGGGGAGGGAAAACTTGGGAGGAATAATCCAATTCCTCACACTCCTCCTCAGAAGAGAAGTCTTCATCTGAGGTAAGATTGGGCCTAGGTCTCTTCCTAGGGGAAGAAGGCCCGGGCAGAGGGGAAGCAGCGCAACCTGATGGAAGCCTAAGGGCTTTAAAGGCCTTGAGAAAAGTTCAACCATTCCTTCTGTTGATCAGAAGGAAGAGGGACATATTTGTTTTTTTGTTTCTTCTTTGCAGGTTTAACTATGCGGTGCATTGAAGGGGGGGGGGGGGCAGACATAAGCCTGCACTTTACAATACTGGACTTGACATCCTCCCTAAAGACAATTTGGGCAACTCTCCTACAGCCCTCTGACACTATAAGCCTTGGTTCCCCAGGATGGAGGCACACAGACGAGAAGCCGCTCTGGATGTGCCAATATCTGGAGCCAAGATGGCCTGTGAAGCGGGATCAATCTGTGGATCCAGATCTCTGTCGGGTGTGCCTCTCCAAGCTCTCATGCGCTTTAGGGCAAATGTCTAACTCGAGAAGTGCAGTTTCAGATTCCGGCCTATGTTTTTCGCCTTTCAGTTTTAAAGGCTCAGTCATCTGGTCTGGAGGAGCGCCCATCTTGCTTTTGGCAAGAAGCTTGAGATGATGTTTTTTTAAGGTATATCACAAAGGAGGATGACCAACTCAATTTTTGGGACAAAAGATTGGCAAGTAGAACAGGATTTGTGAATGTGCTGAGGGCCTAAGCAAAAAAGGAACAGAGTATGACTGCCTTTATGTAGAAGCCGTTGTCCACGGTCACACTTCCCTTTCCTGGATGACATGAACCTCAAAGATAAAGAAAGGTAGCAAAAAAAAACAAGGTTTCCCCAATGGGGCAATTACCGTATCCGAACAGCGATTCTGACAACAGGATGATGTCTGGGGTCTGGCGATCCGACTGGGGGCAAAGCAGTTCTGAGGGTGGAGCGCACGTACATCTCTTATGGGCGAAGTCTGCAGTTGACTAACATCAGACATACAAGCGCACCCCGGGTGCTGACTTTGGTATAATGGCCAAAGTCGGGTCCTCGCTTTAGCAGGCAACTCCCTTAAGTCAGGAATACTGCAATAGAAGAATAGGAGGACATCAGGCTGTTCTTAAGCAAGAGGGAAAAAAAAAGTCCAGTTGTGTACACTTACCATAAATGCAGATGTTAGAGTGCATTCACTGTTGCAGTCATCACACTTTGGTTATCTACCTGCAGGTAGCCCTCAGTCGGCCCGAATACCAGAGTCTTGGTATTTCTGCATCGGATACTGTCGCCTCTTCCAAGATGTCAGGTCGTCAGGGGTATAAAACATGCAGCAGATGCCATTACATCAGTTTTTCTTGCCCCAGATGTCAGGAGCCCGCAAAATAGGACGCAATTACATTGTTTGGAACACCTCCAGTGAAAAGTAAATACCACTGCCATAAGATAAGGCCAAAAAAGAGGATAGGTAGAAAGTACAGAAAAGTCAGGGGGCTGGAGGGAGGGTAACCAGGACTGAAACAGTGAATACACTCCAACATCTACATTTATGGTAAGTGTACACAACTGTACTATGTTCTTCATGTTTCACTGTTGCAGTTATTACACTTGGGTTGATTCCCAAAGCTGATGAAGGGTGGAGGCAGTCAAGAAGTGTTAAGGCTGGCTAGCAGGGCCTTGTAAGATTGCTGTAGCAAATCCAGCTCTGGATTTAGGAAAGATAGGTAAGTGGTAATGCTTAGTGAAGGTGTGTACTGAACTCCAGAGGTTGCAGCTTCCAGGATGTCCTTGGTAGGGACTCCCCTAAGAAATGCTGTAGAGATTGAGGTAGCCCTAGTGGAATGGGTTCTGATCCCCTGTGGGGTAGGTTTTCTATGGTGTTTGTAGCAGAAATGGATGCTGTGTGCTATCCATTTGGAGATGATTTGCTTTGAAATAGCCTTGCCCTCTGTCCCTGTAGCAAAGCTGACTAGCAGCTGGTCAGATTTTCTGAAAGGTTTAGTCCTGACAGGGTAGAACCTAAGCTGTCTGTGCATGTCCAAGGAGTGCAGGATCCTTTCCCCTTTAAGGATTAGGAAAAAAAGTTGGTAAACGGATGGATTGGTTTAAAGCCACACTGGATACCACCTCGGGCATAAATGATGGGTTAGTCCTGAGGGAAACCCTGTTCGCATAGAAAATAATGAAGGGTTCCACAGCCATTAGTGCCTGTAAGTCAGACACTCTTCTTGCTGAAGTGATTACTAGCAGTAAGGCTGTTTTCCAAGAGAGGAATTTTAACTCTGCTGCAGCAGCAGGCTCAAATGGGGGAAGCGTGAGCTTCTCTAGTCAAAGTTAAGGTCCCAGGCAGGAGTGGGAGCTCTCCTGGGGGGGGGGGGGTCTTAAACTGTTAGCTCCTCTCAGGAACTGTTTGACCACAGGGTGAGAGAAGAGGGGTGGCTCAGTGTTGTAATGAGCTGAGATGGCAGAGGCATGAATCTTAAATGAGAAGGATAGGCCTTTTGTGAAGCAGCTCTGCTAGATAGTCTAGGATTTGAAGTAAGATGGGCAAGGTTGCGTACTTTCCCTGAGACTGGCTCCAAGAACAGAATCATTTCTACTTTTCTGAATAGGATTTCTTAGTACCAGGCCTCCTGGCCTCAAGGATGACATCCAGCATCTGTTTGCTAAGGGTTGTTGGTGATGTACTCACGGAATAAGCCAGGCTGCTAGGTTCAGGGTTTGCAGCTGAGGATGCAAAATCTGGCCGTCCTGCTGGAACAGAGAGGGGTTCTGATGCAGGTCCCAGGGTGGCACTGTTGTCAGACTGCGTAAAAGTGGGCACCTGTGCTGGCGTGGCCAGTCTGGTGCAATAAGGATTGTCCTTGGCCTGTCCTGTTCGATCTTGAGTAGTACTTTTGATAGGAGGGGCAGAGGGGGAAAGACATAGATTGAGAGGTTTTCCCAAGTAAAGGATAGGGCATCCATTTTCCACGCTTGGCTGTGGGGAGATCTGGCACAAAATCTGGTCAATTGATGGTTTTGGGGGGAAGCAAAGAGGTCCACCTTTGGTGTCCCGCACCTGTGGATTAGAAGCTTGAATGAGTTGGGTTCCAGTTTCCACTCGTGTGGGTCGATTAGACTTCTGCTCAAGTAGTCAGCCAGTGAATTTCGTTTGCCTGGCAGGAATTGAGCTTGCAAGTGCACTTGGTTGCTCAAGGCTGTGTTCCACAGAGCCAAGGCTAACCTGCAGAGTGGGTAGGAATGAGTTCCCCCCCCTTCTTGTTTATGTACCACATAACTGTGGTGCTGTCTGTCTTTATCAAGAGTTGTGCTCGAAGGATAAGGTATTTAAAAGGCTGTCAGTGCATTCTGTACAGCTAACATTTCTTTTTGATTGATATACAGGCGCATTTGTGCTGGGCTCCACTTGCCTATAATGCATATGCCTGGCATGTGAGCCCCTCATGCATAGTCTGATGAGTCTGTTGTCAGGGTTTGGGTGGCAGGGGGTTGACTGAAAGGGAGTCCCTTGTTGTGGTTGCAGGCCTCTGCCCACCAAAGGGACTCTGTCCTTAGACAAGGAATGATGGGCATCACTTTTTCCAGGTCCTGAGAATGTTGGCACCAGAGACTTAAGTACCACTGAAGTTTCCTCATATGCAGTCTTGCATATGGAATTAGAAGAATGCTTGACGTCATAAACCCTACGGCTTGCAGTATTTTTCTTGCAGATAGCTGGGTTTGGGTGGCCAGTAGATTGAAGTAGTTTGTCAGATAAACCTGCTTTTCTACAGTGAGGAATGCCATCTGGGAATTTGTGTTCAAGCTTGCTCCCAGGAATATAATTTTTTGTCTGGGTACCAGATGTGATTTCTTTTCGTTGATGGTATACCCCAGGGAAGTTAGGAGTCTCTTTACAAATGTCAGGTGCTGAAATAGCAATTCCTGTCTGTCCGCCTGAATCAGGCAATTGTCCAAGTACAGGTAAATTTGAATGTTTCTCTGCCTGCAGTATGCAATGGCTGGAGCCAGGCACTTTGTGAATACCCTGGATGCAGTAGATAAGTCAAAGGAAAGTGCAGAGAATTGACAGTGCATACAGCCTACCCTGAAACGTATATATTTCCTGCAAGATTCCCTTATGGGGATGTGCAGATAAGCTTAAGTCTAGGGTAACCAGCCAGGAGGTACTGGATAGCATAGGAAGCAGCTGTTGGAGTGTAAGCATTTTGAACTTTGGTACCACAAGGAAGGTGTGACAGACCCATAATAGGGAGCCAAGAGTTCTCTTTTCTGGGCACCAGAAACAGTCTGGAGTAGAAACCCTGTCCCGTTTGCTCAGTGGAACAGACTGAATAGCCCTGATACTGAGAAGAGAAAATACTTGATTTTGGGGCTCTGCCCACTGGTTTGGGGGATGGTATGGCAATCTGCTTGGGGTTGGCGGGAGAGTGGAAGTAGAATCTGTATCCCTGGGATGCAGTGTTCAAGACCCATTGGTCCTGGGTAATGTATTCCCAGTTTTTTGCATGCAGGGCGAGTTTTCCTCCTAGGGGTGCAAGTACTTGGGCATGGCTGGGAAGGATGAAGGACCAGTCATTGGGAACTTTTTCCATAAATTGTGAACTTTTTCCATAAGAGGGTGCTTATCACTCACTGTTTTTGAGGTGGGGGCACTCCATTGTTTAAATCTGTGCATACCCTGAGACTGTAGTCTTTGTGCTGTTGCCCCTGGGTTTGGACTGAGAAGGCCTTAGAGGGACTGGAAAGGACCAGTTTTTTTGAAGGCCAGTGCCTATGAATCTAGGTGGCTGTACCTATAATAAATCTTTAACAGTTTGCGTAGATTTAGCTTTTTCCTCCATCTTTTTAAGAACTACTACTGCTTTTGTGCCAAACAAATATTCTTGGTTTAATGGAGCATCTAGTAATTTTGCTTTGACATGGTCTGGCAAGACTTGTTCCTTCAGCCAAGCATGCCTTCTCAGAACAGACACAATTGACAGCAGCCCTACAAGATGCTTCTAAGGCATCAAAACCACACTGCAAAGTAGGTTTACCAACTTGATTTGCAGAATGCATTAACTCTAGTAAATCTTTATCTTCTGCACAATCAGGAATCAACAACATTTTTGTTTAATTATTTCCACAATATGCTGCTGGGACTTCAACATGCAAAAAGTACAGTTTTGTACCTACCATAAATGTAGATGTTCGAGTGTACACCCTGCTGCAGTCATCACACTTGGGTTGTCCTGTCGTTAGGTGGTCCCGCAGTCAGCCGGAATTCCAAAGTCTTGGTCCGGCGTCGGTTGCCGTCACTTCTTCCCTGACGTCAGTGCGCCAGGGTATATATAATGCATCCAAGCCATTTTCTTCAGTTTTTCTTGCCCCAGATATCAGGTGCCCCCAAAAAGGTGGTCAGTAATTAGTACCAAATTAAGTAAGTTTTGCACAAACACAAACTCCCTCCAGCTATAAGCAAATACATCAGGAAGGTATTGTAGAGATTAAGCCAGTTAGATCAGGGGGGATGGAGGGAGGGTAACCTGGACTGCAGCAGGGTGTACAATCGAACATCTACATTTATGGTAGGTACAAAACTGTACTATGTTCATCGTGTTACCCTGCTGCAGTCATCACACTTGGGTAGAATCCCAAAGCTAAGGATGGGTGGAGGAGTTATAGAGGGTTAGAGGAGGCTAGAAGGCCCTGCAGAACTGCAGTGGCGAAGCCAGCTCTAGTCTTAGAGTAAAGTGGTAAGTGATCGTGTTTGGTAAAGATGTGTACTGAACTCCAAGTTGCAGCTTCCAAAATCTCCTTGGTTGGAACCCCCCCCCTGAGGAAAGCTGTAGATGTAGATGTTGCCCTGGTAGAGTGGGGCCTAATGGTAGCAGGAACTGGTTTTCCATGATGGGTATAGCAAAAACGAATGCAATGTCCTATCCATTTGGAAATGGTTTGTTTTGATATGGCCTTCCCTTGTGAAGCTGTAGCATAGGATACAAAGAGCTGGTCAGATTTTCTGAAAGCCTTAGTTTTATCCAAGTAGTAACAAAGTTGCTTGTGAATGTCCAAGGAATGCAGGAGTCTTTTTCCTTTGTTCTGTGGATTTGGGAAGAAGGTGGGTAAGTGGATGGTTTGATTTAAAGCCACACTGGAAACCACCTTAGGCATGAAGGAAGGATTAGTTCGTAGAGAAACACTGTCTTGATGGAAAATGAGGAAAGGTTCCACTGCCATTAGAGCCTGCAGCTCTGAGACTCTTCTAGCTGAAGTTATTGCTAGCAGCAGGGCAGTCTTCCATGATAGAAACTGTAGATCTGCAGAGAAAGCTGGTTCAAAGGGAGGTAACGTAAGTTTTTCCAGAACAAAATTGAGGTCCCATGTTGGTGTAGGTGCTCTCCTGGGGGGCCTAATGTTTTTTGCACCTCTGAGGAACTGCCTTAGAAGTGGATGCGAAAATAAGGGTGGATCCGTGTTGTAGTGGACTGAAATAGCCGATGCGTGGATTTTAATGGAAGAAAAAGAAAGTCCTTTGTGCAACATCTCAGTTAAATACTGTAGAATCTGAGGCATGTGAGGCTGAAGTGTGTTTTGCCCTTTAGCTTGGTTCCAGGCACAAAACATTTTCCATTTGTCCAAATAGGCCTTCCTGGTGCTGGACCTCCTAGCTTCCAGAATAACATCCATAACTGCTTGGGAAACAGGAGATGGCTGGATGCTTAGGTGATTTGCCATGCAGCCAGATTTAAGGTTTTGAGCTGGCTGTGAAGAATCTGATTGTTTTGCTGTGTGAGCAAATGGGCAATTTGTGTTTAAATCCAAGGTGGGCCCTGGGCCATATTCCTCAATAGTGGGTACAAGTGCTGGCGTGGCCAGTCTGGGGCTATGAGTATCAGTCGTGGTATCTCCTTTCTGACTTTCAGAAGCACCTTTGTGAGGAGAGGCAATGGAGGGAAGGCATATACTGTCAGGTTTTTCCAACTGAAAGAGAGTGCGTCCACTTTACAAGCTTGATGGTGAAGTGTCCTTGTACAAAATTTTATCAGCTGATAGTTCTGAGGACTGGAAAACAGGTCTATGTCTGGAAGGCCCCATTTTTGGGTTATCATTGCAAATACTTGTGGATCCAGTTTCCACTCGTGGGGATCCATGATGTTTCTGCTGAGGTAGTCTGCCAATGTGTTCTTTTTTCCTGGCAGGAATTAGGTTCATAGGTAGGTAACTAGGCTATCGGCCCTAGGGCACATACAAGCCTAGCCAAAAAATGTACCCTGGTTTTTGTCACCCAAGAAAATTATTTTCCTATACCCCTGTCGAGCAGAGCCACAGAAGTGATCCCCGGGGTGAATTTCCCATTTCCCATCCAATCATCAAGATTTTTCTTGAGTGCTAATGAGGAGCTCTGTCTGACATAGATATGTAGTCTGTTCCAGAGTATGGGAAGTCTCTGGGACAGGAATCTATCCCTCCAGCATGTTCTGTTTATTGTGGTGACAAGGTTAAGGTCCCTAGAGCGTGTAGCTCGGAGGGATTGGGATTTCTTTAAGTGGAGCATGTCCAACAGCTCTGGGCTTGACATAGCTTTGTATGTTAGGCAGAGGCCGCCCCTGAGTAGGCGATATGCGATGGAGTAAAGCTGTAGTTTTTTTTAGACGGTCTGCATAGGGCATCCGTTTGAGGCCAGCAATCCTCTTTGTGAGGTATTTCTGTGGTCTTTCCAGTTGTTGCAGATGTCTTGTGAGGTACATACCAAAAGGGATGTTGTACTCTATAATGGGTCTAATGAGTGATTAGTAGAGGGGAACAATGACCTCTTTCTGGATGAGAATCCTTTTGTGATGAGATGAGCCATGTAGAAGGATTTCCTGACCACTGTGGCAATGTGTTTATAAAAGGTGAGACTACTGTCCACCTGTGTCCCAAGGTCTCCTATCACATTTTCGGCATTGAGTAGACTACCAGCTATGTGGTAGCTCATGGGTACAGAGTTTTTACCAAAGGGGATGACAATACTTTTTGGCATTGAGCTTCAGGCCATGGTTTTGACACCAGGAATCTGTCTCAGTGAGGCCCTTTTGTAGTTTGTCCACATCTTTAGGAGTTTCGATTATGGCTCCTAGTTTGCAGTCATCTGCAAACTTTGTTAGCCAAAGACCTTCTGTGTTGGCCTGCACTTCAGAGAAGTAGACACCAAACAGGAGAGGACCCAGGACTGAACCCTGTGGTACTCCACTTGTCACTGGTCTGATGTCGGATTTGGAATCCGCTACTTTCACAGTGTGGGTTCTGTTCTGTCCGTGAGCCAGTTGGCAACCCATCTTATGACATAGGGATTTATACCTAGTTTAGTGAGCTTATCTATAATTCCAGAGTGGGGGATGGTGTCGAAAGCCTTGGCGAGATCTAGATAAGCTGTGTGAACCATTTTACCATCATCTATGGCTTTGGTGACTGCTTCAAAGAAGTCAATCGGGTTTAGGAGACATGATCTGCCTTTTACATATCCAAACTGAGTAGGGTCCAGAGTTTGGAGATTACCAATTTCTTTGTTTATGAGTTCCGTGATGATATGTTCAGACCAGGCTCATCAGGCTAATGGGGCGGTAGTTCCCAGGGTCCGTCGTGGCTCCCTCTTTGTGGAGTGGGATAACTGTCGCGGTGCGCCATTCAGTGGGTACAACGCCTGAGGTGAGGCTATGCTTGAACATGGTACTTGGGTAGGGTGCCAGTTTATTCTGTAGTTCGTGTAGAACGCAGCCTGGGATATTGTCAGGTCCCATGGATGATGTGTTCTTGGCTTTGGAGTGCGTTTTTTTTTTTTTTTTTTTTTTACCTGTGCAGCCGTGATTATAGGAACTTTGCATTCTTCCAGTATAGAGATGGGCCCTCTAGGGGGTGAGAGGGGGGTAAAGTTAGCACTGAACCTATCTGCTAGGATGTTGGCAATATCAGTTGGTTCTGTATATTTAGTGCCATTATGCTGTAACTCAGAGCAGATCTGAGTGTTCCCATTTAGATTCTTGACATAGCTATAGAATGCTTTGTGGTTGTCTTTAGAGTCAGTGGAAATTTTGTTTTCGTAACTAGCTTTGGAGGATTTTATGAGGGATCTCAACTTCTTACCGAGGTTGACCAGGGAGTTCCTCCAGTCATGGGATTTTACTCTTTTTTGCAACAGTTTCTTTCTTCTGTTGTGGAGTTTGTTTATGGCAGAGGACCACCAGATTGGCTTCCATTTTTTGGAGGATAACATCTTGGTTCTATTAGGGATAGCATGATCCATGCACTCGTGCAAGTGCTTATAAAGTGCATTTGTGTAGGATTCGGCAGTCATACCTCTATTGTCCGTCTGCATGGGTGTCATGAAGTTTGCCACTTCTGTCTTAAGTGTGAAGTTGGCTTTTGAGAAGCTTTTTACGATGGTTTCCCTAATTGGGGCTGGGGGTGGGATGTGGATGTCTAGGCTGATTAGCTTATGGTCGGATCTGACCAACGAGGAATTGACCTCTGGTGTGGAACACCAGTTTCCCATGTTGGTGATGACCAGGTCTAGGATATTGCTGCCCCTGGTGGGGGTGTGAATAAGTTGATCCAAGGCGTTGGAATTTATGAATTCTAGAAAACGTTGAGCAAAAGAGTTCGTACACGAGTAGTTTTCCCAGTTAATGGTGGGGTAGTTGAAATTGCCCATTATTAGGGTGTTGGGTTATACCCTAATACTTTCCAGTGTAAAAAGAAATGAGGAGTGTGAATCCTGGGGCATGGTGGGGGGTCTGTAGCAAGCTACAATTTGGATTGCGGTCTTGCCCAGAGTTAGTTGCACTTGGATAATCTCTGATGCATTATGTTGTGCAACTAGCCTGGAGGTGTGGATATCCTTAATGAATATGGACACCCCCCTCCACCTTTAGTGCTTCTTTCTGGGTTAGGTGGCCGAAAGGTGTGGTATGAATTGTGAACTTGCCTGCATAGAGGGTAGGAGTGTGTACCCCCTTGTTTGTTTATGTACCACATTACTGTGGTGTTGTCCGTCCTTATTGTAAGTTGTCCAGGGTGTAATAGATTCTTGAAGGCTGTCGGAGCATTCTGTACAACTAGCATCTCTTTTTGATTGATGTGCAGATTCCTTTGATCTGCAGTCCATATGCCTTGAACACTGTCCTGCCATGTGTGCCCCCCAGGCATAGTCCGATGCATCTGTTGTCATAGTTTGCCTGGCTGGGGGCAAGGTGAAAGGCTGACCCTTGTTGAGGTGACATGCCTGTGACCACCATAGAAACTCCTGTTGTAGGTAGGGAATGAGAAATATAATTCTGTCCAAGCTGTGGCTGTGTTGTGACCATACGCTTTTTAGGTACCACTGTAGTTTCCTCATATGCAGCTTTGCAAATAGTATTAGTAGTATGCAAGATGCCATGAAGCCCAAGGCCTGCAGAAATTTTCTTGCACGTAGTTGGGCCTTTGTTGCCATTGTTTTGAAATAGTGAGTCAGTTGTAGTTTGGCGTCAGATAAGCCTTCCGGGCCGTTGTATTCAAGCTGGCACCCACGAATGTCATTTTGTGAGGGTACTAGTTTTGATTTCTTTTCGTTTACTGTGTACCCCAGGCAACCTAGATGATGTTTTACAAAAGCCAGATGTTGCAAGAGGATGTCCTTGCTTTCTGCTTGGATGAGGCAGTCGTCCAGGTATGGGTATATTTGAATTCCTCTGTCTGCAGTATGCAATTACTGGTGCCAGGCATTTTGTGAAGACCCTGGGCGCAGTAGATAAGCCAAAGGGCAGTGCAGAGAATTGGTAAGGGGTTGAACCTGCAATGAAACGGAGGTATCTTCTGCAACTTTGTCTGATAGGGACATGCAGGTATGCCTCCTTGAGGTCCAACGTTACTAGCCATGCTTTCTTGCCCAACATGGGAAGAAGCTGCTGTAGTGTTAGCATCTTGAATTTGGGTACTTGTAAGAAGGTGTTTAGAACTGAAAGGTCCAGAATTGGTCTCCAGGCATTGTCCTTTCTGGGAACTAGAAAGAGTCTCGAGTAAAATCCTTGGCCTTGCTCTCGAGTAGGTACCAGTTGAATGGCTCTCATGTCCATGAGAGCTGTAATTTGTTTTTGTGCCTCTGCCCATTGATTTTGTGGCAGGTTTGGCATTCCTCTTTTCATTGGCAGGGTGTGGAAATGGAATCTGTATCCTCGTGAAATTATGTCTCGGACCCATTTGTCCTTTGTGACAATGTGCCAGTTGTCTGAAAAAAGTGCGAGTTTTCCTCCCAAGGGGGCTGCCAAGAGAGTGTTGCTTGGCCAGATGAGGTGCAAGTCATTGAGTTTGCCTTCTGGTAGTTTGGGACCAGTCTTCTCCTCCCTTCTGTGTTGCAGTGCCCCATTGTCGAGGTTTGTACTGGGCTTGTGGTTTTCCTCTGCCTCTTGGACGTCTGTATTTACCCCTCTGTGGTCTGTCAGTAGCTGGAAAGGACCAATTTTTTGTTGGCCAATTTCTGCTGAAGCGAGGGGGCTGTACCTGTAGGAAATCTTTGACTGTCTGCATAGATTTTGCCTTATCCTCTATTTTCTTTAAGACGACTTCTGCTTTAACTCCAAAAAGAACATCCTGCTGTAAGGGAACATCTAGAAGCTTTGCTTTAACATGATCAGGCAGAGTTTGTTCCTTTAACCAAGCATGCCTACGTATAACAGACCCAGTGACAGCTGCTCTGCAGGAAGCCTCCAAAGAATCAAACCCACATTGTAAAGTACGTTTGCCCACCTGTTCAGTTGCATGCAACAGATCCGGCATTGCTTTCAATTCAGACTGTTGAGGGAGTGTGCTCATTTTTTGTTTTAACGGAGACATTAGAAATTCCTGATATTTTAGCATGTGAAATTGGCAATTTAGTGCCCTCATGGCTAGAGTGGCTGAGGTGTAAACCTTTTTCCCCCCACCTGTCTAGTGCTCTGGAGTCCCTTTCAGAGAGTACAGGATTTTTTGCCATAGAAGCCTTAGCCCCTTTGGGACCTTGGGAGATGGTCTCTGGATCAGCAACAGGGCTTTTATAAAGAAATTTGTGGGAATCAGGCACTCTGTAGTATCTGTCAGGTTTGGCTGAAGCAGGAGGCAGAGAATCTGGGTTCAAACTGGATTCTAAGTAATCATTATCCGGAATGTCTAAAACTGGGGGGATGGCAAGTGGTCTGTGCTGGGGGAGTAAAAGAAACTCTCTGAGCCTTTTCTTTGAGTCAGAGTAGTCCTGACCTTCCCAGTGGAAATGTTCCCTCAGTGTGTAAAGTTTCCCCAAAGGAGTAGTCTTCAGGAGGGGAAGCTGAGGGTATAGAATCCTCAGCATCAGAATCTTCATAAGGGGAGAAGGAGTAATCTTGGTCCTCAGAGGAGCCTGAGAAAATAGACACTTGTTCAGAGGAGGCATAATCTTCCTCTTGTCTAGGCCTTTTGTCGGGTGGGGGTTGGGAACCCCTGATTAAAGAGATCAAATCTTCAGCCATTTTGAGCATCTGTTTCTTAGGCATGGGGCCCTGAACTGGAGACTTTTTAGGTTTAATAGGAGCCTTAGTCTTAGGATACGTTTTTATGGTGAGCGTAGTCTGTCTGAAGACGCCTTCAGAAACCGAAGGTGTTTCTGCAGCACCGACATCTTTTTCAGCAGTGTTGTCGGTAGGGACTAAACAAAATGTCTGTGTCGGCCTAGTACTCTCTGCCAAAAGCTCCGAAGCGGTCTCAGGTTCCAGATCTGTGGTAGTCAGGGGCTGCGTCAGAGCCTCACTGAAGACCGGAGACCGGACCAGCCGAGGCCTCAGAGTCAGGCTTGGGTTTAGGCTGCCTGTCCTTATCCTTGCGTTTTTTGTGCACGCCGGTTGTCTGTTGCTCCGACGGTATAGTGTAGTTAAATTTTCTACCGAAGCAGTGTTGTGCAAAATCAAAGCGTCTTTTTATAGTACGTTCATTAAACCTAGCACAAAAACGACAACCAGTGACATCGTGGTCTGGGCCTAGGCAAGGAATGTAGTAAGAATGAAAATCCTTATGAGGTATTTGCTTTCCACAAGAAATACAATTGTTAACTTTTTCTGACATCGGTCTGAGGCAAGAAAAGTTTCCCCAATGGGGTACTTAGCTTTATTGAAGACTTTGGATCTGAAATTCGACTTCGAAAATCTCAGGAGTCGGCCGACTGGCACTTGCGAAATGCTTCTGCTTCGGGCACCGCGCGGCAAGAAAGACTGAAGAAAATGGTGTCGGATGCATTATATATACCCCTGGCGCACTGACATCAGGGAAGAAGCGACAGCAACTGACGCCGGACCAAGACTTTGGAATTCCGGCTGACTGTGGGACCGCCTGACGACAGGATAACCCAAGTGTGATGACTGCAGCAGGGTAACACTATGAACATCTGGCAATTTAAAGCCCTGATGGCAAGAGTTGCAGAGGTATATACCCTTCTTACCCCATCTGTCTAAAGCCCTAGAATCCCTGTCTGAAGGGGTAGGGTTTTTGGCTGTAGTAGCCTTAATACCTTTAGGTCCCTGGGAAATGGTCTCTGGATCCGAAGTAGGATTTTTTAGAGAGAAATTTGTGAGAGTCAAGTACTTTGTAGTATCTGTCCGGCTTTCTAGGAGCTGGAGGTAAAGTAGCAGGGATAAGACTTTATTCCATGAAGACATCATCTACAATATCCTGCACAGGGGGTACAGCTAGAGGCCTGTGCTGAGGAAAGTCTAAAAATTCCCTGAGTCTCTTTTTGGACTGAGGGTATTCCTGGCATTCCCAGTGGAAATGCTCTCTTAGGATATGCAAGGTTTCACCGAAAGAAAAGTCCTCTGGAGGGGAGGCAGAGGGAATGGAATCCTCTGCATCTGAATCCTCATAGGTGGAAAAGGGTATGTCCTGGTAATCAGAGGGGTCAGTGTCATTGGACTCACGGTCTGTAGAATAAGAAGGAAAATCAATATGTCTTTTAGAGGGGGAAGGCTGGCTTCCCCTAATTAAAGTAATAAGGTCTTCAGCCATTCTAAGCATTTGTTTCTGAGGTATGGGAGCTTGAGAATGTGCTTTGGTGGTCGGTTTCCTAGGTGTAGTGTGAACTCCGGGCCTGAGAAATTTGGTAGTTTTAGTAAAAAACGAAGTAGTCAGTTTAATACGAACATCGGAGGGTCTTAATATACCCTCAGAAGCCAGTGCCTGCATAGCAGCTCCAGACCCATCCAAGGTAGAGACATCCGCAGGTTCCATAGTCGAAGAACAATCTCGAGGCATACCGGACTCCGAATGGGTCTCAGTAGAGGCCTGAGAATCTGTAGAATTGGGTATCAGGGGCTTTGAAAGCTCCTCACTGAGTACCGGCGGACTGGCGACTAGCTTAACAGAAGCGTCGTCGGCAGTTTTAGACCTATGAAGTCTGTCTTTTCCTTACGTTTTTTCGCAAGATCAGTAGTCGGATGGCTTACTGAAGCCATTTCAGAATACGGAGAACGAGAGCGAAAGAATTTAGCGACAAAGATAGACTGATGACAAATCGTTCGAGCGTCGAACAAGATACAAAACCAACAGAGAGAAACATCGTGGTCTGGGCTTAAACAGGTGACGCAGTAAGAATGAAAATCTCTGTGAGGTATTTGCTTTCCACAGACAAGACAACTGTTAACTTTTTCTGACATCGGTTAGAGCAAGAAAAAAGCATCCCCAACTGGGTACTTAGCGTTAGAAGACTTCAGGTTTGAAACTCGAATGGAAATATCAGGTAGCGGCCGACCAGCACTTGATAGCAGCTTCTGCTTCAGGCTCCTGTGTGTTAAGAAAATCTGATGTAATGGCGTCGGCTGCATGTTTTATATCCCTGACGACCTAATGTCATGGAAGAGGCGACCGCATAAGACGCAGAAATCCCAAAACTCTGGTATTCGGGCCAACTGAAGGCTACCTGCAGGCAGATAACCCAAGTGTGATGACTGCAACAGTGAAACACAAAGAACATCTGCAGCTAAACAAGAGTGACAGAATATGCATCTAACTAACAGGATGAGTTACACAGAGAGGGACAAATTGTTGAAGAAACTTAAGAAGTTGGGTAAAATCTTACCATAACCATAGATGTCCTTCCCTTCCATGCTGCAGTATTCTAGGTGTGGGATTTCCTGCCCTCAGGCAACTTGTATGTCGGCTACTATAGAAAAGCTTCAGTTTGGCTGTTGCAGTATGAGTGGGACGTCATACGTAAGGCCATAAACCAGGGGCCTTAAATCTGACTTCCGCACGCACAATCCTCAGAACTTGAAGGCCAGCAGGCAGAGAATAAGGCCCAGCAGGAGGAATGCCAGTTGTTTACAGGTATATGACATTGAGTCCTACTGAAATGTAGGTAATGCAGGTAAGGAATAAGACTTGGGAGGTGGGAAGGAAGGAATACTGCAACATGGAAGAGAAGGACATCTATGGTTACGGTAACATTTTACAAAACTATTCTATGTCCTTCTGTTCCTATGTTGCAGTATTCTAGGTGTGGGAGCGTACAACAGTTTAAGAGGATGAGAGGGTGGTGGTAGATGAAAAGGGTTCTACAAAATCCAGCAGGTTTGCCCTGGCGAATCCTGTCCTAGCTCTGGAAATTTGGTCCAACTTGTAATGCTTGGTGAAAGTGTGGATAGTGGCCAAAGTGGCTGCTTCCAAAATGGATGCTGTGTCTAGGTCTTTCAGGAAGGCCCGTGAGGTGGCCACAGCTCTAGTGGAACTGGCTTCGATTCCCCTTGGGGTGTCTTTCCATGGTGGGAGTAGCAGAAAAACAGCTTTCCTGATCCAGCATGCAATACTTTGCTTGAAGACTGCCAAGCCCAGGGCTCTGGGGGTGGAAGTAGACAGCTGGTCAGACTTTGATGGCCTTGGTCTTGTCCAGGTAAAATCTAAGTTGTCTATGCACGTCCAGGGAGAGCAGCTGCCTCTCCCCTTCGTTAGTGGGCGAGGGGGAAAAAGGTGGGCAGATGAAAGGACTGGTTAAGAGAGGTCACTGACCACCTTAGACATAAAGGAGGAATTGGTTCGCAGGGACACCCTATCTTTGTGGAAGATGGTGTATGTGTGTGTGTGTGTGTGTGTGGGGGGGGGGGGGCATTAAAGCCTGCAATTCTGACACTTCTGGCTGAAGTGATAGCTACCAGGAGGACAGTCTTCCATGTAAGGAGGCCCGACAGGTTCAAAGGGATGTTGGGTTAATTTCTTGAAGATGTAGTTAAGGTACCAAGGTGGGGGGATAGCTTCCCTCGGTTGTCTCATGTGCAAGACCCCTTAGAGCTTTACATCGAGCCTGGCCAGCAAGGGGGTTTCCAGGGGCAGGCAGGCTGATATGGCCGAGAGGTGTACTTTTACAGGAGAATAAGAAAGGCCACTTTTTATCAACTGACACAAGTAGTTTAGACCCAGGGGAACTGGAGCTAGGGTCCATTACCTTTTGCAGACACCATTTTGCAAATATTTCCCACTTAGCCAGGTAAGATTTTCTGGTGGTAAGTTTCCTTGCCTCCCTTAGGAATGAAAGCACATCCTCTTTGTAGGGGTGTCTGAAAGGGATCAAAAGTTTATCACCCACAGAGACAGAGAACATCTTTAAGTGAGGTTGTAGGAAAGTTCCTTTGTCTTGTGTCAGTAGGTCCACCTTGTATAACTTGAAGTGATTGCCCTTGGCTAGTTTGTGAAGGTGGAACCAGTGCTGCCTTGGCCAGTAAGGAGTCACTTGGTTTATCCTTCTGAATTTTCAGGAGGATTTTCTGAATCAGTGGAAATGGGGGGGAAGGCATAAAGGAACTTCCCCTCTCAAGAGATGCTGAAAGCGTCCACACTCCATGCTAGAGGGAAGTGGGGTTTTGAGCAGAAGTTTTGCAGTTGCCTGTTCTGGGGGGAGGCAAACTAGTCTATTTGTGGAGCACCCCACCGGTGGACTACCACCCTGTTCAGCATCCATTCGTGCTGAGGAGAGGAGGTCCTGCTCAAGAGATCTGCTTGGTGGTTGTCCTGTGAGCGAATGAAGACAGCCTCTCGTCTCAACTTAGTCATGCAGGCGAAGTCCCATATCAGCAAGGATAGACTGCACAGCTGATAAGCCTTTGTTCCTCAATGCTTGTTGAGATAACACATCACCGTGGTGTTGTCAGTGTCAATCTGGAGCACCCCTGGAACCAGAAGGGGGTCTTTAGGGTTAAGAAAACTGCTGTCATTTCCCGGATGTTGATGTATTTGGCCTGAAGAAAGGGATGCCATTTTTCCCTGAATCCTGCAAGAGGCCAGAGTTGCTCCCCAACCTGAATCTGAGGTATCTGTATATATAACTTGGGTTGGGGTGGGAGGTTGTAGTGTGAGTCCTGGGTTCAACTGCACTTGCTGGATCCACCAGCTGATTTCTGTTTTCAGACGGGGAATGGCCTGCTCTAGGGGATGTAGGTGTTGGGGCCAGATGTTCTTCAGGAACCAGTGCAGCTTGCTCATGTGCATTCTTGCCAGTGGTACAGCATGGGGATGGTTGCTGCCATTTAATTCAGGCAACAAAGAAATTTCCTTGCCATCACCTTTTGGGATAGTAGAGCATCCTGGAAGTGGGAAGTTAAGGACAGAACCTTGCCCTGTGGGAGAAAGGCCTTCATTGCGTCTGTTCCGATTCTGCAGCCGAGGAAGATCTTCTCCTGGCTTGGGATTAGAGGGGATGTGAGGAGGTTGATGGCGAATCCTAGGTTCTACAGAAGGGACATGGTGAAATATAGATGCTTCGATAGAGCATCCCTGGACTCTGCAAGAATCAGGGTGTTGTCCAGATCAGGGCAAATCTGGATCACCTGAGTTTTGCAGAAGGCACTGGCTGAGGCTAGGCACTTTGTAAAGATCCGAGGGGCTGTGGATAAACCAAAGGGAAAAGCAGCAAATTGGAAATGAGAGGAAGGGCCCAGAGAAACGTAGAAATTGTCTATGGGAATTCCTGATGGGTATGTGCAGGTAGGCTTCCTTTAGGTCCAGGGTGGCCATAAAAGCCTTGACTGGAGGCAGCTGGGTGGGGAGAGAGCATTTTGAAGGAGGGTATCTAAAGATGTAGGTTTAGAAAGGACATGGGTCACCAGGGGCCATCTTTTTTGGGGACCAGAAGAGACGGGTGTAAAACCCCTTTCCTTCCTGTCCTGGAGGTACAGGTTCTAGGATACCTAGCTTTAAAATGTCTGCCAGAATTTGTGGCATGCGATGGGCCTGTTTTTTGGGGAGGAGAGGGATGCCTCTTCTGGGTGGCTTCTCTTTCCATGATATGAAGTACCCTTTTTGGACAATGTTTAAGACCCACTAGTCTGGAGAGATGGACTGCCAAAGGAGGATACAGTGGGAAAGGTGGGCTGAGAGGGGGAGGAGGGCGAGGCAGTCACGCATTACAGGGGCCTCTCCTCTGTCCTGAAAGGGCTGTTTGGGTTGCTGTGGCAGAGCAAAGGATGTGGAGTTGGTAGGTCTTCTAGCTCCTCTCCTGGACATGGAAGAGGAGGGCTGTGGTGCAAGTCTCACAAACGTGGCCTTAGCAGGGTAGTTCCTACAATACTTGGGGATGGACGACACCACCAGGTGCTTGATGTCCTGGAGTTTTGCATTTCTCTTGTATATTTTTAAAGAGGTCAGCAGATTGTTTTCCAAAAACTACACTGGGGTCCAGAGGGGCGTCCAGGATTTTAGTTCTGGAGTCTTAGCCATGAGTACCTCCCTCAGCCGAAGCAGACACTGCAGACCTGGCAGATGCTTCTGCAGCACCGTAGATGCATCAGATGGAATTGTCTGGCTACCTTTTGGGCCAAGGAAAGTTTGGCTGAGGTGTCCATCTTACTGGGACTGTCAGGCAAAGATGCCAGCATGGACGAGGCTTGAGAGACCAAGTCTAATGCATACGTAGTCATGTGGGGTCTGATCATTTATGGCTCTGAAAGCCAAAGTAGAAAGTGTATACCTTCTTCCCCATCCTATCGATGTACTTACTCTCTTTGTCAGTGGGTAGTAGGGAGGCAGAGGACAGCAGCCTAGATTGCTTACCTGCCGTGGTGGCAATAAAAGCTGGGTTGGCTAAGGGTGGCTTAACTAGGAATTTGTGGTCCTCTGGTACTTTACAGAAGTGGTCAGGATGCTTAGGGGCCGAAGACTGGGAGTCAGAGGCGTTAGAGGCCGCATTAAAGGCATCCAAGCAAGCAGGCAGAACAGCGGGAACTGCTGAAGTGGAGGGTGATTCCACTTGCAGCAGTTCAAAGTACCTTTTTTGGGTGTTAGTCATTTGGGAAGTATCCCATTTAAAGTAATCCATCTTGGTGATGGTCTCGCTAAAAGTAATGTCCTCAGAGGGAGAGTCCCCCTCCACAGATTCCTCATCTGGAGAGTAATATTCCTGGGGGGAGGCAATCTGTGAAACATAAGAAATGAACTCTTCTGATGGCAAAGAAGAGTCACGTTCTTCCCTGACTCGTGGGGTCATGGATGTTAGGGAAGAAGCAGAGAGAGAGGCCTAGGGCTCAGAAGAGGCATGGTGGAGGTGGCTGAGGCTGAAGGCCTGAGGGCCATAAAGGCCTGGATGACAGAAGTGAAGGCCTGCCAATCCAGTATGACTTCTGAAGTGGAGGTTGTACTTAATTTTCTGCTTCTTTTTGGCCAGAGAGGAAGTAGAGAGTGGCCTGGTCTCGATTCTGGAGATTAGTACATCTGAGGTCTGGATCCCTGTCAGAGGTACCACAGAAAATGGTTCTCCCTCGACATTGATGGGAGTCGATGTCTGAAAGAGCTCCGAGGATGTGCCGGTCGTTGGCTGCGACACGACCTCCTTGAGGGACATTGCTGCAATCGACTGATCCTCTGAGCGGGACACAACTCCTAGATCAGCAGTTGGCAGTGTGTTCGGAACGGCAGGCAAAGAAGGCCCAGGAACCTTGGCCTTCTTGCACGAAGGTTCGGATGCGGCCTCCGATGCAGGATCCATCCTAAGGGCTAACCGCTTAAGGCACTAGTTCTCCAGGTAGAGATTTAACGCAGCTAGACGGCTGTGCAAGGTCTTAGGCACAAACTAGTGACAAACAGCACAGGTGGAGTGACCGTGTTCCCAGCCTAGGCAAAAAAAACACACCAGTCATGGGTGTCCTTATGGGGTATCTGGCGCCCGCATTGGCACTTTCCTTTTTCCCTTGACATCAGCTAAAAGCTAAAACAACCAAGCATTAGCTAGAACAATAGTCAAAAATAAGAAAATTAGAAAGCCAATGGGCTACTTATCTTTAAGGTGTGACAGCTGTGAAGAGGTGATTGTACAATGCGAATGTCTGCGGCTGAAAAGTTCCGAGGATTGGGCATGCAGACGTCACGTTTAACGCCCCTGGTTTATAGCCCTACGTGTGACGTCCCACGCACACTGCAACAACCAAACTGAAGCTTTTGTATAGAAGCAGACATACTAGTCGCCCGAGGACAGGAAATACCACACTTAGAATACTGTAACATAGGAATGGAAGGACATCAACTGTGACAAAAAGACATCTAGGAGACAAATATTCAGGATACCAGGACCAGCTAAGAAAAAATGCCTAACAGCCACTTTACCATGGCAGTCCTCATACCGCCAACCATGACCAGTATTGCAACATAACCAAGCAATAAAGAAATTAAACTCTCATCACCTTAGTAACACCGGGTGGCACATTATCAAACACTCTACGCTGTTCTTCACGGGGAATCTGAGAATGCAGAGGAAGGATCCTATAGCTCATGCCTCCTGCAAAAGAAAAAAATATTCAGGATGTATGCGCTCAGTTAGAAATTAATACTTGCATACACTTTATTTTAATGTGGCAAATACCTTCAGTGGAAGAGGTCTCGCTAAAGGGTAGCTTATGAAATACAAACTTAAAGGACACAAATAAAAGCTCAAAAGTATGCAACTGAAGGCATGAAAGATTCAAGAAGGGATCAATACTTAAAACACAGACCATTCAAGCTTTGAAAAGCTACATGCCATTTTTTTTTTAAACTGCAGTAATTTTTTTTTTTTTTTTTTTAATTCAATGGGCAAGCTGAGGTTTTTTTATATACATATCTATATATCCATATATATATATCCATATATCTACATCTACTTTCATTCACTGAAAACATGTTTCACTAAATTACAATTCACCCACACAAAATCATTGAAAGCTAAAATTACTGAAAACTCATTTCACTGAATGTAAGTACTGGCAGTGTGTTTAGCACTGCAAGGCAAGTAAAACGTCCTGGAATTAGTATATATAGTTAGGTGGGGAGTGTGGGGGGACCCCTCCCCACCTAGTTCATTTTATATTGTTACTTTTCAGTGAAATGAGATTTATAAATATAAAACTAAACTAGGTGGGGGCTGCACCCCCCCCCCACAGCCCCCAACTATATATACTAACTTTAGCATCGTACTACAGTGGGAAAAAGGGCATATACGTATTACTAGCCTTACAATACTCTACACACTGTCAGTACTTACATTCAGTGAAATGAGTTTCCAGTAAACTGAGCTTTCAGCGATTTGGTGCAAGCAAGCTGAAATTCAGTGAAATGTGTTCTCAGTGAATGAAAGTAGACCCATATATGGAAACTATATATATATATATATATATATATATATATATATATATATATATATTAAAATGTTTTATTTATTTATATAAAAATGTAAAAAAAAAAAAAATTAAAATGTTTTATTTATTTATATACATATATACATATACATATATATATATATATATATATATATATACACATATACATATATATATATATATATATATATATATATATATACACATATATACATATATGTATATATCTATATACACACACACATTACATGGTTTATAGGTGTGTTCTAGGCTAATGGCCCTGGAGTCTTTGCAAGTCTAGCCGATGGAATCGTGGCACCTGACCTTGGTTCCCAGTGCCTCTGTCGAGTAGAGCCACTGGAGTGATCCCCAGGGTGAATTTTCTATTTCCCATCCACTCAAGATTTCTCTTGAAGGAGGCCAGTGAGGCGCTCCACTTGACATGTATGGGAAGCCTATTCCATAGCATGGGCAGTCTCTGGGTTATGAACCTGTCCCTCCAACTTGTTCTGTTGATTGTGGTAATAAGGTTTAGGTCTCTGGAGCATGTATAGTGCGGAGGGATTGGGATTTCTTTAGATGTAGCATTTCTAACAGAGCTGGGTCAGACATGGCTTTGTAAGTCAAGCAGAGATCGCCTCTAAGTAGGCAATATGAGACAAAGAATGGTTGGAGTTTCAGTCGGTTCATACAGGACAAGTGTTTAAGGCCTAGGATCCTCTGTGAGGTACGTTTGCAGCCTCTCCAGTTGCTGTTAAGTGTCTAGAGAGGTAAATGGCAAATGGGGCATTGTACTCGATTGACTGGCCTAATGAGGGAATAGTAGAGGGAGACAATTACCTCTTTCTTCCAGGATGCAAAACCCTTAGTAATGAGATGTGTCACACAGAACTTTCTGACCACAGTGGCAATGTGTTGGTCAAAAGAGGTTGCTGTCAACCTGTGTTCCCAAATCTCTTATGACGTCTACTGTATTCAGTGGACTACCATTGACATGGTAATTCATGGGAACCGGGTTTTTCCCAAAGGGGATGACATTTTTTTGGCATTGAGCTTAAGGCCATAGTTCTGATACCAGTCATTGGTCTCAGTGAGGCCTTTCTGTAGGATGTCAACATCACTTGGGGAATTATGGCTCCCAACTTGCAATCGTCTGTGACCTTTGCTAGCCAGAGTCCTTTAGAGAAGTAGATAAACAAGTACCCAGAACCGAACCCTGTGGGACTCGCTTGTGACTGGTCGGCTGTCTGACTTGGAATAGGCTACTTTCACACTGTGGGTTCTGTGAGCCAGTTTGCAACCCAATTAGTGATATAGGAGTTGATGCCTAGCTTAGAGAGTTTTTCTATGATTCCTGAGTGGAGAATGGTAAGGCCTTGGCCAGATCAAGGTAGGCTGTACGAACCACCTTGCCTTCATCCACAGCTCTGGTACCAGACTCAAAAAAATTGACAAGGTTGAGCAGGCATGATATACATTTCTCAAAGCCAAACTGTGTGGGATCCAGAGTTTGGAGATTCCCTATATCCTTGTTTATTAGGTCCATGATTATGCGTTCCATAGCTTTGCATATAAGACTTGTCAGGCTAATGGGCGAGAGTTCCCAGGGTCTGCAGTCACTCCTCCTTTGAGGAGAGGGATTACTGTAGCAGTGCGCCACTTGGTAGGGAAAAAACCTGAGGTAAGGCTGTGACTGAATATGGCACATAGGTGAGGTACCGGTTCACTCTGTAGTTCATGTAGAACACAGCCAGGGATATTGTCAGGTCCCATAGAAGCTGTATTCCTGGCCTTGGACAGTGCTGTTTTAACCTGTGCAGCAGTAATACTGGGTGCCTGGCAATCTACTGCTACTGTGATTGGTCCTTTGGGGGGAGAGGGGCTAATGATGAGGTGGAATCAGTCAAATCCACTTTGCACAAAGTCTGGAAGTCTAATTGTGACCATGTCAAACTCCAAAATTGTCGAAGTGCAAATCTCACCCATATCTCGACCCCTGTTAACGCTTGTTCCTAGATAAAATTTGGGATGTAATTTGACAATATCGGAATTCAGCACTGTGACTTTTCGCAGCAATAGGTTAATGACACGATCAATCGACGGAGTCCGCTTCAATACTATGACAGTAAACCATATAGATTCATGGGTAGGTACTAGGCTATCTGCCCGAAAGCATTTATAAGCCTAGCCGGAATGTGTTGGCTTTCACCGCCCACTTAGATCAGTTCCCTGTGCCTCTGTCCAGCAGAGTCATTGAAGTGCCCCCCTGGGGTAAACTTCGTTTCCCATACACTCATCAAGGTTTCTCTTGAAGAGGGTTAGCAAAGAGCTCTGTCTAATGTAGATTGGAATCTTGTTCCAGAGCATAGGAAGTCTCTGGGACAGGAATCTATCCCACCAGCATGTCCTATTTATTGTTGTGGTGAGGTTTAGATCACTGGAGCGTGTGGCTCGAGGGGATATGGTTTTCTTTAGGTGGAGCATGTCCATCAATTCTGGGTTGGACACGGCCTTGTAGGTCAGGCAGAGATCACCTCTGAGTAGGCGGTAAGCAACAGAGTACAGCTTGAGTTTCTTCAGTCAAGCTGCATAGGGCATCTGCTTGAGGCCAGTGATCCTCCTGGTGAGAAAGTACAGCATTGTACACTTACCATAAATGTAGATGTTCGAGTGTATTCACTGTTGCAGTCATTACATTTGGGTAATCTGCTGGCAGGTTACCCTCAGTCGGCCTGAATAACCAAGTCTTGGGTCCTGCGTTGGTTGCGGTCTCCTCTTCCATGACGTCAGGGGTATAAAACATGCAGCAGAAGCATAAACTTTACCTTCAATTAAAAGCAAATGCACCACAAAGGCTTTAGAGTATAGTGAAGGAAAGAAAAAGGTATACAAAAGGGGGATGGCGGGTGGGTAACCCGGACTGACAGCGAATACACTAACATCTACATTTATGATGTGTACACTACTGTACTATGTTCTTCATGTTTCACTGTTGCAGTAATTACATTTGGGTAGAATCCCAAAGCTATGGATGGGAGGCTGGAACTAAATAGCATTAGGAGCGGCTATAAGGCACTGCAGGACTGCAGTGGCAAAGCCTGTCCTGGATTTAAAGAGAGGCAAATGATAATGCTTTGTGAAGGTATGAACAGATCGCCAAGTAGCAGCTTTTAGAATGTCTTTGGTTGGAACTCCTCTGAGAAAGGCTGCTGAGGTACAGGCAGCTCTGGTGGAATGTGACCCGAATCCCTTGGGTACAAGGCTCCACAGTCATGAGAGCCTGTAGTTCTGAAACCCTTCTTGCTGAAGTGATTGCCAAAAGGAAAGCGGTTTTCCAAGATAGGACCTTTATATCCGCAGTAGCTGCTGGTTCAAAAGGAGGCAGGGTGAGTTTTTCCAGCACAAAATTGAGGTCCCATGCAGGAGTTGGTGATCTTCTGGGAGGCCTTAAATTTTTGGCCCCTCTAAGATACTGTTTTAGCAAGGGATGAGAGAATATGGGAGGCTCCGTGTTGTAATGAGCCGAGATGGAAGAGGCATGGATTTTTATTGAAGAGAAGGATAGACCCTTGTCAAGCATCTCAGTCAAGTATTGTAAAATCTGAGGGATATTTGGTTTTGCTGTGTCCATTCCTTGTGCTTGGCTCCAAGCACAGAATTTCTTCCATTTATCAGCATAAGATTTTCTAGTACTAGGCCTTCTGGCTTCTAAAATGACATCCGTAACAGATTTACTGAGAGGTGGTGTTTGAATAATTACATGATCAGCCATGCTGCCAGGTTCAGAGTTTGGAGCAGTGTGTGCAGAATTTGATTGTTCTGCTGAGACAGCAGATTAGGTATTTGAGGCAAATACCAAGGAGGGAGTTGAGACATATTCCTTAGAACTGAGTACCAGTGCTGGCGAGGCCAGTCCGGAGCAATTAGGATCACTTTTGTTTTTTCCTGTCGGACCTTTAGTAAGACCTTGGGGAGAAGAGGCAGAGGAGGAAAGGCGTAGACTGACTGGTATTTCCAACTGAAGGATAGGGCATCCAGTTTCCATGCTTGTCTGTGATAAGTCCTTGTACAGAATTTGTCCAGTTGATAATTTTGGGGAGAGGCAAATAGATCTATGTCTGGGCTCCCCCATTTTTGTATTACCATGCTGAAGACTTGTGGATCCAGTTTCCACTCGTGAGAGTCCATAAGATTTGTGCTTAGGTCGTCTGCCAGAGTATTGTTCTTTCCTGGCAGGAATTGTGCTTGCAGGTGTACTTGATAAGTCAATGTTGTGTCCCACAAAGTCATGGCTTGTCTGCATAGGGGGTAGGAATGTGTGCCTCCCTGTTTGTTTATGTACCACATGACTAGTATTGTCCATCCTTAGTAGTTGTCCTGGATGGAGTAGATCCTTGAAAGCTGTCGGGGCATTCTGAACAACTAGCATCTCTTTTTGATTGATATGTAGATGCATTTGGCTTGTGGACCATGTGCCCTGAATACATTTTCCTGCCATGTGTGCTCCCCAGGCATAATCTGATGCATCTGTTGTTGACTGCCTGGCTGTGGGTACAGTGAATGGCTGTCCCTTGTTGAGGTGACACGCATGTGCCCACCATCGAAACTCCTGTTGCAGGCAAGGAATGAGGGTAACTAATGCTTCCAGGCTTTGACAATGTTGAGTCCAGACACTTTTTAGGTACCACTGAAGTTTCCTCATATGCAGTCTGGCATATAGAATTAGCAGACTGCAGGATGCCATGAAGCCCAAAGCCTGCAGAATTTTTCTTGCAGATAACTGGGTCTTTGTTGCCAACATTTTGAAGTAAGAAGTTAGTTGCCTTTGTTTGTCTGGCGTGAGATAAGCCATCTGGGCAATTGTATTTAGGCTTGCACCCAGAAATATCTCTTGAGAGGGTACTAGTTTTGATTTCTTTTCATTTACTGCGTACCCCAGGCAAATTAATAATCTTTTTACGAATGCCAGATGCTTTAGTAGAGTGTCCTTGTTCTCTGCTTGTATAAGTCAGTTGTCCAAGTAAGGACATATTTGAATTCTTCTGTCTGCAAAATGCAATTTCTGGTGACAGGCATTTTGTGAAGACCCTGGGCGCAGTAGATAAGCCAAAGGGCAGTGCAGAGAATTGGTAGTGCATTGAGCCCGCTATGAATCTGAGGTATCTTCTGCAAGATTGTCTGATGGGGATATGCAGGTATGTCTCTTAGGTCCAAAGTTACAAGCCAAGCCTTCTTGCCTAGCATGGGCAGAAGCTGCTGCAAAGTTAACATTTTGAATTTTGGAACGTCCAGAAATGTGTTTAGAAAAGACAGGTCCAGTATTGGTCTCCAGGCTTTGTCCTTTCTGGGTACCAAGAAAAGTCTTGAGTAAAATCCTTGTCCCTGCTCTTACTGTAGTACTTCCTGAAAGGCCCTCATGTTCATAAGGGACTAAAAGTACAGTTTTGTACCTACCATAAATGTAGATGTCCGATAGATATGCAACTGCAGTCATAACATATGGGCTGTCCTGCCTCAGGCAGCACTCGGTCGGCCGGATTCCAAAGTCTGGGTCTGACGTCGGCTGATGTCGCAGAGCGGCTGGAGTATATAAGCATCAGCCGACGCCATCTTCTTCAGTGTTTCTTGCCCCAGATGCCAGGTGCCCTCCAAGGAAGGCTGTAATCAAATTGGGAGACAAAAACAGGTTTCCAGACAAATAAATAAGCAATAAACAGATACACCATAACAGATATACCCAGCTAAGAATACAGGGAGAGGAGTGGACCCAAGGCATAGAGAGGAAGGAGGGAGGGAAAACCCGACTGCAGTTGCATATCTATCGGACATCTACATTTATGGTAGGTACAAAACTGTACTATGTCCTTCAAGAATGCAACTGCAGTCATAAAATATGGGTTGAATACCATAGCTTAGCTGGGAGAGGTGGAATGCTCTAAGAAAGGGATGGTGTGGCTATCAATCCCTGCAGGACTGCCGAAGCAAAGCCTGCTCTGGATCTGGAATATAAGGGGAGGTTGTAGTGTTTGGAAAATGTATGCACGGAGCTCCATGTAGCAGCTTCTGGAATGTCTTTTGTAGGCACCCCTCTCAAGAATGCTGTAGAGGTGGCTGTAGCTCTGGTGGAGTGTGGTCTGACATTGGCTGGCACACACTTTCCATGGAAGGAATAACAGAATCTGATGCAATGTCCAATCCATTTTGAAATTGTCTGTTTGGAAATTGCTTTCCCTTGTACTCCAGGGGCGTAAGCTACAAAAAGCTGATCAGACTTCCTACTGGTCATGGTTCTGTCCAGGTAGTAGCGAAGTTGTCTGTGAATGTCCAAGGTATGCAAAAGTCTTTCCCCTTTGTTCTCAGGATTGGGAAAGAAAGTAGGCAGGTGAATTGCTTGATTTAAAGAAACTCTAGATACCACTTTTGGCAGAAAGGTAGGGTTGGTTCATAAGGAGACCCTGTCTCTGTGAAAGGTTATGAACGGTGGTACTGCCATTAGGGCCTGTAATTCCAAAACCCTTCTTGCTGAGGTAATAGCCAACAGGAAAGCTGTCTTCCAGGAAAGAAATTGTAAGCCCACAGAAGCTGCTGGCTCAAAGGGAGGTAGAGTCAATTTTTCTAGAACAAAGTTGAGGTCCAAAGCTGGTACTGGTGCCTTTCTTGGGGGCTTTATATTCTTGATTCCTCTAAGAAATTGCCTTAACAAAGGATGTGAAAACACAGGTGGATCAGTGTTGTATCTAGCAGAGATAGCTGAAGCATGTATTTTTATGGAAGAGTATGAGAGTCCATTATGTAGCATATCTGCCAAATATTCCAGGATGAGTGGAATGCTCAAAAGTGATGCATCATGACCTTTGCTGGTATTCCAAATGCTGAATCTCTTCCATTTGGCTGAGTAAACCTTTCAGGTGGATGGTCTGCGGGCTTCTGTTAGTATCCTCTGAACTTCCTTGGAGAGAGGTAGATTGAGGTTCTTTATGGAATCTCCCAAGCTGTTAGCTGTAGCGTCTGGATGTTGGGATGAACTGTCCTGAAGTTGTGTTGAGTCAGAAGTTGGGGCCTTTGGGGGAGGGCCCACTTTTTGTTGTGACATACGCTCCGTAGTAGTGCGTACCAGTGTTGTCTTAGCCAGTCTGGAGCTATTAGGATCCCCTTGGGCTGCTCTGCTTTGATCTTTAGTAATACTGTGGTCATCAGTGGCAGAGGTGGAAATGCATAGATTTTTAGGGAGTTCCAGTTGAATGATAAGAGCATCTATCTTCCATGCTTGTGGATGATATGTCCTTGAGAAGAACTTTTGTAGGTGATGATTGAGGTGGGAGGCAAATAGGTCTAAGTCTGGCCTGCCTCATGTCGAGATGAGTCGTACAAAGATTTCTGGATGTAGCCTCCATTCGTGGGGATCTAGGAAATTCCTGCTTAGACTGTCCGCCAGAACATTCTCCTTGCCTGGAACAAACTGGGATTGTAACTGTATGTTTAGGCTCAGTGATTTTTCCCAAAGATTCATGGTCAGTCTGCAAAGGGGGTAAGAATGAGTGTCCCCCTGCTTGTTTATGTACCGCATCACATTGGTGTTGTCTGTCTGTATTAGCAGGTGGCCTTGTTGAAGTTGCTGTCCAAAGACCTCAATGGCATGCATTACTGCCAGCATTTCTTTTTGGATGATATGCAGATGTGTTTCCTTTGGAAACCATTGTCCTTGAATACATCTGCCCTCCATGTGCGCCCCCCATCCAAGGTCTGAGGCGTCTGTGGTCATGGTCTGTGTTATCTGAGGTTTTTTGAATGACATACCTGTGTTTGACTGGCTTACTGAGGCCCACCACAGAAGACATGGAATGAGCGGTATGGTTGCCTGTAGATTGTTGCTGTGTTGAGACCATAAGCTTTTTAGGTACCACTGAAGCTTTCTCATGTGTAGTCTTGCCAGTGGAACCAGGAGAATACAGGATGCCATGTAACCCAGGGCCTGTAGGAATCTCCTTGCAGTCATCTGGGTGAGCTTTGCTAAACTTTTGAAGTAATGAGTTAACTTCTTTTGCTTGTCTTCTGTCAGGTAAACCATTTGAGAGACTGTCTAGTTTGGCTCCTAAGAAGGTTATTTGCTAGGATGGCTGAAGTCTTGACTTTTGAAAGTTGACTGTGTATCCCAGAGCCTGAAGCAATTGTATGACATAATTCAAGTTTTTTGTCAAAATTAGTTCGTCGTCCGCTTGTATGAGGCAGTCGTCCAGGTACGGGTAGATTTGAATCCCCTGGAGCCTGCAATGAGCAATTACTGAAGCCAGGCATTTCGTGAATACTCTGGGCGCAGTAGATAAGCCAAATGGCAATGCTGAGAATTGATAATGCTCTGGCCCTGCAAGAAATCTGAGGCATCTTCTGCAGCTGTGTCTGATGAGGACATGCAGGTATGCCTCCTTGAGGTCCAGAGTAATCAGCCAAGACCCCTTGCCCAGCATGGGAAGGAGTTGATGTAGAGTCAGCATTTTGAACTTTGGTACTATGAGAAAAGTGTTTAAAGCGGACAAGTCCAGTATTGGTCTCCATTGAGTTTCTTTTCTTGGAACAAGGAACAGTCTTGAGTAAAACCCCTGGCCTTGTTCTTGCTGTGGAACTTTTTCTATTGCTTTGATCTGAGCAAGCAGAGAAATTTGATTGATAGCCTCTGCCCTCCGATTTTGTGGAAGGTTTGGCATGCCTTGTTTTCTTGGCAAGGTATGAAAATGGAATCTGTAACCGTGGTCTATAATGTCCAAAATCCATTTGTCCTTTGTCAGTTTGTGCCAATTGTTTGAAAACAGAGATAATTTTCCGCCCAAAGGAGCTTCTGCTTGCTCTTTGGTCAGCGGAACTAGAGGAAAGTCACCGAGATTGTCCCTGTGGGGCAGGAGAAACCCGTGTGTCACTTCTTTGGTTTGCTGGTTGCCACTGTCGTCCCCTGTAGGATCCTCTGTATTGTCCTCTTCCTCGGCCACGCCTGTTTTTGCCCCTTTGAAATCTTTCAGGATTAGAAAAGGACCAGTTCTTAGAAGGCCAATTCCTGCTGAATCTGGGTGGCTGAACCTGGAGGAAATCTTTTACTGTCTGAACTGACTTGGCTTTTTCCTCAATGGACTTTAACACATCTTTAGCATTAGCACCAAAGAGTTTGTTCTTTTCCAAAGGTGCATCAAGAAGTTTTGCCTTAACATGATCTGGTAAAGGTTGTTCTTTTAGCCATGCATGTCTACGAATGACCGCCCCTGTCATAGCTGCCCTACATGAAGCTTCCAATGCATCATATCCACACTGCAGAAAGTGATTGCTAACTTGCTGAGAGTTATGCACGGCCTCCTGCAAAGACTTCCTATCTAAAGGTTCAGGAGAGGCCAAAGTTTTCTGTAAATCATCTAACAGGAAATCCTGATATTGAAACATATGAAAGAGACAATTGAAAAGATAAAGTAGTGGAGGTGTAAACCTTCTTCCCCCATCTCTCTAAGGATCTTGCTTCCCTGTTGGAAGGCAAAGGGTTTTTGGAGGTGGTAGCTGAAACCCCTTTAGGCCCCTGAGAAATTGTTTCTAAATCAACAGCATGGGCCCTAAAGAAATGAGAATGGGTTTCTGGGACCCTATAGTATCTGTCAGGCTTGACAGGAGCAGGAGGAAGAGCATCAGGGGTAACACTGGAGTCAGAGTATAAATCATCCAAAACATCAAGCACAGGAGGTATAGCTAAGGCTCTGTGTTGTGGCTTTTTAAGGAAGGTTCGAAGGCGCTTTCTGGAATCTGAATATTCCTGGCCCTGCCACTTAAAATGTTCCCTCATGGAATGCAGAACTTCCCCAAAAGAAATATCCTCAGGAGGAGAGGCTGAGGGGATGGAGTCCTCCGCATCTGAATCCTCATAGGTCTGGAAGGGCTCTTCCTGGCTTTCGGAGTGAACAGAGTCCTCAGAATCTTCATCTGAAGGAAGAGGGTCAGAGGGTTCAGCCCTGGGCCTCTTATCAGGAGGAGGCTGGGATCCTCTCTCAGGATGGGCCTGGAAACCTCTGATCATAGAAATTAAATCAGCGGCCATAGTCATGATTTGAGTTTCAGGAGTAGGATGAGGCAAGGTTTTAGCAGTAAGATGCTTGGACTTGCTGGCTGCCTTAGCACGTGTGTAGGCCTTGATAGACATGGACATGGGAGGCCTAGCAGCTCCACGTGCAGGAGTGACCTTATCAACAACAATGGTCTCGGGCATTTCCTCGATTTCAGTATCCGGGGGAAAGTCAATAAGTGGCGGAGTGGCCTCCGGTGTCGGAGGTATCGGTAATGCGGTGTCTTCGGATCGGAGCAGTGGAATAACCGCCTCAGAGGAAACCGGAGCACTCGCGGTTTGTTTTGGCATGGTGTCGGAGGAAGACGCGGGCCAAGGATGTCGGTCCCGGTCTTTTCGTTTCTTAGGAGTCTGCGTTGTCGGTAGTTCCGACGGCATTGTATAATCAAATTTTTCGCCAAAAAAGACTTCAGCGAACTCCGCCCGGCACCTGAGAGTGCGCTTATTGAAGCTAGCACAGGCGGCACAGGCTGAGACGTCGTGGTCTGGGCCAAGGCAAGGGAGGCAGTAAGAGTGGAAATCCTTATGAGGTATTTGTTTACCACAAGACAAACAATTATTTACCTTTTCAGTAATTTCTGACATCGGCTGAGGCAAGAAAAGGTCCCCAACGGGGTACTTAGCTTTTTTGATGACTTCGGTTTCGAAGAATACAGGAGCTGACCGACCGGCACTTGCGAACTGCTTCTGCTTCGGGCACCGCGCGGCAAGAAAGACTGAAGATGGCGTCAGCTGATGCTTATATACTCCAGCCGCTCTGACATCGGAGAGAAATGCGACATCAGCCGACGTCAGACCCAGACTTTGGAATCCGGCCGACCGAGGGCTGCCTGAGGCAGGACAACCCATATGTTATGACTGCAGTTGCATTCTTGAAGGACATCTTGTTTTTGTGCCTCTGCCCATTGATTGTGGCAGGTTTGGCATACCTCTGCCTTTGGCAGGGTGTGAAAGTGGAACCTGTAGCCCTGGGACAGTATATTCAATACCCATTTGTCCTAGGTGATCATTTGCCAATTTTGAAAGAAAAGTGCTAGTTTTCCCCCTGAGGGGGCTGGAAAAAGAGAAGTGCTTGGTGCTGGCAGAGGCAAGTCATTGGGACTGTTTCCTGTATGGCTGTGCTTTGTCTTCTCCACTTTTGGAGGTAGAAGCGGCCCACTGTTTAGGCCTGTATGAGCCCCGGGGCTGGGATCTGCCTCTGGGACGTCTGTATCTGCCTCTTTGTGGCCTGTCCGACACTGGAAAGGACCAATTCTTTGTAAGCCTGTTCCTGCTAAATCCTGGTGGCTGAATCTGTAAAAAATACTTCACTGTTTGCATAGATTTCGCTTTGTCCTTCATTTTCTTCAAAACCTCCTCTGCTTTAACAACAAATATCATGCTGTAATGGAGCATCTAATAATTTTGCTTTAACATGATCAGGCAGATTTTTGTTCCTTTAACCAAGCATGCCTCCTAATGACAGAACCCGTAACTGCAGCCCTGCAGGAGGCCTCAAGAGAATCAAAACCACATTGCAAAGTATGCTTTCCCACTTGTTCAGTTGCATGCAATAAATCCTGCATTTCCTTATTTTCTGCACAATCAGAATGACATTAAGTATTGCTGATATTTAATCATATGAAGTTGACAATTTAGAGCCCTCACAGCCAAAGTAGAAGTGTAAACCTTTTTCCCCCATTTGTCTAGTGCCCTTGAATCCCTGTCAGAAGGGATAGGGTTTTTTGCAGTAGCAGCCTTAACCCCTTTGGGACCCTGAGAAATAGTTTCTGGGTCAGCAGCAAGGTTTTTAAAGAAATTTATTTGAATCTGGAACCCTGTAGTATCTGTCTGGTTTAACAGGAGCTGGAGGTAAGGAGTCAGGAGATAGGCCGGACTCTGAAAATACATCTACAATGTCTAGCAAAGGGGGGAATAGTAAAATAGCAAGAGGCCTGTGCTGAGGAAGTAAAAGAAAATCTCTAAGCCTTTTCTTTGATTCTGAGCAATCTTGGCTCTCCCAGTGGAAGTGCTCCCTCATGGTATGCAGGGTTTCCCCAAAAGAATAATCCTCAGGAGGAGAGGCTGAAGGAATGGTTTCTTCAGCATCAGAATCCTCATAGGGAGGAAGAGAGTATTCCTGTACAGAAGATGAGTCAGAGGAAATGGAAACCTGATCTGAAGAGTCATAGTCTGTCTCTTGCCTAGGCCTCTTATCAGGAAGGGGATGGGAACCCCTGATCAAGGTAATAAGGTCTTCAGCCATTTTGAGCATCTGTTTCTTAGGCATGGAAGTTTGTCCTGGAGAATGCTTACTTGTTTCTTTGTCTTTAAAGCTGTTTTAGTCTGCTTTAGAAGATGAAGTAATCTTTACATATAGCTGTGTAGGTCTGAAAACACCCTCAGAAGCCGAAGCCTGCTCAGCGGCTCCGGACCCATCTGAGGGAATGATTTTTGAGTGCCCAATACCTTGAGTATCCAGAGGCCTAGCTGGCTCCACGTGGGAGTAGTCAGCGGCCTGTGGCTCTGAGGTAGCGGGCGTCAGGGGCTGCGAAAGCACCTCACTGAGAACTGGCGAACCGGCGACTGGCTTAGCGGAAGTCTCGTCGGTTTTGGATCTCGGATGCATGTCCTCTTTAACCTTGCGTTTTTTAGAAACTCCGGTTGTCGGATGTTCCGACGGCATTATATAATTGAATTTTCGGCCAAAGTAATGAAAAGCAAAATCAAACAGATGCTTAATAGTGCGTTGGTTGAATCTAGCACAAAACAGACAGCTAGCAACGTTATGATCAGGGCTTAAGCAAGGAATAGAGTAAGAATGAAAATCCTTAAGAGGTATTTGCTTCCCACAAGAAATAACAATTAACTTTTTCGGACATCGGTCTGGAGCAAAAAAAAGTTTCCCCAACGGGGTACTTAGCTTTAATGAAGACTTCGGATCTGAAATTAGTCTGTGAAAATCTCAGGAGTCGGCCGACTGGCACTTGCGAACTGCTTTTGCTTTGGGCACCGCGCGGCAAGAAAGACCGAAGAAAATGGCGTCGGCTGCATCTTTTATACCCCTGGCGCACTGACGTCTGGGAAGAGGTAACTGCAACAGACGCCGGACCTAAACTTTGGAATTCTGGCAGACTGCGGGTAGCCTGCCAGCAGGATAACCCAACATTAATGACTGCAACAGTGAAACACGATGAATATCCCTGTGATTGGTATCTAGAGCCTTTTGAGCACCTGGATTTGCCTTGAGAGGCTCTGTTGGACACAGGAAAGGACCAATTTTTAGTAGGCCAGTGCCTACTGAATCTGGGTGGCTGCATTGTAAGAAATCTTTTACAGTTTGCATAGATTTTGCTTCGTCTTCCATTTTCTTTAAAACCTCTTCTGCCTTATTACCAGAGTTATCATGCTATAAAGGGGCATCCAACAATTTAGCTTTAACATGATCAGGCAGATTTTGCTCCTTGAGCCAGGCATGCCTTCTAATCGCAGATCCAGTAACTGCGGCCCTGCAAGAGGCCTCCAAGGAATCAAAACCACATTGCAAAGTATGCTTTCCAACCTGTTCTGCTGCATGTAACAATTCCTGCAATTTTCCACACAATCAGAAATCAACATAATTTTTCTGTTTCAATAAGCCCATAACATGCTGTTGATATTTAAGCATATGAAACTGGCAGTTTATGGCCCTATTTGCCAAGGTTGCAGACGTATAAACCTTCTTTCCAGTGCCCTGGAATCTCTATCAGAGGGGGTAGGATTTTTGGCTGTAGAGGCCTTTACACCTTTGGGACCCTGTGAGATAGTTTCAGGATCAACAGCAGGATTTTTGAATAGAATTTTGTGGGAGTCAGGAACCCTGTAATATCTGTCTGGCTTACTAGGATCCGGAGGTAGGGAATCAGGAGCCATGCTTGACTCTGAAAACACATCAACAATGTCTAATACAGGAGGTATAGTCAAAGGCCTATGCTGAGAAAGAAGGAAATCCCTAAATCTCTCTCTTGATTCAGAGAAATTCTAACCCTCCCACTGAAAATGTTCCCTTAAAGTATGCAAGGTTTCTCCAAAAGAAAAACCATCAGGAGGAGATGCAGATGGGATGGCTTCGTTTGCATCTGAATCCTCATAGGGTGGTATAGAAAAATTCCTGATCAGAAGAGGAATCGGAAGAAATAGAAACCGGATCTGAAGATTCATAATCAGCGTCTTGCGTAGGCCTCTTAGCAGGGGGGGGGGGGTTGGGAACCCCTGATCAAGGTAATTAAGACCTCAGCCATTTTGATCATCTGGTTTTAGGCATAGGGGCCTGAGCACGTGGCTCATGCGTCAGATTTTTAGTCTTAGTAGTAGTTTTTGAAGTTGTATAAATGTTGAGGCCTGAAAACACCCTCAGAAGCCGGTGCCTGCTCAGATGCTCCAGACCTATCCGAGGGAGAGACATCCGCGGGTTCAATATTCTGAGAATCTCACGGCATACCAGACTCCGCATGGGTCTCGGTAGAGGCCTGCGACTCAAAAGTAGCGGGCATCAGGGACTGCGAAAGCACCTCACTGAGTATCGGCGAACGGCTTTGGAGAAGCTTAGTCTGTTTTGGGCCTTGATGGTCTCTCTTTTTCTTTGCGTTTTTTGTGAACGTCAGTATTCGGATTGCTATCCGACAACATTTCAGGGTGAATCTGGATCCAAAATATTTTGAAGCAAAAATATACCGATGCTTAGTGCGTTGGTTAAATCAAGCAGAAAACCGACAGCAAGGCACATTATGATCTGGACAGAGGCAAGGAATACAGTACAAATGAAAATCCTTATGAGGTATTTGCTTCCCACAAGTAATGCAATTATTAACTTTTACTGACAAAGGTAAGGTGCAAGAAATGTTTCCCCAACAGGGTACTTGGCTTTAATTGATGACTTCGGTTCTGAAACTCTAATGCGAAAATTTCAGGAGTCTGCCGACCGGCACTTGTGAACTGCTTCTGCTTCGGGGACAGTGCGGCAAGAAAGACTGAAGAAAATGGTGTCGGCTGCATGTTTTATACCCTCTGACGACCTGACGTCATGGAAGAGGAGACCACAATTGACGCAGGACCCAAGACTTTGTTATTCAGGCTTACTGAGGGCAACCTGCCAGCAGATTACCCAAATGTAATGACTGCAAAAGTGAAACACGAAGATCATCTGTGGTCTTTCCAGTTGCTGCGGGTATCTTGTAAGGTGCATTCCAAATGGGGCATTGTACTCTATGACGGGTCATACATATACAGTCAGGGGTATAAAGCATGCAGCCCACGCCATTACATCAGTTTTTCTTGCTACAGATGTCAAGTGCCCCCATAATGGGAAGCAATTATATTCAAGGTTACACCTCCAACAAAAAGCAAATGCACCAAAAAGATTTAAGCACAGTAAACAAGAATAGAGGTACAGTCAATAGAAGTCAGGGTGCTGGAGGGAGGGTAACCAGGACTACAACAGTGAATACACTCGAAGATCTACATTTATGCTAAGTGTACTCAACTGTACTATGTTCTTTGTGTTTCACTGGTGCAGTCATCACATTTGGGTAGATTCCCAAAGCTAAGGATGGGAGGAGGTAATAGGGTCATAGGTTGGTACCAGGCTATCGGCCCTAGGGCCTATACAAGTCTAGCCATAACAATTCCTTGGCTATTTCTTCCCACACTATTTACTTTCCTGAATCCCTGTCTAGCAGGTCGACTGACGTGATCCCCGGGGTGAATTTCCTTTCTCCCATCCAATCATCAAGGTTCCTTTTGAAGAGGGCCAAAGTGGCGCTCTGCTTGACATGTATGGGCAGTCTATTCTAGAGTCTGGGGAGTCTCTGGGTCTGGAACCTATCCCTCCAGCATGTTTTGTTTATTGTGATGACAAGACAGATCCCTGGAGCGTGTGGCTTTGAGGGATTGGGCTTTCTTTAAGTGTAGCATGTCCAACAGCTCTGGGTTTGAGATGACCTTGTATGTTAAGCAGAGATCGCCTCGAAACAGACTATATGAGACAGAGTATAGCTGGAGTTTAAGGCGGTCAGCATAGGGCATCTGCTTTAGGCCTGTGATTCTTTTAGTGAGGTATTTCTGAGACCTTTCCAGTTGTTGCAGATGTTTTGAGAGGTACATACTAAATGGGGCGTTGTATTCTATAATGGGTCTAATGAGGGTTGAGTACAGTGGGACAATGACCTTTTTTCTGGATGAAAAGCCCTTAGTGATGAGGTGCGCCACATAGAAGGATTTCCTGACTGTTGTGGCGATGTGGTTATTGAAGGTGAGACCACTGTCCACCTTTGTCCCTAAGTCTCTTATCACACTTTCGGTGTTTAGTGTACTGCTACCTATGTGATAATTCACAGGTACATGTTTCTTCCCAAAGGGGATAGCTATAAATTTCTTGGCATTGAGCCCATGGCTCTGGCACCATGGATCTGTTTCTGTAAGGCCCTTTTGTAGAGTATTCACATCATTTGGGGATTCAATAATGGCTCCCAGTTTGATTAAGATAGCATTAAGACCAGCTAGAAGGCCCTGCAAGACTGCAGTGGCAAAACCAGCTCTGGATTTACAAAAAAATGGCAAGTGGTAATGCTTGGTGAAGGTATGTACATAAAGTACAGTTTTGTACCTACCATAAATGTAGATGTCCGAACTGGATAGCATCTGCAGTCATAACAACTGGGTTGTCCTGTCGTCAGGCAGCCCTTCAGTCGGCCGGATTCCAAAGTCCGGGTCCGGCTTCGGCTGATGTCGCACTTCACCCGACGTCATCTCTGTTGGTCTTCGGGTATAAAGGCATCAGCCGACGCCATTTTCCTCAGTGTTTCTTGCCCCAGATGCCAGTAGCCCTCTTGAAGGCTAAAATTTTGGATAGATGCCAATGTTTCCAAAAAGATAGAGGTAAACACAAACATAAGCATGTATGTACATATATACAAACAAATACACCATAAAGACTCCCCCACCAGCTAGCTATTAGGAGGGTAAACACCCTAGGAGTACCACAGAGGGGAAGGAGGGAGGGTAATCCTGACTGCAGATGCTATCCAGTTCGGACATCTACATTTATGGTAGGTACAAAACTGTACTATGTCCTTCATGGATGCATCTGCAGTCATAACAACTGGGTAGAATACCATAGCCAACTAGGGAGGAGGATAAAAGTAAATTATGGTGTGTTTAGGATCCCTTGCAGTACAGCAGTGGCAAACCCTGCTCGGGATCTGGAATATAGAGGCAAATTATAATGCTTGGCAAATGTATGCACGGAGGTCCAAGTAGCCGCCTCAATAATGTCTTTGGTTGCCACTCCTCGTAAGAAGGCTGTGGTAGTGGCTGTTGCCCTTGTAGAATGAGGTCTTATGTTCTGTGGAATTGGTTTTCCATGGAAGGAGTAACAGAATCGTATGCAATTTCCTATCCATTTGGAGATTGTCTGTTTGGAAATAGCTTTTCCTTCCCTTCCTGTTGCATAGGCTACAAAAAGTTGGTCAGTCTTTCTGCTATTTTTTGTTCTGTCCAAGTAGTAGCGTAGCTGTCTATGTACATCCAAGGTATGCAGTATTCTTTCCCCTCTGTTTTGTGGGTTGGGAAAGAAGGTAGGTAGGTGGATTGCCTGGTTTAAAGACACTCTGGATACCACCTTAGGCATAAATGTAGGATTTGTCCTCATGGACACACTATCTTGGTGGAAGATTAGGAAGGGTTGCACCGCCATTAAGGCCTGTAGTTCTGAAACCCTCCTTGCTGAAGTAATTGCCAGTAGGAAAGCAGTTTTCCATGACAGGTGTTGTAGGTCTGCTGTTGCTGCTGGTTCAAAGGGTGATAGTGTCAACTTTTCTAGCACAAAGTTTAAGTCCCAAGCTGGTAATGGTGGTTTCCTTGGAGGTTTTACATTCTTGATTCCTCTGAGGAACTGCCTGAGCAAAGGGTGCGAAAAAACAGGTGGATCAAAGCTGTATTCTGCTGAAATAGCTGATGCATGTATCTTGATGGAGGAGTAGGACAGGCCTGAATGAAGAAGTTCGGCCAGGTACTCCAGAATGTTAGGCATATCTATGTTTGACATCTTTTCCTCTTTCAGTACTCCAAATGACAAACCTTTTCCATTTTCCAGCATAGTTCCTTCTTGTTGAAGGTCTGCGTGCTTCAAGAATAATGTCTAACTCTTTGGGAAAGTTCTGGGTTAGCTGCTGCTATGTGATGTTCCATGCAGTCAGTTGCAACGTTTTTAGGTTTGGATGCATGATGCTGTAGTTGTTCTGAGTTAACATCAAAGGCATCAGGGAATTGGCCACATATTGTTCGAGACATGCTCCTCAGTAGTGGGTACCAGTGTTGTCTTGGCCAGTTTGGAGCTATCAGGATTATCCTTGGACGTTCTTCCTTGATTTTTAGTAGTACTTTGTGTATCAAGGGAAGAGGTGGGAATGCATATGCTGTTAGGCCTTTCCAGCTGAAGGAGAGCGAATCCACTTTCCATGCTAGTGGGTGGAATGTCCTTGTGCAGAATTTTTTGAGCTGGTGATTGAGAGGTGATGCGAATAGATCTATCTGAGGCATTCCCCATTTCTTTGAGATGGTCTTGAAGATGTCCGGGTGCAGCTTCCATTCGTGGGCATCCGAAGTGGTTCTGCTTAGTATGTCTGCTAGAGTATTTTCTTTTCCCGGTACAAATATTGCCTGTAACTGGATGTTGTAGCAGAGTGCCAGGGTCCACAGCTCCAAAGTCATTCTGCATAGGGGGTATGAATGAGTGCCCCCCTGTTTGTTGATGTACCACATGACTGTGGTGTTGTCTGTCCTTATCATCAACTGGCCCTCTGAGAAATGGTTTGAACTTTTGGATTGCCAGTTTTACTGCCAGCATTTCTTTTAGGTTGATGTGCAGGTGAAGTTGATCCTGTGTCCAGAGTCCTTGCACGCATTTGTCCAGCATGTGGGACCCCCATCCTAGGTCTGAAGAGTCTGTTGTGATGGTCTGGCTTGCTTGACATCTGCGAAAGGGTAGGCCTGGGTTTGACTGGCATGCCTGAGCCCACCATAGGAACTCCTGTTTTAAGCATGGAATTAGTGGGATTTCTGTTTCCAGGCTGTGTCTGTGTTGGGACCATAAATTCTTTAGGTACCACTGTAGTTTTCTCATATGTAGTCTGGCAAATGGGACCAAGATTATGCATGATGCCATGAAGCCCAAGGCCTGCAGTACTTTTCTTGCTGTTAACTTGTTCAGTTTTGTTAGTGCCAAGAAGTAAAGAGGGAGTTCTTTTTGTTTTTCTGTAGTTAGGAATGCCATTTGTTTTACTGTGTCCAATTCCGCGCCCAAGAAAGTCCTTGTTTGGGATGGTATCAGCCTTGATTTTTGTAAATTGACTGTGTATCCCAGTGCTTGTAGCAAGTAAATGACCCTTTGTAAATCTGTTGTCAGCTTGCTTTTGTTGTCCCCTTGTAGTAGGCAGTCGTCCAGGTATGGGTAAATTTGAATTCCCTGTAGTCTGCAATGGGCGATTACTGATGCCAGGCATTTTGTGAATACTCTGGGCGCAGTAGATAAGCCAAAGGGCAATGCTGAGAATTGATAGTGCTCTGATCCTGCAAGAAATCTGAGGTATCTTCTGCAGATTGGTCGAATGGGGACGTGCAGGTATGCCTCCTTGAGATCTAGAGTTACCAGCCAACACTCCTTGCCCAGCATGGGAAGAAGTTGCTGTAGGGTCAGCATTTTGAATTTTGGGACAATGATGTATGTATTTAAGGTGGACAGGTCGAGAATTGGTCTCCAACTTTTTTCCTTTCTTGGAACTAGAAATAGTCTGGAGTAGAACCCCTTTCCTTGCTCTGCTGTTGGCACTCTTTCCACAGCTCTCATGTTTGCTAACTCCATTATCTGTTGTAGAGCCTCTGTTTTTTTATTTGGAGGTAGATTTGGCATTCCTCTTTTGACTGGTAAAGTGTGGAAGTGGAAGCCGTAGCCTTGATCTATGGTTTGTAAAATCCACTTGTCTTTTGTTATGTAGTGCCAGTTCTTTGAAAATAAGGTTAACTTTCCGCCTAAAGGAGCTGCTATTTGTTCCCTGGTAGGCGGATTTAGCGTTAAGTCACTGTGGTTGTGTTGATGTAGTGGCAGTGGTTGTGTCTGTGCCTCTGTTGTTACCTTGCCACTGTCGTCCTCTGTAGGCACCTCCTCTGGATTGGTTTCTGCCTCTGGAACGTCTATTCCTGCCCCTTTGAGATCTTGTGGAGTCAGGAAAGGACCAATTTTTGGCAGGCCAGTTCCTGCTAAACCTTGGGGTTGAACCTGCAAGAAATCTTTAACCGTTTGGACAGATTTTGCCTTTTCTTCCATTTTCTTCATAACCTGCTGGGCAGGTGTACCAAACAAACTTGTCTTATCCATAGGAGCATCTAGCAACTTAGCTTTAACATGATCCGGTAAAGCTTGCTCCTTTAGCCATGCATGCCTTCTTATCACTGTGCCAGTCATGGCTGATCTAAATGAAGCCTCCAGTGCATCATAGCCACATTTTAAGGAATGGTTACTAACCTGTTGTATGTTATTTACCATTTCTAATACATATTTCTTATCAAGAGATTCATCAGTGGTTAGCTTTTTAGTTAATTGATCAAGCATAAACTCTTGGTATTGTATCATGTGAAACTGACAGTTTAAAGCTCTAGCTGAGAGAGTAGCTGAAGTGTAGACCTTTTACCCCATCTGTCTAATGACCTTGCTTCCCTTTCAGAAGGAATAGGGTTTTTAGCTATGGTCGCGAATACTGCCTTGGGGGCCTGGGATATAGTTTCGGGTCTGCAAGTGGAGCCTTGTAAAGGTGGTGATGAGTATCTGGCACCCTGTAAAATCTGTCTGGTTTGGCAGGGGCTGGGGGTAAAGAATCTGGAGCGGAGCAGACATCATTGAAAGCATCATCCACCACAGAGAGAACAGGAGGTATAGCTAAGGGCCTGTGCTGTGGAAGGTGCAGAAAGGTCCTAAGTCTTTTTCTGGAGTCTGAAAAATCCTGTTGCTGCCATTGGAACTGCTCTCGCATGGCATGTAAGGTTTCCCCAAAGGAGAATTCTTCTGGTGGGGAAGCAGCAGGAATGGATTCTTCAGCATCAGAATCTTCAAAATTGGAGAAAAGAGCCTCTGGCTGGTCAGTTATGTCTGATTCATCAGCAGAATCATCAGAGGACACTGGCTCAGGGGGCTCTGCCCTAGGTCTCTTCTCTGGGGGCTGAGAGGCCCTGTCTGGGTGAGATTGAGATCCTCTAATTAATGAAATTAAATCTTCTGCCAAAGTAAGCATTTGAGAACTAGAAGAGGGCCTGGTAGTGGGGGGTTTAACAGGCACTGTTTTAGTAGTCTTGGCTGCTTTAGCCCTGGCAAAAGCCTTAATGGACATGGCTGCTGGAGGCCTAGCTGCACCACGTGCTGGGGTAGAGACATCCAAGGGAATGGTGTCTGATAAGTCAGTGGCAACCACCATAGTGGATAAAATTTCTGAGGCCGATTCAAGAGTGGTAGCAGGGGCCTCAGTTGTAGAGATAGATTCAGCTGTACTTTGAGCAGTTTTCTCGGTTTCGGCCGAAACCGAGACACTCGCGGCTTGCTTAACCGTGGTTTCGGCCGAAACCGCGGACCGCAAGTTTCGGTCTTTATCTTTGCGTTTTTTGGCAGATTGGGTAGTCGGAGGATCCGACGACAATGTCGTGGGCTGGGCCTAAACAAGGCAGACAATGAGAGTGGAAATCTTTATGAGGTATTTGTTTCCCACAGGTTAAACAATTATTAACTTTTTCTGACATCGGCTGAGGCAAGAAAGGTTCCCCAACGGGGTACTTAGCTTTAGAAGTCTTCGAAGTAGTATTCGGTAGAAGTAATCTCTGGATCCGACCGACACTTGCGAACAGCTTCTGCTTCGGGTGCCACGCGGCAAGAAAGACTGAGGAAAATGGCGTCGGCTGATGCCTTTATACCCGAAGACCAACAGAGATGACGTCGGGTGAAGTGCGACATCAGCCGAAGCCGGACCCGGACTTTGGAATCCGGCCGACTGAAGGGCTGCCTGACGACAGGACAACCCAGTTGTTATGACTGCAGATGCATCCATGAAGGACATCTCCAAGTAGCAGCTTGTAGGATTGTCCCTGGCAAGAACACTTCTGAGAAAGGCTGTAGAGGTAGATGCAGCCCTGGTAGAATGTGGTTTATTCCCCTGTGGGATAGGCTTTCCGTGGTGCTTATAGCAGAAATTAATGCAATGGCATATCCACTTAGAAATGGGTTGCTTTGAAATGGCCTTCCCCTCTGCCCCTGCAGCAAATGCAACCAGCAGCTGTTCAGATTTCCTGAGAGGTTTAGTCCTGTCCAAGTAAATCCAAGTTGTCTGTGTACGTCCAATGAGTGCAGTATTCGATCCCCCTTGTTCTGTGGATTAAAAAAGGTTGGCAAATGAATGGACTGATTAAGGGCCACAATGGATACCACCTTGGGCATGAAGGAGGGATTGGTCCTGAGGGACACCCTGTCCGCATGAAAGATGATTAAAGGCTCCACTGCCATGAGGGCCTGTAATTCAGACACTCTTCTTGTTGAAGTGATGGCTAGAAGGAAGGCTGTTTTCCAAGAAAGGAATTTCAACTCTGCATTTGCAGCTGGCTCAAAGGGAGGTAGAGTGAGTTTTTCCAATACAAAGTTGAGGTCCCAGGCTGCAGTGGGGCTCTCCTGGGGGTGTCAAGTTTTTGGCCCCCCAGACGAACTGCTTCAACAGTGGATGAGAGAAGGGGGTGGTTCTTTATTGTAATGAGCTGAAATGGCTGAGGCATGAATATCGATGGAGGAAAAGGAAAGGCCCTTGTGAAGCATCCCAGTTAAGTTTTGAAGAATCTGAGGTAAATTGGGTGCTGCTGTGCCCATCCCCGGAGTTTGGCTCCAGGAACAGAAACTTTTCATTTTTCAGCATAGGATTTTCTAGTACTAGGGACTCCCTGCCTCTAGAATGACATCCTTCACTTGTTTACTGAGGGAAGGTAACTGAGAGATAAGGTAATTAGTCAGGCTGCCAGGTTCAAAATTTGAAGCTGTGGGTGCAGAATTTGGCCGTCCTGCTGGGACAGCAGGGTAGGGTTCTGAGGAAAGTGCCATGGTGCCAGCAGTGACACTGCGCAAGAGGGGGTACCACTGTTGGCGTGGCCAGTCTGATGCAATCAGTATTGTCCTTGGTTTGCCTGTTTGATCTTTATTAGTACCTTGGAGAGGAGAGGCACAGGGAAAAGGCATAAACTGATGGTTTTTTCCGGGTGAAGGACAGGGCATCCACTTTCCAAGCTTGTTTGTGGGGAGTCCTTATGCAGAACTTGTCCAACTGGTAGTTCTGGGGAGAGGCAAACAGGTCTATCCCTGGGCTCCCCCATTTGTTTCTCATAATGTTGAATATCTTTGGTTCCAGTTTCCACTCATGTGGGTCCATGAGAATTCTGCTTAGGTCGTCTGCCAGTGTATTTAGATTTCCTGGCAGGAATTGAGCCTGTAGGTGCACTTGGTAGCTCAAAGATGTGTTCCACAGAGCCACGGCTAGTCTGCAGAGAGGGTATGAGTGGGTTCCTCCCTGCTTATTTATGTACCACATAATAGTGGTGTTGTCTGTCTTTACCAATAATTGTCCTGGAAGAACGTGGTCCTTGAAGACTATCAGCGCATTCTGTACAGCTAACATTTCTTTCTGACTGATATGCAGGCACATTTGACTTGGGTTCCATTTGCCCTGAATGCACTTCCCTGCCAAGTGAGCCCCCATGCAGAGTCTGATGCGTCTGCAATTAGGGTTTGGGCGGCAGGGGGTAGAGTGAATGGCAGTCCCTTGTTTTGGTGGCAGGCCTGTGCCCACCAAAGGAACTATCTGTAAACAAGGTATAGGAATCACTGACTCTAGATCCTGAGAATGTTAACACCATAGGCTTTTCAGACACCACTGTAGTTTCCTCACATGCAGTCTTGCATATGGAATTAGACTGCAGGAGGCCATGAACCTCAGGGCTTTGCAGTATTTTCCTTGCAGACAGCTGGGTCTTTTTGGCCAGTAGTTTGGAGTAGGCTGTCAAATTAACTTGTTTCTCTGGCGTGAGGTAGGCCATCTGGGAAGTTGTATTCAAGCTTATTCCCAGGAATACAATTTGCTGGCAGGGTACAAGATGGGATTTCATTTAGTTTATGGTGCACCCTAGAGAAGTTAGTAGCTTCTTTACAAATGCCAGATGATTCAACAGTATGTCCTGGCTTTCTGCCTGAATTTGACAATTGTCCAGCTATGGGTATATCTGAATATTTCTTTGCCTGCAAAAAGCAATGACTGGAGCTAGGCACTTTGTAAATACCCTGGGCGCAGTAGATAAGCGAAAGGGCAGTGCAGAAAACTGATAGTGCATGAAGCCTACTTTGAAGCATACATATCTTCTTGAAGATTCCCTTATTGGGATGTGCAGGTAGGCTTCCTTTAAATCCAGTGTTGCCAACCAGGCATCTTTGCCTAGCACAGGAAGCAGCTGATGAAGAGTCACCATTTTGGGATTACCAAAAATGTGTTTAGGATAGACAGGTCCAGGATAGGATGCCAGGAATGGTCTTTTCTGGGAACCAGAAAAAGTATTTAGTAGAAACCTTGTCCCCATTCTTCTTCTGGGACAGGTTGAACAGCCCTGATGCTTAAAAGAGAGAAAACTTGGTTTTGAGCCTCTGCCCATTGATTTGGTGGTAGATTTGGCCAACCATTTGGGGTTGGTAAGGAGTGGAAGTGGAATCTGTAACCTTGGGAAACTATATTTAAAACCCATTTGTCCTGGGTAATGAGTTCCCAATATTTTACCTGCAGAGCAATATTGTCCCCCTAAAGGAAGTCATTTAAGCAGGGCTTGGAAGGTTTAAAGTTAGGTAATTGAGACAGTTTTTACCACTGGGGGGGGGGGGTCTTACTAATTCCTGCCTTGAAGTGGGAGCCCCCCCCACTGCTTAGTCCTGTGAGTCCTTTGGGACTGCGGCCTGGGTGCTCTGCTGGTTCTGGGTTTGGACTGAGAAGGCCTGGAAGAGGCAGGGAAGGACCAATTCTTAGAGGGCCAATGCCTACTAAATCTGGGAGACTTGACTTGCAGGAAATCTTTAAAAGTTTGCATAGATTTAGCTTTTTCCTCCATCTTTTTAATTACTTCTTCTGCTTTGTTGCCAAACAGGCAGTCCTGGTTTAAGGAAGCATCCAGCAACTTAGCCTTAACATGACCTGGCAAAGATTGCTCCTTAAGCCAAGCATGCTTTCTAAGTACAGACCCAGTGACAGCATCCCTGCAAGATACCTCTAATGAATCAAAACCACATTGCAAAGTATAGGTTCATAGGTAAGTACCAGGTTATCTGCCCAAGGGCATTTATAAGCCTAGCCAGAATGTGTTGGCTTTCGCCACCTCCTTAGATTACCTCCCTGTGCCTCTGTCCAAGCAGAGCCATTAGTTCCCTGCGCCACTGTCTAGCAGACCCACTGCAGTGATCCCCGGGGTAAATTTTCTGTTTCTCATCCACCCGTTAAGGTTTCTCTTGAAGAGAGTTAGTGAAGGGCTCTGCCTGATGTATACTGGAATCCTGTTCCAAAGCATGGGGAGTCTCTGGGACAGGAATCTAACCCTCCAGCATGTCCTATTTATAGTTGTGGTGAGGTTTAGATCTCTAGAGTGTGTGGCTCTCTGGGATTTGTTTTTTTTTTTTAGGTGGAGCATGTCCATCAATTCTGGGTTGTACATGGCCTTGTATGTCAGGCAGAGATCACCTCTGAGTAAGAGGTATGCAACGAAGTACAGCTGGAGTTTGAGTCGGGCTGCATAGGGCATCTGTTTGAGCCCAGTAATCCTCTTGGTGAGGTACTTTTGTGGTCTTTCCAGCTGTTGCAGGTGTCTTGTAAAGTACATCCCAAATGGGGCGTTGTATTCTATGATGGGTCTAATGAGTGATGAGTAGAGAGGCACAACAACCTCTTTTGTTCTAGATGCAAACCCTTTTGTGATTAGGTGGGCCACAAAGAAGGATTTTTCTAACCACCTTGGCAATATGATTATCAAAGGAGAGATTACTATCTACTTGGGTCCCCAGATCCCTTATTACATTTTCTGTATTTAGGGGGCTACCACCTATGTGGTAGTTTGCGGGTACTTTAATTTTTCCAAAGGGGATGACTATGCACTTTTTTGGCATTTAGCTAGAGGCCATGATTTTGACACCAGGTATCAGTCTCAGTGAGACCCTTCTGGAGGGTGTCTATTAGCCAGAGAATCAATTATGGCCCCTACTCTGCAGTCGTCTGCAAACTTGGTCAGCCATAGTCCTACTATGCTTGCCTATACCTCTGAGAAGTATATACCGAACAGGAGGGGTCCTAGGACTGAGCCCTAGGGGACGCCACTTGTAACCGGTTTAGAGTCGGACATAGAGCCTGCAACTCTCACCATGTGGGCTCCATCAATGAGCCAGTTGGCAACCCATCCCGTGACGCAAGGGTTTATTGTTCAAGCTGGTGAGCTTGTCTAGAATACTAGAATGGGGAATGGTGTCAAAAGCCTTTGTGAAGTCTAGGTAGGCTGTGAGGACGTCCTTTCCCTCGTCTAATGCCTTGGTAACTGTCTCAAAGAAGTCCACCAGGTAATAGGAGGCATGATCTGCCCTTAAAGCCACATTGGGTAGGGTCCAAAGTTTGGAGGTTTCCAATGTCTCTGTTAATGAGTTCCATGATGATGCGCTCCATAGCCTTGCAAACCAGGCTAGACAGGGTTATAGGGCAATAGTTACCGGGGTCCACTGTGGCTCCACCTTTGTGGAGTGGGATAACTGTTGCTGTGCGCCACTCTGTGGGTACATAGCCTGTGGAGACGTTGAGTTTGAACAGTGTGTTTAGGCGAGGGCTTAGTTAATTTTGGAGCTCTTGTAAGACACAGCCTGGGACACCGTCCAGTCCCATTGAAGCTGTGTTTTTGGCTCTGGATAAGGCTGTTTAAACCTGTGTGTTGGTGATTGACGGGGCCCTACATTATTCTGGTTTGGTTATGGACCCTTTAGGGGGGAGAAGGGGGTGAAGTTTGCACTAAACCTGTCTGCCAGAATGTTGGCAATATCAGTTGGTTCAGTGTATTTTGTGCCATTCTGCACTAACTCGGAACAGATCTGAGAGTTTCCACTTAGGATCTTGACACAGCTAAAGAACGCTTTGTGGTGATCTTTGGAGTCACTGCCAATTTTTCTTTCACAACTAGCCTTGGATGATTTAATGAGGGATCATAGTTTCTTGCTGATACTGATCTGGGATGGCTTTCCTTCTTGGGATTTTACTCTTTTCTGTACTTGTTTCCTCCTCCTGTTGTATAGCTCGTTTATGGCAGGGGTCCACCAGACTGGTTTCCTTTTCTTGGAGGAGTGAGTCTTGGTTTTACTTGGGAGAGCATGATCTATGCATTCCTACAGATGCTCATAGAGTGCCTTTGTAAAGGTTTCAGCAGCTTGGACAGCATTGTCCTTCAGCATGGGGGCTGTGAACCTTTCCACCTCAGTCTTGAGTAACGAGAAGTTTGCCGTTTTTTTTACGGTGGTTTCCTTGATTGGGGGTGGGGGCGGGATGTGGATATCCAGAGTGATTAGTCTATGGTCTGATCTAACCAGTGAGGGGTTGACCTCCGGTGTGGAACACCGGTCGTCCATGTTGGTGATGACCAGGTCCAATATGTTGTTCCCTCTGGTGGGGGTGTTGACCAGTTGATCCATGGCATTAGAGTTTATAAATTCTAGGAAACGTTTGACAAGGGAGTTGGTACTTGAGTAGTTCTTCCAGTTTATGTTTGGGTAATGGAAATCACCCAGTATTAGGGTGTTTGGTAGGAGCTTCATATTTCCCAGTGTCTCCAGAAATGCGGAATGGGGGTCCTGGGTCATGGTGGGTGATCTGTAGCAAGCTACAATTTGGATTGACGTTTTGCTCGTTGTTAGTTGCACATGGATAATCTCTGATGCATTGTGCTGCACCACTAACCTGGAGGTGTGGGTATCCTTGATTAACATGGATACACCCCCGCCTTTTGTGTTTTGGTCCTGGTTCTGTGGCCGAAAGGTATGGTATGAGTTATAGCCTAGTAGTGCTGGTGTGCTCTCAGGAGCCTTAAACCAGGTTTCTGTTACTGCAAGTCTATGTACTCCATACTGAGGAGTGCCTCGAGTGCATGCATTTTGAGGTTTAGACTTCTGGCGTTGAGTAGCATTACCCTCAGTTTTTGGTTACTTGTGCTATTTCTGGTGGTGGGTTTGTCTTTTGAGCCTTGCCTAAAAAATGGCACTATGGGGGCAGCAACAGCCTTGGCCACTATTAGAAAGCCTAAGGATGCCAGGTGCAAGCCATCTCTTGCGAAGCAACGTGGCTTGTCGAGCATGTCATCCCAGGCAGACAGATACTGGATCCCCTCTAAATGACACCAGACACTTTGCCAATTGTTGAAATTAATCATTTTTTCTTTATACTGTAGCATCATTCTTGGTGAGGGCAGGATGCTACTCAGGGTCAGGGTCATACCGGCCTGGGCTACATGAGAGAGCTCTTCCAGGTCTCTTTTCATGTAGTCCAGGGAGGTACGTCTGAGGTCATTCACACCAACATGGACAATGAGTGTCGTATTTTCACTTGTTCTAGAGTGACCTGAGTGCTTGTGTTATGTGGCAGATCCTGGTGCCCAACAGGCAGCTAACTGTAACCTTCTCCTTGCCCAGCCTAGTTAGTGGACATCAGTGTGCCCGACTAGAGTCACCTATTACTAGTGTGTTCGGTATGTTATTTTGCCTCAAGGGCTGTGATTGCATGGCACACCGATTATGTGAAGTATGTGTTTCACGGTTGGTGATGGGATGTGGAGGTTGCTTGGATGTCTGCTTTGGCGGTCTCTGTTGCTTTTGCAGATTTTTATTTAGAGCCTTAGAGTATGTTTACATGTATTCATGTGTGTCATTTGCCAGTGTTGGTTTATTAGGTCTATGTGAGACTGGTGGTGTGTTGCATGTATTACCTGTCTCCTCTTGACTGTCAGTTCCAGTCTTGGGACGAGAGAGCTTTGCCTCCAGTTTGGCTGTATAATAGCATTTCTCGCATATATTAATGTTTGGTGGTAGGAGGAGAGGGTTGTCTGTATACACGAGGCAGTTGTAACATTGCCTCAAAATGCCCAGATTCGCCAATTGGACTGAAAAGTACACCGGAAACTGCCCTTTGGATATGGCTGAATAGGTAGAGTAAGCTGTTTTCATGATTGGCTGGTGGGGACGAATAGAGAGCCTTGTCCTTCTGGACAGTATAGGGGGGTCTAGTGCTAGGGTTAATTAGTGCTTGCTATGAGTTTTAAACAAGTGCTTGACTGTGAAATGAATGGTGTGAGTGCTAATGTTGAAGATTTGTCTAGTTCTTCCAAGGGAAAAATCGAAGAGTAGACTTCATGGAGCAGAGAACAGTTTAACTCTAGCTAACCGGCACTACCCCGTGCGCAAAACCGCACAAATGCATTTTTTATAGCAGGGGAATGAGAGAGAGAAATTAGCCCAAAATGGCCGATTAACTTCTGGGCTGAAACCACTCCTCCAGGGACAAATAGGCTGCTCAAACTCCCCTCTCTCACAGGTGAACAGAGAAACTTCCTTCTATCCAAGTAAGGTATGGACAACACAGAAAAGTACAGTTGTGTACCTACCATAAATGTAGAGGTTAGTGTAGTCACTGTTGCAATCATTACACTTGGGTTATCCTGCTGGCAGGCTACCCGCAGTCGGCCTGAATTCCCAAGTCCTGGTCCAGCGTCGGTTGCTGTCGCCTCTTCCCTGACGTCAGTGCGCCAGGGGTATACAAGATGCAGCCAACGCCATTGTCTTCAGTTTTTCTTGCCCCAGATGTCAGGTGCCTCCAAGACGGTACGCAATACATATTGTTTATAAAAAACAAACAGTAAAATAAATAATACCTTCATTGACAAGCAAATACACCACATAGGAGAGAGAAGTATAGATAAATCCCAGCAAAGTAAAGGGGATGGTGGGTTGGTAACCTGGACTGCAACAGTGAATACACTCTAACATCTACATTTATGGTAGGTACACAACTGTACTATGTTCATTGTGTTTCACTGTTGCAGTCATTACACTTGGGTTGAATCCCAAAGCTGAGGTTGGGCGGCAAGGCCTAAATAGGATTAGGAGTGGCTATGAGGCCCTGCAGAACTGCAGTGGCAAAGCCTGCTAAGGATTTAAAGTAAAGAGGTAAGTGACTATGCTTGGTAAAAGTGTGCACTGAACTCCAAGTTGCATCCTCCAAAATTTCCTTGGTTGGTACTCCTCTGATAAAGGCTGCTGCTCTGGGAGAATGTGGCCTAATATTTTTAGGCAGTGACTTGCCATGCTGTGGATAGCCGAAGCGAATACAGTGTCCCATCCATTTTGAAATAGTTTGCTTTGAGATCGCCTTTCCTTTTGATCCTGCAGCATATGCTACAAACAGTTGCTCAGTTTTTCTGAAAGCTTTTGTTTTGTCCAAGTAGAAGCGTAGCTGCCTGTGTATGTCCAAAGAGTGCAGACGTTTCTCCCTTTTATTCTGGGGATTTGGATAAAATGTTGGCAAATGAATGGTTTGGTCAAGAGCCACACTGGATACTACCTTTGGCATAAATGTTGGGTTTGTCCTTAGAGAAACGCTGTCTGGATGAAAAATGATAAAAGGTTCCACTGCCATTAATGTCTGCAACTCTGAGACTCTTCTTGCTGAGGTTATTGCTAGGAGCAGAGCAGTTTTCCCTGATAGGGATTTTATATCGGCTGTACTGGCAGGCTCAAAAGGAGGCAGTGTGAGCTTTTCTAAGACAAAGTTGAGGTCCCATGTAGGTATCGGTGCTCTCCTTGGGGGTCTTATGTTTTTTGCCCCTCTGAGGTACTGTTTTAGCAGTGGATGAGAGAAAATAGGAGGTTCCGTATTGTAATGAGCTGAAATGGCAGAGGCATGGATCTTAATTGATGAGAAGGATAGGCCTTTGTCCAGCATCTCAGTTAGGTATTGTAAAATCTGAGGAATATTTGGAACAAGTGGTTCATGTCCTTGGGCCTGGTTCCAAGCACAGAATCTCTTCCATTTTTCTGCATAAGATTTCCTGGTGCTGGGCCTCCTGGCTCCCAAAATGACTCCCATAACAGCTTTAGAGAGAGAGGTGTTCTGAGTGGCTGTATTATCCGCCATGCAGCCAGATTTAAGGTTCTGAGTTGGCTATGCAGGATGATTGTTTTGTTGAGTCAGAAGATGAGGAATTTGAGGTAAAGTCCAGGCTGGGCCTTGAGACAAGCTCTTTAGGATTGGGTACCAGTGCTGGCGTAACCAGTCTGGGGCAATCAGAATCATTTTTGGCTTCTCTTGTCTGACTTTTAGGAGCACCTTGGGAAAGAGAGGCAGTGGTGGAAAGGCATAAACTGTTAGGGTTTTCCAGTTGAATGATAGAGCATCCACTTTCCATGCTTGTGTGTGATAAGTCCTTGTGCAGAATCTCTGTAGTTGGCAGTTGTGAGGGGAGGCAAAACGATCTATGTCTGGGCATCCCCATTTCCTTATCATGCTGAAGACCTGTGGATTTAGTTTCCACTTGTGAGGGTCCATGAGGTTTCTGCTTAGTCTGCCAGAGTATTTTTCTTTCCTGGCAGGAATTGTGCCTGTAGATGTACTTGGTAGGTCAGTGCTGTGTTCCACAAAGTCATAGCTGGCCTGCAGAGGGGGTAGGTATGTGCTCCCCCTTGTTTGCTTATGTACCACATAACTGTAGTATTGTCCATCTTTAGTAATAATTGTCCTGGATGTAGTAGATCCTTGAAGGCTGTCAGGGCATTCTGTACAGCTAGCATCTGTTTTTGATTGATGTGAAGATGCATTTGTTCCTTGGGCCACGTGCCCTGAATACATTTTCCTGCCATATGTGCCCCCCAGACATAATCAGATGCATCCATTGTTATTGTCTGCCTGGCTGTGGGTTAGGTGAAAGGCTGTCCCTTGTTGTGGTGACAGGCCTGGGACCACCATCGAAACTCCTGCTGTAGGCAGGGAATTAAAGTTATTATTGTTTCCAGGCTGTGGCAACATTGAGTCCAAACACTTTTTAGATACCATTGTAGTTTCCCTCTTGTAGTTTCCTCATATGCAGTCTTGCATATGGAATTAGTAGAATGCAGGATGCCATGAAGCCCAGGGCCTGCAGAATGTTTCTTGCAGGGAGCTGGGTCTTTGTTGCCACCATTTGAAAGTAATGAGTCAGTTATCTTTGTTTGTCTGGCGTGAGATAACCCTCTGGGCAGTTGTATTTAAGCTTGCACCCAGGAATGTCTCTTGAGAGGGCACTAGTTTTGATTTCTTTTTGTTTACTGTGTACCCTAGGCAAATTAGTAATCTTTTTACAAATGCCAGATGCTTTAGAAGAATGTCCTTGCTCTCTACTTGAATAAGGCAGTAGTCCAAGTTGGGATACATTTGAATTCCTCTGTCTGCAAAATGCAATTACTGGTGTCAGGCATTTTGTGAAGACCCTAGGCGCAGTACAGAAGCCAAAGGGCAGTGCAGAGAATTGGTAATGCATTGAGCCAGCTAAGAATCTGAGGTATCTTCTGCAAGATTGTCCGATTGGGACATGCAGGTATGCCTCCTTGAGGTCCAAAGTAAATAGCCAAGCCTTCTTGCCCAGCATGGGTAGAAGTTGTTGCAGTGTTAACATTTTGAATTTTGGAACATCCAGGAAAGTATTTAGGATTGACAAGTCCAGTATTGGTCTCCAGGCTTTGTCCTTTCTGGGTACTAGGAAAAGTCTTGAGTAAAATCCTTGCCCTTGCTGTGGTACTCTCTGAATAGCTTCCATGTCCATGAGAGCAGCAATTTGTTTTTGTGCCTCTGCCCATTGGTTTTGTGGCAGGTCCGGCATACCTTTCGATTTTGGAAGGGTGCGAAAGTGGAACCTGTAACCCTGAGAAACAATATTCAGTACCCATTTGTCCTGGGTGATTATGTGCCAATTTTGTGGGAAAAGTGCTAGCTTTCCCCCAGAGGTGCTGCCAAAAGGTAAGTGCTCGGCATTTGTAGAGGGAAGTCATTGGGACTGTTTCCTATAAGGGGGAAACTGGCACTTCATGCACGAAACTGGCAACTGATTACCCAGGACAAATGGGTTTTAAATATAGTATCACAGGGATACAGATTTCATTTCCACACGTTGCCAATCCCAAACGGATGGCCAGATCTGCCTCCAAATCAATGGGCAGAGGCCCAGAAACAAATTGTCCCCATGAATATGGGGGCTATTCAGCCAGTACCAGAAAAGGAAAAGGGACAAGGGTTTTATTCAAGACATTTCCTGGTACCCAGAAAAGACGAATCATGGTGTCCAATTCTAGACTTATCCATTCTAAATACATTTCTGGACATTGCAAAATTCAAGATGCTGACTCTTCAACAGTTACTACCTATGCTAGGCAAGGATGCCTGGTTGGCAACTGAGGCATACCTGCATATCCCAATCAGGGAATCTTGCAGAAGATACCTCCACTTCAAAGCAGGCTATTTGCATTACTAGTTCTCTGCACTGCCCTTTGGTTTATCTATTGCGCCCAGTGTCTTCACAAAGTGCCTGGCACCAGTAATTGCATTTTGCAGGCAAAGAATTATTCAAATTTATTCATACCTGGACGATTGTCTAATTCAGGCAGAAGACAAGGACACGCTTCTAAAACATCTGGCGTTTGTAAAAAGGCTTCTAACTTGTCTAGGGTACACCATAAAGGAAAAGAAATGACAACTGGTTCCCTCTCAAATAGTTACATTCTTGGATACAACTGCCCAGATGACTTGCCTTGCACCAGAAAAACAAATTCAACTGATGACTTACTTCAAACAAGTGGCCACAAAAACCCAGCTATCTGCAAGACAAATTCCGCAGGCCTTGGGGTTCATGGCCTCATGCATTCTTCTAATTCCATATGCAAGACTGCATATGAGGAAACTTCAATGATACCTAAAAAGCTTATGGAGTCAACATTGTCACAGCCTGGAAACAATGATTACTATCATTCTTTGCCTGTAACTAGAGTTCCTATGGTGGGCAGAGGCCTGCCACCAAAACAAGGGACTGTCATTCATTCCACCCCCTGCCGCCCAAACCCTGACTACAGACTCATCAGACTATGCTTGGGGGGGCACGTCTGGCAGGGAGATGCATTCAGGGCCAATGGAGCCTAAATCAAAGGCTCCTACATACCAGTCAGAAAGAGATGCTAGCTGTACAGAATGCTCTGACAGCCTCAAGGACTATCTTCATCCAGGACAACTACTGATAAAGACAAACACCGCAGTCATGTAGTACATAAACAAGCAGGGGGGGGGGGTACACATTCCTACCCCCTTTGCAGACTAGCCATGACATTGTGGAACACGGCCTTGACTTATCAAGTACATCTACAAGCTCAATTCCTGCCAGGAAAACAAAATACTCTGGCAGATGAACTAAGCAGAAATCTTATGGACCCACACGAATGGAAACTGGATCCACAAATCTCAGCATGTTGACACGCAGAAGGAGAAGCCCAGACATAGATCTTTTTGCCTCACCCCAAAACTATCAGTTGGACAGATTCTGCACAAGAATTCATCACAAAAAAGCTTGGAGAGTGGATGGTCTATCCTTCAGCTGGAAAAACCCATCAGTCTATGCTTTTTCCCCTCTGCCTCTGCTCTCCAAGGTCTTACTAAGTCAGACAGGAAAAAAACAAATTGATTCTGATTGCTCCAGACTGGCCTCGCCAACACTGGTACCCGCTCCTGCGCAATATGTTGCATCTTCCTCCGTGGTACCTGCCTCAAGACACCTTACCTACTGTCTCAGAAGAACTGCCAAATTTTGCACAATCTGCTCCAAACTTTGAATCTTGCAGCATGGCTAATCAACTAATTTCACCAGTTACATCTCTCAGCAAACCTATGATGGATGTCATTTTGGAGGCTAGAAGGCCTAGTACTAGAAAATCTTATGCTGACAAATGGAAAAGATTCTATGCCTGGAACCAAACACAAGGAATAAGCACAGCAATGCCCAATATTCGTCAGACTCTGCAATACTTAACTGAGATGCTTTACAAAGGCCTATATTTTTCTTCCATAAAATTCCATGCCTCTGCTATTTCAGCTCATTACAACACAGAGCCTCCCCTCTTTTCTCATCCTCTGCCAAAGCAGTACCTCAGAGGTGCCAAAACATTAAGACCTCCCAGGACAGCACCAACTCGTGCATGGGACCTCAATTTTGTTTTGGAAAAACTCACTCTACCTCCTTTTGAGCCAGCTGCTACTGTGGACCTAAAATTTCTCACTGAAAACAGCTTTTCTTTTAGCAGTCACTTCAGCTAGAAGGATTTCAGAACTAAGGCTCTTATGGCAGTGTGGAGCCTTTCATTATTTTTTACCTGGACAGGGTGGCTTTCAGGACCAATCCATTCTTTGTCTAAAATGGTATCTAGTGTGGCCCTTAATCAGACCATTCATCTGCCAGCTTTCTTCCCAAATCCACAGAACAAGGGTGAGCGGATTCTGCATTCATTGGATGTAAACAGACAACTAAGATTCTACGTAAGTTGGCTTTGATTGTCGTGGTGTGCTTTTTTCTACTGGACTTATAACTTTGTTTTGGAGGCACTTCACCCCTTAAGTATACATTTTATTTCAAGATTTTAAGATTCTACTTAAACAGGACTAAATCTCTAAGAAAATCTCAACGATTACTGGTGACATTTGTTGCAGGGGCAGAGGGAAAAACTATTTAAAAGCAGACCATTTCCAAATGGATAAGTCATTGTATTAGTTTCTGCTATATGCACCATGGTAAACCTGTGCCCAAGGGGATCAGATCTCATTCCACCAGGGCTGCATCTACTTCTGCAGCCTTTCTCAGTGAGGTTCCTACCAGAGACATCCTAGAAGCTGCTACCTGGAGCTCAGTTCATACGTTCAAACATTACCATTTACCTCTCTTCTCTAAATCCAGAGCAGGCTTTGCCACTGCTGTCCTGCAGGGCCTTATAGCTGCTCCTAATGCTGTATAAATCAATCCTCCCATCCATAGCTTTGGGATTTTACCAAAATGTAATGACTGCAACAGTGAAACACGAAGAATATAGTACAGTTGTGTACACTTACCATAAATGTAGATGTTTGAGTGTATTCACTGTTGCAGTCCTGGTTACCTATCCTCCAGCCCTCTGTTTTTCTCTAACTGTACCTCTCATTTCTGTTACTATCTTTAAAAGCCTTTTTGGTGTATTTTTTTGTTTGGGGGTATATGTTTTGTGTTTTTTATTTTATATATATATATATATATATATATATATATATATATATATATATATATATTAATAATTACATTTTTTTTTAATATATATATATTTTGCTCCCCATTTGGGGGGCACCTGACATCTGGGGCAAGAAAAACTGATGTAATGGTGTCTGCTGCATGTTTTTATACCCCTGACGTCATGGAAGGGACAGCAACCGACGCAGGACCCAAGACTTTGTTAATCAGGCCGACTGAGGGCAACCTGTCAGCAGATTACCCAAATGTAATGATTGCAACCGTGAAACACGAACATCATGAAACTTTTTAAATCACAGAAATGCTAAAAAAAAATGGTGTTTTAGGCGGAATTAGTTAAGACAGCAAGAAAAGCAGAAAAATAATCACTCCAAAGTCTCTCTTTTGTCTCTCTGCTGCTGTAGACTCAGCAGAACACCTGGAAGACACTTGCTGAGCGGAATACAAGCGCAAAAACTGCGCAAATGCAGTTTTTATAGTAGGGAAGTGAAAGAGATGGAAATTAGCCCAAAATGTTCAATAAACTACTAACTTCTGGGCTGAAACCACTCCTTCAGGGACAGATAAGGCTGCTCAAAGCTCCTCTCTCTCACAGGTGAACAAGTAAGGTATGGGCAACAGAGAAACTTGTAACAGCCCTGGATTCAGTGACCTGAAAACTGCATTATACTAGTTCAGAAAAGTGGGAAAACAAGTATATATTTTTTTTTCAGAAAATAGAGCAGATACAATCAAACACTTTACCCAATTAACCACTTAAAAAGCTCAAAACTGAACCCTGTTCCAGCAGTCTTCAATCAGACCAGATCTAACTGCAGACTCCTGCCACTAGGGTACAGAGAAACCTTCTCCAAAAAAGACTGCCTGATCAGTGCACAAGTTATACAAACAAAGGGGGGGGAGCCTTGATGGCCCAACTGGTAACAGCTTTTCTCTTGAGCTCCACATCAGTTACTAGAAAACAGGGAAATTATTAATCAAAATTATATCATCTACCATCTAAAAGTTGAATAATCTGTTCTAGAACCTATAATCTACTAGATATTCAACTTTGGAGAGTATTCTTAAAGATTTTCCTGTCAAATTTTATGATCATCTACCTGAACAGAGATGAGCAACTCAAAAGCTTCACATTCTGACTCTTCGCTAAAAAAGAGATCCAGTCTTATTTGCCACTCATCAGGAATTACCTTTAAAGATGGACAGATTCACTGATAATCTTGAAAATTTAAAGGTAAACTGTCAACAACAAACAGATGTTTTAAAGGAAATTCTTCAGAAACAACAATCTAAAATTTTGGTCATTGAAACTTCTCCGAGTGATGTAGATGGAAGGTTAAAAGAAGATGAATCTCACTGTGAACTTATACTGCAACAAAATAAATGGCTGATAAAGTTCATAGGTTCATAGGTTTATACTAGGCTATCTGCCCTAAGGCATTTATAAGCCTAGCCCATAGTTTTTGTGGCTTATGCCACCCCTTATGTTAAAAAATACTGTGCCCATTAGTTTGTTGCGCCTCTGTCCAACAGAGACACAGAGATGATTCCCTGGGTAAACCTACAATCTCCCATCCACCGGTCAAGATTTCTCTTGAACAGAGCCAGCGAGGTGCTCTGCCTCACACGGACCGGGATTTTATTCCACAACACAGGGAGTCTCTGGGTGACAAATCTATCCCTCCAGCATGTCCTATTTATATCCGTGCTAAGGTTTAAGTCGCTTGCTCTAGTGGATCTGGTAGATTTGGATTTTTTGAGGTGGAGCACGTCCATTAATTCCGGGTTGGACATGGCCTTGTATGTCAGGCACAGGTCACCTCTGAGCAGACGGTACGCGACTGAATAGAGCTGAGTTTCTTCAGTCTGGCAGCATATGACAGATTTTAGAGTCCCTTTATCCTTTTGGTGAGGAACTTTTGGGGTCTCTCCAATTGCTGCAGATGTCGGATGCGATACATCCCGAATGGGGCATTGTACTCGATCATTGGTCTGATAAGTGAAGAGTACAGGGGAACAATGACCTCACTTGATCTGGATGTGAATCCCTTCATGATCAGGTGGGCAATGTAGAAGGTTTTTCTAACCACTTTAGCAATGTGAGTGTCAAAAGAAAGGCCACTGTCAACCTGGGTCCCCAGGTCCCTGGTAACCTCTTCTGTGCTTAGTGGATTGCCACCTATATGGTAGCTTGGGGTTACCTTGTTTTTCCCGAAGGGTATGACTATACATTTTTTGGCATTTAACTTCAGGCCATGGCTCTGGCACCAGCTATCAGTTTCTGTGAGACCCCTCTGAAGGATATCTGTGTCCGATGTACTTTCCACTATGGCTCCCAGTTTGCAGTCATCTGCAAACTTTGTCAGCCATAGTCCTCCTATGTTAGCCTGTACTTCTGAGAAGTAGATGCCGAACAACAGGGCGCCAAGGACTGAGCCCTGTGGGACACCACTTGTGACCGGCTTGGAGTCTGACATGGCGCCAGCTACTCTAACCCTGTGGGTTCTGTCCTTCAGCCAGTTTGCAACCCATCTTGTGACATATGGGTTTACATTTAAGCTGGTAAGTTTCTCTATAATACCCGAGTGGGGTATTGTGTCGAAAGCTTTTGCAAGGTCAAGGTAGGCTGTATGGACTGCCTTTCCCTCAATGGCCTTGGTGACTTTCGAAGAAGTCGACCAAGTTCAAAAGGCATGATCTGCCCTTGATGTTGAAAATAGAGAAAGGAGGAATTTTCGGTGTTCCTGAAGACAGAAGGAGAAGACATCATCTCTTTTCGAAGTGCCTGGCTTCCTGGAATTGAAAGAGCATACAGCTATTGGAAAGCCTATTCCTTCTCCTAATGCTTCCCCAAGGTCAACAGTTGTGAAGTTCCTATCCTTTCTACACAAAACGTAGACTATAAACAGCCTGAAGGAAAAGTCCTTTGTCATTCAAAGGAAATCAAATAAGGTTTGACAATGACTATTCCACAAGAGTTCTAGAGATGAGAAAAAACTCTTGGCCATTAGTAAAACTATTAAAGCAAAATAAAATTAAAGCTCAACTTGTCTATTCAGCTAAAAATCAAAATGACTCATCAAAATGAAGAACCTTCAACAACATCGAAGAAGCTGTTTCCTTTATTCAGAACAAAAATATTACAATCCCAGAAGGAATGGAATTGGTCACCATCTTCAACTCTCAAAAGATCTGACAAAAATAACTGGTCAGATGTAAAGAAAAAGAAGCTAAAGACTGGTCTTAAAAGTTTTGGTCTTCTAAGCACTCTCAAAGATAATCTACTCTATAAAATGCTCATGAACATCTAAAAAGTATGTGCCACTAATTTATTTTCTTTTGCAAATGCTCTTTTACTCACTTTTTTAATGAAATATATAACATGAATTAAATTTAAACTTCTCACATATGAATAGAACCATTTAAAATATTACATAGTATAGATAGATTCTGTGTTCACATGCTTTTACTTTTATTTAGATTCTAACCCTTTAATAGTTTTAGGATTTTAATCATATGGCTGGGAACATGAAAGCTAATCATCAGAGTTAGTTTATAGACGTACGTGTTTACTGAAATATGCTGGACAACTTTGTTGAAGGTATCTTTCTGTCAAAACTTTGTCTTTCCCCTTTATTTTTTTCACACAATTACTTCATCTGTTTTAAATTAGCGTTTTAGCATTCAAAACTGATAGCTGCTTTCCTTCACGAAATGCAGTCTCGAGCTATATTTATGAAAAAGAGGCGGTTTGTTTTCTCTTGACTGCATTCGTGGTTGTCTGGAAGCCTAGTTTAAGCGATATGAGTAGATCGTTTTAATAGTGAACAGTGTCATGATGAGCCTTTATGTATAGTTTCCCTTTATTCATACATGTTTTTTCCTTTTTTTCCCTCTCTTGGAAATAACATACAGATCATACTATTTATTTACAGTTTTCCTGTAATTAATACTTGCCTAGAGGGTACATAAAATATTAAAAAAGGTTTATTTAAAGCTTTACTAGTTCAAGAGTAATGTTAGTTAAATTTGTATTTGGCTTTGCAAAGAACGGATTCCCATAGTAACGCAAGTTGTGATATGCTAATTAAAATGATGTCATGCCCAAACATTCTGAATAGATTAATATATTATATACTGAAACACAGTGGTCTTGGCAGCGAGAATTAATGAAACCCATAATTAATGCTGCAATATTATAATAAAGTACAGTTTAACAAAGCATCATAAAATAGCTACCCATGTGCGGTATGTGTGTGTATGAAGCACTTACCAGTTACGCTATACATAGCATTCCCTACACTGTACCCCAAGGCAGTTTACATGTACTGATCAAACGTGCTATTTGAAGGAAATGGCTATATACCAATACAGTATACAAGTTTAAATTGCATGAAATTGTTGTAAGGGAGGGGAGATAATAGTTAGGGCACCTGGGTCATCTATACCACTGACAAAGTTAAAGGAAAACAAATTAAGAAACCTAAAAGCATATACTTCCCCAGTTCTCAGCCTTTTTAGGATCTCAAGTCATGCTGTGAGCTATCTAATTTCCTCACAAGGGCAAGACAGTTGTCACAACTGACGAATCACAGAACATTGGGTTTTAGGTTCTCGGGAAGACTGATAACTATAATTTTGATGTTATTGCTGAAGCAGTTTTGTTCAGACTGGATCTAAAAAATTACACTATATTAATACTGTTTTGTTGAAAAGCATAACACGATTTATCTCAATGCTGAGTAAATGGGTAAAGTGTAAACTTGTTTATGTAATAACTAGGCAAATGGAATAATCATAGGAGCCTTTTCGCTTACAGCCGTAAGCGATATATTTAATAGCAGAGGGAACCCCACTTGCTAAACCATTTCATCTGAAGAAACATCTCTTCGGTACAGTAGACATCAGACACATTGGTCTAGACTATAACATCACTATAATGTTACTTGAGAAATCTAATCAGTCTAAAGAATATATGCCTTATAAGATACTGCATACTAGAAAAGTAGACTGAACTAAGTGTAGTGAATTGGGTTAAGGAGAAACAGATTATTAAATGCAGCTCAATAGTGCGACAGCTATAAAGCATGCTATGGTGAGGCAAATATTATTGTAGTCTCTCAGGCGATGAAAGATTTGAGCATATGTGAATTTAATAAGTATTTGCCACAGCAAAGAAAAGATTTGCAGATGTTAAGTAATAACCACACAAAAAGGGGAAAACAGACTTGTGTGTTTTAGCATGATAGGCAAATTAACAACTTTTCAGTAATCAGCAGCAAATCAAGAAGTACACTTTTGTAAAGAACTGTATTGTACAAAATGAAGACTTTGCAGGCTTACATACACAAGGAAACAGTGCATGGCTTACCTGTCCAGTTATATCAGAAATATTAAGAGTGGGCTAAATTGGGTTTTTGGGGAATGCATATAATACTGAGTATCTCAAAAAAAAAATAACTGAATAAAACAAAACAGAAAACCGAACCGTGGACCACTGCTGTAAAATCTATTTAGCGCTTTCCTCTCAGGAGAGAAGGAAAAGAAGAAAAAAATGTGTTAAGAAATAAGAAGTTATGTACTCACCATAACGTTCCATCTGAGTAGGTGTATTCATTTGTCTGCAACCTGTGGGTTATGGATCCGATATCGGATCCGAACCGGCATGGTTTACCAGCTATGGATCCAAGCTCTCAGCTCCTCCCCTCACCCATAATGCCCTGCTCTACCCTCATGACCTCAGATCGAGTTTGCCAATAACAAAAAAAAAAAAACACCCTGAAAAGGGTAACACACCATATGCAGGAAACTGAAAGGCCAGGGGGATAGGAGGGCGGGATGATTGCAGACAAATGAATACACCTACTCAGATGGAACGTTATGGTGAGTACATAACTTCTTAATCTGAAGTAGGAGATTCATTTGTCTGCAACCTGTGGGACAGAGTCCCCAGCTACCTGAATCTTGGGCGGCCATCATGGAAGGATATTCCGGAGCACCGCGGAGCCAAATGATGCTCTACCCCTAGATGCAAGATCCAACTTATAGTGGGAAATAAAAGTATGAGATGAAGCCCATGTGGCTGCTGCACAAATATCATCTAGAGGAATCCTAGCCTTAAAGGTTGCGAGGTAGAAACTGACCGGGTTGAATGGCGTGTACACTCTCCGGTGCGGGCCTTCCAGAAGCTTGATAAGCTAACAAGATACATTGTGAAATCCAACGAGACAAAGAGACTTTAGAAATTGGCTTGCCCAGATTAAATTTAGCAAAGGAAATGAACAACTGGTCGGATTGCCTATGACCAGCTGTCCTGTTTAGATAAAATCTAAGTTGCCTGTGAACATCTAAGGAGTGAAGCTTATATTCACCTTTGTTCTCATATTTAGGGAAGAAAACAGGGAGGTTAATAGACTGATTAATGTTTGCTTCAGAAGCTACTTTAGGAAGAAAGGACGGGTTGGTCCTGAGGTAAACACGGTCCGGATGAAAGACCAAGTAAGGAGGTTTAGCTGATAATGCTTGGAGCTCTGAAACTCTCTTGGCGAGTAATGGCTACTAAAAAGGCAGTCTTGAGCGACAGGAATTTGAGATCTACCGTAGCCGAGGTTGAAGGGGAGCGGTCAAAGCCTGTAGAACTAAAGAAAGGTCCCAGGGAGGAACCGCTTGTTTGACAGGGGGCCTGAGAAGGAAAAGTACCTTTGAGGAAAATTTTACACAACTTGGCTGACATGAGTGGATTAGAGTCATGACCAATGTGATAATGTGAAATTGCTGCCAGTTGTACTTTGACCGTGGAACTGCTAGCACCATTGTTAAAAAGAGTGGTTAAGAAATCAAGCACCAATGGGAGAGGAGCAGTGAATGGATTAAGGCCTTGCCGCTCCGCCCACAAAGAAAACGTTTCAACTTGCTACGGTAGATTTTCCTAGTGGAAGGTTTATGAGCTGCCACCAGGATAGCCTTAACAGGGGACGAAATACCGGGAGTCCTGATCAAGAGTGGAACTGGAGCAGCCAAGCGGTCAGCTTCAGGTTGTCCAGGTTCGGAGGAGACAGGCAGGATGGATGAGTTATCAGATCCGGGATTGGATCTAGAATCCAAGGAGGATTCACAGAGTGAGACCTTAGGAAGGGGAACCAGATCTGTCGAGGCCAAAACTGAGCAATGAGAATCATTCTGCAACCCACCCGAGACGCTTTCTGAAGAACCTGGAGCATCAGAGGCAAGGGGGGATAGGCATACAGAAGACCAGGTGGCCAAGCATGCACCAGAGCGTCTCTTGGAGAGCCTCCAGGAGGAGGTATCAGAGCGAAAAAAACTGTCGCACTTGGTGTTTGAGGGAGAGGCAAAAAGATCGCAAGAAGGAGTTCCCCACCGTGCGAATATGCGTTCCGCTACTTGAGAATTGAGAGGCCACTCGTAAGGGGTTAGAATGGTGCGACTGAGTTTGTCCGCCAGGATGTTGGACCGACCCGGAATGTGCATTGCTATGAGAAAGCGGTTGGTGGAGATTGCCCATTCCCAAACCCTCATGGCTTCTCGACAAAGAGGGTAAGACCTGGTTCCTCCTGCTTGTTGATATACCAGACAAGCGACATGTTGTCCGATTGAATACAATTGTTCCCAAGGGAAGAAAGTCTTGAAGTGCTAGCAACGCTAAGAGCACGGCTCTCATCTCTAGGACGTTGATATGCAGTAAGGTCTCTGAATCGTTCCACGTGCCTTGGGCGGTCCGGCCTGCAAAATGCCCCACCCGAGGCGGAGGCGTCCGTGGTCACCGTGGCGAGAGGGAGAAGCACAAAATGCGGCCTCTGTGGAGATCTGGGAGTGAAGCCACCACAGGAGAGACCGCTTGCAAGCCTTGCTGATCGCAATGGGATGATGCATAGGAAGAGCAAGGTAAGACCACTGTACTAAAAGAGTCCACTGGAGGATGCGCATATTGAGCCTGGCAAGAGGAAGAAGTCCTATAGCAGACGCCATGGACCCTAGAGCCCTCAGGACCAACTCCGGAACAGAACTTGAGTGGAGAATGGCCCGCACCTGGAGCTGCAGATTTTGAACTCTGTCCACAGTGAGGAAGGCTCGTAAACTCCTCGTGTCTAACCTGGCCCCTATAAAATCTAGGAGCTGTGTGGGTGCCAGGTTGGATTTCTTTGTATTTATTGTAATGCCCAGAAAGGGAGCAAGATGGAGAAAGGAGTCTCGCGCCAATAATAGTAGATGCCTTGTTGGGGTGGTAAGAAGCCAGTCGTCCAGGTAGGGAAAGACCTGCACCCCCTGAAGCCTCAGGTGGGCCGCTACCACTGCTAATACTTTGGTGAACACCCTGGGGGCTGTGGTGAGACCAAAGGGAAGGACCCGGAACTGGTAGTGACTGGCTCCCAGCCGGAAGCGGAGGAACCTCCTGGGCGCCTGTCCATCAGGATGTGGTAGTGCGCATCTTTGAGGTCTATAGAGCACATCCAGTGATTTTCTCCCAGAAGGGGAGAATAGATTGTAGAGTGACCATTGAATTTTTCCTTGGGGACTGCCAGGTTCAAGAGAGAAAGGTCTAGAATTGGTCTTAGTTCCCCGTCTTTTTGGCACTAAAAGAACCTGGAGTAGAACCCTGATCCGATCTGGTCTGGGGGCGGGCTGGATGGCTCTTTTCTTTAGCAGATGGCCAATTTCTGCCAGCGGCCTCCCGTTGACCGGGTGGAGCGTCTGGGAGGGACTTCAACTTTGGTAAGTGAAGAAAGGAATGCGGTATCCTCTGGATATGATTTGGAGAACCCAGCAGTCTGATGTTATGGACTCCCATGCCGCTAGGTGCCCAACGTCCCCGACTGCCTCCAGAGTGGAGCAGCTGGGCAACCCTCAGGGTTGCTGCGCGGGCTGTTCAGAGAAAGGTTCTCTGGACCCGAAGTTCCTGGGAGCCCCTCTGCCTCTAGGGCGGCGTCCTCCCTGTCCTCCTCTGCCACGGAAGGACTGGTTGTCCGAGCAGGCTGGGACTGCTGCGACTTCGAACCACATCTTCTTTTGACCCTTTTGGTTCCTAGAGTAGGGCCTCTGGGGTGCAGAGAAGAGGATTCCGACGGCAGACAGCGTCTTCCCGTCCTTCTCGCTCTGGGTCAATGTTTCGTGACGGTTTTGCCAAAGAGGGCAGAACCATCAAAGGCGTGCAAGCGGCGCTTTGAAGGACTCAGAAAAATCGCAGTGACGGAGCCAGGCCTGACGCCTAGTGACTAGGCCTGTCCCTGCAGCTCTAGCGGCGCCTTCCGTAGCATGAGAGAGTAGCCGCATAGAGGTATTAGTAACTGATCTAAGAGTGGCCATGCGGGTGGAGTGCAGCCTGTCCTCCTCCGACATGGACTCTGGGGGAGATGCAGCGTATTCTTTAATGAGATCTCGCTGCATCCTAATGACGTGTGCCAGGTAGTTCAGCACCCTTACCGAGAAGGTCGCTGAACTAAACATCCGCTTCCCCAAGCGGTCCATCATCCGAGACTCCTTGCTCGGGGGATGGACTGAGGGACTCTCCTGAGCAAGTTCCCTCTTGGTGGCCGCCGTCCACATGGCATCTACCGGAGGCCCCTTACTCCAATGGGCACGGTCGGACGGTGGGCTGAGGATCCTATCGGGCCTCTTAGGGATCTGCTCCACGGTGTCCGGTTCCTTCCACGCCCTGGTGGTAATTAGGTCCACCAGGGGGTCGGCAGGAGGGGACACCCAAGAGGTAGACGGGCCCGCCTCAAATGCCCCCAAGAACACGGACCCGTCAGAGGAAGACTTGGGGCAGACCACCCCTTATAGGGAGCACTTCCATGATGTCCCCAAATGAGACACCCTCGGGGGGTGACCGTGGGGAGCCTTCCCCTTCCTCCAAGTCCGTGTCTTCCGTGAGAGACTCGACCCAGTCCATGTGCCTCCTTTTGCACTTATCCTTGCGAGGAACATCCTCTGGGCGGCTGTCAGAGGACTCCTCGCAAGCAGCAACCTGTTCCATTGGAGCAGCTTGGGGCACAGAAGCGGGCTGTCCCAAGGGCCGGATGGTGGAAGCCTGGCCCAGTGCAGAGGGAGCGGGGCGGAGCGAAACAAGTGCCGGGGTCCGGAGACCCTCAACAGGGCCCTCTCCACTACATCAAGCGCCAAGGAGCCGACCTCGACCAAAGGATCCGACAATCGGCTCCCCCTCGGATCCGAAGAGTGGATCGGAGGCGGCGCCGAAGCGCTCTGATCCGAAGGGACAGTGCACTCCGACACAGACGGCGCCGAAGGAGCACTGATCCCCCCGGATCCGAGGCTCGGATCCAGGCTCCGAGAGGTCGGATCCGATGCACTCGAGGGCAAGGTCGGATCCGAAGTAACAAGTACTATCGGATCCGACCTACCCCCGGCTCCGAAGCTGCTCGGCTCCAGCTGCTCCGAGCCCGGGTAGCGGGTCGGAGAAGGAGCAATCGGCTTGAAAAAGGGGGTCGAGCTCCCCCCCAGAGGGGGGGGAGGCAAGAGCACTCCCATCTGCATCTGGGCCTGGATGAACCTTCTCATCATCCGGTCCAGATCAGCATCCGAAAGGCTATACGTGGATCTCGACGAGGCTACCGAGGTAGGCCTGGAGTGCCTCCTCGATAGCCTCGACGGAGATCGGGTCTCCTCCTCCTCAGGTCCCGGTGAAAAACACACTGGAGACCGGAGCCGAGAAGGAGGAGACCGAGCCGACAACGGAGCCGGGGGAGAAGCCAGCTTGGCTGGCGGGGCCGAAACAGAGGTCTCGGCCCGCCGCTTATGGTGCTTCTCCCTCCGGTCCCTTTTCTTAGCATCCCTCTCCTCCGAACCAGAAACGGGAGGTTGAGCACCAGGAGGAGGAGGGAGTGCCGCAGAAGGAATAACTGTAGGTTCGGTTACTCCCGAAGGAGCGGAGGTCGGAGCCGAGTCAGGCGGTAAAAGGCCCGCCAAAACAAGCTTGGACCTCCGCTCCTTCAATGCCCTGGGGTTGAACCCTGCACAAATGGAACATCCAGATGTGAGGTGTTCAACCCCCAGGCATCTAACACACCGAGTGTGGCCATCAGCTGGGGAAAGCTTATGGCCACACTCGGAGCATTTAGAAAAGATAGATTTGGGTTGCTCTGCCATCCCAATCTAACACAGAAGTTACTAAACTCTAGTAACTAAACAACAAAAAATACACTCACAGGCCCAACACACACACACTACGCTAACAGCGAGGGGAGGGATATAACTTTTAGATTAACTCTAAAAAGTAAATATATCAAAGGGAAAACCTACACTTTCACACAAAAAATCAATAAAAACTTTTAAATTTTGAAATTTAACACTGAAAACTAGCACTTAGCTTGAGAGCTTGAGAAACCAATCCAGTCACCATGCGCGGCAAACGAGATCTGAGGTCATGAGGGTAGAGCAGGGCATTATGGGTGAGGGGAGGAGCTGAGAGCCTGGATCCATGGCTGGTAAACCATGCCGGATCGGATCCATAACCCACAGGTTGCAGACAAATGAATCTCCTACTTCAGATCCTTGTGTTACATTCTGAATATCCAACTACTATATTGATAAAGGCTTGTGCCCTAGCATCATGATGTGTATACTGTTCTGTTTGGTAGGTTAGATGTTAGCAAAAAGTTCTACTTTACTAGGGGAAAAAAAAAAAGGAAAAAAAGAAGGAAAAAAAGAAAAGGGGCGAGTCAAACAATGCAGTGGAAAACATCGTCCAAAAACTGATGAACTGTTATGTTTTGTAAAAATGTTTCACCTTTTAACTGACTACCTAAACACTATTTTTAAGTAAAATAGTAACTAGAAACCTTACAATGGCAAAACACATAGGCATATTAACATCGCAAAAGAATGCTTATAATTTCTGGCAACCAATCCAAATATTTATGTTCACTTTTGGTGTTCAAAATGCTTGATACATTATTGCAATTCTCAAGCAAACTATATACTTATGAATTTAAGTATTTCAGTATTTATCTCATTGAGCATGGGGTATATGACTGCATCAACAGTTGCTTGAAATATTTTACTAGTAGAAATCTACTAAGAAATTAATTAGTAGACTGTTTATGTGAATATCCTTAATTTAAGTTAGTCTGACGTACATAGTTGATATGCACAGATAGCATTGTCAACAATAATTGCATCACAGGTCCACATCAGAATTTGACAGATATTTTTCTTTCCTGCCTTACTGTCTTTTGAGTACTATTTTGACCCCAGCTATACTATAGTTTTTCTGAAATGCAAACATAGCAACATAATCTTGTATTTGTAAAAGCCATTATATCACTTTATCAGTATCAGCAGAGTATGGAAGCAAGACAGAAAAAGAATTATAAGTAATATGATAAGGTTCTGTATTATTTGCATAAACATATTGCAAATAAATACATTGTAACGCCTTCCATCTCTGCTTAATACAGATTCTCATTAAGAATTTTGTAATCGCATACACTAATATTTACATAGATGCTATAATGCTTGTATATTCGTATGTTTAATTATTAGAACATTCAAGCATTTCTGAAGTCTTTAGAAGACTTAGTTTCTAGGGCCATTCAGAAGTGCATCCCATAGCTTAGAAGCAAGATCTGTGGAAGTTGGATTACTTTAGGTCTGTGATATATTGATGCATCATTTTCAAGTATTAATGCATCATTTGTACTGGAAACTTTTCTTAAGTAAAATCTTGAAAAATGAGAAGTTATGTACCTACCATAACGTTCCATGTTAGTTGTCTTCTTCGCCTTCTTTCTTGCTGGATGGGTTCAGAGCCAATCCTCGGCTCCAACTCGGCCTATACTAAAGCTCGAGAGCTAATTTTACCGGCTCGAGGCAACCCTATATCCCATGGTGCTAGGCGCTAACTACCCAGATCTCATTTGGTAGCTGAGAACATAGCAATTTTAGTCTCCCAACCCAAGGGAGAGAAGAAGGGGAAAAATTCCCCATGTGCCACTACCTGAAGCTATAGCTACCCAAGGATAACCAGTTTAGGCTTCAAATTGTGTAAGGTGAAGACCCTGATAAGACAAAGGGGAATCCTTTCGGTCTATCCAGGCTAGGGGGATGCTGGGTGGGATGCAAGAAAGAAGGCGAGAAGACAACTAACATGGAACGTTATGGTAGGTATATAACTTCTCAATGTTAAGTTGTCAATCTCGCCTTCATTCTTGCTGGATGGGACCGCGTCCCTAGCACCTTCATCCCGGGTGGCTCATCGGAACAGGCTCTTGAGAACGGTGGAACCAAAATTTGCCCTATTTCTGGAGGCCATGTCTAATTTGTAGTGTGTAATAAAGGTATGAGGAGAGGCCCATGTGGCTGCTGCACAAATAGTATCTATTGGCAATCTAGCTTGAAAGGCTGTTGATGTAGCTAAAGCTCTGGTTGAATGGGCTCTTGGCTTAGAAGGTAATTCTTTACCTCTGAGGTGATAGACACAGGTAATCACAGAGGACAGCCATCTAGACAAGGTTACTTTGGATACCGGAAGGCCCTTTTTACCTTCCGCATAGGACAGAAAAAGCTGATCAGATTTCCTAGTTTGTTTAGTTCTGTCCAGATAGTAACAGAAATGACGATGAACGTCCAGATAATGCAGTTTTTGCTCCGCCCTGTTAGAATAATTAGGGAAGAAAACTGGAAGATCGATAGATTGGTTTAAATTTACCTGAGAAGCCACCTTGGGCAAAAAAAAGACAGGTTAGTTCCGAGAGAAACTCTGTCTTTGTGGAAAACTAGTTAAGGAGGAATGACATAAGGCGTGGAGTTCTGATACTCTCCTAGCAGAAGAGATGGCAACTAGGAAGAGAGTTTTCCAAGAGAGCAACTTTAAAGAACAGGAAGCCGCAGGTTCAAAGGGAGGAAGAATCAAGGATGTTAAAATCAAATTTAAATCCCACTGTGGTGGGGGGTCTTTGATTGGGGGCTTGAGTAAAAAGATACCCTTAAGGAAGGCTTTACAAAGCTTGTGGGACATGATGCTGGAGTCCGATAGGCCTATGTGAAAATTTGAAATGGCTGCTAACTGAACCTTTACTGTGGAGGATGAAGAGCCTGAATGAAAAATTTCAGCTAGGAAATCTAGAACTGATTGTATAGGAGCAGTGAAGGGATCTATATTCTAGCCCTTGCCCAGAGGGAAAAACACTTCCATTTACTAGTATAAATCCTTCTGGTAGAGGACTTAACTGAAGCTACAATAATATCACGGACAGAATTGGAAGTCAGGGGAAGCCTGGCTAGGGATGGAAGTGGAGCAACCAAGCTGTGAGGTTGAGAGATTGGAGGGATTGGTGCAGCTGCCCTGACTGGTGGGCCAAAAGATCTGGCACTGGGTCCAGATGCCAAGGCTGTTCCAAAAGGTAACTATGCAGGAACGGGAACCATATCTGTCGAGGCCAATAAGGGGCAATGAGGATCATCCTGGCTCTCAAGGCGGTAGCTTTCTGAATCAACTGAGTGATTAATGGAAAGGGGGGAAAGCGTATAGAAGTCCCCGAGGCCAATCGTGGACTAGAGCGTCTCTAGGGGGATGGCCTGGAAGGGGAAAGAGTGAAAAAGTCGAGGCACTTGCTGTTCTGAGGTGTTGCAAAAAGACTGCAGCAAAGAAGACCCCACTTCTGAAAAATCTCCTCCGTTACTGATTGCTTGAGAGACCACTCGTGTGTGGCATGAGAATAGCTCTGCTCAACCTGTCCGCTATGATGTTGGACTTCCCGGGGATATGTGTTGCTATCAGAAAACGCTGAGAAGAGATCACCCATTACCAAAGTCTGAGTGCCTCTCGACACAGGGCATAGGACTTGGTTCCGCCCTGCTTCTTGATATACCACACTACGGTCATATTGTCCGTCTGAATTGCAATAGTCCCTAAGGGAAGAGTCTTGGAGGGCTTGCAACGCCAAAAGCACTGCTCTCATCTCCAGGACATTTATGTGCAGGTGGCATTCGAAAGGTTGCCATGTGCCCTGGACTGTCCTGCCCTGAAAATGCCCCCCCCCCCACCCGATCAGGGAGGCGTCCGATGTGACCGTGGCGACCGGAGGAAGGAGCGAATGGTCTGCCCTGAAGGACTTGAGGAGACCATCCACCAAGACAGATGTTTCTTGCAAGATAGGGTTATTAAGATGTTGTGTGTCAAAGGAAGCTGTTGGAAGGACCACTGGGAGAAGAGCATCCACTGAAGGAGCCGCATGTGAAAGCGAGCAAGGGAAGTAGCGTGATGGCTGCCGCCATGAGACCTAACACTTTTAGAACAAACCTGGCCTGGATTCTTTTGCTCTGAAGGAGGATATGCACGTGATTTTGGATATCTAAAACTCTTTGCTGTGTTAATTTTGCAGAGAGCTCTACGGTGTCCAAGGTGGCGCCTATGAAGGTAAGACTGACAAGGCAACAAGACAGACTTTTCGAAATTTATGGAGATACCTAGCCCTTTGCAAGTTTGAATGGTGTAATCTCTGGCAAGAAGAAGCTGATGCTTGGTGGTGGCATTAAGGAGCCAGTCGTCTAGATACAGAAACACCTGGAATCCTTGACGTCTCAGGTGAGCCGTAACCATTGCCATGCATTTGGTGAACACTCGGGGGGGCTGTAGTGAGACCAAAGGGCAGGGCCCTGAACTGGTAGTGACTGGCCCCCAGCCGGAAGTGGAGACTCCTGGAGCACCTGTGCATCTTGATGTGATAGTACGCATCCTGAAGGTCCACTGAGCACATCCAATTGTCCTGACCCAGAAAGGGTAGAATGGACCATAGCGTGACCATCTGGAACTTCGTTCTTTTTACAAACTTGTTTAGTCTGCTGAGATCCAATATTGGCCTCCAGTCCAGTCTTTTTTTGGTACCAAAAAGAACTTGGAGTAGATTCTGGATCCTAGTTTGTCTGCTGGGACTGGCTGGATGGCTCTTTTTGTTAACAGTTTTGATATTTCTATTACTGCTTGTTCCCTTAGACTGGGTGGAACATCTGGGAGGGGCCCTTTGGCTGAGTTGGGGTGTGGATAAAGGGAATTTGGTAACCCTCGGATATAAATGACTGTACCCATTTGTCTTGTGTGAGAGAAAGCCAGGCTTCTGGGTACAGCGATAACCTTCCCCGACTGCCTCCGAAGGTGTACAGTCGGTCAGCTTCTCAGGGATGCTGGAAGGGTTGGTCCAGAGAGACTCTGTTACCCTGATTCTGCGGACCTCCTCTGCCTCTAGGGTGGCGTCTGTTGTTGCCCCCTGCCTCTCACTGACCTCTTCGTCAGGCGTGACTCCTGTGATTTATGGAACCACATTTTTCCACCCCTTTGACCCTTAGGATATGGTCTAGACGCGGTTGAAAAACGGACTCCCATGGCAGAGAGAGTCTTGCCATCTTGTTCGCATTTGGTCAAAGTATCCTTCACTTGAGGTCCAAACAACGCCGAACCATCAAAGGGGGAGTTAGTGAAGGGCGCCTTGAAGGGTCTAAGTTGCAGCCGCATCCAGGCATGGCGCCTTAAAGCCACACCTGTGCGTGCGGCTCTACTCGCTCCATCGGCTGCATAGGAAATAAGCCGCATAGAGGAGTTGACAATGGAATTTAGGGTTCCTAACTAGGAGTTGATTTTGTCCTGAGACCCCGCAGCTGTTGGATCCTGTAGGGTATCACCCATTTCTTTGAGAATGTCTCTTTGAAGGCAGGTGAAATGGCACAAGTAATTCATTTCTTTGAGAATGCCTCTTTGAAGGCGGGTGAAATGGCAAGCAATTCAGCGACCACATGGCGAAGGTCGCTGAAGAGAACATCCGCTTGCCGCACTATCCATAGTCCTAGATTCCTTATTAGGAGGATGGATAGGCACTGAAGGATCGGCCAATTCCTTCTTAGTGGCTGCAGCCACCACCATAGCATCAACTGGGACACCCTTAGTTAAAAATTGTTTATCTGACGGGCTGTGAAATTTGGAAGGCCTCCGTGGGGTGGGTTCCATCGTATCAGGGCAGTCCGCCCGCTCCACCACTTCCATGGGGGTCAAAAGGCGGAGACACCAAGGAGGTGGAAGGGCAAGAACTAACCCAGGTAAACAGACTCGGCCCTCGGAAGGATTGAGGGTAGACCAGTTCCCCCTCTGCTTGAGGATTTCAAGGATGTCAGAAAAGGAGACTTCCTCAGAGGGACCGTGGGGACCCTTCCGACTCATCCAAGTCTGTATCAGATGTGATGGACTCAGGAGTCCACATGCTTCCTCTTACATGTCCTCTTCGAGGGGGTTCACCTGACGGATCAGGGAAACCTCAGAAGAGGAGGATATTCCCAAGGGGAAACCTAAGGCGTTGGATCTCTATGGTCGGGAATGAGAGAGTGGGTAGGACCTTGGGCACTACAGTGGGAGGGGCTGATGGAGCTGACCGTGGAGCAGGCACTGGGGCCAGTGCGCTCCTCATGACCTTGAAGGCACCTCTATCAGGCAGGACAGAGGGCTCCCACTCTGAAGAAATAGGAACCCCAGCCGGCACCGAGAGGGACGGCTCCGCCGATGTCGGGGCCGAACTCACCAGCGCCGACGTTCAGAGAGGGAGAGGCGGACAAGGTCCGATGCCACTCCCCTCTGAGCAGGCGAGGAAGTCCAAGCACCGGATCCTCCAAGGATGGGACCATGGAAGAGATCGGAGCAGACAACGGAGCCGAAGGGGAGGTATCGGCTTAGACGTCTCGATGGTTGCGGCTCCGAGGAGCTCGGCTCTGAACTCAGGGACAGAGTCTGAGGAGGAATCGTAGATGGTATGGGTATAGCCACTGTCTGTTGAGATGGGCTATGAAGCATTTGGGCCAGTGCCTGAGACTTTGAGTCTGCTAACCACCCTCTCGAGGTCATGGTCCGAAAGCCTGGAAGACCGAGAGGAATGGCTCCGATGGCTCCGCTCCGAGAGCAAAGGCGATCTCGGAGCAGAGTGAATGGACTCCAGGGACGGAGACCTAGATCTCTTGCGGGTGGAAGATGGCACCGAGACTAGTGGTGCTGATGGAGCCAAAGACACGTTAGCTCCGGCCGGAGCCGACTTTGAAGACAGTCTTGGAGGCATCGGCTCCGGCCGGAGCAGACTTTGAAGACAGAGAGACTTGGAGGCATCGGCTCCTGACGGAGCCGATGCAGAAGACTGCGACATAGACGTATCGGCTCCAGCTAGAGCTGATTGTGACGCAGTAGGTGAGCCACCAGCCGAAGGCTTGGAGCACAGAGCAGACGGTTTGGATGGCTTCGAAGGTTTCCCCGGCAAGGACTTAGCCGGGGAACCTTCGGGCCTTAATAAGCCCCTCAAAATTAACTTATTCCTGCGCTCCTGCAGGACTCTTGGACTGAACGCATGACAAACAGAACAAGAGTCCTGCAGGTGCAGGGGTCCCAGGCAATACACGCAAGAAGTGTGACAGTCTGTTAGCGACATTTTCTGACAGAACGAGTCACACTTCTTGAAGCCTGAGACTTTGTCTTTAGACATTAAACTGTTAAGGGAAGAAGAATCTTCCTTGGAAAGTTAAAACACACACACACCAGTAACACATGAACAAAATTAAGGTTAACAAAACCAGACACACACCTAACTGTCCCAAAAAAAAGGGAATGGGAAAAAACGGAAGGGCCTAAGGACTAACTTTAACAGAGGAGGGATATAACATTTGGGATTAGGGATTAACAAAATGGGAATGCAACGGAAGTGGTATACTAAGGAGGTTAAGATGCTAGTCTATTTTTAAAATAAAGAGGAAAATCCTAAGAAAAGAGTAGAAAAATTTGAAATTTTCACTGACCTGTGAGCCAAAAAAGCACCTTGCTGGCGGCAAACGAGATCTGGGTAGTTACTAGCATCATGGGATATAGGGTTGCCTCGAGCAAATTAGCTCTCGAGCTTTAGTATAGGCAGAGTCGGTGCCGAGGATCGGCTCCAAACCCATCCAGCAAGAATGAAGGCGAGATTGACAACTTAACATCTAATGTTTTATCTCAAAGGATGTTACATGTAAGAGTAAAGAGAAAGGGTCTTCTCATCGTTCTGGTATCCAGCAGTTGGCATGTTTAATGCATGTTTTAATGCTGATGCAGTGATATGGTAGCTTGGGGTTACCTTGTTTTTCCCGAAGGGTATGACTATACATTTTTTGGCATTTAACTTCAGGCCATGGCTCTGGCACCAGCTATCAGTTTCTGTGAGACCCTCTGAAGGATATCTGTGTCCGATGTACTTTCCACTATGGCTCCCAGTTTGCAGTCATCTGCAAACTTTGTCAGCCATAGTCCTCCTATGTTAGCCTGTACTTCTGAGAAGTAGATGCCGAACAACAGGGGGCCAAGGACTGAGCCTGTGGGACACCACTTGTGACCGGCTTGGAGTCTGACATGGCGCCAGCTACTCTAACCCTGTGGGTTCTGTCCTTCAGCCAGTTTGCAACCCATCTTGTGACATATGGGTTTACATTTAAGCTGGTAAGTTTCTCTATAATACCCGAGTGGGGTATTGTGTCGAAAGCTTTTGCAAGGTCAAGGTAGGCTGTATGGACTGCCTTTCCCTCAATGGCCTTGGTGACTTTCGAAGAAGTCGACCAAGTTCAAAAGGCATGATCTGCCCTTGATGTTGAAAATAGAGAAAGGAGGAATTTTCGGTGTTCCTGAAGACAGAAGGAGAAGACATCATCTCTTTTCGAAGTGCCTGGCTTCCTGGAATTGAAAGAGCGCATACAGCTATTGGAAAGCCTATTCCTTCTCCTAATGCTTCCCCAAGGTCAACAGTTGTGAAGTTCCTATCCTTTCTACACAAAACGTAGACTATAAACAGCCTGAAGGAAAAGTCCTTTGTCATTCAAAGGAAATCAAATAAGGTTTGACAATGACTATTCCACAAGAGTTCTAGAGATGAGAAAAAACTCTTGGCCATTAGTAAAACTATTAAAGCAAAATAAAATTAAAGCTCAACTTGTCTATTCAGCTAAAAATCAAAATGACTCATCAAAATGAAGAACCTTCAACAACATCGAAGAAGCTGTTTCCTTTATTCAGAACAAAAATATTACAATCCCAGAAGGAATGGAATTGGTCACCATCTTCAACTCTCAAAAGATCTGACAAAAATAACTGGTCAGATGTAAAGAAAAAGAAGCTAAAGACTGGTCTTAAAAGTTTTGGTCTTCTAAGCACTCTCAAAGATAATCTACTCTATAAAATGCTCATGAACATCTAAAAAGTATGTGCCACTAATTTATTTTCTTTTGCAAATGCTCTTTTACTCACTTTTTTAATGAAATATATAACATGAATTAAATTTAAACTTCTCACATATGAATAGAACCATTTAAAATATTACATAGTATAGATAGATTCTGTGTTCACATGCTTTTACTTTTATTTAGATTCTAACCCTTTAATAGTTTTAGGATTTTAATCATATGGCTGGGAACATGAAAGCTAATCATCAGAGTTAGTTTATAGACGTACGTGTTTACTGAAATATGCTGGACAACTTTGTTGAAGGTATCTTTCTGTCAAAACTTGTCTTTCCCCTTTATTTTTTTCACACAATTACTTCATCTGTTTTAAATTAGCGTTTTAGCATTCAAAACTGATAGCTGCTTTCCTTCACGAAATGCAGTCTCGAGCTATATTTATGAAAAAGAGGCGGTTTGTTTTCTCTTGACTGCATTCGTGGTTGTCTGGAAGCCTAGTTTAAGCGATATGAGTAGATCGTTTTAATAGTGAACAGTGTCATGATGAGCCTTTATGTATAGTTTCCCTTTATTCATACATGTTTTTTCCTTTTTTTCCCCCTCTCTTGGAAATAACATACAGATCATACTATTTATTTACAGTTTTCCTGTAATTAATACTTGCCTAGAGGGTACATAAAATATTAAAAAAGGTTTATTTAAAGCTTTACTAGTTCAAGAGTAATGTTAGTTAAATTTGTATTTGGCTTTGCAAAGAACGGATTCCCATAGTAACGTAAGTTGTGATATGCTAATTAAAAATGATGTCATGCCCAAACATTCTGAATAGATTAATATATTATATACTGAAACACAGTGGTCTTGGCAGCGAGAATTAATGAAACCCATAATTAATGCTGCAATATTATAATAAAGTACAGTTTAACAAAGCATCATAAAATAGCTACCCATGTGCGAGTATGTGTGTGTATGAAGCACTTACCAGTTACGCTATACATAGCATTCCCTACACTGTACCCCAAGGCAGTTTACATGTACTGATCAAACGTGCTATTTGAAGGAAATGGCTATATACCAATACAGTATACAAGTTTAAATTGCATGAAATTGTTGTAAGGGAGGGGAGATAATAGTTAGGGCACCTGGGTCATCTATACCACTGACAAAGTTAAAGGAAAACAAATTAAGAAACCTAAAAGCATATACTTCCCCAGTTCTCAGCCTTTTTAGGATCTCAAGTCATGCTGTGAGCTATCTAATTTCCTCACAAGGGCAAGACAGTTGTCACAACTGACGAATCACAGAACATTGGGTTTTAGGTTCTCGGGAAGACTGATAACTATAATTTTGATGTTATTGCTGAAGCAGTTTTGTTCAGACTGGATCTAAAAAATTACACTATATTAATACTGTTTTGTTGAAAAGCATAACACGATTTATCTCAATGCTGAGTAAATGGGTAAAGTGTAAACTTGTTTATGTAATAACTAGGCAAATGGAATAATCATAGGAGCCTTTTCGCTTACAGCCGTAAGCGATATATTTAATAGCAGAGGGAACCCCACTTGCTAAACCATTTCATCTGAAGAAACATCTCTTCGGTACAGTAGACATCAGACACATTGGTCTAGACTATAACATCACTATAATGTTACTTGAGAAATCTAATCAGTCTAAAGAATATATGCCTTATAAGATACTGCATACCAGAAAAGTAGACTGAACTAAGTGTAGTGAATTGGTTAAGGAGAAACAGATTATTAAATGTAGCTCAATAGTGCGACAGCTATAAAGCATGCTATGGTGAGGCAAATATTATTGTAGTCTCTCAGGCGATGAAAGATTTGAGCATATGTGAATTTAATAAGTATTTGCCACAGCACAGAAAAGATTTGCAGATGTTAAGTAATAACCACACAAAAAGGGGAAAACAGACTTGTGTGTTTTAGCATGATAGGCAAATTAACAACTTTTCAGTAATCAGCAGCAAATCAAGAAGTACACTTTTGTAAAGAACTGTATTGTACAAAATGAAGACTTTGCAGGCTTACATACACAAGGAAACAGTGCATGGCTTACCTGTCCAGTTATATCAGAAATATTAAGAGTGGGCTAAATTGGGTTTTTGGGGAATGCATATAATACTGAGTATCTCAAAAAAAAAATAACTGAATAAAACAAAACAGAAAACCGAACCGTGGACCACTGCTGTAAAATCTATTTAGCGCTTTCCTCTCAGGAGAGAAGGAAAAGAAGAAAAAAATGTGTTAAGAAATAAGAAGTTATGTACTCACCATAACGTTCCATCTGAGTAGGTGTATTCATTTGTCTGCAACCTGTGGGTTATGGATCCGATATCGGATCCGAACCGGCATGGTTTACCAGCTATGGATCCAAGCTCTCAGCTCCTCCCCTCACCCATAATGCCCTGCTCTACCCTCATGACCTCAGATCGAGTTTGCCAATAGCAAAAAAACACCCTGAAAAGGGTAACACACCATATGCAGGAAACTGAAAGGCCAGGGGGATAGGAGGGCGGGATGATTGCAGACAAATGAATACACCTACTCAGATGGAACGTTATGGTGAGTACATAACTTCTTAATCTGAAGTAGGAGATTCATTTGTCTGCAACCTGTGGGACAGAGTCCCCAGCTACCTGAATCTTGGGCGGCCATCATGGAAGGATATTCCGGAGCACCGCGGAGCCAAATGATGCTCTACCCCTAGATGCAAGATCCAACTTATAGTGGGAAATAAAAGTATGAGATGAAGCCCATGTGGCTGCTGCACAAATCATCTAGAGGAATCCTAGCCTTAAAGGCTGCCGAGGTAGAAACTGACCGGGTTGAATGAGCGTGTACACTCTCCGGTGCGGGCCTTCCAGAAGCTTGATAAGCTAACAAGATACATTGTGAAATCCAACGAGACAAAGAGACTTTAGAAATTGGCTTGCCCAGATTAAATTTAGCAAAGGAAATGAACAACTGGTCGGATTGCCTATGACCAGCTGTCCTGTTTAGATAAAATCTAAGTTGCCTGTGAACATCTAAGGAGTGAAGCTTATATTCACCTTTGTTCTCATATTTAGGGAAGAAAACAGGGAGGTTAATAGACTGATTAATGTTTGCTTCAGAAGCTACTTTAGGAAGAAAGGACGGGTTGGTCCTGAGGTAAACACGGTCCGGATGAAAGACCAAGTAAGGAGGTTTAGCTGATAATGCTTGGAGCTCTGAAACTCTCTTGGCCGAAGTAATGGCTACTAAAAAGGCAGTCTTGAACGACAGGAATTTGAGATCTACCGTAGCCGCAGGTTCGAAGGGGGGAGCGGTCAAAGCCTGTAGAACTAAAGAAAGGTCCCAGGGAGGAACCGCTTGTTTGACAGGGGGCCTGAGAAGGAAAAGTACCTTTGAGGAAAATTTTACACAACTTGGCTGACATGAGTGGATTAGAGTCATGACCAATGTGATAATGTGAAATTGCTGCCAGTTGTACTTTGACCGTGGAACTGCTAGCACCATTGTTAAAAAGAGTGGTTAAGAAATCAAGCACCAATGGGAGAGGAGCAGTGAATGGATTAAGGCCTTGCCGCTCCGCCCACAAAGAAAACGTTTCAACTTGCTACGGTAGATTTTCCTAGTGGAAGGTTTATGAGCTGCCACCAGGATAGCCTTAACAGGGGACGAAATACCGAGTCCTGATCAAGAGTGGAACTGGAGCAGCCAAGCGGTCAGCTTCAGGTTGTCCAGGTTCGGAGGAGACAGGCAGGATGGATGAGTTATCAGATCCGGGATTGGATCTAGAATCCAAGGAGGATTCACAGAGTGAGACCTTAGGAAGGGGAACCAGATCTGTCGAGGCCAAAACTGAGCAATGAGAATCATTCTGCAACCCACCCGAGACGCTTTCTGAAGAACCTGGAGCATCAGAGGCAAGGGGGGATAGGCATACAGAAGACCGGGTGGCCAAGCATGCACCAGAGCGTCTCTTGGAGAGCCTCCAGGAGGAGGTATCAGAGCGAAAAAACTGTTGCACTTGGTGTTTGAGGGAGAGGCAAAAAGATCGCAAGAAGGAGTTCCCCACCGTGCGAATATGCGTTCCGCTACTTGAGAATTGAGAGACCACTCGTAAGGGGTTAGAATGGTGCGACTGAGTTTGTCCGCCAGGATGTTGGACCGACCCGGAATGTGCATTGCTATGAGAAAGCGGTTGGTGGAGATTGCCCATTCCCAAACCCTCATGGCTTCTCGACAAAGAGGGTAAGACCTGGTTCCTCCCTGCTTGTTGATATACCAGACAAACGACATGTTGCCCGATTGAATTGCAATTGTTCCCAAGGGAAGAAAGTCTTGAAGTGCTAGCAACGCTAAGAGCACGGCTCTCATCTCTAGGACGTTGATATGCAGTAAGGTCTCTGAATCGTTCCACGTGCCTTGGACGGTCCGGCCTGCAAAATGCCCCCCCCCCCCCCACCCGAGGCGGGAGGCGTCCGTGGTCACCGTGGCGAGAGGGGGAGAAGCACAAAATGGGCGGCCTCTGTGGAGATCTGGGGAGTGAAGCCACCACAGGAGAGACCGCTTGCAAGCCTTGCTGATCGCAATGGGATGATGCATAGGAAGAGCAAGGTAAGACCACTGTACTAAAAGAGTCCACTGGAGGATGCGCATATTGAGCCTGGCAAGAGGAAGAAGTCCTACAGCAGACGCCATGGACCCTAGAGCCCTCAGGACCAACTCCGCCGGAACAGAACTTGAGTGGAGAATGGCCCGCACCTGGAGCTGCAGATTTTGAACTCTGTCCACAGTGAGGAAGGCTCGTAAACTCCTCGTGTCTAACCTGGCCCCTATAAAATCTAGGAGCTGTGTGGGTGCCAGGTTGGATTTCTTTGTATTTATTGTAATGCCCAGAAAGGGAGCAAGATGGAGAAAGGAGTCTCGCGCCAATAATAGTAGATGCCTTGTTGGGGTGGTAAGAAGCCAGTCGTCCAGGTAGGGAAAGACCTGCACCCCCTGAAGCCTCAGGTGGGCCGCTACCACTGCTAATACTTTGGTGAACACCCTGGGGGCTGTGGTGAGACCAAAGGGAAGGACCCGAACTGGTAGTGACTGGCTCCCAGCCGAAGCGGAGGAACCTCCTGGGCGCCTGTCCATCAGGATGTGGTAGTACGCATCTTTGAGGTCTATAGAGCACATCCAGTGATTTTCTCCCAGAAGGGGGAGAATAGATTGTAGAGTGACCATTCGGAATTTTTCCTTGGGAACTGCCAGGTTCAAGAGAAAGGTCTAGAATTGGTCTTAGTTCCCCCGTCTTTTTTGGCACTAAAAAGAACCTGGAGTAGAACCCTGATCCGATCTGGTCTGGGGGGACGGGCTGGATGGCTCTTTTCTTTAGCAGATGGCCAATTTCTGCCAAAGCGGCCTCCCGTTGACCGGGTGGAACGTCTGGGAGGGACTTCAACTTTGGTAAGTGAAGAAAAGGAATGCGGTATCCTCTGGATATGATTTGGAGAACCCAGCAGTCTGATGTTATGGACTCCCATGCCGCTAGGTGCCCCGAAAAACGTCCCCCGACTGCCTCCAGAGTGGAGCAGCTGGGCAACCCCTCAGGGTTGCTGCGCGGGCTGTTCAGAGAAAGGTTCTCTGGACCCGAAGTTCCTGGGAGCCCCTCTGCCTCTAGGGCGGCGTCCTCCCTGTCCTCCTCTGCCACGGAAGGACTGGTTGTCCGGAGCAGGCTGGGACTGCTGCGACTTCCGGAACCACATCTTCTTCTGACCCTTTTGGTTCCTAGAGTAGGGCCTCTGGGGTGCAGAGAAGCGGATTCCGACGGCAGACAGCGTCTTCCCGTCCTTCTCGCTCTGGGTCAATGTTTCGCGAACGGTTTTGCCAAAGAGGGCAGAACCATCAAAGGGGGCGTTCGCAAACGACGCTTTGAAGGACTCAGAAAAATCGCAGTGACGGAGCCAGGCCTGACGCCTAGTGACTAGGCCTGTCCCTGCAGCTCTAGCGGTGCCTTCCGTAGCATGAGAGAGTAGCCGCATAGAGGTATTAGTAACTGATCTAAGAGTGGCCATGCGGGTGGAGTGCAGCCTGTCCTCCTCCGACATGGACTCTGGGGGAGATGCAGCGTATTCTTTAATGAGATCTCGCTGCATCCTAATGACGTGTGCCAGGTAGTTCAGCACCCTTACCGAGAAGGTCGCTGAACTAAACATCCGCTTCCCCAAGCGGTCCATCATCCGAGACTCCTTGCTCGGGGGATGGACTGAGGGACTCTCCTGAGCAAGTTCCCTCTTGGTGGCCGCCGCCGTCAACATGGCATCTACCTGAGGCCCCTTACTCCAATGGGCACGGTCGGACGGTGGGCTGAGGATCCTATCGGGCCTCTTAGGGATCTGCTCCACGGTGTCCGGTTCCTTCCACGCCCTGGTGGTAATTAGGTCCACCAGGGGTCGGCAGGAGGGGACACCCAAGAGGTAGACGGGCCCGCTTCAAATGCCTCCAAGAACACGGACTCGTCAGAGGAAGACTTGGGGGCAGACCACCCCCCCCCTTATAGGGAGCATTTCCATGATGTCCCCAAATGAGACATCCTCGGGGGGTGACCATGGGGAGCCTTCCCCTTCCTCCAAGTCCGTGTCTTCCGTGAGAGACTCGGGGGAGTCCATGTGCCTCCTTTTGCACTTATGCTTGCGAGGAACATCCTCTGGGGGGCTGTCAGAGGACTCCTCGCAAGCAGCAACCTGTTCCATTGGAGCAGCTTGGGGCACAAGCGGGCTGTCCCAAGGGCCGGATGGTGGAAGCCTGGCCCAGTGCAGAGGAGGCGGGACGGGCGAAACAAGTGCCGGGGTCCGGAGACCCTCAACAGGGCCCTCTCCACTACATCAAGCGCCGAAGGGGAGCCAACCTCGACCAAAGGATCCGACAATCGGCTCCCCTCGGATCCGAAGAGTGGATCGGGCGGCGCGGCGCTCTGATCCGAAGGACAGTGCGCTCCGACACAGGCGGCGCCAAGGAGCACTGATCCCCGGATCCGAGGCTCGGATCCAGGCTCCGAGGTCGGATCCGATGCACTCGAGGGCAAGGTCGGATCCGAAGTAACAAGTACTATCGGATCCGACCTACCCCCGGCTCCGAAGCTGCTTGGCTCCAACTGCTCCGAACCCGGGTAACGGGTCGGAGAAGGAGCAATCTGCTTGAAAAAGGGGGTCGAGCTCCCCCCCAGAGGGGGGGGGGGGGAGGAGGAGGCAAGAGCACTCCCATCTGCATCTGGGCCTGGATGAACCTTCTCATCATCCGGTCCAGATCAGCATCAGAAAGGCTATACGTGGATCTCGACGAGGCCACCGAGGTAGGCCTGGAGTGCCTCCTCGATAGCCTCGACGGAGATCGGGTCTCCTCCTCCTCAGGTCCCGGTGAAAAACACACTGGAGACTGGAGACCGGAGCCGAGAAGGAGGAGACCGAGCCGACAATGGAGCCGGGGGAGAAGCCCGCTTGGCTGGCGGGGCCGAAACAGAGGTCTCGGCCCGCCGCTTATGGTGCTTCTCCCTCCGGTCCCTTTTCTTAGCATCCCTCTCCTCCGAACCAGAAACGGGAGGTTGAGTCCCAGGAGGAGGAGGGGGAGCCGCAGAAGGAATAACTGTAGGTACGGTTACTCCCGAAGGAGCGGAGGTCGGAGCCGAGTCAGGCGGTAAAAGGCCCGCCAAAACAAGCTTGGACCTCCGCTCCTTCAATGCCCTGGGGTTGAACCCTGCACAAATGGAACATCCAGATGTGAGGTGTTCAACCCCCAGGCATCTAACACACCGAGTGTGGCCATCAGCTGGGGAAAGCTTATGGCCACACTCGGAGCATTTAGAAAAGATAGATTTGGGTTGCTCTGCCATCCCAATCTAACACAGAAGTTACTAAACTCTAGTAACTAAACAACAAAAAATACACTCACAGGCCCAACACACACACACTACGCTAACAGCGAGGGGAGGGATATAACTTTTAGATTAACTCTAAAAAGTAAATATATCAAAGGGAAAACCTACACTTTCACACAAAAAATCAATAAAAACTTTTAAATTTTGAAATTTAACACTGAAAACTAGCACTTAGCTTGAGAGCTTGAGAAACCAATCCAGTCACCATGCGCGGCAAACGAGATCTGAGGTCATGAAGGTAGAGCAGGGCATTATGGGTGAGGGGAGGAGCTGAGAGCCTGGATCCATGGCTGGTAAACCATGCCGGATCGGATCCATAACCCACAGGTTGCAGACAAATGAATCTCCTACTTCAGATCCTTGTGTTACATTCTGAATATCCAACTACTATATTGATAAAGGCTTGTGCCCTAGCATCATGATGTGTATACTGTTCTGTTTGGTAGGTTAGATGTTAGCAAAAAGTTCTACTTTACTAGGGGAAAAAAAAAAGGAAAAAAAGAAGGAAAAAAGAAAAGGGGCGAGTCAAACAATGCAGTGGAAAACATCGTCCAAAAACTGATGAACTGTTATGTTTTGTAAAAATGTTTCACCTTTTAACTGACTACCTAAACACTATTTTTAAGTAAAATAGTAACTAGAAACCTTACAATGGCAAAACACATAGGCATATTAACATCGCAAAAGAATGCTTATAATTTCTGGCAACCAATCCAAATATTTATGTTCACTTTTGGTGTTCAAAATGCTTGATACATTATTGCAATTCTCAAGCAAACTATATACTTATGAATTTAAGTATTTCAGTATTTATCTCATTGAGCATGGGGTATATGACTGCATCAACAGTTGCTTGAAATATTTTACTAGTAGAAATCTACTAAGAAATTAATTAGTAGACTGTTTATGTGAATATCCTTAATTTAAGTTAGTCTGACGTACATAGTTGATATGCACAGATAGCATTGTCAACAATAATTGCATCACAGGTCCACATCAGAATTTGACAGATATTTTTCTTTCCTGCCTTACTGTCTTTTGAGTACTATTTTGACCCCAGCTATACTATAGTTTTTCTGAAATGCAAACATAGCAACATAATCTTGTATTTGTAAAAGCCATTATATCACTTTATCAGTATCAGCAGAGTATGGAAGCAAGACAGAAAAAGAATTGTAAGTAATATGATAAGGTTCTGTATTATTTGCATAAACATATTGCAAATAAATACATTGTAACGCCTTCCATCTCTGCTTAATACAGATTCTCATTAAGAATTTTGTAATCGCATACACTAATATTTACATAGATGCTATAATGCTTGTATATTCGTATGTTTAATTATTAGAACATTCAAGCATTTCTGAAGTCTTTAGAAGACTTAGTTTCTAGGGCCATTCAGAAGTGCATCCCATAGCTTAGAAGCAAGATCTGTGGAAGTTGGATTACTTTAGGTCTGTGATATATTGATGCATCATTTTCAAGTATTAATGCATCATTTGTACTGGAAACTTTTTCTTAAGTAAAATCTTGAAAAATGAGAAGTTATGTACCTACCATAACGTTCCATGTTAGTTGTCTTCTTCTCGCCTTCTTTCTTGCTGGATGGGTTCAGAGCCAATCCTCGGCTCCAACTCGGCCTATACTAAAGCTCGAGAGCTAATTTTACCGGCTCGAGGCAACCCTATATCCCATGGTGCTAGGCGCTAACTACCCAGATCTCGTTTGGTAGCTGAGAACATAGCAATTTTAGTCTCCCAACCCAAGGGAGAGAAGAAGGGGAAAAATTCCCCATGTGCCACTACCTGAAGCTATAGCTACCCAAGGATAACCAGTTTAGGCTTCAAATTGTGTAAGGTGAAGACCGCGATAAGAAAAGGGGAATCCTTTCGGTCTATCCAGGCTAGGGGGATGCTGGGTGGGATGCAAGAAAGAAGGCGAGAAGACGACAACTAACATGGAATGTTATGGTAGGTATATAACTTCTCAATGTTAAGTTGTCAATCTCGCCTTCATTCTTGCTGGATGGGACCGCGTCCCTAGCACCTTCATCCCCGGTGGCTCATCGGAACAGGCTCTTGAGAACGGTGGAACCAAAATTTGCCCTATTTCTGGAGGCCATGTCTAATTTGTAGTGTGTAATAAAGGTATGAGGAGAGGCCCATGTGGCTGCTGCACAAATAGTATCTATTGGCAATCTAGCTTGAAAGGCTGTTGATGTAGCTAAAGCTCTGGTTGAATGGGCTCTTGGCTTAGAAGGTAATTCTTTACCTCTGAGGTGATAGACACAGGTAATCACAGAGGACAGCCATCTAGACAAGGTTACTTTGGATACCGGAAGGCCCTTTTTACCTTCCGCATAGGACAGAAAAAGCTGATCAGATTTCCTAGTTTGTTTAGTTCTGTCCAGATAGTAACAGAAATGACGATGAACGTCCAGATAATGCAGTTTTTGCTCCGCCCTGTTAGAATAATTAGGGAAGAAAACTGGAAGATCGATAGATTGGTTTAAATTTACCTGAGAAGCCACCTTGGGCAAAAAAAGACAGGTTAGTTCCGAGAGAAACTCTGTCTTTGTGGAAAACTAGTTAAGGAGGACGAACGCAAAGGGCGTGGAGTTCTGATACTCTCCTAGCAGAAGAGATGGCAACTAGGAAGAGAGTTTTCCAAGAGAGCAACTTTAAAGAACAGGAAGCCGCAGGTTCAAAGGGAGGAAGAATCAAGGATGTTAAAATCAAATTTAAATCCCACTGTGGTGGGGGGTCTTTGATTGGGGGCTTGAGTAAAAAGATACCCTTAAGGAAGGCTTTACAAAGCTTGTGGGACATGATGCTGGAGTCCGATAGGCCTATGTGAAAATTTGAAATGGCTGCTAACTGAACCTTTACTGTGGAGGATGAAGAGCCTGAATGAAAAATTTCAGCTAGGAAATCTAGAACTGATTGTATAGGAGCAGTGAAGGGATCTATATTCCTAGCCCTTGCCCAGAGGGAAAAACACTTCCATTTACTAGTATAAATCCTTCTGGTAGAGGACTTAACTGAAGTTACAATAATATCACGGACAGAATTGGAAGTCAGGGGAAGCCTGGCTAGGGATGGAAGTGGAGCAACCAAGCTGTGAGGTTGAGAGATTGGAGGGATTGGTGCAGCTGCCCTGACTGGTGGGCCAAAAGATCTGGCACTGGGTCCAGATGCCAAGGCTGTTCCAAAAGGTAACTATGCAGGAACGGGAACCATATCTGTCGAGGCCAATAAGGGGCAATGAGGATCATCCTGGCTCTCAAGGCGGTAGCTTTCTGAATCAACTGAGTGATTAATGGAAAGGGGGGAAAGCGTATAGAAGTCCCCGAGGCCAATCGTGGACTAGAGCGTCTCTAGGGGGATGGCCTGGAAGGGGAAAGAGTGAAAAAGTCGAGGCACTTGCTGTTCTGAGGTGTTGCAAAAAGACTGCAGCAAGGAAGACCCCACTTCTGAAAAATCTCCTCCGTTACTGATTGCTTGAGAGACCACTCGTGTGGCATGAGAATAGCTCTGCTCAACCTGTCCGCTATGATGTTGGACTTCCCGGGGATATGTGCTGCTATCAGAAAACGCTGAGAAGAGATCACCCATTACCAAAGTCTGAGTGCCTCTCGACACAGGGCATAGGACTTGGTTCCGCCCTGCTTCTTGATATACCACACTACGGTCATATTGTCCGTCTGAATTGCAATAGTCCCTAAGGGAAGAGTCTTGGAGGGCTTGCAACGCCAAAAGCACTGCTCTCATCTCCAGGACATTTATGTGCAGGTGGCATTCGAAAGGTTGCCATGTGCCCTGGACTGTCCTGCCCTGAAAATGCCCCCCCCCCCACCCGATCAGGGAGGCGTCCGATGTGACCGTGGCGACCGGAGGGGAAGGAACGAATGGTCTGCCCTGAAGGACTTGAGGGGAGACCATCCACCAAGACAGATGTTTCTTGCAAGATAGAGTTATTAAGATGTTGTGTGTCAAAGGAAGCTGTTGGAAGGACCACTGGGAGAAGAGCATCCACTGAAGGAGCCGCATGTGAAAGCGAGCAAGGGGAAGTAACGTGATGGCTGCCGCCATGAGACCTAACACTTTTAGAACAAACCTGGCCTGGATTCTTTTGCTCTGAAGGAGGATATGAACGTGATTTTGAATATCTAAAACTCTTTGCTCTGTTAATTTTGCAGAGAGCTGTACGGTGTCCAAGGTGGCGCCTATGAAGGTAAGACTGACAAGGCAACAAGACAGACTTTTCGAAATTTATGGAGATACCTAGCCCTTTGCAAGTTTGAATGGTGTAATCTCTGGCAAGAAGAAGCTGATGCTTGGTGGTGGCAGTAAGGAGCCAGTCGTCTAGATACAGAAACACCTGGAATCCTTGACGTCTCAGGTGAGCCGTAACCATTGCCATGCATTTGGTGAACACTCGGGGGGGCTGTAGCGAGACCAAAGGGCAGGGCCCTGAACTGGTAGTGACTGGCCCCCAGCCGGAAGTGGAGAAACCTCCTGGAGCACCTGTGCATCTTGATGTGATAGTACGCATCCTGAAGGTCCACTGAGCACATCCAATTGTCCTGACCCAGAAAGGGTAGAATGGACCATAGCGTGACCATCTGGAACTTCGTTCTTTTTACAAACTTGTTTAGTCTGCTGAGATCCAATATTGGCCTCCAGTCCAGTCTTTTTTTGGTACCAAAAAGAACTTGGAGTAGATTCTGGATCCTAGTTTGTCTGCTGGGACTGGCTGGATGGCTCTTTTTGTTAACAGTTTTGATATTTCTATTACTGCTTGTTCCCTTAGACTGGGTGGAACATCTGGGAGGGGGCCCTTTTGGCTGAGTTGGGGTGTGGATAAAGGGAATTTGGTAACCCTCGGATATAAATGACTGTACCCATTTGTCTTGTGTGAGAGAAAGCCAGGCTTCTGGGTACAGCGATAACCTTCCCCGACTGCCTCCGAAGGTGTACAGTCGGTCAGCTTCTCAGGGATGCTGGAAGGGTTGGTCAGAGAGAGACTCTGTTACCCTGATTCTGCGGACCTCCTCTGCCTCTAGGGTGGCGTCTGTTGTTGCCCCCCCTGCCTCTCGGGGGGGGGAACTGACCTCTTGCGTCAGGCGTGACTCCCTGTGATTTGCGGAACCACATTTTTCCACCCCTTTGACCCTTAGGATATGGTCTAGACGCGGTTGAAAAACGGACTCCCATGGCAGAGAGAGTCTTGCCATCTTGTTCGCATTTGGTCAAAGTATCCTTCACTTGAGGTCCAAACAACGCCGAACCATCAAAGGGGGAGTTAGTGAAGGACGCCTTGAAGGGGTCTGCGAAGTTGCAAAGCCGCATCCAGGCATGACGCCTTAAAGCCACACCTGTGCGTGCGGCTCTACTCGCTCCATCGGCTGCATAGGAAATAAGCCGCATAGAGGAGTTGACAATGGAATTTAGGGTTCCTAACTAGGAGTTGATTTTGTCCTGAGACCCCGCAGCTGTTGGATCCTGTAGGGTATCACCCATTTCTTTGAGAATGTCTCTTTGAAGGCAGGTGAAATGGCACAAGTAATTCATTTCTTTGAGAATGCCTCTTTGAAGGCGGGTGAAATGGCACAAGTAATTCAGCGACCACATGGCGAAGGTCGCTGAAGAGAACATCCGCTTGCCGTACCTATCCATAGTCCTAGATTCCTTATTAGGAGGATGGATAGGCACTGAAGGATCGGCCAATTCCTTCTTAGTGGCTGCAGCCACCACCATGGCATCAACTGGGACACCCTTAGTTAAAAATTGTTTATCTGACGGGCTGTGAAATTTGGAAGGCCTCCGTGGGGTGGGTTCCATCGTATCAGGGGCCGTCCACGCCTTCCGCTCCACCACTTCCATGAGGGGGTCAAAAGGCGGAGACACCAAGGAGGTGGAAGGGCAAGAACTAAACGCCTCCAGGTAAACAGACTCGTCCTCGGAAGGATTGAGGGTAGACCAGTTCCCCCTCTGCTTGAGGATTTCAAGGATGTCAGAAAAGGAGACTTCCTCAGAGGGGGACCGTGGGGACCCTTCCGACTCATCCAAGTCTGTATCAGATGTGATGGACTCAGGGGAGTCCACATGCTTCCTCTTACATGTCCTCTTTCGAGGGGGTTCACCTGACGGATCAGGGGAAACCTCAGAAGAGGAGGATATTCCCAAGGGGAAACCTAAGGCGTTGGATCTCTATGGTCGGGAATGAGAGAGTGGGTAGGACCGCAGCAGGCACTACAGTGGGAGGGGCTGATGGAGCTGACCGTGGAGCAGGCACTGGGGCCAGTACGCTCCTCATGACCTTGAAGGCACCTCTATCAGGCAGGACAGAGGGCTCCCACTCTGAAGAAATAGGAACCCCAGCCGGCACCGAGAGGGACGGCTCCGAAGCCGATGTCGGGGCCGAACTCACCAGCGCCGACGTTCAGAGAGGGAGAACGGGGGCGGACAAGGTCCGATGCCACTCGCCCCCTCTGAGCAGACGAGGAAGTCCAAGCACCCGGATCCCTCCAAGGATGGGACCATGGAAGAGATCGGAGCAGACAACGGAGCCGAAGGGGGAGGTATCGGCTTAGACGTCTCGATGGTTGCGGCTCCGAGGAGCTCCGGCTCTGAACTCAGGGACAGAGTCTGAGGAGGAATCGTAGATGGTATGGGTATAGCCACTGTCTGTTGAGATGGGCTATGAAGCATTTGGGCCAGTGCCTGAGACTTTGAGTCTGCTAACCACCCTCTCGAGGTCATGGTCCGAAAGCCTGGAAGACCGAGAGGAATGGCTCCGATGGCTCCGCTCCGAGAGCAAAGGCGATCTCGGAGCAGAGTGAATGGACTCCAGGGACGGAGACCTAGATCTCTTGCGGGTGGAAGATGGCACCGAGACTAGTGGTGCTGATGGAGCCAAAGACACGTTAGCTCCGGCCGGAGCCGACTTTGAAGACAGTCTTGGAGGCATCGGCTCCGGCCGGAGCAGACTTTGAAGACAGAGACTTGGAGGCATCGGCTCCTGACAGAGCCGATGCAGAAGACTGCGACATAGACGTATCGGCTCCAGCTAGAGCTGATTGTGACGCAGTAGGTGAGCCACCAGCCGAAGGCTTGGAGCATGGAGCAGACGGTTTGGATGGCTTCGAAGGTTTCCCCGGCAAGGACTTAGCCGGGGAACCTTCGGGCTTTAATAAGCCCCTCAAAATTAACTTATTCCTGCGCTCCTGCAGGACTCTTGGACTGAACGCATGACAAACAGAACAAGAGTCCTGCAGGTGCAGGGGTCCCAGGCAATACACGCAAGAAGTGTGACAGTCTGTTAGCGACATTTTCTGACAGAACGAGTCACACTTCTTGAAGCCTGAGACTTTGTCTTTAGACATTAAACTGTTAAGGGAAGAAGAATCTTCCTTGGAAAGTTAAAACACACACACACCAGTAACACATGAACAAAATTAAGGTTAACAAAACCAGACACACACCTAACTGTCCCAAAAAAAAGGGAATGGGAAAAAAACGGAAAGGGCCTAAGGACTAACTTTAACAGAGGAGGGATATAACATTTGGGATTAGGGATTAACAAAATGGGAATGCAACGGAAGTGGTATACTAAGGAGGTTAAGATGCTAGTCTATTTTTAAAATAAAGAGGAAAAATCCTAAGAAAAGAGTAGAAAAATTTGAAATTTTTCACTGACCTGTGGAGCCGGTAAAAAAAGCACCTTGCTAGCGAAAGCGGCAAACGAGATCTGGGTAGTTAGCGCCTAGCATCATGGGATATAGGGTTGCCTCGAGCCGGTAAAATTAGCTCTCGAGCTTTAGTATAGGCAGAGTCGGTGCCGAGGATCGGCTCCAAACCCATCCAGCAAGAATGAAGGCGAGATTGACAACTTAACATCTAATGTTTTTATCTCAAAGGATGTTACATGTAAGAGTAAAGAGAAAGGGGTCTTCTCATCGTTCTGGTATCCAGCAGTTGGCATGTTTAATGCATGTTTTAATGCTGATGCAGTGATATGTATAGAGGAAGGAGTAAATGGATGTGGCAAACATTGTTAAAAGTACTTCGAAAAACAGTTTTTTCTATTTCTTGACAAAGAGAGATGGTACATATCCTAACCACAGTAGCAAAGTGTTCTACTTGTTGCTCTTTCTACAGGGATAAGAAAAAAATACATTTTGCAAAAGTCATATGATTGAATTCATCTTCCCTTTGTGCTCTTGATGCAAACTGATATGTTTAGTTAAGGATATGTTATGTTCTTAAAAAAAAGGTTAGCATGACAGTTCCTTTCCTTGAGAAGACTGCAGACAAAATGCACCTGATGACACAGTAAGGCATCTAGAAATATTATTCACATTACACCAAAAATATAAATATTATCACACACACTCCCTTTGTCCATTTGATTTAGGATGGGATTATTAACTCTAATGGCACATCTTACAACTTATGCCGGGGCAGAAGATAAGGAGCAAAAGGTAATGGTCTATGGGTTGAAAATAACCAGGATTTAAACAGTTTCTAATAAGTCATTGTATGTTATGACTTAAGACTTTATGAGCATTCCTTGTACACACTTCAGTATTAGTGTACTTATAAATTCTGATATTTATAAAGTCAACTGTATACCTCAACACTTCTTTGTTAACCTATCCATACATATACACTATTAAACTAATAATTTGATGTAAAGATTCATATAGAAATAGAAACATGTTCCTACAATTAATTCCTTTGTTTCTTTGTTCTTTATTTTTCTCTTAACTATAAGTTTAAAAACACTGATCATAATCAACTTATATATTACATCAATATTTGTTGTTCTCTCGTACTAATTTATAAAATATACATAGATCTCATATATTGGAGCCTCAAATTAAGCAATATTTTCAAATCTTTGGTATGATGGTTAATCTGACTGGATATTTTTGTCCTTTCAGATTAGAAATGGATTTAATTCCATGTCAGATAAAGGTTTTACTGAAGTTAACTTATCTTGTAAAATTTTTCTCTCTTTTTTAGACCTCAACTTAAATTTAAGTTTCATCTTTTAATAAAAGTAAGCAATTCATTTTTAAAATATAATTTCTTCAAGGACATACAGGATTTAAATAATACAAGTATATGTCACCATATAATTTCAAAATTCCCAACATTTCAGCAAAGACGACAGAATTAACCTTTCTTTAAAGATTAATGGTTTAAATAATCCAGTGAAAAGATCTAACTTATTAAAATATTTAAAATTAAATAAAGCACAAGTAATCTTTCTACAAGAAACCCATTTTAAAATTAATGATAGTTTTACTTGGAATCCAAATGAATATTTAAGAATATACAACTCTTCATATGTCAGAAAAACTAGAGGAGTATTAACATTATGGAAGAAATGCATTATCTCTCCCTCAAATTATCTATGAGGATAAGGAAGGTCTTTTATCGATTATAATAAAATATAGTAATAGGATCTGGACGTTAGTTAATGCTTATTGGTTTCCTGGTATTGGTGTAAGAATAAAATAACACTTAGAACTTATAATTAAAAATTCTAAGGGTAGTCTGATTCTAGGAGGGGTCTTCAATTGTTTATTCGATGATTCAGAAACTACTAATAAAAAATCTTTTCGTAATACCCCTATAGGGAAGAATTTTAAAAGAATGGACAGAATTTACAGTTATTTGATTTATTTTATCTTAAAAATAATTCTCTAGATTTTGCTCATTGTGATTTTAGATACAAGACTCATACTAGAATTGATAAAATTTTTATATCTCAGGATCTAAAAACAAAAATACATTATTTGACAATAATCCCGTGCCCCATTTCTGATCATAATGCACTCATTTTTCAACTACAAGCAGACTTTAAAAAATTGTCCTACACTAAAAGAATTCCAGCCTATATTACCAAATTAAAACAGTTTAAACCTTGGTTAGAGATTCAGAAGTAAATGTTTTCTTAGATACAAACCTAAACAGTAAAGTAAACATAGTAATTATTTGGGATTCCTTGAAAGCTTACTTATATGGTTTAATAATAAAACAAAGGAATGAGAGTCCTAACTATCAAATTTACAAAAAACCAAATCATTAACAATGATAATGCGAAAACTTTCTAAAATAAGAAAAACGAAACTGAATCTTTGAATAAAAAATATCACATTTTAACCCACAAAACTAATTTAGCTTTAGAAAAATTAAAATTAAATTCCTTTATTGGTTTCTCCAAAGTATATGAGAATTAAAAGACACTATTGAAAATAATATTGTGAGTGTGTTTCATGAAGGAAGAAACAATAAACGTGTCTGATATAGGAGATGTCTTACATGCATTTAGATTTTACTTTTCAGAATAATACAAAAACAAAAAACATCAATATAAAGTTTTAGATAAGGATCTGGACCTTTCTAAAATAAAAAAGCTTACCAGGAAACGTAATACATGAAATACAAAAACAAATTCCTTAAAATAAATTAATGATAAAATTAAAGAAAGCAAAAGTAATAAATCACCAGGAACAGATGGTATTAATGAGATTTATAAGCTTCTACCACACTCAGCAGTATCATTTTTACATAAGGCTCTAAAATGAGTCATACTTACAATGTATAATTCCATCTTCATGGAAATATTAATTACCCCTATACTAAAAGAAAATAAAGATTCTCATTTGTGCCTTGAGTTAAAAGATTCAAGAAATCATTAATGCAACTTATCACTGAAGATCAAACGGGTTTTATATATAACAGACATACTCAAGATAATATACAACGAACTATAACTACCATAGATATTTTGAATAGAGAAAAAGTACAGTTTTGTACCTACCATAAATGTAGATGTCCGATAGGTATGCATCTGCAGTCCTAACATATGGGTTGTCCTGCCTCAGGCAGCCCTTCGGTAGGCCGGATTCCAAAGTCTGGGTCTGGCCTCGGCTGATGTCGCACTTCACCCGACGTCATAGCTGCTGTTTATTGGGTATAACGGCATCAGCAGACGCCATTTTTCTCAGTGTTTTTTGCCCCAGATGCCAGGTGCCCTCTAGGAAGGCTAAATTTGGATAAATGCAAATAATTCCAAACAGTAGAGAGCAAACAATATAATATATATATATATATATATATATATATATATATATATATCTATATCTATATATATATACATACACATACAAACAAATACACCATAATAGATTCCCCCAGCTAGCTAAAAGAGGGGTAAATACCCTAGGAATACCACAGAGGGGAAGGAGGGTGGGTAATCCTGATGCAGATGCATACCTATCGGACATCTACATTTATGGTAGGTACAAAACTGTACTATGTCCTTCAAGGATGCATCTGCAGTCCTAACATATGGGTAGAATACCATAGCCAAACTGGGGGAGGAGGCACTAAGATAAAGATGGTGTAGTTAAGATCCCTTGCAAAACAGCAGTTGCAAAACCTGCTCGGGATCTAGAGTATAAGGGAAGATTATAATGCTTGGCAAATGTATGCACGGAGCTCCAAGTAGCGGCTTCTAAAATGTCTTTGGTAGCCACTCCTCGTAGGAAAGCTGTAGTGGTGGCTGTAGCTCTTGTGGAATGAGGTCTGATATTATCAGGAGTTGTCTTTCCATGAAAAGAGTAGCAAAATCGAATGCAATTTCCTATCCATTTTGAGATTGTCTGTTTTGAAATTGCTTTTCCTTGCATTCCTGTTGCATATGCTACCAGAAGCTGGTCAGTTTTTCTGCTGGTCTTAGTTCTGTCCAGATAGTAGCGTAATTGTCTGTGCACATCCAAGGTATGCAGTAGACTTTCCCCCGTTCTGTGGGTTGGGGAAGAATGTAGGTAAATGAATCGCTTGGTTCAATGATACTCTGGAGACCACTTTTGGCATAAAGGTAGGGTTAGTTCTCAGAGAGACTCTGTCCTGATGGAAGATAAGGAAGGGTTGTACTGCCATTAATGCCTGCAACTCAGATACCCTTCTTGCTGAAGTAATTGCTAGCAGGAAAGCAGTTTTCCAAGACAAGAATTGTAATTCTGCTGTTGCTGCTGGTTCAAAAGGGGGAAGTGTTAACTTTTACAGCACAAAGTTGAGATCCCATGTAGGTAAAGGTGGTTTCCTTGGAGGTTTTACATTTTTGATTCCTCTCAAGAACTGCCTGAGTAGAGAATGAGAGAAGACAGGAGGATCCATGTTGAATTCTGCTGAAATTGCTGATGCATGAATCTTAATGGAGGAGTAAGACAGGCCATTGTGGAACAGCTCTGCTAAATATTCCAGGATGTGTGCTATGTTTGCCAATGAGACATTTTCTCCCTTTGCTGCACTCCAAATGAGGTATCTTTTCCACTTGGCTGAATAAGTCTTCCTTGTGGAGGGTCTGCGTGCCTCCAGGATAATGTCCTTAACCCTCTGAGATAAACCTGGGTTATTTTGTTTTATGCAATATTCCAAGTAGCTAGCTGCAGTGTTTTCAAGTTTGGATGTAGGATCTTGCAGTTGTCCTGTGTTAGTAGTAAGGGACATAGAGGTAGAGGCCATGCGTGTGTCCGAGACATGCGTCTCAGTAGCGGGTACCAATGTTGTCTCGGCCAGTCTGGAGCTATCAGAATTACCCTTGGCTGATCCTCTGATCTTCAGCAGAACTTTGTACATCAAGGGAAGAGGTGGAAATGCATATGCTGTCAGGTTTTTCCAGCTGAAGGAAAGGGAGTCCACCTTCCAAGCAAGTGGGTGGTATGCTCTTGTGCAGAATTTCTTCAATTGGTGATTGTGTGGGGAGGCAAATAGGTCTATCTGTGGTAGTCCCCATTTTTTTATGGCTTTGAAGATATCTGCATGCAGCATCCATTCGTGAGCATAAGTGGTAGTTCTGCTTAAGGTGTCTGCTAGAGAATTTTCTTTTCCTGGTACAAATCTGGCCTGAAGTTAAATGTTGAGATTCAGGGCTACATTCCATAGGTCCATTGCCATCCGGCATAGAGGATATGAATGTGTACCTCCCTGTTTGTTGATGTACCACATGACTGTGGTATTGTCCGTCCTTATCAGCAGATGACCCTGTTGGAGTGGTCTGAATGCCTGGATCGCATGTTTCACTGCCAGGATCTCCTTTAGATTTATGTGTAGATTCAGCTGGTCTTGGGTCCATAGGCCTTGTATACACTTGTCCACCATGTGTGCCCCCCATATCCTAGGTCTGAGGCGTCCGTGGTGATGGTCTGGCTTGGATGAGGTTTGTGGAAAGGCAAGCCTCTGTTCAACTGACAGGCCTGAGCCCACCACAGGAATTCTTGTTTCAGGCATGGAATTATTGGAATCTGGGCTTCTAGACTGTGCTTGTGTTGAGACCATACATTCCTTAGGTACCATTGCAGCTTTCTCATATGCAGCCTGGCATGCGGAACCAATATTATGCAGGATGCCATGTAGCCCAGGGCTTGCAGGACTTTCCTTGCAGTAAGCTGAGTTTGTGTTAATGTCATGAAGTAGACTGGTAGTTGCTTTTGTTTTTCTTCTGTGAGAAAAGCCATCTGAGTTGATGTATCTAGATCTGCACCCAAGAATGTTATCCTTTGGGATGGCACTAGTCTTGACTTTTGCATGTTGACTGTGTATCCCAAGGCTTGCAACAGTTGTATGACATTTTCCAAATCTTTTGTTAATTTTGCCTTGTCCGCTTGTATTAGGCAGTCGTCCAGGTATGGGTAAATTTGAATTCCCTGAAGTCTGCAATGAGCAATTACCTATGCCAGGCATTTCGTGAATACTCTGGGCTCAGTAGATAAGCCAAAAGGCAATGCTGAGAATTGATAATGCTCTGATCCTGCAAGAAATCTGAGGTGTCTTCTGCAATCTGGTCGTATAGGGACGTGCAGGTATGCCTCCTTGAGATCTAGAGTCACCAGCCAAGACTCCTTGCCCAGCATGGGAAGAAGCTGCTGGAGGGTCAGCATTTTGAATTTTGGAACAATGAGGTATGTGTTCAGTGCGGACAAGTCTAGAATAGGTCTCCATTGATTTTCTTTTCTTGGTACCAGGAAAAGCCTGGAGTAAAATCCTTGGCCTTGTTCCATAGGTGGCACCTCTTCTATAGCTCTCATCCTTAGTAAGTTGTTGATTTGTGTTAGAGCGTCTGTTTTTTGGCTTGGTGGTAGGTTTGGCATTCCTCTCTTTTTGGTAGAGTGTGGAAGTGAAACCTGTAGCCCTTGTCTATTGTTTGTAAAGTCCATTTGTCTCCTGTAATGTAATGCCAGTTGTCGGAGAATAAGGCTAGTTTTCCGCCCAAGGGTGCTTCCAGTTGTTCCCTGGTAGGCGGAACTAGAGCCAAGTCATTGTGTCTGCCCTGTGGAAGTGGTTGTAGTTGATTCTGTGGCAGTACTTCTCTGGTTGGTAGGTTGCCACTGACATCCCCTGTAGGCACCCCTAGATTGACCTCTGCCTCTTGGGCGTCTATTTCTGCCTCTCTGTGCTCTGGAGTTGTCTGGAAAGGACCAATTCTTCGAAGGCCAATTTCTGCTAAACCTCGGAGGTTGGACCTGTAAGAAATCCTTGACTGTTTGGACAGATTTTGCTTTTTCTTCCACCTTCTTTAGAACCTCCTGTGCAGGGGAGCCAAACAAACTTTGTTTCTCCATGGGAGCATCTAAGAGTTTTGACTTAACATGGTCTGGTAAGGACTGTTCTTTTAACCAGGCATGCCTTCGAATCACTGTTCCAGTCATAGCTGATCTAAAGGAAGTTTCCAGTGCATCATAGCCACATTTTAAGAAATGGTTACTGACCTGCTGAGAGTTATGTACCAAATCCTCTAGGGACTTGCGGTCTAAAGGTTCAGGAGAAGACAGTTTTTTATTTAGCTGGTCTAACAAAAATTCCTGGTACTGAATCATGTGAAATTGACAGTTCAAGGCCCTGGCCGAAAGAGTAGCAGAAGTACAAACCTTTTTACCCCATCTCTCTAATGCTCTAGATTCCCTTTCAGAGGGAAGAGGGTTTTTGGCAGAGGCAGCTGCCACACCTTTAGGGCCCTGTGAAATGGTATCAGGGTCTGCAACAGGAGCCTTATACAAATGGTAGTGTGTGTCCGGGACCCTGTAATATCTGTCTGGCTTGGCAGGGGCCGGAGGAAGAGAATCAGGAGCAGTACAGGCATCATTATATGCATCATCAACAACTGTTAATACTGGCGGAATGGCTAAAGGCCTATGCTGTGTGTAAAAAGGTCCTTAGCCTTTTCCTTGAATCTGAAAAATCCTGGCCCTGCCACTGGAAGTGTTCCCTCATAGCATGCAAGGTTTCCCCAAAGGAAAATTCTTCAGGAGGGGAAGCAGAAGGAATGGAGTCTTCTGCATCAGAATCCTCATAAGGAGAATATGGGCCTTTGTGAGGGTCTGAAATGTCTGATTCATCCGAGGAATAATCTGTAGAGACAGGTTCCGGAGGTTCAGTCCTAGGCCTCTTGTCTGGAGGGGGCTGAGAGGCCCTGTCTGGGTGAGGTTGGGATCTTCTGATCATAGAAATGAGATCCTCAGCCAGGCTGAGTATTTGGGAACTAGAGGTAGGCCTATGTGAAGGAGTTTTGGCAGGCAAGGCCTTAGAAGATTTAGCTGCTTTAGCCCTGGCAAAAGCCTTGATAGACATGGAAGCAGGGGGTCTAGCAGCCCCACGTGCAGGGGTAGATTTGTCTAAAGGAATAGTGTCTGACAAATCCTGGGTGCCTGCTTCTGTAGCAGTAAATTCAGTAGCAAATTCAGCCATGCTCTGTGAGGCCTCGGCTATCGGAGGCATGCTTTCGGCCGAAGAACCGGGGGCTCTGTTTCAGCCGAAACAGAGACATTCACGGTTGGCCTAACCGTGGTTTCAGCCGAAACCGTGGGCCGCGAATGTCGGTCCTTTTCCTTTTTAGCTAATTGAGTAGTCGGAGTCTCCGACGGCATTTTGTATGCAAAAGCAGGACCAAAAAACTCCTCTCTGGGCCTAAGCAAGGAAGGCAGTAAGAGTGGAAATCCTTATGAGGTATTTGTTTCCCACAAGTTAAACAATTATTTACTTTGTCTGACATCGGCTGAGGCAAGAAAGAGTCCCCAACGGGGTACTTAGCTTTTTAGAAGTCTTCGGTAGTAGGAATCTCTGGATCTGACCGACCGGCACTTGCGAACAGCTTCTGCTTCGGGCACCACGCGGCAAGAAAGACTGGGGAAAACGGCGCCGGCTGATGCCTTTATACCCAATAAACAGCAGCTATGACGTCGGGTGAAGTGCGACATCAGCCGAGGCCAGACCCAGACTTTGGAATCCGGCCGACCGAAGGGCTGCCTGAGGCAGGACAACCCATATGTTAGGACTGCAGATGCATCCTTGAAGGACATCCAAGAAGCTCTCATAGTTGCCCTTGATACTGAGAAGTGCTTGATTCACTGAAATGGGATTTTCTCTTTAAAATTCTTGAACTGTATAAGTTTCCTATTCAATTTATATATTTTATAAAACATATTTATAACAATAATTTATTCTATGTAAATTTGGTCCATTTGTCTCTGAATCTGTTGAAATAACTAAAGGTACTAGACAAGGATGTCCAATGCCCCCAAACGTATTTGCTCTAGCAAGGGAACCTCTCTCATTGACAATACAACCTAATCCTAAAATTAAAAAATGTAACATAATTAATCAATTCGATTCTAAGATGTTATTTACAGATATTCTACTCACTTTAAAAAAATTCAGAAGAGTCTTTACAAGAATTAGATGTAGTAATTAAAATTTTTTATTGCATTTCAGGATTAAAAATTAGCAGTTCTAAATCTAAACAATTTTAAATAAAAAAATGAATAACATTAATTCGAATACAAATGAAATTACTGGGAAACGGGTCTAAAATATTTAGGAGTTGAAACATGTGAAAAATATTGATTTAACTTTAAATACTAATTATAACATTATAAAAATATTAAAAGATCTTACAGAGAAATGGAATAATTTACATTTAAATTTTGAAGATAGATTACAATTAATTAAAATGATTGTTACCTAAAACAAATTATATTGCTTTATCTATTCCTATTCTACCCAATAAAAATACTTTAAAAGCAATAAATAAAATTCTATTAAAATTCTTATGGCACCCAAAAAAATAGAATAGCCTTATCAAACCATGTTAGACCATGGGAGTTAGCAGGAATAAATTTCCGGGATATAGAATCATATATTAAAGCTTCTAATATTAAAATAATTATAAACTGGATTAACCCAAGCTACTCTTCAGCTTGGAAATCCTTTCAGGCAGACATTATACTAAATGAAAATAAATTAATAAAAAATTTAAAATTTAATGATTAAGTAATAAGATTTGGTATGCACTTTGTATTAATTTACAATACTACTAAACTCACTAACCTAAACTATATAAACTCTAATACTTTTAGAAGTTTTGTTAACATTGATATTAAATTGTGGATACAGTTATTTCCTTTTAGAACTACAAAAAACTTCTTCAATGACATTAATATGGATATTCTCAGTAATTGGGAAGAGAAAAAATGTACTTGCTGGTATCACTGCACTATAAATTTAGTTACCCTAGATGCACATAATTTGATCAAAAGCTTTATCTAAATCAGATCGGTTAGCTCTTAATAGTTTAATTCCATTTACTCAAGATTTATGCAGAATAGAAACCTCTTCTTTTAATTCTATACCCAAATTCATAGCTCTTGTACACGAAACATTACAAGAAGAATGCACTTGGGAAAATTTAACACCTAAAACTTTATAAAATTATTATTAATTACAAATCTATCCCGAATCAGAATTTTTTCGACTTTACTACTAAGGATTCTATGTTGTCTCTGTCTTTCGGCTTTTCCCGGTTAGGGGTCGCCACAGCGGAACTCCGGTATGCTAATGATTGGCAGTTTTTTTATGGTGTCGAGTTGCCAGCCAGACGCCCGACCTTCAACGAAGGAACGCCCATTCAACGCGCGTCTTTCGAACGCCCACTTGACTGCGGGGAGGACATGCAGACTCCACAGAGAAGGCACTCCCAACCCAAGCTGAGAATCGAATGGGAGAACCTCTTGCGTTGAGGCAACAACGCTACCGCTGCACCACCGCAGAAGTCGCTAACATTTGAAAATAAAGCCAATCTTTTACTTTCTATTAAATTAACGTCTAATTTGCAGGTTTGGAAGATTTTTTCTTGGAAATTTTTTTACAGAGCTTTTTACACTCCTAATAAAAAAATCGCTAAATTTAACCTCTCTAAGGAAGTAAAATGTTGGAGATGTTCAATAGTTTGTAAAGCTGATTGGTCTCTTTTTTATGAATGCTCTCATATAAAGAAATTTTGGGAAGATATTGCTAAATTTCTTCAAGCTATTTTCAGTGATTCTTTTGTTTTATCAAAATCTTTAATTTTTTTGAAAGTAACTGATTTTACTATATTGAATAATAATATATTATTTGGTCAATATTGGCAGTTGCCAGAAAATGTATTACGAGAAAATGGAAATCACCTTCCATTCTAACTCTTGAAGACTTCATGACTCTGTTGGATAAAGTAGCATCAACGGAAATACAAGCCAAAGAATTTTTCCAAAAAAAGGACAAAATCCTTGGAAGAAGGTTTTATCCCTTAAGACAATGAATTCAGATCTACTCTCAATCTAATTAACTTGGAGTTTGGATTGTTGAATCTTGTATGTCCTTCTTTACATATGTATATAATTTCCTATTCTCCAATATATTGTTTGAGGCCTTTGTAAATTTTGTATATAGTTTACCATATTTTGTTTTTCAAATTGTAAATGTAAGTTCAAAATGTCTTTTTTTTCCTCTTTACTGGAAAATAAATTTTTGAGCAAAAAAAGTTATACAAACAAAGCTAGATCCGGCATTTTCCAACTTGTTCAGCAGAATGCATTAAATCCTGTAATTCTTTATTTTCAGCACAATCAGGAATCAACATCATTTTCTGTTTAAGCAATCAAAATGCTGCTGATACTTTAATATATGAAACTGGCAGTTTAAGGCCCTAACGGCCAAGGTTGCAGAAGTGTATACAGTCTTACCGCATCTATCCAGCACCCTGGAATCTCTATTGGAGGGGGTAGGATTTTTGGCAGTAGTGGCCTTAATGCCCTTGGGTCCCTGTGAAATGGTCTCAGGGTCAGCAGTAGGATTTTTAAAAAGGAAGTTGAGAGAGTCAAGAACCCTGTAATACCCATCAGGTTTTCTGGGAGCAGGAGGTAGAGAGACAGGGGCCAGGCTAGATTCCGAGAAGCCATCATCGAGAATGTCCAGTACAGGAGATATAGCTAAAGGCCTGTGTTGGGGCAGGAGTAAGAAATCCCTAAGCCTCTTTTTGGAGTCGAGTAATCCTGGCTTTCCCAGCGAAAATGCTCCCTAAGAGAGTATGTGCAAGGTTTTCACCAGAGAAATCCTCTGGAGGGGAAGCAGAGGGAATAGAGTCATCTGCATCAGAATCCTCACAGACAGATAAGGGTAAATCCTGGTCAACAGTGAAAACAGAAATTTCAGAGTCCTGATCAGAAGAATCAGAAGGAAAAATCAGTCCTAGGTCTCTTCAGAGGGAAGAGTGGCTTCCCCTGATTAGTGTAATAAGGTCTTCAGCCATTCTTATCATTTGTTTTTTAGGCATAGGGGCCTGACCATGATGTCTGGGCGTCGGTTTTCTAGGCATGGATCAAGTTTTAGGCCTTGAAGAAGAAGATGGCTTCTGTTTAATATGCAAACCAAGTAGACCTGAATACACCCCTCAGAAGCGGTGCCTGCACAGCGGCTCGGACCCATCAAGATAGAGACATCCGCAGGTTACACACAGTCGAGGAAGCATCTCGTGGCATACCGGACTCGAAGGGTCTCAGTAGAGGCCTGCAGTAATCTGAAGTAGCTGGTATCGGGGCTGCAAAAGTGCCTCACATGTAGAATGAGGTCTTATGTTCTGTGGAATTGGTTTTCCATGGAAGGAGTAACAGTATCGTATGCAATTTCCTATCCATTTGGAGATTGTCTGTTTGGAAATAGCTTTTCCTTCCCTTCCTGTTGCATAGGCTACAAAAAGTTGGTCAGTCTTTCTGCTATTTTTTGTTCTGTCCAAGTAGTAGCGTAGCTGTCTATGTACATCCAAGGTATGCAGTATTCTTTCCCCTCTGTTTTGTGGGTTGGGAAAGGTAGGTAGGTAGGTGGATTGCCTGGTTTAAAGACACTCTGGATACCACCTTGGGCATAAATGTAGGATTAGTCCTCATGGACACTATCTTGGTGGAAGATTAGGAAGGGTTGCACTGCCATTAAGGCCTGTAGTTCTGAAACCCTCCTTGCTGAAGTAATTGCCAGTAGGAAAGCAGTTTTCCATGACAGGTGTTGTAGGTCTGCTGTTGCTGCTGGTTCAAAGGGTGATAGTGTCAACTTTTCTAGCACAAAGTTTAAATCCCAAGCTGGTAATGGTGGTTTCCTTGGAGGTTTTACATTCTTGATTCCTCTGAGGAACTGCCTGAGCAAAGTGCGAAAAACAGGTGGATCAAAGCTGTATTCTGCTGAAATAGCTGATGCATGTATCTTGATGGAGGAGTAGGACAGGCCTGAATGAAGAAGTTCGGCCAGATACTCCAGAATGTTAGGCATATCTATGTTTGACACATCTTTTCCTCTTTCCGTGCTCCAAATGACAAACCTTTTCCATTTTCCAGCATAGTTCCTTCTTGTTGAAGGTCTGCGTGCTTCAAGAATAATGTCTTTAACTCTTTGGGAAAGTTCTGGATTAGCTGCTGCTATGTGATGTTCCATGCAGTCAGTTGCAGCGTTTTAGGTTTGGATGTATGATGCTGTAGTTGTTCTGAGTTAACATCAAAGGCATCAGGGGTATTAGCCACATATTGTTCCGAGACATGCTCTTCAGTAGTGGGTACCAGTGTTGTCTTGGCCAGTTTGGAGCTATCAGGATTATCCTTGGGCGTTCTTCCTTGATTTTTAGTAGTACCTTGTGTATCAAAGGAAGAGGTGGGAATGCATATGCTGTTAGGCCTTTCCAGTTGAAGGAGAGTGAGTCCACTTTCCATGCTAGTGGGTGGAATGTCCTTGTGCAGAATTTTTGAGCTGGTGATTGAGAGGTGATGCGAATAGGTCTATCTGTGGCATTCCCCATTTCTTGAGATGGTCTTGAAGATGTCGGGTGCAGCTTCCATTCGTGGGCATCCGAAGTGGTTCTGCTTAATATGTCTGCTAGAGTATTGTCTTTTCCCGGTACAAATATTGCCTGTAACTGAATGTTGTAGCTGAGTGCCAGGGTCCACAGCTCCAAGGTCATTCTGCATAGGGGGTATGAATGAGTGCCTCCCTGTTTGTTGATGTACCACATGACTGTGGTGTTGTCTGTCCTTATCAACTGGCCCTCTTTGAGAAATGGTTTGAACTTTTGGATTGCCAGTTTTACTGCCAGCATTTCTTTTAGATTGATGTGCAGGTGAAGTTGATCCTGTGTCCACAATCCTTGCGCATTTGTCCAGCATGTGGGCCCCATCCTAGGTCTGAAGCGTCTGTTGTGATGGTCTGGCTTGGTTGACATCTGCGAAAGGGTAGGCCTGGGTTTGACTGGCATGCCTGAGCCCACCATAGGAACTCCTGTTTTAAGCATGGAATTAGTGGGATTTCTGTTTCTAGACTGTGTCTGTGTTGGGACCATAAATTCTTTAGGTACCACTGTAGTTTCCTCATATGTAGTCTGGCAAATGGGACCAAGATTATGCATGATGCCATGAAGCCCAAGGCCTGCAGAACTTTTCTTGCTGTTCAGTTTTGTTAGTGCCAAGAAGTAAAGAGGAAGTTCTTTTTGTTTTTCTGTAGTCAGGAATGCCATTTGTTGTACTGTGTCCAATTCAGCCAAGAATGTCCTTGTTTGGGATGGTATCAGCCTTGACTTTTGTAAATTGACTGTGTATCCCAGTCCTTGTAGCAAGTAAATGACCCTTTGTAAATCTGTTGTCAGCTTGCTTTTGTTGTCCCCTTGTAGCAGGCAGTCGTCCAGGTATGGGTAAATTTGAATTCCCTGTAGTCTGCAATGGGCGATTACTGATGCCAGGCATTTTGTGAATACTCTGGGCGCAGTAGATAAGCCAAAGGGCAATGCTGAGAATTGATAGTGCTCTGATCCTGCAAGAAATCTGAGGTATCTTCTGCAGATTGGTCGAATGGGGACGTGCAGGTATGCCTCCTTGAGATCTAGAGTTACCAGCCAAGACTCCTTGCCCAGCATGGGAAGAAGTTGCTGTAGGGTCAGCATTTTGAATTTTGGGACAATGATGTATGTATTTAAGGTGGACAGGTCGAGAATTGGTCTCCAACTTTTTCCTTTCTTGGAACTAGGAATAGTCTGGAGTAGAACCCCTTTCCTTGTTCTGCTGTTGGCACTCTTTCCACAGCTCTCATGTTTGCTAACTCCATTATCTGGCGTAGAGCCTCTGTTTTTGATTTGGAGGTAGATTTGGCATTCCTCTTTTGACTGGTAAAGTGTGGAAGTGAAACGGTAACCTTGATCTATGGTTTGTAAAATCCACTTGTCTTTTGTTATGTAGTGCCAGTTCTTTGAAAATAAGGTTAACTTTCCGCCTAGAGGAGCTGCTATTTGTTCCCTGGTAGGGATTTAGGATTAAGTCACTGTGGTTGTGCTGATGTAGTGGCAGTGGCTGTGTCTGTGCCTCTGTTGTTACCTTGCCACTGTCGTCCTCTGTAGGCACCTCCTCTGGATTGGTTTCTGCCTCTGGAGCGTCTATTCCTGCCCCTTTGAAATTTTGTGGAGTCAGGAAAGGACCAATTTTTTGGCAGGCCAGTTCCTGCTAAACCTTGGGGGTTGAACCTGCAAGAAATCTAACAGTTTGAACAGATTTTGCCTTTTCTTCCATTTTCTTCATAACCTGCTGGGCAGGTGTACCAAACAAACTTGTCTTGTCCATAGGAGCATCTAGCAACTTAGCTTTAACATGATCCGGTAAAGCTTGTTCCTTTAGCCATGCATGCCTTCTTATCACTGTGCCTGTCATGGCTGATCTAAATGAAGCCTCCAGTGCATCATAGCCACATTTTAAGGAATGGTTGCTAACCTGTTGTATGTTATTTACCATCTCTAATACATATTTCTTATCAAGAGATTCATCAGTGGTTAGTTTTTTAGTTAACTGATCAAGCATAAACTCTTGGTATTGTATCATGTGAAACTGACAGTTTAAAGCTCTAGCTGAGAGAGTAGCTGAAGTGTAGACCTTTTACCCCATCTGTCTAGTGACCTTGCTTCCCTTTCAGAAGGAATAGGGTTTTTAGCTGTGGTGTGACTACTGCCTTGGGACCCTGGGATATAGTTTCTGGGTCTGCAAGTGGGGCCTTGTAAAGGTGGTGATGAGTATCTGGCACCCTGTAAAATCTGTCTGGTTTGGCAGGGGCTGGGGGTAAAGAATCTGGAGTGAGCAAACATCATTGAAAGCATCATCCACCACAGAGAGAACAGGAGGTATAGCTAAGGGCCTGTGCTGTGGGAGGTGCAGAAAGGTCCTAAGTCTTTTTCTGGAGTCTGAAAAATCCTGTTGCTGCCATTGGAACTGTTCTCGCATGGCATGCAAGGTTTCCCCAAAGGAGAATTCTTCTGGTGGGGAAGCAGCTGGAATGGATTCTTCAGCATCAGAATCTTCAAAATTGGAGAAGGGAGCCTCAGGCTGGTCAGTAATGTCCGATTCATCAGCAGAATCATCAGAAGACACTGGCTCAGGGGGCTCTGCCCTAGGTCTCTTCTCTGGGGCTGAGAGGCCCTGTCTGGGTGAGATTGAGATCCTCTAATTAAAGAAATTAAATCTTCTGCCAAAGAAAGCATTTGAGAACTAGAAGAGGGCCTGGATGTGGGGGGTTTAACAGGCACTGTTTTAGTAGTCTTGGCTGCTTTAGCCCTGGCGAAGGCCTTAATGGACATGGCAGCTGGAGGCCTAGCAGCACCACGTGCTGGGGTAGAGACATCCAAGGGGATGGTGTCTGATAAGTCAACCACCGTAGTGGGTAAAATTTCTGAGGTCGATTCAAGAGTTGTAGCAGGGGCCTCAGTTGTAAGAATAGGTTCAGCTGTACTTTGAGCAGTTTTCGGTTTCGGCCGAAACCGAGACACTCATGATTTGCTTTACCGTGGTTTCGGCCGAAACCGCGGACCCCGAGTGTCGGTCTTTATCTTTGCGTTTTTTGGGGGTAGTCGGAGGATCCGACGGCATAATGTACGCAAAATCAGAACCGAAAAACTGTTCTGCAAACTCCGACCGCCGCCTAAGCGTTCGTCGGTTGAAAGAGGCACAGGACGAACAGGCTGCTACGTGGTGGGCTGGGCCTAAACAAGGCAGACAGTAAGAGTGGAAATCTTTATGAGGTATTTGTTTCCCACAGGTTAAACAATTGTTAACTTTTTCTGACATCGGCTGAGGCAAGAAAGAGCCCCCAACGGGGTACTTAGCTTTAGAAGTCTTGAGTAGTATTGGTAGAAGTAATCTCTGGATCCGACCGACCGGCACTTGCGAACAGCTTCTGCTTGGCGCCACGCCGGCAAGAAAGACTGAGGAAAATGGCGTCGGCTGATGCTTTTATACCGAAGACCAACAAAGATGGCGTCGGGTGGAGTCGACATCAGCGAAGCGGACCGGACTTTGGAATCCGGCCGACTGCAGGGCTGCCTGACGACAGGACAACCCACTTGTTATGACTGCAGATGCATCCATGAAGGACATCCCTGTAATACCCATCAGGTTTTCTGGGAGCAGGAGGTAGAGAGACAGGGGCCAGGCTAGATTCCGAGAAGCCATCATCGAGAATGTCCAGTACAGGAGATATAGCTAAAGGCCTGTGTTGGGGCAGGAGTAAGAAATCCCTAAGCCTCTTTTTGGAGTCGAGTAATCCTGGCTTTCCCAGCGAAAATGCTCCCTAAGAGAGTATGCAATGTTTCACCAGAAGAGAAATCCTCTGGAGGGGAAGCAGAGGGAATAGAGTCATCTGCATCAGAATCCTCACAGACAGATAAGGGTAAATCCTGGTCAACAGTGAAAACAGAAATTTCAGAGTCCTGATCAGAAGAATCAGAAGGAAAAATCAGTCCTAGGTCTCTCAGAGGGGGAAGAGTGGCTTCCCCTGATTAGTGTAATAAGGTCTTCAGCCATTCTTATCATTTGTTTTTTAGGCATAGGGGCCTGACCATGATGTCTGGGCGTCGGTTTTCTAGGCATGGATCAAGTTTTAGGCCTTGAAGAAGAAGATGGCTTCTGTTTAATATGCAAACCAGTAGACCTGAATACACCCCCTCAGAAGCCGGTGCCTGCACAGCGGCTCCGGACCCATCCAAGATAGAGACATCCGCAGGTTACACAGTCGAGGAAGCATCTCGTGGCATACCGGACTCCGAAAGGGTCTCAGTAGAGGCCTGCGAATCTGAAGTAGCTGGTATCGGGGGCTGCAAAAGTGCCTCACTGAGTACTGGCGAACTGGTGACTAACTTAGGAAAAGCGTTGTCGGCAGCTTTGGACCTATGCGGTCTGTCTCTGTCTACCTCTGCATTTTTTTGGAATGTCGGTAGTCTGGTGGCTTACCAAAGCCATTTCTGGAAAATTGAACAGAGTACCAAAGGACTTAGAAGCACAAATGAACAGACGACGAATAGTTCAAGGTTTAAGGCACAAAACTGACAGCGAGGTATGTCGTGGCCTGGGCCTAAGCAAGGAATACAGTATGAATGAAGATCTTTAGGAGGTTATTTGCTTTCCACAAGAAATACAATTTACTTTTACTGACATCAGTTTAGAGCAAGAAAAAGGTTACCTAATGAAGTACTTAGCTTAGTTGAAGATTTCGGTTCTGAAACTCGAAAATGAAAATTTCAGGAGTCGGCCAACCAGCACTTGCAAACTGCTTTTGTTTCGGGCACTGCATGGCAAGAAAGACTGATGTAATGGCATCGGCTGCATGCTTTACACCCCTGACTATCTGACGTCATGGAAGATGAGACAACAACCGACGCAGGACCCAAGACTTTGATAATCAGGCTGACTGAGGGCTACTGCAAGCAGATAACCCAAATGTGATGACTCCAACAGTGAAACACGAAGAACATCAGGGTTCTCAACTGCAGGACGCAAAAGAAAAATTTTACACAATATCTCTAAGAGGCCAGGGCATTCTTGTTCTTGCCGACATGGAAATTTGAAATAGCTGCCAGTTGCACTTTTACAGTGGAAGAGCTGGCTCCTTGCTGAAAAATGCTGACTAAGAAATCCAGTACCGCAGATATAGGGGCTGTAAAAGGATCCAGGTTTCTCGGATATTCCCAAATAGTAATTAGTTTCCATTTACTGCGGTAAATCTTCCTAGTGGAAAACTTATGAGCCACCACTAGAATAGCTTTCACTGAAGACGAAAGACCGGGAGTCCTGGCAATTAAGGGAACTGGAGCAACCAAGCTATCAGCTTGAGGCTGTCCAGGTTGGGCGGACTGGTACCCAAAGGATGAAAAATGAGATCCGGGCAGGTTTCTAGAATCCGAGGAGGAGCTATAACATGAGACCAGAGGAAGGGGAGCCAAACTTGACAAGGCCAGAACAGGGCAATGAGGATCACCTTGCATCTCAGTCGGCAAGCCTTCTGAAGAAACTTCGGAATGAGTGGTAATGGGGAATAAGCGTACAGTAGCCCGGAAGACCAAGCATGGACTAGAGCGTCTTTGGGGGGGGGGGGTCCCTGGTGAGGGAATCAGAGCAAAGAACTTGTTGCACTTCGCGTTGGATGGAGATGCGAAGAGATCGCAGCAAGGCTGTCCCCATGCAAGGAAGATCTTCTCTGCTATCGAGTGTTTCAGAGACCACTAGTATGGCATTAGAATAGCCAGACTCAATTTGTCTGCTAAAATGTTGGAGCATCCCAGTATGTGCATTGCAATCAGAAAGACTGGTGGAGATCGCCCACTCCCAAACTCTCATGGCCTCGCGACACAGAGGGTAGGATCTGGTTCCTCCTTGTTTGCTGATGTACCATACAACATATATGTTGTCTGACTGAATTGCAATAGTCCCCAGAGGAATAACAGTTTGGAAAGGCCTGCAACGCTAAAAGCACTGCTCTCATCTCCAGAACACTAACGTGAAAACTGGTCCCGATCTGGGACCACATGCCTTGGACAGTCCACCCCAGATGCCCCCCCAACCGAGCTGGGAAGCATCCGTGGTCACTGTGGCTTGGGCTGAGGATGGAACAAAGGAGCATCCTGCTACAATCTCCGGAGACTGGACCCACCAGAGAAGTGATGCCCTGGAGGCTTTGCTGATGTGAATTGGGTATTCCATGGGGAGATCCAGCCAAGACCACTGTACGGCTAGAGTCCATTGTTGAACACGCATGTGAAGATGCACACAGTGGAGGACAGAAATTGCTGCAACCAGAGAGCCCAGGGCTCTGAGAACATCTGCCGCCTTCGGTAACCTGGGGCGAAGAATCAATGATACATGAGCCCTTAGACTCTTGACCCTGTCTGGAGTGAGGAAGACTTTTAGTTGGGAGTGTCCAGCCATGCCCCAATAAAGTCCAAGATCTGTACCAGATTCAAGAGTGACTTGGGAACATTGACCGTAATCCCCAACAGGGCTGCAAGATGAAGGAAGAAGTCTCTGGCTTGGCAAAGACAACGCCTAGTGGAAGCAGCGAGGAGTCAATCATCTAGGTAAGGGAATACCTGAATCCCCTGAAGCCTCAGGTGAGCTGCTATGACTGCCATTACCTTGGTAAACACCCTGGGGGCTGTGGCGAGACCGAAATGTAGGGCATGGAACTGGAAATGCCTGGCTCCCAGCCGGAAGCAAAGGAATCTTCTGGAGCTTCGGTGAATCTTGATATGGTAGTAAGCATCCTGGAGGTCTATCAAGCACATCCAGTCGCATTCTCGAAGATAAGGTAGAATGGACTGTAGGGTGACCATCCGGAATTTGTTTGGCTACAGCCAGATTTAAGGTTGACAGGTCCAAAATGGGTCCGAGGTCCCCAGTCTTTTTTAGCACTAAAAAGAACCTGGAGTAAACGCCTGATCCGGACTGATCTGGGGGGGGGGGGGGGGGGGGGGACTGGTTCGATGATTCGTTTTTGAAGCAGCTTGGAAACCTCTAGCCCTGCCATCTCTGAGTGGGTGGAACATCTGGGAGGCATTTTGGTTGGACAAGAGGAGCAACAAACGGGATGGTGCAACCTCTGGTTATTATCCGAAGCACCCAGCGATCTTGCAGTTATGGACTCCCATGCCGTTGAGTGCAATGATAATCTTCTCCTGACAGCCTCCAGAGTAAGACAGTCGGGCAACCCCTTGGGTCTGCTGCGCGGGCCTGTCAGAGAAAGGCTCCCTAGAACCAAAGTTCCTCGGACCCCCTCTTCCTCTGGGACGGCGTCTGTCATGTCCCCCTCTCTGCCTCTGGGGGACAAGTTGTCCTTAGAGTCACGGGAAAACTGCGATTTCCGGAACCAGATCTTCTTTTACCCACTTTGACTCCTGGAAAAGGTTCTTTGAGAGCTAGAGAAGCGGATTCCGAAAGCAGTCTTCCCGTCTTTCTCACTCTGGACAAGGGTGTCACATACGGTCTTCCCAAAGAGAGAAGAACCATCGAAGGGAGCATCCATACAAGACGCCTTGAAAGTGTCCACAAACTGCCAGTCCGAGCCAAGCGTGACACCTCATAGCTATGCTGGTCCCAGCCACCCTAGCTGCCCTTTCCGTAGCATGACGAGGCGCATGGACGTGTTTGACACTGATTTCAGAGTAGACATCTTTGCGGAGAACAAGATGCTTGTCCTCCTGCGACAGACTCTGGGGGAGACTCCGCTAACTCCGTGACTAGGTCTCGCTGCAGTCATATAACATGTGCCAAGTAGTTCAGCGCTCAGATGGAAAATGTCGCTGAAGAATACACTCGCTTCCCAAATCAATCCACCATTCTGGATTCCTTATCCGGAGAGTGGACAGAGGAACTTTTGAGCCAGTTCCCTCTTGATGGCTGCTGCAACCACCAGAGCGTCCACAGGGGATCCCTTATACCACGCCTGTCTGTCAGAGGGCGGAGAAAGAATTTTGCCCAGGCGCTTGGGTATTGGCTCTATGGTGTCAGGCTCCTGCCATACCTGCATGGTGATACGATCCACTAAAGGATCCGCCGGCGGTGACACCCAGGACGTAGATGGGCCCATGCTGAAAGCCTCCAGGAACACTGATTCATCTGTAAAAGGTTTTGGGGCTGACCAACCTCCCCGCTGTCGGAGGATCTCCATAATGTCTCCAAAGAAGACATCCTCGGCAGGTGACCTGGGGGAACCTTCTCCATCTAAATCAGAGTCTTCTTAAGGGACTCAGGGAAGTCCAGTTGCCTACTTTTGCTTGTGTGCTTACGATGAACCTCCTCAGTGGGGCTCTCTGAAAAGGGATCGTGAGCCACGGGGGGTACCTCCAGGGGCTCCTCTAGCACAGGCTGTCCCCAAGACAAACTAAATGGAGTCTTAACCAAATCAGAGGGAGTCTGGGCGGAATTCCAAGGAAATAGGCTGGGGTCTCGATCCTTGGGAGAGAACCCTCTCCACCACATTGAACGCCGATGGAGAGCACACCTCTTTAGAGCCCAACAAGGAGGAAGCTCTCCCCAGGTCCATCATAAGGATCAAGGCAGAGGCTGAAGGAACGGCTCGGATCAGACAAGGTCGAAGCTGAAGACACATCCACCCCTTTGGGTCAGACTCCCCGTCCTCGGCCCCGAGAGCTGCTCGGATTTGAACTAGTTGGATCAGAGGAACTCACGGTAATCGCCGGAGTCTAGGTTGGAGGAACCATCGGCACCGAATCATCAGCCCCGAAGATCCTCGGATCCATATACCCCGAAACCACAGGCCGGATCAGGGAAGGTGAAATCGGGTGAAAGAATGGCATGGAGGTCCGCCTTCCAGAGGGAGAAGGGCCTGGCAAGACTCCCATCTGGATTTGGGTCCGAATGAATCTGATCACTCTGTCCATATCAGAAAGACTCAGTAGAGCAAGAGGAGGCGACCGACTCGGGTCTGGCTGGTCGTTGAGAGGATCTAGAGGAAGGCCTCAACTCAGTCAGCTCCGGGGAAAACCTGGTGGAGTGCAGCCGAGGTGAAACAGGTCCCGAGATCTTGGAAGGCTGGCTAGGGAAGGACTCCAGATCTGGAAACCGTTTACGGGACCTATCCCCTTTCTTCTCTCTATCTCTCCCTCTCTCTGCATCCTTTTGTTTCTTCTCTCCCTTTGGCCACATCCCCTTCAGCAGGTCGAGTCCCAGCCTGGGGGGGGGGGGGGTAGTTGTAGAAGCAGAGGCTGAAGAATCCACGGTAGAAGCTGGAAGCAGGCCTTTTGCCACAAGTTTGGCCTTTTTATCTTTAACGGCCCTTGGATTAAATCCTGCACAAATGCTGCATTGTGCGGACAAATGTGCTACGCCCAAACAGTGTGGCCATCCGCTGGTGAAGGCTTATGGCCACACACACTGCATTTTTAAAGGTAGGTTTTGGCTGTTCAGACATCCCAAAAACAGCAGCAGCCACAACTAGAAAACCCAACACACTACCTGACCACGCACACACTAAGGGAAGGGAAGGGCCTACACAAACTACCTCACAATAACTATAAAATTTTTTTTTTTTTTTTTTTTGGATAACGGATGAACTAGCGTTAGGGGGAGGAAAAGGGAACTAACTGAGAAACTCTCTCAAACCAAAACCCCCAAAAAGCAAGTACAGAATACTCAAGCTCAAGTTGCGGAGATCATGATGCTGATGCACAAAGCGGCAAACGAGATCTGAAGGAAGGTAGGAGATGGTGGTGTGTTATGGGTAAGGGGGAGGAGCTTGGAGCTCAGAGCAGATGCTTGTAAAGTTGCCGGCTCAGATACGATATGGATCCAAATATCCACAGGTTGCAAATAAAATGAACTTTGCTTCTTCAGATCAGACGTTGGGTATAAAAGTGACGTCTGCACGTACCCTCATCAGAAGTGTTTTGCTGCATACAGTAGTACCTGTGAGATTTGACAAGGAAGATACTAATCTGAGACCCTTAGACTTGCATGTAGACCAGTCCCAGGGCAGTAGAATGGCTGTGTAGGTAGCGACTAGGGGGAAGGATGGCAATATGCCCCCAGGAGATACCTGGGATAGTAGTTGAAAAGAGACAGGGGGGGCAGGAGGGGAGACTGAATACTGCAACATAGAAGAGAAGAACATCTAAGGTTATGGTAAGTTCTTGCACAACTATTCTATGTTCTTCTATTCTGATAACAGTAGGGAGAGTACCAGAGCTTTAAGTATGAACCCGGGAGGAGGCGGAAGGGTTCCTGTGGTCAAGGAGGCCCTGTAGGCTAGTCCAGGCAAGTCCTGCTCTAGCACGGAATGGCATATCCAGCTTGTAGTGTTTGGTGAAAGTGTGTACTGAGGTCCAAATAGCTGCTTCTAAAATAGAAGAGGAGTCTATGCCGTTAAAAAAGGCAGTAGAGAAAGCAGCTGCTCTGGTACAATGGGGTTTAATATGGCCTTGTAAGGATTTCCCACAGTGGGAGTGGCACAAAGAAACTGACTTGGAGATCCAGGACGGTTTGCTTAGATTCAGCTTTCCCTAGGACTCTGGGATGGAAGGAAATAAATAACTGATCTGACTTACTAATATCTTTGGTTTTGTCTAAGCAGTATCGAAGTTGTCTATGTACATCCAGGGAATGTAGGGTCCTTTCAGTGGCATTTTGTGGATGAGGATAGAAAACGGGCAGGTTAATGGATTGATTCAACGAGAGTTCATTAACTACCTTGGGTATGAATGATAGGTTAGCCCTGAGGACAACTATCCTTGTGGAAAACAAGGTAGGGGGATGTGGCCATCAGGGCTTGGATCTCCGAAACCCTGCTGGCGGAGGTGAAAGCAAATAGCAGGACTGTTTTCAATGTGCAAAGTTTCAAGGAAACAGAACGTGCTGGTTCAAAGGGGGATAGGTTAGCCTTTCCAATACGTTTAGACCCCATGGCGGAGGGATGGGTTTCCATGGGGGGTTGATGAGGACAACTCCCTTTAGAAAAAGCGACTTCCAGGCTGGATGCCAGGGGTGCTGAAATGAGCAGACAGAGATGGCAGACAAATGGACTTTGAGGAATATGTTAGTCCTGTTTGGAGTAGCTCACACAAGTAGGATAGAACCCATGGAATGGAGATAGTGAGAGGGTCCTGGTTGTTCCTATGACACCAACTGGAGAATCTGAGCCACTTAGCTACATAGTTTGTCCTAGGGCTAGGTTTTCTGGCCTCCTGCAGAACAATGAGTACATCCTCTAAATAAAGGTCTGTAAGGAATCAGAATTCTATCATCCAAAAGGTCAATTTTAGGTTACCTGTGGGTGCAGCAGGGACCCCCTTGTTCTGTGCGAGAAGGTATAGACTGTGGGGTAACCTGTGGTGACTGTCCTTGGCTAGAGAAGAGAGGAGGGGAAAAGTACAGTTTTGTACCTACCATAAATGTAGATGTCCGATAGGTATGCATCTGCAGTCATAACATACGGGTTGTCCTGCCTCAGGCAGCCCTTCGGTCGGCCGGATTCCAAAGTCTGGGTCTGGCCTCGGCTGATGTCGCACCTTCCCCGATGTCAGAGCGTCTGGGGTATAAAAGCATCAGCCGACGCCATTTTCCTCAGTTTTTCTTGCCCCAGATGCCAGGTGCCCTCTAGGAAGGCTAAATTTGGGTAAATGCAATAAAATTCCAAACATTTGCAAAATTATATATAAATATATACATGTATATACAAACAAATACACCATAATAGATTCCCCCAGCTAGCTAAAAGAGGGGTAAACACCCTAGGAATACCACAGAGGGGTAGGAGGGAGGGTAAACCTGACTGCAGATGCATACCTATCTGACATCTACATTTATGGTAGGTACAAAACTGTACTATGTCCTTCAAGGATGCATCTGCAGTCATAACATATGGGTAGAATACCATAGCCAATCTGGGGGAGGAGGTACTAAGAAAAAGATGGTGTAGTTAAGATCCCCTGCAGGACTGCAGTAGCAAAGCCTGCTCTGGATCTGGAGTATAAAGGAAGATTGTACTGTTTGGTAAATGTATGCACGGAGCTCCAAGTAGCAGCTTCTAAAATATCCTTGGTAGCCACCCCTCGTAGGAAGGCTTTAGTGGTGGCCGTGGCCCTTGTGGAATGAGGCCTGATGTTTGCAGGAACTGACTTTCCATGAAAGGAGTAACAAAATCGAATGCAATTTCCTATCCATTTTGAAATTGTCTGTTTGGAAATTGCTTTTCCTTGCACCCCTGCAGCATATGCTACAAATAATTGGTCAGTTTTTCTGCTACTTTTAGTTCTGTCCAAGTAGTAGCGTAGTTGTCTGTGTATATCCAGGGTGTGCAGAAGTTTTTCCCCCCTATTCTGTGGATTTGGGAAGAACGTAGGTAAGTGAATAGTTTGGTTGAAGGATACCCTAGATACCACCTTTGGCATAAAAGTAGGATTAGTTCTTAGTGTAACTCTGTCCTGATGGAAGATAAGAAATAGCTGTACTGCCATTAATGCTTGTAACTTGATCCGCTGTTGCTGCTGGTTCAAAGGGAGGAAGCGTTAGTTTCTCCAAGACAAAGTTGAGATCCCAAGCAGGTAAAGGGGGTTTTCTTGGAGGTTTGATATTTTTAATCCCTCTCAGAAATTGCTTGAGGAGAGGGTGTGAGAAGATAGGTGGATCCACATTGTATTCTGCTGAAATTGCTGAGGCATGAATCTTAATGGAATAGGAAAGGCCATTGTGGAACAGTTCTGCTAAGTATTCCAGAATGTGTGTCATGCTTGCCACTGTCACATCTAAGCCGTTTGATGTGTTCCAAATGAAAAATCTCTTCCATTTAGCTGAGTATGTCTTCCTTGTGAAAGGCCGGCGAGCTTCCATGATAATGTCCTTCACTCTGTGATAAAACATTTTGCTTTGGATTTAAGGGATTTTCCAGGCAGATAGCTGCAGTGTTTTTAAGTTGGGATGCATGATCTTGAAATTGTTCTGCGTCAGAAGAAGAGGCCATAGGGGGAGAGGCCATGGTTTTGCCTGTGACATGCTCCTCAATAGTGGATACCAGTGCTGCCTTGGCCAGTCTGGAGCTATTAGAATCACTCTTGGCTGTTCCTCCCTGATCTTCAGTAGAACCTTGTACATTAAAGGGAGAGGTGGGAAGGCATATACTTTTAGAGCTTTCCAGCTGAAAGAAAGAGAGTCCACCCTCCATGCTTGTGGGTGGTATGTCCTTGAGCAGAAAGTCCTCAAGTTGATGGTTGAGGGGGGGGGGCGAATAGATCTATCTCCGGCGTTCCCCATGCCTTTGTTAAGAGTTGGAAGATGTCTGGGTGCAGCATCCATTCGTGTGCATCCATGGTAGTTCTGCTAAACCTGTCTGCCAGTGTATTTTCCTTTCCTGGCACGAACTGGGACTGCAGTTGAATATTGAGTTTCAGGCATAGCTCCCATATATTCATAGCCAGCCGGCATAGAGGGTAGGAGTGTGTGCCTCCCTGCTTGTTTATGTACCACATGACTGTGGTGCTGTCTGTCTTTATTAACAGGTGGCCTTGATGGAGGAAGGGTCTGAAATCCTCGACTGCATGCATCACTGCCAGCATTTCCTTTTGGGTTTATGTGCATGTGCAGCTGTCCTTGAGACCATAGGCCTTGGATACATTTGCCCTCCATGTGTGCTCCCCATCCTCGGTCTGAAGCGTCCGTCGTGATGGTTTGTTTTGTTTTTGGTTTGTTGAAAGGCAACCCTCTGTTGGACTGGCAGGCCTGAGCCCACCACAGGAATTCCTTTTGAAGGCAAGGAATGATTGGTATCAAAGTTTCTAAACTGTGACTGTGTTGAGACCATACACTCCTTAGGTACCATTGTAATTTTCTCATATGCAGCCTGGCCTGTGGTATCAGAATTATGCAGGATGCCATGTAACCCAGGGCCTGCAGGATTTTCCTTGCAGTAAGCTGAGCTTGTCTTGTCAGATTCATGAAGTAATCTGGAAGTTGTTTTTGTTTTTCTTCTGTGAGAAAGGCCATTTGGGTGGTTGTGTCTAGATCCGCACCCAGAAAGGTTATCCTTTGGGATGGAACCAGTCTTGATTTTTGGATGTTGACTTTGAATCCCAATGCCTGTAGTAGGTGGATGGCATAGGCCAAGTCTTATCAAATTTACCTTGTTGTCCGCTTGTATAAGGCAGTCGTCCAGATAAGGGTAGATTTGAATACCCTGAAGTCTGCAGTGTGCAATTACTGATGCCAGGCATTTCGTGAATACTCTGGGCGCAGTAGATAAGCCAAAGGGCAATGCTGAGAATTGATAATGCTCTGATCTAGCAAGAAATATGAGGTGTCTTCTGCAGTTTGGTCGAATAGGGACGTGCAGGTATGCCTCCTTGAGATCTAGAGTCACCAGCCAAGACTCCTTGCCCAACATGGGAAGACGTTGCTGTAGGATCAGCATCTTGAATTTTGGCACAATGAGGTAAGTATTCAGTGCGGACAGGTCGAGAATAGGCCTCCATTGATTTTCTTTTCTTGGTACAAGGAATAGTCTGGAGTAAAATCCTTGGCCTTGCTCTAATAGTGGTGCCTTTTCTATAGCTTTCATTTGAAGCAAGTTGTTGATCTGCTTTAAAGCCTCTGCCCTCTGATTTGGTGGTAGGTTTGGCATTCCATTTCTTTTTGGCAAAGTGTGGAAGTGGAACCTGTATCCTTTGTCTATTATTTGCAGTGTCCATGTGTCCCTTGTAATATAATGCCAATCTTTTGAGAATAAGGCAAGCTTTCCGCCCAAGGGTGCTTCCAGTTGAGCCCTGGTGGGCGGAATCAGACTAAAGTCATTGAGCCTGTCCTGGTGTAGTAGTTGTTGTTGCTGCTGTTGCACTACCTCTCTGGTTGGCAGGCTGCCACTGACGGCCTCTGAGAGCCCCTCGATTGGCCTCTGCCTCTGGGGCGTCTGTTTCTGCCTCTCTGGGCTCTGTCCGAGTCTGGAAAGGACCAATTCTTAGTAGGCCAGTTTCTGCTGAATCTCGGTGGTTGTACTTGTAGGAAATCCTTAACAGTTTGCACAGATTTTGCCTTTTCTTCATACTTTAAGACCTCCTGAGCAGAGGAGCCAAATAAATTTTGTTTCTCCATTGGAGCATCCAGGAGTTTAGCTTTAACATGGTCTGGCAAAGATTGTTCCTTCAGCCAGGCATGCCTACGAATAACTGCCCCAGTCATAGCTGACCTAAATGAAGCCTCCAATGCATCATAACCACAATTTAAGGAATGATTACTAACCTGCTGTGTGTTGTGTACTAAATCCTGAAGGGATTTACGGTCAAGGGGCTCAGGAGAAGAAAGCTTCTTGGTTCAGTTCATCTAACAAATACTCTTGGGTACTGTATCATATGAAATTGACAATTTAGTGCCCTGACGGAAAGAGTTGCAGAAGTATATACCTTCTTTCCCCATCTTTCTAAAGCTCTAGACTCTCTTTCAGAAGGTAGAGGATTTTTTGCAGTGGCAGCCGCAACCGCTTTAGGGCCCAGAGTAATAGTTTCAGGGTCTGCAGAATGGGCTTTATACAGATGAAAATGAGAATCCGGGACCCTGTAGTATCTATCAGGTTTGGCAGGGGCCGGGGGGAGAGTATCAGGGGCTGTACTGACATCATTGTACACATCAATTACATTCAAAACAGGAGGTATAGCCAAGGGCCTATGCTGAGGCAAATGTAAAAAGGTCCTTAATCTTTTTCTAGAATCAGAGAATTCCTGACCCTGCCATTGAAAATGCTCTCTCATGGAGTATAGAGTCTCACCAAAGGAAAACTCTTCAGGAGGGGAGGCCGAAGGGATAGATTCTTCAGCATCAGAATCCTCATAGGGCGAATAAGCCTCCTCCTGGTGGTCTGACAACTCAGAACCATCCGAGGACTCATCTGAAGAGTGTGGGTCAGAAGGCTCAGTCCTGGGCCTTTTGTCTGGTGGAAGGTGAGAGGCCCTGTCCGGGTGAGGTTGTGAACCTCTAATTAAAGAAATAAGGTCCTCTGCAAGGCTGAGGATCTGAGAACTAGAGGAAGGCCTCTGGGATGCTGTCTTGGGAGGCAAAGCTTTAAAAAGTTTAGCAGCTTTAGCCCTAGAAAAGGCCTTAATGGACATGGAAGCAGGGGGCCTAGCTGCCTCACATGCAGGGGTAGATATGTCCAAAGGTATGGTGTCGGACATATCCTGGGCACTGGTTTCGGTAGGTAGTTCGGTAGCCGACTCAGCCGGGGCCTCCCAGGCCGCGGTGGTCGGTTGAGCGGATTCGGATGAAGGAATCTCAGAGGACTCTGTTTCGGCAGAAACCGAGACACTCGCGGTAGGCTTTACCGTGGTTTCAGCCGAAACCGCGGGCCGCGAGTGTCGGTCCTTGTCCTTCCGTTTTTTCACCAAATGTGATGTCGGAGTCTCCAACGGCATTTTATATGCAAAACTAGCCCCAAAAAATTCCTCTGCAAACTCCGACCGACGTCTAAGAGTTCGTCGGTTGAAGGAAGCACAGGCTGAACAGGACGATACGTTCGTGGTCTGGGCCTAAGCAAGGAAGGCAGTAGGAATGGAAATCCTTGAGGTATTTGTTTCCCACAAGTTAAAACAATTTACTTTATCTGACATCGGCTGAGGCAAGAAAGAGTCCCCAACGGGGTACTTAGCTTTTTCGAAGTTTACAGTAGCTGAAATCACTGGATCTGACCGACCGGCACTTGCGAACAGCTTCTGCTTCGGGCACCGCGCGGCAAGAAAGACTGAGGAAAATGGCGTCGGCTGATGCTTTTATACTGCAGACGCTCTGACGTCGGGGAAGGTGTGACATCAGCCGAGGCCAGACCCAGACTTTGGAATCCAGCCGACCGAAGGGCTGCCTGAGGCAGGACAACCCATATGTTATGACTGCAGATGCATCCTTGAAGGACATCCAATGCTGTCTTGGCCAAAAGGGGGTCACCAGTAGGATTTTTGTTTTGTCCTCCTGAATTTTTAGGATGACTTTCTGGATTACAGTGCAGGTGTGCATGTGTACAGGTGTACAGGTGTACAGGTCCCCCCCCCCCCCCATGAAAAGGAGAAGGCATTTACTTTCCAAGCTTGTGGATGTGGGCTTCTTGTGCAGAAGTTGGGCATCTGCCTGTTGATTGGGGAGGCAAATAGGTCTGCTTGTGGAATACCCCCACCTGTGTATCAAGTCTAGGAAAACCTCTCTCTGAAGCATCCATTCGTGAGAGGGTGCTGAGGTTCTGCTGAGTGTGTCTGCCATAACATTCTGTTCTGAGGTGATATACATGGCTAATAAGTGGACCCTGAGGAAAGTGTCTAGATTCCAAATCTGGATGGTCAGGTTGCATAGTGGTTAGGACCTGGTCCCCCCTTGCTTGTTTCTGTACCACACAACAGTCATATTGCGATTCCTTTTAGGGTTCCTGGCAGGATAGAGGGCTTGAATGCTAGAAGGGCTAACAGCAGGGCTCTCATTTCCTTGCTATTGATGTGATGTTTCACCCTTAAGAGTAGACCATTTTCCTTGCACTGAGAGGTGGTGTTGATTTGTTTGCAACACTGCACCCCAGCCCAGCTCTGAAGCATCTGTGGATAGCTGTTGTATTGGTGCTGGGATCTGAAGGTGGGTCCCTGGGTTGGTCTGCACTGCAGATATTCACCAGTGGATCTTTTTTAGGCATAGGAGAAGTGGAAGTGGGGAGTCCAAGGGTTGTGAATGTTGGGTCAATAGGTTTTTTTTTAACACCCACTGAATTCTGAGCATGTGGAGTCTTGCCAAAGGCAGCACGGGTACAAGGGATGCCATCTGGCCTAAGAATTCCTGAGCTGTCAGGGTGGTTTGGTTAAGGATCTGATTGAAGTACAGAGTTCCTGAATCATTTGGTCTGGGATGAAGGCCTTCATGCAGTCTGGGCGGAGTCCGCACCCCAGGAAAATCATGTCCTGTGAGGGGATCAGGTGAAATTTTTCTACATTTATCGTAAACCCCAGAAGAGAGAGGGCGTTCAACACCTGTTGTAGACAAAGGTGTAGGAGCTAGTGGCCTTGATGCAGGATGAGTAGGTTGTCTAGTTATGGGTATATCTGTATAGCCTGGGTCCTGCAGTGGGCAATGAAGAAAGCTAGACACTCTGTAAACACTCTTGGGGCAGTGGATAGACCAAAAAGCAATGCAGAGAATTGAAAATGACTGCAGCCTACTAAATCTGAGGAATTTCCTGTAATCCGGATGAATGGGGACGTGTAGCTAGGCATCCTTGAGATCTAGGGCAACCATGAATGCCTGGGAGGGGATTAGAGGCAAGAGAAGAGGTAAGGTGATCATTTTGAAACTGGGTACATGGAGGAAGTGATTGAGGAAGGATAGATCCAGGATAGTCTCCAAGGACCCTCTTTCCTTGGAACCAGGAACATTCTGGAATAAAAACCGGTGTTGCTTTGAGGGGTGGGCACCGGTTCTATGGTGCCTTGGTCTAGAAGTTGATAAATGATCAGTGGGAAGAGGTGGATTTGTTTTTTTTTTTTTTTTTTTTTTGTTGGTTGAGGAATCCCTTGGAAAGGTGGGAGCTTCCACCAAGTCATGTAATATCCTCTCTGGATGATGGAGAGGACCAATTGCTAGGTTAGTCTTCGCTGGAAAGGAAGAGGGCGAGTTGAAGAAATAAGGGGGTTGCTGGATGCAGAAGGGGTGAGTCACAGTAGAGGAAGCTTAGATTGGTCAGGCTGGCTCCGAAAGGGAGTAAAAGAGGATCTGGAGGGAAATCTGGAAGAAGAAGTTTTTCTTTGCTGTCTACGTCCCTTTGATTGTGGTGCTGAATGAAAGGATCGTCTTCTTACAAAGGAGGGTTTCTGAGGATAGTTCCTAGGACATCTAGGAATAGGGGACACCAGAAGGTGTTTGAGGTTCTGTAACTTTTTACACTTCTCTTGGAGGGATTTGAGAAGCTCAGCAGAAGCTTGTCCGAAAAGGACCTTATTGTCTAAAGGTGCATTCAGAAGTTTAGACTGAACATCCATGGGGAGGGGCTTGTATAGCCTAACCCAGAAATAATGTCGAAGCACTGATCCAGAAGCAGCAGTTTTGGATGCAGCTTCCACAGTATCATAGCTGCACTCAGAGTGTCTGGTCACTTGGGATGCTGTGGCTAAAACTGAATTTAGTTGTGTTCTGATAGGGGAATCCTGCACCTCAAACAGAAGGGTGGAAGCTTTTGAAATGGTGTCAAGTACATACCTTGCCACGTGGGTTTGGTAGCTTAGGGCACTAATGGCCAGAGTGGAGGAGGTAAACACCTTTTTACCTGTCCTGTCCACAAATTTATCAGTTGGATAAAGAGCAGTAGAAGGAAGTTGTCGGGATGTCTTATCTACAGAAACGGCTATAACAGCTGGGTCTGCAGGAGGGTTCTTATAGAGAAACTGTGCGCCTTGGGGGACCCTGTAAAACGATCAGGTCGTTTAGCTGCTGGGGGTTGGGAGTCAGGAGACTGAAGCAGCTAGGAAGGCATCCTGAAAAACAGGCAGTAAGGGAGGTACAGCTGAGGGAGATGGCTGTTACATTTGCAAAAGATCAAAGTACCTTTTCTTGGATTCTGAAAACTGAGGCCTGCCACTTAAAATGTTCCCTCATGAGGGAGATAGTATCCCCAAAGCTGAATTCTTCTCCTGGGGATCCAGAAGAAATAGAATCCTCCTCCTCTTCTGGAGTAATGAATTCCTTGGGGGATTCAATTTGTGTTTCATAGGAGAAGGACTCTTCAGAAGACAAGTATTCTTCCCCAGACACATGGATTGGTTGATGAGACAGTAAAGGGAAGTTGCTGTGATTGTAATGCCTGAAAGGCCTTAAAAAGACAGAGAAGGATTCCCAGCCAGGCACCTGTGGAGGTTCAGAGTGCTTGGATTTCAGTTTCCTTTTCAAGGGGGTTGTAGGAGCAGTCAGAAGAGAAAAGTACAGTTGTGTACCTACCATAAATGTAGATGTTAGAGTGTATTCACTGTTGCAGTCATTACACTTGGGTTATCCTGCTGGCAGGCTACCCGTAATCGGCCTGAATTCCAAAGTCTTGGTCCGGCGTCGGTTGCTGTCGCCTCTTCCCTGACGTCAGTGCGCCAGGGGTATAAAAGATGCAGCAGACGCCATTTTCTTCAGTTTTTCTTGCCCCAGATGTCAGGTGCACCCCAAAGTGGTAGGCTAAAAATTATGCCAATAAGCATACATGCAGTAAAGTAAACATTTCCTTCATCTACAAGCAAATATACCACATAGATTGTATAGGATAGAGAAGTACAGAAAAGTCCCAGCAATGAAAAGGGGGATGGTGGGTGGGTAACCTGGACTGCAACAGTGAATACACTCGAACATCTACATTTATGGTAGGTACACAACTGTACTATGTTCATTGTGTTTCACTGTTGCAGTCATTACACTTGGGTTGAATCCCAAAACTGAGGTTGGGTGGCTGGGTCTAAATAGGATTAGGAGGGGCTATAAGGCCCTGCAGGATTGCAGTGGCAAAGCCTGCTCTGGATCTAGAGTAGAGAGGTAAGTAGTAGTGCTTGGTAAAAGTGTGCACTGAACTCCAAGTTGCAGCCTCTAAAATGTCTTCGGTTGGTACTCCTCTGAGGAAGGCTGCTGAAGTGGCTGCTGCTCTGGTTGAATGTGGCCTAATGTCCTTAGGCACTGATTTGCCATGTTGTGAATAGCAGAAACGAATGCAGTGGCCTATCCATTTTGAAATAGTCTGCTTTGAGAACTTTTCCTTGTGATCCTGCGGCATATGCCACTAAAAGTTGCTCAGTCTTTCTGAAAGCTTTAGTTCTGTCCAAGTAGAAGCGTAGCTGTCTGTGTATGTCCAAAGAATGTAGGAGTCTCTCACCCATATTCTATGGGTTTGGATAAAAAGTAGGCAAATGAATGGTTTGGTTAAGGGCCACACTGGGCACTACCTTAGGCATAAATGTTGGGTTCTTCCTCAGAGAAACCCTGTCTGGATGGAAAATGATAAAAGGTTCCACAGCCATGAGTGCCTGTAACATTGAGACTCGTCTTGCAGAGATTATTGCTAGGAGCAGAGCTGCTTCCCATGATAAGAACTTAATCTCAGCTGTATTGGCTGGCTCAAAAGGCGGCAGTGTGAGATTTTCCAAGCCATAATTGAGGTCCCATGCAGGTATTGGAGCTCTCCTTGGAGGTCTTTTGTTGTTGGCCCCTCTGAGGTACTGCCTTAGCAATGGATGAGAAAAAAAATAGGTTGTTCCGTATTGTAATGAGCTGAAATGGCAGAGGCATGGATTTTAAGATGAAAAAGATAGGCCTTTGTCCAGCATCTCAGGTATTGTAAAATCTGAGGAATATTTGGTACAAACGTGTCAATTCCTTGTGCCTGTTCCAAGCACAGAATCTCTTCCATTTTTCTGCATAAGATTTTCTGGTACTGGGCCTTCTGGCCTCCAAAATGACATCCATCACTGCTTTAAGAAAGGAGGTGTGTTCTGAATGGCTACATTATCTGCCATGCTGCCAGATTTAGGGTCCTGAGCTGGCTGTGCAGGATCGGATTGTTTTGTTGGGTCAGTAAGTGAGGAATTAGAGGTAATGTCCAGGCTGGGCCTTGAGACAAGCTCTTTAGGATTGGGTACCAGTGCTGGCGGGGCCAGTCTGGGGCAATCAGAATCATTTTTGGTTTCTCTTGTCTGACCTTGGGGAGGAGAGGCAGAGGAGGAAAGGCATATACTGTTAGGGTTTTCCAGCTGAATGATAGAGCATCCACTTTCCATGCTTGCTTGTGATAAGTCCTTGTGCAGAATCTCTGTAGGTGGCAGTTGTGAAGGGAGGCAAATAGATCTATGTCTGGGCATCCCCATTTCTTTGTTATCATGCTGAAGACTTGTGGATCCAGTTTCCACTTGTGGGGATCCGGGAGGTTTCTGCTTAGTCAGTCTGCCAGAGGATTTATCTTTCCTAGCAGGAATTGTGATTGCAGGTGTACTTGATAAATCAATGTGGTGTCCCACAAAGTCATGGCTTGTCTGCTAAGGGGGTAGGAATGTGTGCCTCCCTGCTTGTTTATGTACCACATAACTGTAGTATTGTCTGTCCTTATCAGTAGTTGTCCTGGATGGAGTAGATCCTTGCTAGCTGTTCAAAATGCCCCGACAGCTTTCATCTCTTTTTGATTGATATGAAGATGCCTTTGGCTTGTGGGCCATGTGTCCTGAAAACATTTTCCTGCCATGTGGGCCCCCCATGCGTAATCTGATGCATCTGTTTATTGACTGCCTGGCTGTTGGTAGGTTGAATGGCTGTCCCTTGTTGTGGTGACAGGCCTGTGCCCATCAAAACCCCTGTTGCAGGCAAGGAATGAGGGTAATTAATGTTTCCAGGCTGTGGCAATGCTGAGTCCAAACACTTTTTAGATACCATTGTAGTTTCCTCGTATGCAGTCTGGCATATGGAATTAGCAGAATGCAGGATGCCATGAAGCCCAAAGCCTGCAGAATTTTTCTTGCAGATAACTGGATCTTTGTTGCCAACATTTTGAAGTAAGAAGTCAGTTGCATTTGTCTGGCATGAGATAAGCCATCTGGGCAGTTGTACTTGCAACCAGGAATATTATCTCTTGAGAGGGTACTAGTTTTGATTTCTTTTCGTTTACTGTGTACCCTCGGCAGATTAGTAATCTTTTTACAAACGCCAGATGCTTTAGTAGAATGTCCTTGTTCTCTGCTTGAATGCGGCAATCGTCCAAGTAAGGATATATTTGAATTCCTCTTTGTCTGCAAAATGCAATTACTGGTGCCAGGCATTTTGTGAAGACCCTGGGCACAGTAGATAAGCCAAAGGGCAGTGCAGAGAATTGGTAATGCATTGAGCCAGCTATGAATCTGAGGTATCTTCTGCAAGATTGTCTGATTGGGATATGCAGGTATGCCTCTTTTAGGTCCAAAGTTACAAGCCAAGCCTTCTTGCCCAGCATGGGCAGAAGCTGCTGCAGAGTCAACATTTTGACTTTTGGAACGTCCAGAAATGTACTTACAATAGACAGGTCCAGTACTGGTCTCTAGGCTTTGTCCTTTCTGGGTACCAAGAAAAGTCTTGAGTAAAATCCTTGTCCCTGCTCTTGCTGTGGTACTTGCTGAATGGCCCTCATGTCCATGAGGGACGAAACTTGTTTTTTGTGCCTCTGCCCATAGATGGTGTGGCAGGTCTGGCATACCTTTTGCCCTTGGCAGGGTGTGAAAGAGGAACCTGTAGCCCTGAGACACTATATTAAAGACCCATTTGTCCTGGGTAATCGTGCCAATTTTGATGAAAAAGTGCTAGCTTTCCCCCCAAGGGGGCTGCCAAAAGTTAAGTGCTTGGTGCAGGCAGAGGAAAGTCACTGGGACAGTTTCCTGTATGACTGTGATATGTCCTCTCCGCTTTTGGAGGTAGGAGCGCACCACTGTTTAGGCCTGTAGGAGCCCTGGGGCTGGGATCTGCCTCTGGGGCATCTGTATCTGCCTCTGTGGCCTGACACTGGAAAGGTCCAATTCTTTGTAGGCCAATTCCTGCTAAATCTAGGTGGCTGTACCTTAAGAAATCCTTCACTGTTTGCATAGATTTTGCTTTGTCCTCCATTTTCTTCAACACCTCCTCTGCTTTAACACCAAATAAAGTATCATGCTGTAATGGAGCATCTAATAATTTTGTTTTAACATGATCAGGCAGATTCTGTTCTTTTAACCAAGCATGTCTCCTAATGACAGAACCCATAACTGCGGCCCTGCAAGAGGCCTCCAGAGAATGAAAACCACATTGCAATGTATGCTTTCCCACTTGTTCAGTTGCATGCAATAAATTAGAAGTTATGTACTCACCATAACGTTCCATCTGAGTAGGTGTATTCATTTGTCTGCAACCTGTGTGTGGGTTATGGATCGGATCCGAACCGCATAAGTTTTTTCGCTATGGATCAAGCCTCTCTCAGCTCCTCCTCTCCCATCATGCCTGCTCTACCCTCATGACCTCAGATGATCACATGAAGCAAACAATAAACAAAAAAGGGAAAAAGGAAATATAAGAATATGCAGAAAGGCCAGGATAGGAGGGGAGGAGGCCGAATACATACCTACATGAATGGAACCCTACTCAGATGGAACGTTATAGGTTCTACATAGCCTGTCTACCTGTGGATATTCAGTGTCTTGTCCTGAACCTCTAGGCCGACAAGGGAAGGATATTCGAAATCTGGGTCATGGAAGAGAATTCCGAACACATCTACCCGAGGATGCAAGATCCTGGAAATAGCAAAAGCTAATGAATATGAATAAATGTGGATGAAGCTGCAAATTGCGTGTATCAGGAAAATATCATCAGAGGAATCCTGCTGCGATGTAGATACTGACGGTTGAATGGGGTTGAATGAGCATGGCCTGGTGCCGCCGGGCCTTCCTGATAATTCAAAAGCCAATAAAACGCTGTAATGAGAAATCAAAAAAATTGGTTGCAAAAATTGAATTTTTGCAAAGGAAATAAACAAATGGTCGGATGGTCTATGACCAGCTGTCCCATGAGATAAAATCTAAGTTGCCTGTGTGAACATTGAATGTCTGTAGCTTATATTCTGTTTGTTTTTCATATTTGGAAGAAAAGGTTAAGGGATTGATTTTGGGTGATGTTGCTTCAGTTTATTTTAGGAAGGAAGGGATTTTGGGAAGGAAGGAGAGGACCGGGTGATGAAATACCCAGTAAGAGGAGAGGTAGTATATAAAGCGAGTTCAGAAACTCTTCTGGCTGATGTAATGGCTACTAAAAAGGCTGTCTTGTAGAGGAAGAAAGAGATCCACCACCGCCGCATGCTCCAAAGGGGAGCGGTCAAGGCCTGTAGGACGGTCAAGAGGCAAAGGGAACTGCTGCTTGTTAGAAAACTGAGAAGAAGAAAAAGCTGTAAATTCAAAACACAATTACACAAGTTGGCTGACATAAGATTTAGATGAATGATGTGATAGTGAAAAATTCAAAAGTTGAACTTTTGACTGTGGAACTGCTGGCACATGATAATGGACAGAGAGGGAAAAAAAAGCACAGGCACAGGGAGAGGAACCACTCGATTCAGGCCTTGCTGAAAGGACAGTACACAGAGAAATGCTTGTCATAAACGTAAACAGTTCTGCCTTTGCTTATGACCACCAAGCCAGTTATTATTTAGAAGAACGACACCAAAGTCCGAACTTAGAAAGGAGGGAAACAATAGCGGTCAAGGGAACTGGGTTAGGATCCGGGAGTGAGAATACGGGATGAGGTTGAGGAGGAGAATGGATGATGGATGGGATATCAGATCGTCAGGAGTGAGACCTTAGGAGGGGAGGATTTTGTGGGAGCCAGGGAGCAAAGAGATGAGAATCAGACTCCAGGAGGAGATTGCACAATCTGAATTTGGCTGCAACCACAGCAAGGGTGGATAGGCATACAGAAGACGGGTGGCCAAGGGTGATAGGCGTCTCTTAGGGGAGCCTCCAAGAAGTATATTAGCGAAAAAAGCTGGGAATGCCAAAAGGAGGAGGAGAGGCTAAAAGCCGCACTCATCAAGAAAGGTGGGGCTGAATAAAGAATAAATTGCAAGAAGGCACTTGACACGAATGAGATAACTGTGCTACTTGACAATGAGAGATCCGCTAGGATGTGTGACAGGGAGAATGTGACGTTGCTGAAGCGCCCATGAGGTGGACATCAGATAGATCTCAAGACACTCCGACAAAGAAGGGAGGTAAAGAGTGTAAAACCCTTGCTTGTTGATGTAGACGACAAAGACATTGTTTCCTTGTTGAAGAAAATTGTTGATGTTCCCGAGAAAGTCCTGAAGTGCTATTTATAAACATTTGACTGCAGTGCTCTCATCTGAAGAAGGCACATGAATCGTTCCGCCCGCCTCATCTGCTTAGACTGTCTAGCCGCCCCCCACCCCCCCGGGCTAAGGCGGGTCACCGTGGGGCGGGCGAAGCACCCGGACCCCGTGGAGGATCCGAGGTGAGGCGACCACAGGGAACCGCTGTGAAGCCTTGCTTTGATTGGGGAATGGGATGCATGATGATGCAGGTAGGTACACTGTACTAACACTCACTGTAGAACGCCCACTGTAGCAAGGGGAGAAAACTGTAGACCCTATAATGGACCCTATGGCCCTCATCCCTCAGAGCCTACAACTGAAATGGAGGAGAACTCGAATGGCAGGACCCTAATGGAGAATGGCCCCGCTCTTCTGAAGGATGAATGGAGAACGGCTGGCCCTACCTGGGTTCAAGGATCCTGCCCCTGTGAGCTCTGGCCCTAGCAAAATTGGACTTTTGATGTATAGTGATGCTGAAAATGCCCAGAAGAGGAAGAAGGGTGAAGCAGGAGAGGAGATGCCAAGAGGCGTAGAGGATGGATCAAGGGGGTGATGGGAGACCAGCACAGGTAGCCAAGTAGACAAGCACCTCACTAGGGTGACTTATTCCACCAACACTAGAACTGGCTGTGGGCTGCTGTGGGGAAGGACCGGAACCAGTACCTGGACCCCCAGCCCTGGGGGGCTGTGGGCGGAATGAGATCAAGACCCACCCTGGTAGTCTGTCCATCAAGATGTGGTAGTACCAGTGATGAGATCTCAGAAGGTCCCGAGATTGCAGTGCGTGATGATTGAGAAGGGACTGCTGGATTTCAGAGAGACCCTTCGGATTTTTTTTTGGGATCCGTCTTTTTGCGAGAGAGAGAGTCTGGAGTTTTCCCCTGATCGATTGGGTCTGGGGAGAGGGCAACCCGATCCATCTGGATGGGTGTTGAATTGGATGCTGGATTCCCGGTGGCGGGTTTTTGGGAAGCGAACCCTGCCCGAGAGACCTGTGGAGGAAGAGAATCGATAAGAGGTGTTACAGTTTGGGGAACCCAGGCAAAGATGGCCCGGTGACCCATGGGATGTTATGGACTTGAGGCGATGAAGGACCTCCGAAATCCCAGAGCAGTGGGAGCAACGAAGGTTTTGCGGCCGATGGCCAGGACCTCCAGTCATGCGTTCCCGAAGTTTCCCGTGCCCCTCTGCCTCTAGCAGGCGTCCTCCCCCTCCTCCTCTGCGGAAGGACTGGTGCAAGGGAGGGTGCCCCGACTGCTTCCTTCTCAGACACCCTCTGGGGATTCCTTCCTGGTTTGGGCCTGTCCTCCTCTGCTCGTGGGCGAGAGTTCCACGGTTCCAGACAGGCGTCTTCCTGGGACTTCGGGAACCATCCAACGGCAGACCGAGCGGGTCCTCCAAGGGTTCAGAAGAATAGAAACGTCGTAAAAGCGAGAAGGGCTGCAGAGAAAATGAAAACGCACTTCTCCAGGCTGGGCTGAAGGTGGGTGAGTCGGCGCGCAGGTCTAGCAGCATGGCCCTCCGTTGCATGGAGAGTAGCCTTAGAATGAGCGCTCTCGGCCATGCGGTGGAGTTTTTGGTGGGTAGCAGACTCTGTCCTCCTCCTGGGCTACTCGTGGAGGATTGAGCTCGAGAGTCGCGATCCAGAGTTCGTTGATCCGAATAACTATAACCCCCATTTGGGTGAAGTAATAAACTCTGTCTCCATCATCATAGACCGCTTTAGGTAGCGTATTCCCGCGCCTCCTTCTCAGTTCCGGTGGACTGAGGGACTCTCTGTTTGGAGTTCCCCCTTTGTGCCAAGCACATCCCCTGTCATCTACATCCTCGCGGGGGCCTCTCTGGGACCCTCCCCGGAGGGGTGGGTGGAGGATCTCCCCTTCCTTTCCCATTTTGGTCTCCCGGGGACCCGGGGGCGGCACTGGAGGTAATTTACTCCACCCCCCAATTACGGCAGGGGGACACCCAAGAGGTAAACCAGGCCCGAGCCAGGGGCCTCCCCAAACCTGTCCTCATTTCATGAAAGACTTGGTCCCACCACAATCGAGAGAGAGGCATGAGGAAGTCCCAAGGAGAGATCCTCCGTGTGAGAGACCGGAGGGACTGTCTCCCTCTCCTCCGGTTCTTGCAGAGGGGAGAGCATTCCCTTGGGGTGCCTCCTTTGTCATCTCTTGAGGGCCTCCTAGGCAATCGGGGCCAAGAACGTGTCTTTGGCAAGGGCTCTGGGGGAACGAGATGGGGCTTAAAGCGATCTGCCAGGGGGGAGGGTCCTCTGGGGGCGGTAGAGGAGGCGGGGGCCAGCAGAGGAAGCCCACTAGATCAAAGAGGGCAGGCGAACAGGCCCAATCAGCGGGCGGCGAAGGCCCCTCAGGGCATCGCTCGGGCAGGCTACTCGAAGCCGGCCGAGAGTCGATCCGAGCCGTGGATCGGGCCTCGCACTCCCCAGGCCGGGGCGGATCCAGGACCTCACAGGCGAGCCCCGATCCCCCGGGCCCACCTCGGATCGGCACGGAGCCGGATCGGGCGAAGACGAGATGGATCCGCTCTGGCTCGGCCCCAGGGTCCGGTACCGGGCCCGACCACTGATCACCTTCCCCGGAGTGCGGAGCTCTAGCTTGTCAACTCGTCCGCCGGCTGAGCGGGTGGAGTCGACAGGCTGAAAGTACTCGGTGGGTCGCTCCCCCGGAGCAAAAGGGCTCCCAACACTCCCATCCCGGGATGGGCCTGGATAGGGAGTCCTCATCAGGATAAGCGGGGGAATCAAGTAGGGGTGAATCTCGAAGGGTGTACTGCACTCCCTGGGTGATTCTCGATACTCCAGCGAGTCCGGAGTTTTGACCTCGAGGAAGGAGGGTGAGCTGGGGGAGCCGAGATCAGGCTGAGGAGGAGACCCGAACCGCTCGGCAGGGAGGGGCCGGAGCCTGGCTCTCAGGGCCGACGGCCCGCCGGCCCGCGGAGGCCCCTCTCTCTCCAGAACGAGGTGCTTGAGCACCCTCCCACAGCCTCCTCCCCGGGAAGGAGGCGGACTGGAGGGGTGGGTCCCACAGGCAGTGAGCCAGCCTGGGGTTCCCAGAAGGTTGAACCTCATGCCTCTCCAGGTCGAGCAGCACAGCAAGACCACGCCAAGACCAGCACCAGCCAACAGCTCCTCAGTGCAGGAGAGTTGATTGGACCAAAATGGAAGGAGTCTGGCGGGGAAAGGCTGGCCAGTACCCAGCTACTAACACACCAGTTACAGGGCCATCAGGGTAAAACCTTGCTTACACACACTCATAACATATAATACCTGAAAAGCTGGACAGGGCTGATGTCACTGGCACTCAGCCGGACAAAAAAGACTCACAAAAGTAAATTAAAACAAAAAGTCACCACACAAATTTAGCTAAACTCGCAACAAAAATAGTTTTTTAAAGTAAAACCTTTGCTTTAGAACAAGAAAAAGACACACACTCTAGCTGACTTATGTTTTCACACATCAAAAGTCATTCCTGCATTTCCTTATTTTCTGCACAATCAGAATTTGTCAACATTTTCTGTTTAAGCAGTGACATTAAGTATTGCTGATATTTAAGCATATGAAATTAACAAATTAAAGCCCTCACAGCCAAAGTAGCAGAAGTGTAAACCTTTTTCCACCCATCTGTCTAGTGCCCTTGAATCCATATCAGAGAGGACAGGTTTTTTTTGCAGTGGAAGCCTTGACCCCTTTGGGACCCTGAGAAATAGTTTCTGGGTCAGCAGCAGGGCTTTTATAAAGAAATTTATGTGAATCTGGAACCCTGTAGTATCTGTCTGGTTTAACAGGGGCAGGGGGTAAAGAGTCAGGAGAAAGGACAGACTGACAATACATCTATGTCTAACACAGGGAGAATAGCAAGAGGCCTGTGCTGAGGTAGTAAAAGAAAATCTCCAAGCCTTTTCTTTGATTCTGAGTAGTCTTGGCTCTCCCAGTGGAAGTGCTCCCTCATGGTATGCAGGGTTTCCCGAAAAGAGCAATCCTCAGGAGAGGCTGAAGGGATAGATTCTTCAGCATTAGAATCCTCATAGGGAGGAAGAGTATTCTTGATCAGAGGAAACCTGATCTGAAGATTCATATTGTCTCTTGCCTAGGCGGCTTATCAGGAGGGGGATGGGAACCCCTGATCAAGGTAATTAGGTCTTCGGCAATTTTGAGCATCTGTTTTTTAGGCATGGAAGTATGTCGAGGAGAATGCTGTACTTGTTTGTCTTTAGAGCTGCTTTAGTCCTTGCTTTTGAAGCTGAAGTAGGCTTTACATATAACTGTGTAAAGTCTGAAAACACCCTCAGAAGCCGATGCCTGCTCAGCGGCTCCAGACCCATCTGCGGGAATAGTTTCCAAGTATCCAATACCTTGAGTATCCAGAGGCCTAGCTGGCTCCACCTGGGAGTCGGCAGCGGCCTGTGGCTCTGAAGTAGCGGGTGTCAGGGGCTGCGAAAGAGCCTCACTGAGAACCGGCAAACCGGTGACTGGCTTAACGGAAGCCTCGTCGGTTTTGGACCTCAGATGCCTGTCCTTTTCTTTTTCCTTGCGCATTTTATAAACTCCGGTCGTCGGCTGTTCCGACGGCATTATATAATTGAATTTTCAGCCAAAGTAATGAAAGGCAAAATCGTACAAACACTTAATAGTGCGTCGGTTAAATCTAGCACAAAACAGACAGCTAGCAACGTTGTGATCAGGGCCTAGGCAAGGTATACAATAAAAATGAAAATCCTTATGAGGTATTTGCTTCACACAAAAAATACAATTGTTAACTTTTTCTGACATCGATCTGGAGCAAGAAAAAAGTTTCCCCCAACAAGGTACTTAGCTTTAATGAAGACTTCGGATCTGAAATTCGATTTTGAAAAATCTCAGGAGTTGGCCAACCGGCACTTGCGAACTGCGACTGAAGAAAATGGTGTCAGCTGCATCTTTTATACCCCCTGGTGCACTGACGTCAGGGAAGAGGCGACAGCAACCAGTGCCGGACCAAGACTTTGGAATTCAGGCCGACAGCGGGTAGCCTGCCAGCAGGATAACCCAAGTGTAATGACTGCAACAGTGAAACATGATTAACATCGGACGTCGGCCGAGCATGAAAGTACAGTTTTGTACCTACCATAAATGTAGATGTCCGATAGGCATGCATCGGCAGTCTTTACAAATGGGTTGTCCTGTCGTCAGGCAGCCCTTCGGTCGGCCGGATTCCAAAGTCTGGGTCTGGCCTCGGCTGATGTCGCACTTCACCCGACGTCATAGCTGCAGTTATTCGGGTATAAAGGTATCAGCCGACGTCATCTTCCTCAGTGTTTCTTGCCCCAGATGCCAGGTGCCCTCTAGGAAGGCTAAATTTGGATAATTGCAAAAGTTTCCAAATAAGAGAGAGCAAATAAAAATAAACATGTATATACATATATACAAACAAATACACCATAATAGATTCCCCCAGCTAGCTAGAAGATGGGTAAATACCCTAGGAATACCTCAGAGGGAAGGAGGAGGGTAATCCTGACTGCAGATGCATGCCTATCGGACATCTACATTTATGGTAGGTACAAAACTGTACTATGTCCTTCAAGGATGCATCTGCAGTCCTTACAAATGGGTAGAATACCATAGCCAAACTGGGGGAGGAGGAGTAATAAGATTATGGTGTAGTTAAGATCTCTTGCAAAACAGCAGTGGCAAAACCTGCTCGGGATCTGGAGTATAAGGGTAAATTATAATGCTTGGCAAATGTATGCACGGAGCTCCAAGTAGCAGCCTCTAAAATGTCTTTGGTAGCCACTCCTCATAAAAAAGCTGTGGTAGTGGCTGTAGCCCTTGTAGAGTGAGGTCTGATGTTTTCTGGAGTTTTCTTCCCATGGTAAGAGTAACAAAATCTAATACAATTTCCTATCCACTTAGAGATTGTCTGTTTTGAAATTGCTTTTCCTTCCATTCCTGTTGCATATGCTACCAGTAGCTGGTCAGTTTTTCTATTGCTCTTGGTCCTGTCCAGGTAGTAACGTAATTGTCTATGTACATCCAAGGTATGCAACAGTCTTTCTCCCCTGTTCTGTGGGTTGGGGAAGAATGTAGGCAGGTGGATAGCTTGGTTTAAGGATACCCTGGAGACCACCTTTGGCATAAAAGTAGGATTAGTTCTCATGGACACTATCTTGATGGAAGATCAGGAAGGGCTGTACTGCCATTAATGCCTGTAGTTCAGAAACCCTTCTTGCTGAAGTGATTGCAAGCAGGAAAGCAGTTTTCCATGATAAGTACTGTAATTCTGCTGTTGCTGCTGGCTCGAAAGGAAAGAGTGTCAACTTTTCTAGCACAAAGTTCAAGTCCCATGCTGGCAATGGTGGCTTCCTAGGTGGTTTTACATTTTTAATTCCTCTCACAAACTGCCTGAGCAGAGGATGTGAGAAGACTGGAGGATCCAAGTTGTATTCTGCTGAAATAGCTGATGCATGAATCTTAATGGATGAACAGGACAGGCCATTGTGGAAGAGCTCTGCCAAGTATTCCAGGATGTTAGCTATGTTTACCAGTGACACATTTTCTCCTTTTGCAGTACTCCAAATGAGATCTTTTCCATTTTGCTGAATAATTTTTTCTTGTTGAGGGTCTGCGAGCCTCCAAGATAATGTCTTTAACCCTTTGAGATAAATCTGGGTTATTTGGTCTTATGCAATGTTCCAGGCAGCCAGCTGCAGTGTTTTCAGGTTTGGATGCAGGGTTTTGAAGTTGTTCTGTGTTAACAGTAAGGGAACTAGGGGCAGAGGCCATATTTGTTCCAGAGACATACTCCTCAGTAATGGGTACCAATGTTGCCTTGGCCAGTCTGGAGCTATCAGGATGATCCTTGGACGGTCTTCTTTGATCTTCAAAAGCACCTTGCGCATCAAAGGAAGAGGTGGGAATGCATATGCTGTCAGGTTTTTCCAACTGAAAGATAGGGAGTCCACTTTCCAAGCAAGTGGGTGGTACGTCCTCGTGCAGAATTTTTTCAGTTGGTGATTGTGTGGGGATGCAAACAAGTCTATTTCTGGTAGTCCCCATTTCCCTGTAATGGTTTTGAAGATGTCCGGATGCAGCATCCATTCGTGGGCATCCGTGGTAGTTCTGCTTAGGATGTCTGCTAGTATATTTTCTTTTCCTGGCACCACAAAAATTGCTTGTAACTGAATGTTGAAGCTCAGGGCCACATTCCAGAGGTCCATTGCCATCCGGCATAGAGGGTATGAATGTATGCCTCCCTGTTTGTTGATGTACCACAACTGTGGTGTTGTCCGTCCTTATCAACAGTTGACCCTGTCGAAGAAATGGTCTGAATGTCTGAATTGCCAGTTTTACTGCCAGCATTTCCTTTTGATTTATGTGTAGGTGCAGCTGGTCTTGAGTCCATAAGCCTTGCATGCACTTGTCCAGCATATGCGCCCCCCCAACCGAGGTCTGAGGCGTCCGTTGTGATGGTCTGGCTTGGTTGAGTGCTGTGGAAGGGCAGTCCTTTGTTTGATTGACAGGCCTGAGCCCACCATTGGAATTCTTGCTTCAGGCATGGAATTATTGGAATTTGGGTTTCTAGGCTGTGCTTGTGCTGAGACCATAAATTCCTTAGGTACCACTGTAACTTTCTCATATGTAGTCTGGCATGTGGAATCAATGTTATGCAGGATGCCATGTAAACCAGGGCTTGTAGGACTTTTCTTGCTGTTAGCTGGTTCTGCTTTGTTAATGCCATGAAGTAGAGAGGGAGTTGCTCCTGTTTTTCTACTGTTAGGAATGCCATTTGTTTTGATGTGTCCAGCTCTGCACCCAAGAAGGTTATCCTTTGGGATGGTATCAGCCTTGACTTTTTTATATTGACTGTGTATCCCAGGGCTTGCAGTAGATGAATGACCCTTTTCAAGTCTTTTGTTAATTTGTTTTTGTTGTCCGCTTGTAACAGGCAGTCGTCCAGGTAAGGGTAAATTTGAATTCCCTGAAGCCTGCAATGAGCAATTACTGATGCCAGGCATTTCGTGAATACTCTGGGCGCAGTAGATAAGCCAAAGGGCAATGCTGAGAATTGATAATGCTCTGATCCTGCAAGAAATCTGAGGTATCTTCTGCATTTTGGCCGTATGGGAACGTGCAGGTATGCCTCCTTGAGATCTAGAGTTACCAGCCAAGACTCCTTGCCCAGCATGGGAAGAAATTGCTGTAGGGTCAGCATTTTGAATTTTGGAACAATGAGGTATGTGTTTAAAGCGGACAGGTCGAGAATAGGTCTCCATTGGTTTTCTTTTCTTGGTACCAGGAAGAGTCTGGAGTAAAATCCTTGCCCTTGTTCCATAGATGGTACCCTTTCTACAGCTCTCATCCTTAGTAAGTAGTTATTTGTTCTAGAGCTTCTGTCTTCTGATTTGGAGGTAGGTTTGGCATTCCTCTCTTCCTTGGTAGAGTATGGAAGTGAAACCTGTAACCTTGGTCTATTGTCTGTAAAATCCATTTGTCTCCTGTGATGTAATGCCAGTTTACTGAAAATAAGGCTAGCTTCCCGCCTAAGGGTGCTTCTAGTTGTTCCCTGGTAGGCGGTGCCAGAGCCAAGTCACTGTGATTGTCCTGTGGAAGTGGTGGTGGCTGGATCTGTGGCTGTACCTCGCTGGTTGTTAGCCTGCCACTGACGTCCCCTGTAGGCACCTCTGGATTGACCCCTGCCTCTTGAGCTCCTATTCCTGCCTCTCTGAGCTCTGGAGGTGTCTGGAAAGGACCAATTCTTGGAAGGCCAGTTCCTGCTAAACCTTGGAGGCTGGACCTGCAAGAAATCCTTGACTGTCTGAACAGATTTTGCTTTCTCTTCCGCCTTCTTCAGCACCTGCTGTGCAGGGGAGCCGAACAAATTGAGCTTATCCATGGGAGCATCTAGGAGCTTTGACTTAACATGGTCTGGTAAGGACTGCTCTTTTAACCATGCATGTCTTCTGATCACTGTACCAGTCATGGCTGATCTAAAGGAAGCCTCCAGTGCATCATAGCCGCATTTTAAGGAATGATTACTGACCTGCTGAATGTTATGTACCATTTCCTGAACAGATTTTTTGTCTAATGGTTCATCCGAGGACAGTTTTTTAGTTAACTGGTCTAACAAATTCCTGATACTGAATCATGTGGAATTGACAGTTCATGGCCCTAGCTGAAAGAGTAGCAGAAGTGTAAACTTTTTTACCCCATCTCTCTAAGGCCCTAAATTCCCTTTCAGAGGGGAGGGTTTTTTTGGCAGAGGTACAGCTACAGCCTTGGGTCCCTGGGAGATAGTTTTGGGATCTGCAAAAGGAGCCTTATACAAATGATAATGTGTGTCCGGAACCCTGTAGTACCTATCGGGCTTAGCAGGGGCCGGAGGAAGAGAATCAGGAGCAGTACAAGCATCATTAAATGCATCATCCACAACAGTAATTACTGGAGGAATGGCTAAAGGCCTATGCTGTGGCAAATGCAAAAAGGTTCTAAGTCTTTTCCTAGAGTCTGAAAAATCCTGGCCCTGCCATTGAAATTGTTCCCTCATAGCATGCAAGGTTTCCCCAAAAGAAAATTCCTCAGGCGGAGAAGCAGAAGGAATAGACTCTTCTGCATCAGAGTCCTCATAAGGAGAAAAAGGGCCCTCTGGAGGGTTTGAATTATCTGATTCATCAGAGGAGTCATCTGAAGAAACTGGCTCAGGGGGCTCTACTCCAGGCCTCTTCTCTGGAGGAGGGTGAGAGGCCCTGTTTGGGTGTGGTTGGGATCCCCGGATCAAAGAAATGAGATCCTCTGCTAGACTAAGCATTTGTGAACTAGAGCTAGGCCTGTGAGAGGGGGTCTTAGCAGGCACAGTTTTGGTAGCTTTTGCTGCTTTAGCCCTGGCAAAGGCCTTAATCGACATGGATGCAGGTGGCCTAGCAGCTCCACGTGCAGGGGTAGAAATATCCAAAGGGATAATATCAGATAAATCCTGTGAACCCGCAAGAGCGGGAGGGATTTCAGTTGCAGATTCAGCCATGCCGGATGAGGCCTCGGTAGGAGGTAAGCTTTCGGCCGAAGGAAGAACCGCTTGCTCGGTTTCAGCCGAAACAGAGACACTCGCGGTTGGCTTAACCGCGGTTTCGGCCGAAACCGCGGACCGCAAGTGTCGGTCCTTTTCCTTGCGCTTTTTAGATATTTGCGTAGTCGGAGGATCCGACGGCATAATGTAAGCAAAATCGGAGCCGAAAAACTCCTCAGCAAATTCCGACCGACGTCTAAGCGTCCGCCGGTTGAAAGAAGCACAGGCTAGACAAGCTGCTACGTCGTGGTCTGGGCCTAAAAGAGGTAAGCAGTAAGAGTGGAAATCTTTATGAGGTATTTGTTTCCCACAAGTTAAACAGTTATTCACTTTTTCTGACATCGGCTGAGGCAAGAAAGAGTCCCCAACGGGGTACTTAGCTTTTTAGAAGTCTTCGGTAGTAGTAGAAGTATTTGGTATTGGTAATCTCTGGTTCTGACCGACCGGCACTTGCGAACAGCTTCTGCTTCGGGCGCCACGCGGCAAGAAAGACTGAGGAAAATGGCGTCGGCTGATGTCTTTATACCCGAATAACTGCAGCTATGACGTCGGGTGAAGTGCGACACCAGCAGAGGCCAGACCCAGACTTTGGAATCCGGCCGACTGAAGGGCTGCCTGACGACAGGACAACCCATTTGTAAGGACTGCAGATGCATCCTTGAAGGACATCACAGGACCTGCAGGATTTTCCTTGCAGTCAGCTGGGAAAGCTTTGCTAGGACTTTGAAGTACTCTAGTAAATGCTGCTGTTTTTCCTCTGTGAGGTAGGCCATTTGTGATTCTATGTCCAGTTTGGCTCCTAGGAATGTAATCTGTTGGGATGGTAGTAATTTTGACTTTTGAATGTTGACTGTGTATCCCAAGGCCTGCAGTAGATGCATGACATAGTCCAAATTCCCTTTTAAGGTTTGTTTGTTGTCTGCTTGTATGAGGCAGTCATCCAAGTAGGGGTATATTTGAATCCCCTGCAATCTGCAGTGTGCCACTACTGATGCCAGGCATTTCGGGAACACTCTGGGTGCAGTAGACAAGCCAAACGGCAATGCTGAGAATTGATAATGCTCTGTTCCTGCAAGAAATCTGAGGTATCTTCTGCAGCTTTGTCTGATTGGGACATGCAGGTATGCCTCCTTGAGGTCCAGAGTGACCAGCCAAGACCCCTTGTCCAGCATGGGAAGAAGCTGCTGCAACGTCAGCATTTTGAACTTTGGCACAATGAGGAAAGATGCCAGGCATTTCGAGAACACTCTGGGGGCAGTAGACAAGCCAAACGGCAATGCTGAGAATTGATAATGCTCTGTTCCTGCAAGAAATCTGAGGTATCTTCTGCAGCTTTGTCTGATTGGGACATGCAGGTATGCCTCCTTGAGGTCCAGAGTGACCAGCCAAGACCCCTTGTCCAGCATGGGAAGAAGCTGCTGCAACGTCAGCATTTTGAACTTTGGCAATATGAGGAAAGTGTTTAGATTTGACAAGTCCAGTATGGGTCTCCATTTGTTTTCTTTTCTTGGAACAAGGAACAGTCTTGAATAAAATCCCTGGCCTTGCTCCTGAGGAGGAACCCTTTCTATTGCTTTTATACTTAATAGCATTGAAACTTGAGAGAGTGCCTCTGCCCTTTGATGATGTGGCAGGTTTGGCATGCCTTGTCTTATTGGTAATGTGTGGAAGTGGAATCTGTAACCTTTGTCTATCAAATCCAGAATCCAATTGTCTTTGGTTAAGATATGCCAGTTTTGTGAGAATAAGGCTAATTTTCCACCCAAAGGTGCTTCTCTTTGAACCTTTGTAGGCGGTACGAAAGTGAAGTCATTGTGATTGTCCCTGTGGTGCAGCTGAACTGTCTGCGCCACTTTGATTTGGAGGTTGCCATTGGCGGCCCCTGTAAGATCCTCGGTGTTGTCCTCTACCCCTGGCTCATCTGCTTTTTCCCCCTTTGAAACTTGTCAGAGCCGGGGAAGGACCAATTCTTTGAGGGCCAGTTTCTGCTGAATCTGGGTGGCTGAACCTGAAGAAAATCCTTTACTGTCTGTACTGACTTTGCTTTTTCCTCTATGGATTTCAATACATCTTGTGCAGTAGCACCAAAAAGCTTTTGTTTCTCCAAAGGTGCATCCAGTAACTTTACTTTAACATGGTCAGGCAAAGATTGATCCTTCAACCAAGCATGTCTACGTATTACAGCCCCAGTCATAGCTGCCCTACATGAAGCTTCCAGTGCATCATAACCACACTGCAGAAAATGGTTATTAACCTGCTGAGTGTTATGTATATGATCCTGCAGTGCCTTTTTATCAATAGGCTCAGAAGAGGCTACCTTTTTCTGTAAATCATCCAGGAGAAAATCTTGGTACTGAAACATGTGAAAAAGGCAGTTAAGAGATCTCATGGCTAGGGTAGTAGAGGTGTATACTTTTTTACCCCATCTCTCCAGGGACCTTGCTTCTGTCAGCTGGCAAGTGGGTTTTTGGCAGTGGAGGATTGGGGCCCTGTGAAATAGTTTCTAGATCCACAGAGTGGGCCTTAAAAAGGTGCTTGTGAGTGTCAGGGACCCTATAATATCTGTCCGGCTTGACAGGAGCAGGAGGAAGAGAGTCAGGGTTGGCACTGGAGTCAGAGAAAACATCATCCAAAACATCCATAACTGGAGGGATAGCCAGAGGTCTGTGCTGGGGGAGCTTGAGGAAAGTACGAAGCCTTTTCCTGGAGTCAGAGAATTCCTGACCCTGCCATTGAAAATGTTCCCTCATGGAATGCAGAACTTCCCCAAATGAGAAATCTTCTGGAGGGGAGGCAGAGGGAATAGATTCCTCAGCATCAGAGTCCTCGTAGGAATGGAAGGGATCTTCTTGAGTGTCAGAGTGCTCAGAATCCCCAGAGGCTTCATCCGAGGAGAGGTCGTCTGCCTGCTCAGTTCTAGGCCTTTTCTCTGCAGGTGGCTGAGAACCCCTGTCCGGATGAGGCTGAGACCCCCTGATAAGGGAAATAAGATCTGCAGCCAGAGACATGATCTGCTTATCAGAGGAAGGGGCCTGGGCAGGTTTAGGATGGGCCTTGGCCTGACTGGCGGCCTTAGCACGTGCAAAGGCCTTGATGGACATGGAAACAGGAGGCCTAGCAGCCCCACGTGCAGGCGTTACCTTGTCCACAGGAATGGTGTCAGGTAGATCCAGAACTTTGGTTGCCGGAGGAAAATCAACAACCGGCACCGGAGAGGTCTCAGAGACAGAAGGTCGTATTCGCGCTGTGTCGGCCTGGAGTGGTAGATTTACCACTTCCGAAGGAGCCGGAGGGCTAGTAGAGGGTTTAGGAGAAACATCGGTAGTGGACGCAGGCCAAGGATGTCGGTCCCGGTCCTTGCGTTTTTTAGCAGATTGGGTTGTCGGTTGTTCCGACGGCATGATATACGCAAAAGATTCACCGAAGTCCTCGGCGAATTCTGCCCGGCGCCTGAGTGTGCTTATTAAAGCAGGCACAGGCAGCACAGGCTGAGACGTCGTGGCCTGGGCCCAGGCAGGGAAGGCAGAGAGAATGGAAGTCCTTATGAGGTATTTGTTTACCACAAGACAAACTATTAACTTTCTCAATTTGTTCTGACATCGACTGAAGCAAGAATAAATGTTCCCCAACGGGGTACTTCGCTTTTAGATGACTTCAGTACTGAAAACACAGGAGCCGACTGACCAGCACTTGCGAACTGCTTCTGCTTCGGGCACCGCGCGGCAAGAAAGACTGAAGATGATGGCGTCGGCCGATGCCTTTATACTCCAGCCGTTGTGACGTTGGAGAGGAGGCGACACCAGCCGACACCGGACCCAGACTTTGGAATTCGGCCGACCGAGGGCTGCCTGAGGCAGGACAACCCATATGTTATGACTGCAGTTGCATTCTTGAAGGACATCAGCATTTGTTGCACTGTACTCTATACTACTGTAATAGACCAGGACCTGATAAAGATTATGAGCAGAAATTGTTTCAGAACCACGCGAACAGACTAGTGTTACGAAACTTGTACTGGGACACAGAAGGAAAAGTACAGTTTTGTACCTACCAAAAATGTAGATGTCCGATAGGTATGCATCTGCAGTCATAACATATGGGGTTGTCCTGCCTCATATATATACACACACACGTATATACAAACAAATACACCATAACAGATTCCCCCAGCTAGCTAAAAGAGGGGTAAACACCCTAGGAATAACACAGAGGGGTAGGAGGGAGGGTAAACCTGACTGCAGATGCATACCTATCGGACATCTACATTTATGGTAGGTACAAAACTGTACTATGTCCTTCAAGGATGCATCTGCAGTCATAACATATGGGTAGAATACCGTAGCCAATCTGGGGGAGGAGGTACTAAGAAAAAGATGGTGTAGTTAAGATCCCCTGCAGGACTGCAGTAGCAAAGCCTGCTCTGGATCTGGAGTATAAAGGTAGATTGTAATGTTTGGTAAATGTATGCACGGAGCTCCAAGTAGCAGCTTCTAAAATGTCCTTGGTAGCCACCCCTCATAGGAAGGCTGTAGTGGTGGCCGTGGCCCTTGTGGAATGAGGCCTGATATTTGCAGGAACTGACTTTCCATGAAAGGAGTAACAAAATCGAACGCAATTTCCTATCCATTTTGAAATTGTCTGTTTGGAAATTGCTTTTCCTTGCTCCCCAGCAGCATATGCTACAAATAGATGGTCAGTTTTTCTGCTACTTTTAGTTCTGTAAGTAGTAGCGTAGTTGTCTGTGTATATCCAGGGTGTGCAGAAGTTTTTCCCCTCTATTCTGTGGATTTGGGAAGAACGTAGGCAAGTGAATAGCTTGGTTCAAGGATACCCTAGATACCACCTTTGGCATAAAAGTAGGATTAGTTCTTAGTGTAACTCTGTCCTGATGGAAGATAAGAAATGGCTGTACTGCCATTAATGCTTGTAACTCAGATACTCTTCTTGCTGAAGTTATTGCCAGAAGGAATGCAGTTTTCCAAGACAGAAACTGAAGATCCGCTGTTGCTGCTGGTTCAAAGGGAGGAAGTGTTAGTTTCTCCAAGACAAAGTTGAGATCCCAAGCAGGTAAAGGGGGTTTTCTTGGAGGTTTGATATTTTTGATCCCTCTCAGAAATTGCTTGCGGAGAGGGTGTGAGAAGATAGGTGGATCCACATTGTATTCTGCTGAAATTGCTGAGGCATGAATCTTAATGGAAGAATAGGAAAGGCCATTGTGGAACAGTTCTGCTAAGTATTCCAGAATGTGTCATGCTTGCCACTGTCACATCTAAGCCTTTTGATGTGTTCCAAATGAAAAATCTCTTCCATTTAGCTGAGTATGTCTTCCTTGTGGAAGGCTGGCGAGCTTCCATGATAATGTCCTTCACTCTCTGTGATAAAACATTTTGTTTTGGATTTAAGGGATTTTCCAGGCAGTTAGCTGCAATGTTTTTAAGTTGGGATGCATGATCTTGAAATTGTTCTGCGTCAGAAGAAGAGGCCATAGGGGGAGAGGCCATGGTTTTGCCTGTGACATGCTCCTCAATAGTGGATACCAGTGTTGCCTTGGCCAGTCTGGAGCTATCAGAATCACTCTTGGCTGTTCCTCCCTGATCTTTAGTAGAACCTTGTACATTAAAGGGAGAGGTGGGAAGGCATATACTTTTAGAGCTTTCCAGCTGAAAGAGAGAGAGTCCACCCTCCATGCTTGTGGGTGGTATGTCCTTGAGCAGAATGCCCTCAGTTGATGATTGAGGGGGGAAGCGAACAGATCCATCTCCGGCGCTCCCCATGCCTTTGTTATGAATTGGAAGATGTCTGGGTGCAGCATCCATTCGTGTGCATCCATGGTAGTTCTGCTTAAGCTGTCTGCCAGTGTATTTTCCTTTCCTGGCATGAACTGGGACTGCAGTTGGATATTGAGTTTCAGGCATAGCTCCCATAGATTCATAGCCAGCCAGCATAGAGGGTAGGAGTGTGTGCCTCCCTGCTTGTTTATGTACCACATGACCGTGGTGTTGTCTGTCCTTATTAACAGGTGGCCTTGATGGAGGAAGGGTTTGAAAGCCTCGATTGCATGCATCACTGCCAGCATTTCCTTTTGGTTTATGTGCATGTGTAGCTGTCCTTGAAACCATAGGCCTTGGATACATTTGCCCTCCATGTGTGCTCCCCATCCTCGGTCTGAAGCATCCGCGGTGATGGTTTGTTTTGTTTTTGGTTTGTTGAAAGACAACCCTCTGTTGGACTGGCAGGCCTGAGCCCACCACAGGAATTCCTTTTGAAGGCAAGGAATGATTGGTATCAAAGTTTCCAAACTGTGACTGTGTTGAGACCATGCACTCCTTAGATACCATTGTAATTTTCTCATATGCAGCCTGGCCTGTGGTATCAGAATTATGCAGGATGCCATGTAACCCAGGGCCTGCAGGATTTTCCTTGCAGTAAGCTGAGCTTGTCTTGTCAGATTCATGAAGTAATCCGGAAGTTGTTTTGTTTTTCTTCTGTGAGAAAGGCCATTTGGGTGGTTGTGTCTAGATCCGCACCCAGAAAGGTTATCCTTTGGGATGGAACCAGTCTTGATTTTTGGATGTTGACTGTGTATCCCAATGCCTGTAGTAGGTGGATGGCATAGGCCAAGTCTTTTATCAAATTTACCTTGTTGTCCGCTTGTATAAGGCAGTCGTCCAGATAAGGGTAGATTTGAATCCCCTGAAGTCTGCAATGTGCAATTACTGATGCCAGGCATTTCGTGAATACTCTGGGCGCAGTAGATAAGCCAAAGGGCAATGCTGAGAATTGATAATGCTCTGACCCTGCAAGAAATCTGAGGTGTCTTCTGCAGTTTGGTCGAATAGGGACGTGCAGGTATGCCTCCTTGAGATCTAGAGTCACCAGCCAAGACTCTTGCCCAACATGGGAAGAAGTTGCTGTAGGGTCAGCATCTTGAATTTTGGCGCAATGAGATAAGTGTTCAGTGCGGACAGGTCGAGAATAGGCATCCATTGATTTTCTTTTCTTGGTACAAGAGTAAAATCCTTGGCCTTGCTCTGAAAGTGGTACCTTTTCTATAGCTTTCATTTGAAGCAAGTTGTTGATCTGCTTTAAAGCCTCTGCCCCTGATTCGGTGGTAGGTTTGGCATTCCGTTTCTTTTTGGCAAAGTGTGGAAGTGGAACCTGTATCCTTTGTCTATTATTTGCAGTGTCCATGTGTCCCTTGTAATATAATGCCAATTTTTTGAGAATAAAGCAAGCTTTCCGCCCAAGGGTGTTTCCAGTTGAGCCCTGGTGGGCGGAATCAGAGTAAAGTCATTGAGCCTGTCCTGGTGTAGTAGTTGTTGATGCTGCTGTTGCACTACCTCTCTGGATGGCAGGCTGCCACTGACAGCCTCTGTAAGAGCCCCTCGATTGGCCTCTGCCTCTGGGGCGTCTGTTCCTGCCTCTCTGAGCTCTGTCCGAGTCTGGAAAGGACCAATTCTTAGTAGGCCAGTTTCTGCTGAATCTCTGTGGTTGTACTTGTAGGAAATCCTTAACTGTTTGCACAGATTTTGCCTTTTCTTGATACTTTAAGACCTCCTGATCAGAGGAGCCAAATAAATTTTGTTTCTCCATTGGAGCATCCAGGAGTTTAGCTTTAACATGGTCTGGCAAAGATTGTTCCTTCAGCCAGGCATGCCTACGAATAACTGCCCCAGTCATAGCTGACCTAAATGAAGCCTCCAATGCATCATAACCACACTTTAAGAAATGATTACTAACCTGCTGTGAGTTGTGTACCAAATCCTGAAGGGATTTACGGTCAAGGGGCTCAGGAGAAGAAAGCTTCTTGTTCAGTTCATCTAACAAATACTCTTGGTACTGTATCATATGAAATTGACAATTTAGTGCCCTGACGGAAAGAGTTGCAGAAGTATATACCTTCTTTCCCCCATCTCTCTAAAGCTCTAGACTCTCTTTCAGAAGGTAAAGGATTTTTGGCAGTGGCAGCCGCAACTCCTTTAGGGCCCAGAGTAATAGTTTCTGGGTATGCAGAATGGGCTTTATACAGATGAAAATGAGAATCGGGGACCCTGTAATATTTATCAGGTTTGGCAGGGGCCGGGGGGAGAGTATCAGGGGCTGTACTGACATCATTGTACATATCATCAATTATATTCAAAACAGGAGGTATAGCTAAGGGCCTATGCTGAGGCAAATGCAAAAAGGTCCTTAATCTTTTTCTAGAATCAGAGAAATCCTGACCTTGCCATTGAAAATGCTCTCTCATGGAGTGTAGAGTCTCACCAAAGGAAAACTCTTCAGGAGGGGAGGCAGAAGGGATAGATTCTTCTGCATCAGAATCCTCATAGGGCGAATAAGCCTCCTCCTGGTGGTCTGACAACTCAGAACCATCCGAGGACTCATCTGAAGAGTGTGGGTCAGAAGGCTCAGTCCTGGGCCTTTTGTCTGGTGGAGGGTGAGAGGCCCTGTCCGAGTGAGGTTGTGAACCTGTAATTAAAGAAATAAGTTCCTCTGTAAGGCTGAAGATCTGAGAACTAGAGGAAGGCCTCTGGGATGTAGTCTTGGGAGGCAAAGCTTTAGAAAGTTTAGCAGCTTTAGCCCTAGAAAAGGCCTTAATGGACATGGAAGTAGGGGGCCTAGCTGCCCCACGTGCAGGAGTAGATATGTCCAAAGGTATGATGTCGGACATATCCTGGGCACTGGTTTCGGTAGGTAGCTCGGTAGCTGACTCAGCCGGGGCCTCCCGGGCCGTGGTGGTCGGTTGAGTGGATTCGGATGAAGGAATCTCAGAGGACTCTGTTTCGGCCGAAACAGAGACACTCGCGGTAGGCCTTACCGTGGTTTCAGCCGAAACCTCTGGCCACGAGTGTCGGTCCTTGTCCTTCCGTTCTTTCACCAAATGTGATGTCGGAGTCTCCGACGGCATTTTATATGCAAAACTAGCCCCAAAAAATTCCTCTGCAAACTCCGACCGACGTCTAAGAGTTCGTCGGTTGAAGGAAGCACAGGCTGAACAGGACGATACGTCGTGGTCTGGGCCTAAGCAAGGAAGGCAGTAGGAATGGAAATCCTTATGAGGTATTTGTTTCCCACAAGTTAAACAATTATTTACTTTATCTGACATCAGCTGAGACAAGAAAGAGTCCCCAACGGGGTACTTGGCTTTTTCGAAGTTTTCGGTAGTTGAAATCACTGGATCTGACCGACCGGCACTTGCGAACAGCTTCTGCTTCGGGCACCGCGCGGCAAGAAAGACTGAGGAAAATGGCGCCGGCTGATGCTTTTATACCCCAGACGCTCTGACGTCGGGGAAGGTGCGACATCAGCCGAGGCCAGACCCAGACTTTGGAATCCGGCCGACCGAAGGGCTGCCCTGAGGCAGGACAACCCCATATGTTATGACTGCAGATGCATCCTTGAAGGACATCAGTGTAGTGAGCTGTTCATTGCCCCAGGAATTTTTAGCACTCTACAAATCTAATCGATTGCCACATGTTAGCTTAACTAAGAATATAAATTTGAAATGGGCAGACTTACGTGAGAAAGTCACAAGGTGGGAAAAGCAGACAGAATTAGAACTCTCCGAACAAGGAGTACAGAAACAGAAATTGAATTGGATAACACAGACACACCCAGCTGTGCACTCACAGGCTAGTGAGAATAGCTGAGTATTACTCTTATTGGAAGAGGAAAAAGCCTTGCGAAGCATACCAGAGATTCTCTGGTCAACAGGGAAATCAGATGTAGGACTAATACAAACAGCAGGACCAGTTACTATTACGCCAAAATCGGCATTTAGACCCCAGAAAAGACAGTATTCCTCGAGAAAGGATGCAGAGGTAGGAATCAAGCTTATCATAGCAGCCTTACTTAAGGAAGGAGTCTTAATAGAATCTCCTGATTCACCATGTAATACACCCTCATTTCCTGTGAGGAAAGCAAACAGGGAATGGCGCATGGTCAAAGATTTACAAGCTGTAAATAGTGCAGTTATATCCAGGGCACCAACAGTGCCAGATCCACATACCTTACTGAATGATTTAAAGCCAGAGCAAAAATATTTTTCTGTGGTAGATATTAGTAATGCATTTTTCTCAATACCGATACACCCTGACAGCCAATATTGGTTTGCATTTACATTTCAGGGGAAACGGTATACATATACAAGATTACCACAGGGATATTGTGAAAGTACAACAATATTTGCACTGGAAATGGCAAGCAACCTGGTGGGATTTATCCCACCGAAAGGTAGTCAGATTTTACTTTATGTAGACGACATTCTGCTGGCAGCCCCAACACCCAGCAAGAATGCGAAGAGGACACTATAGCGTTATTACAGTTTTTAGCTACCCAAGGTCACAAAGTCAACAAAAACAAACTACAACTTTGGAGAGAACAAGTTAAGTACTTGGGATATGCAATATCCAAGGAAGGTAGAATATTAGACGAAGATAGAAAAACAGCAATATTACAGGCACCTAGACCAACTACCAAGAAGGAAATTATGTCCTTCCTGGGAACTACTAATTCTTGTCTTAGCTGGATACCAAATTATGCTTTGGAATCTGCTCCACTGGCCAATTTAATATTTAAAAAAGCCAATGGCAGCACAAGATTTATTACAATGGACAACAGAAGCAGAAGTAGCTTTCTGCAAACTGAAACAACTGATAGCATCATCCTTAGTTTTAGGATTACCAAACTATCATAAGCAATTTTTTTCAAACTGTGGACTGTAAACAGGGTTATATGAAATCAGTATTGACACAGCAACGCCCCACAGCTTACTACTCATCACAGTTAGACCCAGTGGCGCGGTCCCTGCCCCACTGTGTACAAGCAGTAGTTGCAGCTGCAATGGCAGTGCAGGCTTCGGCCTCAGTAGTGTTATTCCACCCTCTCACATTGAGAGTGCCTCATGCAGTCGCAATTATTTTACTGCAAGAAAAAGTAGCATATCTTTCTCCTGCAAGATATCTTTCCTGTATGACTACACTGTTGAGCCAACCTCATTTGACAACTGAGCGATTCACAACTTTGAATCAGTCAACCTTGCTCCCAACCCCTGCAGATGGCAAACCGCACTGCTGCCTGCAGGAGATTGAGCAAAACACATTACCTAGACAAGACCTTATGGATGTTCCCTGGGATGATGCCGAGGTGACATACTATGTGGACGGCTCGTGCAGGAGAGGTCCTACAGGACAGGTTTTAGTAGAATAAGCCGTTGTTTCTGATACTGAAACTTTAGAAGCAAAATCTTTACCACACAATTTATCTGCACAAGTGGCAGAGTTGATTGCCTTGACAAGGGCATGTACCCTAGCAAAAGGTAAGAAAGTGAACATTTATACTGACAGTCAGTATGCTTTTTCTACTGTACATGTTTTTTGCGCAGCAGTGGAAAAATAGCGGAATTAACATCTACTGGTAAACCAATTAATCATGCGCAATTCATTTTAGATTTATTAGACTCTATTCAGTTACCTCAAAAAGTAGCTATTTGCAAATGCGTAGCTCACACCAGGCAACAGGATAGGATTTCAAAAGGTAACGCGCGGGCTGATAAAGCTGTGAAGCAAGCAGCTTCAGCCTCAGAAGCTTTTCTTTTGAGTGAGGAATTACAACCCTCCGAGACTTTAGATTTAGAAATGTTGAAAACAATGCAGACACTTACTACAAATGTAGAAAAACAGAAGTGGATGAAACTAGGAGCAATCCTTGAAAAGGGACTGTACATCTCCAAGGAAAGGAAACCAATTTTGCCATCTAACTTATTTAGATATGCAGCTTTGTTGAGCCATGGGCAGAGCCATGTCTCAACAGGGGGGATGGTACAGTTAGTGAATCGAGTGTTTACAACCTATGGATTTACAAATTACACAAAAAATTTCTGTGCAGCATGCCATGTTTGTAACAAGCATCATTCACAAGGAGCACTGAAGCCTAAACAAGGGAGTTTCCCTACACCACCGTATCAGTTTCATACTATTTGTATGGATTTCATAGAACTGAATAAATGCGAGAATAAAAAGTATTGCCTTATCATTATAGATATGTTTTCCAAATGGGTGGAAGCTTTTCCAACTAAAAATCCAGATGCAGCTACTGTTGCAAAGGTCCTTGTTAAAGAAATTATACCCAGATTTGGCATACCGGAAAAGATTTATAGTGATAACGGTACACATTCCAAACAGTACAGCAACTTAGTCGGTATTTTGGAATATCGTTAAAAAATCACTGCGCTTACCACCCCCAATCTGCAGGGTTAGTAGAGAGGCATAACGGGGTGTTGAAAAACAAGTTTAGGAAGTTGATGAGTGAGACACAGAAGAACTGGGTGCACTGTTTGCCTTTAGCACTGTTGAGCATGAGAACTGTTCCAAATGCAAAGGGATTAACTCCTTTTGAAACTTTGTTTGGGAGGGCATATTATACACCTCACTGGAAACCTCTCATGACTGCACAGCAAGAGGCTGACAGTTCACTTGCAGGGTATATGAGACGATTTTTGAATAACAAACTTTTGCAGTTAAATTCTGTTTCAGATAAAGAGCAACCGAAATCGGAAGCACCAGTAGCCCCAGGCACCTGGGTCTGGGTGAAGATTGTGAAGCGGAAGAACTGGAGTTCTCCAAAGTGGGAAGGACCGTACCAGGTACTACTGTCGACACCCACTGCAGTCAAGATCGCAGAGCGAGCTTCCTGGATTCATTTGACGCACTGTAAACTGGTTAAGAACTTTGAATTGGACAAAATCTTTGTTACTGTTGTACAACAAGAACATAATGACCAGGTACAGAGTGAATAGAGACATTGAGCAACCTCAGAAAACTTGTATGATCATTTTGATAGCTATGCTAATCACACTGTTCTTTTTGTTGTGGCCACTCTTTTTTCCAGCCACAAAAGTTGAACTGATGAGACGTAATGAACCAAACATAGACTGGCATCCGAACTTTAACAGTTATCAGGCAATTACACGTGTGTATGCTGAGACTTTTAATGTTTCGAACTGCTGGGTCTGTACGGCAGTACCAACAGCATACGGGGGTTTATTGATGGCTGCTATCCCCCTAGAGGTCAATGAGACCTGGGAGAATCTGTTTTTTGACAGTCACTATTAAAGAGCATGATAAGGTAGCACTGTATTTGCCTGCAACACAAAAAGGAATTGTATGTTTTTACAAAAATGATACCATCCAAGTGGGATGGAGTAAGTGTAATGTCACGGTACAGTATAAATGTTACAGAAAACCAAACGATTTGAGTGGATCTTGTAGCACAGATTATGACTCATTTTTGAAATCTATGCATAAGACTCTTGATCAGGTACAACGTAATCCTGTACTTTTTAAACAGTTATCTGTAATAGATAGGAAAATGTTTCATGCAGGGCAGTCATTTCGTAACAAAGTAAAAACTAAAGTAGAGGACTGTTATTTTGTGTGTGGTAAAAAGGCATATAAATGGTTACCTGAGAATTGGTCTGGCAGTTGTTTTTTGGGGTACCTGGTTCCGGCCATCCGACACACTACAGTTTTGCCTCAGGGAAGCATTCGAAATACCCGAGACGTGACCAAGACGACTGTTAAGAAACCTGAGAATCCAGTGGGACGGATCGAAGCGGGCTGGAAAGACCATTGTGATGTGGGAACCAAACTTGCGCACATGGACCTGAGTGATGCTGTCATACCCTGGGCAGGTATATTACCTGCATATGGTGCAGTTAAATCGATATGGGAGCTGCGAAAACTGTCTAAACTTCTCGAAGTAATGAGTAATGCGACCTTTTCTGCTCTTGAACTGATAACTGATGAACTGAATGCCATGAGAACTGTAGTACTCCAAAACCGAATGGCTCTTGACTTCACCCTAGTGGCGAGGGGTGGGACTTGCGCTTTAATCAAAGCAGAATGCTGTGCGTTTATTCCTGACCATCAGCATGAAATTACTGATCATCTTGAGGTAATTCAGCAAGTGTCGGCCATGACCAAGCCAGGCCCAAACCCTCTGACAGATTTTTTCCAGAATGCATTTGGGGGGTGGGGTTCCATCTTTATGAACATATTGATTGCCATTGGGGTAGGATTACTCCTAATAGGAGTTTGCGTTTGTTGTGGAATCCCCTGCATGAAGAGATTAATTAAAGAATTCATAGATATATCAGTATCTGAGACTATGTATCAAAGTACTGAATTTGAAGAGCTGCAAGAATGTGAAACACTTTCATAGAAGTTTAAACTTCTAATGTTGTATGTTTCTTTGTATATACTGTGGAGCTTTTCTCGCCGGGCCTCTACTGAAAATGGAAATATATCCAGCTAGACTAGCCCGGTCAACAAATGTAAAATAAATAAATAAATAAAATAAATAAACTGAATGACTTTCTTAACTGCAAATCCTGAGTGGAAGAGGTTAGGAAAAGAAGCAAACTGTTTATTTTTTTCTTTGAAAATAGAATAAAAAAGGTATTAGGCGGGAAATGTTAGAAAAATATGTACTAATGTGTGTATGCTTAATGCCAATTAATAACCAAGTATTTTAATACGCTTTTCATTCTATTTTTCATGCACTGTATTTTATACAAATTGAGTTTCATATGAGACTGACTAAGATGCTTTTTGAAAACTGCAGCTTTCTGAAACTTGCAAGTTGCCCTCTGACCTAGTAACTGCTAGCACAGCAATATTCATGTTTATGCCTTTTGGAAATGTACTTGAGAAGCAGGTGCTTATCTGCTAGGTCAGGAACGAATGAATGAACAATACTATATTCTGTAAATGTAATGTTTTTAGACAATCAGCTCTGTTCGGAGCATGAGAACATGTGCAGCTGCAGTAACTTAGAGATAAAGTAGACAAAGGATCATTAGAAAAATGAACTGCTAGCATTGTGCTTGAATTAGCCATAGTACCTTGAATGGTAACATAACATGCATCTAACTAGGAGTAATCGAGGCCATGTTGTTTTCCTCAGGAAGTTTCACATAAAAATTGATAAATCAGCAGAAATTCATGGGAATGATGGTCAACAGATGATGATAAAGAAGGAGGTGATCTGCTACGTCAACTTGGTAGGCTATGATTAGTTAGAGAATGTATAAAATTGAAAGTATTTCCTGTTTTTGGTTAGACAAACTCTATTACCACGTTTTTGTCTCCTTGCTGCAAGATTAAAGTGCCTTAACCTGAACCTACCGTGTTTTGATCATTTTTAAAGTATATTTTTCCTTTGACAGGCTGCAAAAGCACCTCACTGAGTACCAGCGACTGGCTTAGGAGAAGCTTCGTCGGTTTTGGATCTCGACTGCCTTTCTCTGTCCTTTTCTTTGTGCTTTTTTATGTACTCCAGCAGTTGGATTGCTATCAGACAACATTTCTGGGTAGTTAAATCCATTTCCAAAATACGTTGATGCAAAAATATACAGACGCTTAATAGTACGTTGGTTAAATCTAGCATAAAACTGACAGCCAGGCACATTGTGATCAGGGCCTAGGCAAGGAATACAGTATAAATGGAAATCCTTATGAGTTATTTGCTTCCCACAAGTAATACAATTAACTTTTTCTGACATCGGTAAAAAGCAAGAAAAAAGTTTCCCCAACGGGGTACTTGGCTTTAGTGAAGACTTCGGTTCTGAAACTCAAACGAGAATTTTTCAGTAGTCGGCCGACCGGCACTTGCGAAAATGCTTCTGCTTCGGGCACTGCACGGCAAGAAAGACTAAAGAAAATGGCGTTGGGTGCATGCTTTATACCCCTGACAACCTGACGTCATGGAAGAGGAGACCGTAACCGACACAGGACCCAAGACTTTGGAATTCAGGCCGACTGAGGGCAACCTGCCAGCAGATTACCCAAATGTAATGACTGCAACAATGAAACATGAAGAACATCGAAGTTAAACAGCCGACCAGCACTAGTGTGAATTGCATCTGCTTCGGGCTCCGCGGAAAGAAAGACTGAGGAAATGGCGTCGGCTGCCTCCCTTTATACCTAACATACTGACATCAGTTTTACAACCAGCGTCAGCAGACGTCATATACCAAGGACTCTGGTATTCGGGCTGACTGAGGGCTACCGGGAGCCGGATAACCCATATGTGAGGACTGCAACAGTGAAACAAGAAGAATATCAAATGTGTCAACTGGCCAGAAGAGACTGCTAAATGCCAAAGTGAATCAAAAAGTGCAAGAAAAAAAATCTCATAGTGAAACTAGACTGCAATGATTTTTGTGCACGCACGTGTAATATACACACAGATGCAGACTTACAAAACTCAAAGAAACCAAAGTTCAATCTCCAAACTTAGGACTTCATGTAACCGTGTGAAGTACAACATGCATATACTCATACATAATTACATGGAGAGATATACTTACACATTTACAAATATAAATGCAGGTACATACATAAACCCACATATGAAACCAGGCTCAAACTATAAATATACATCTCTGCTAACTGCATCGTAACTCCAACATTAATGTACATACCAAAGTGTGGATTTGATTCAAGGTGCTTCTGTACACTGTAAATAAGATTCCAACCAGGCAAAAAAATCAGAACTGCTCCAGGAACACCTAGCGACTCTATGTACTTCAGCAGGGCTTCAATCAGTTCAAAGGGAGTCTCCTTTTCATTCATTTGCGCCATTACACGCTTGGTCTCAGGGCCATAATCAGGTTCACAAATAAGATTACAGTTTGTCTAAAAATAAAACAAAAAAGGTCAGTCAAAGCCACCTTTTTCAACTACTCAAGGAAAAGAACTGTCACTACAAATGCAAAGGATTTACTTTCTGTAATCATGCACATGAACTGGTCAGGGGGAAAAACAAACTATATTCAGCCACATCTGGCACATTTATGACTGCCTTAAAAAAAGACAGACTTTTGACAGTGGCAAATCAGTGTAAATGACAAATGTGGAAAGAAACTTGTTAAAAGTGTATTGGAAAACGAGTCATAGCAAGAAATACAGGGTATTAACTGTATACATAGTACCAGGGCATTAAAGGAATGACAGCAAGAGTCGCTCTGAGCATTTAAGGAACTGAAAACGTACTCTCAAATTCATAGAGATGTCGTTAAAAGGGAGGGGGGACTAAGAGGAAGACCACCACTCATTACCCAAGCTCAAGACAAGACCAAGAATGGTGTTACAGGAAAAACAAAATTCTGGTACAACAATCAGGATGTGGATAACTAAAAAAGTACACCTATGCAGACAACATGCCACAACTGTAGATGTTCGAGTAGATCAATGTTGCAGTACTAAGTCTTCGGTCTTCATGTTGCTCTGAAGTTCATGGTTGTCCCAATCATCCCTCGACCAACTGGGCATCCTTTGCCATTTGACTTCAGGACGTCGGTAGCATAAAAGGCTTGTTAGCCAGTACCATACTCAGGTCTTTCTTTGAGATACTGAAGACCAACATTCCACAGGAACAGCACAACCTGCCCCCACTAATCTGCACTGAGCTAATGGAGCAGGGTGTGAAGGGGAAGACTAAGTACAGTTGTGTACACTTTCCACAAATGTAGATGTTAAGAGTGCATTCACTGTTGCAGTCATCACACTTGGGTTATCTGCTTGCACGTAGCCCTCAGTCGGCCCGAATACCAGAGTCTTGGGATTCCTGCGTCGGATGCGGTCTCCTCTTCCATGACGTCAGGGGTATAAAACATGTAGCAAATGCCATTACATCAGTTTTTCTTGTCCCAGATGTCAGGAGCCCCCAAAATAGGAAGCAATTACATGGTGTGGAACACCTCCAGTAAAAAGTAAATACCACAGACATAACATACGGTCAAAAAGAGTAAAGGTAGAAAGCATAGAAAAGTTAGGGGGCTGGAGGGAGGGAAACCAGGACTGCAACAGTGAATACACTCGAACAACTACATTTATGGTAAGTGTACACAACTGTACTATGTTCTTCGTGTTTCACTGCTGCAGTCATCACACTTGGGTTGATTCCCAAAGCTGAGGAAGGGTGGAGGCAGTCAAGTAGTATTAGGGCTGGCTAACAGGCCTTGTAAGACTGCTGTGGCAAATATAGCTCTGGATTTAGAAAAGACAGATAAGTGGTAATGCTTGGTGAAGGTATGTACAGAACTCCAGTTTGCAGCTTCCTGGATGTCCCTGGTAGGGACTCCCCTGAGAAATGCTGTAGAAGTTGAGGTAGCACTAGTGGAATGAGATCCGATCCCCTGTGGGATAGGTTTTCCATGGTGTTTATAGCAGAAAAGGATGCAGTGTGCTATCCATTTGGAAATGGTTTGCTTTGAAATGGCCTTGCCTTTTGCCCCTGTAGCAAAGCTGACTAGCAGCTGGTCCGTTTTTCTGAAAGGCTTAGTCCTGTCAAGGTAGAACCTGAGCTGTCTCTGCACGTCCAAGGAATGCAGGATCTTTTCCCCTTTATTCTGTGGATTAGGAAAAAAGGTTGATAAATGGATGGATTGGTTTAAAGCCACACTGGACACCACCTTGGGCATAAATGATGAGTTCCACAGCCATAAGAGCTTGTAACTCAGACACTCTTCTTGCTGAAGTGATGGCTAGAAGTAAGGTTGTTTTCCCAAGAGAAAAATTTTAACTCTGCTTTAGCAGCAGGCTGAAAAAGGGGGAAGTGTGAGCTTCTCTAGTACAAAGTTAAGGTCCCAAGGCAGGGGTGGGGGCTCTTCTCAGGGGTCTTAAACTGTTAGCTCCTCTCAGAAACTGTTTGATCAGGGGGTGAGAGAAGAGGGGTGGCTCAGTAATGTAATGAGCTGAGATGGCAGAGGCATAAATCTTGACCAAGAAGGATAGGCCTTTGTGGAGCTGCTCTGCTAGATAATCTAGAATTTGAAGAAGGTGGGCACAGCTGTCTTTTCCTGGAGACTGGCACTGTGAACAGTATCTTTTCCACTTCTCTGAATAGGATTTCCTAGTACTAGGTCTCCTGGCCTCAAGGATGATATCCAGCACCTGTTTGCAGAGGGCTGCTGGTGATGTATTCAGGGAATAAGCCAGGCGGCAAGGTTCAGGGTTTGCAGCTGAGGGTGTAAAATCTGTCCCTCCTGCTGGGATAGCAGACAGGGGGTGTGATTTAGGTGGCACTGCTGTCAGACAGTGTAGGAGTGGGCACCAGTGCTGGCGTGGCCAAGTCTGGTGCAATAAGGATTGTCCTTGGTCTGTCCTGTTTGATCTTCAGTAGTAATTTTGAGAGAAGGGGCAGAGGGGGAAAGGCATAAATTGAGCAGTTTTCCCATGTAAAGGATAGGGCATCCACTTTCCATGCTTGGCTGTGGGGAGTTCTGGTGCAAAATTTGCTCAGTTGATGGTTTTGGGGGGAAACAAAGAGGTTCACCATTGGTGTCTCCCACGTGTGGATCAGAAGTTTGAATGAGCTGGGATCCAGTTTCCACTTGTATGGGTCCAGTAGATTTCTGCTTAAGTCACCTGCCAGTGAATTTTTGTTTGCCTGGCAGGAATTGAGCTTGCAGGGGCACTTGGTTGGTCAAGGCTGTGTTCCACAGAGCCATGGCAAACCTGCAGAGTGGGTAGGAATGAGTTCCCCCTGCTTGTTTATGTACCACATAACTGTGTTGTCATCCGTCTTTATCAAGAGTTGTCCTGGAAGGATAAGGTATTTGAAGGCTGTCAGTGCATTCTGTACAGCTAACATTTCTTTTTGAATGATATGCAGGTGAATTTGTCCTGGGCTCCAGTTGCTTTAAATACATTTGCATGCCATGCGAGTCCCCCATACATTGTCTGATGAGTCTGTTGTCAGGGTTTGGGTGGCGAGGGGTGAAAGGGAGTCCCTTGTTGTGGTTGCAAGCCTCTGCCAACCAAAGGAACTCTGTCCTTAGGCAAGGAATGATATGGATCACTGTTTCCAGGTCCTGTGAATGTTGACACCAGAGACTTTAAGTACCATTGAAGTTTCCTCATATGCAGTCTTGCATATGGAATTAGGATGCATGACGTCATGAACCCTAGGGCTTGCAGCATTTTTCTTGCAGATAGCTGGGTTTTAGTGGCCAGTAATTTGTCAAATAAACCTGTTTTTCTGGAGTGAGGAATGCCATCTGGGAAGCTGTGTTCAAGCTTGCTCCAAGGAATACAATCTTTTGGCTGGATACCAGATGTGACTTCTTTTCGTTGATGGTATACCCCAGAAATGTTAGGAGTCTCTCTACAAACGTCAGGTGCTGAAGTAGCAATTCCTGACTGTCCGCCATCATCCAAGTATGGATAAATTTGAATATTTCTCTGCCTGCAGTATGCACAATGGCTGGAGCCAGGCACTTTGTGCATACACTGCAGAGAACGATAGTGCATACAGCCTGCCCTGAAACAGATATTTACTGCATGATTCCCTTATGCAGATGTGCAGATAAGCTTAAGTCTAGGGTGACCAGCCAGGAGTCCTTGGCTAGCATAGGAAGCAGCTGTTGAGTGTAAGCATTCTGAATTTTGGTACCACCAAGAAGGTGCTGAGAATTGACAGATCTAGGATAGGGGGCCAAGAGTTCTCTTTTCTGGGCACCAGAAACAGTCTGAAGTAGAAACCCTGCCCCTTTTGCTCGGTTGGAACAGGTTGTATAGCCCTGAAACTGAGGAGAGAAAGTACTTGCTTTTGGGCCTCTGCCCACTGGTTGGGAGGAAGGTCTGGCAACCCGCTTGGGGTTGGGAGTGAGTGGAAGTACAGTCTGTATCCCTGGGATACAATGTTTAAGACCCAGCGGTCCTGGGTAATGTACTCCCAGTTTTTTGCATGCAGGGCGAGTGTTCCTCCTAGGGATGCAAGTACTTGGGCATGGCAGGGAAGGATGAAAGACAAGTCATTGTGAACTTTTTGCATATGGGGGTGGCTTACCCCTCCCCGTTTTTGAGGTGGGAGCACTCCATTGTTTAGATCTGTGCATACCCTAAGACTGTAGTCTTTGTGGTTTGTTGCCCCTGGGTTTGGACTGAGAAGGTCTGGGAGGGACTGGAATGGACCAGTTTTTTGAAGGCCAATGCCTACTGAAACTAGGTGGCTGTACCTATAAAAAGAAGTTATGTCCTTACCATAACGTTCCATGTGGAGTGTTCATCTCGCCTTGGTTATTACACATGGGTTCGGAGCCGATCCTCGGCTCCGTGCCGGCCGACTGCAAGCTCTGCATCGAGAAGAAGCTCGAGGACATCTAATACCCACAATCCCCCTCTGCCTTTACCTCAGATCTAGTTTGCAAGCAAACCAGACATAAAGCACGCACACATGCCAACTATATACATAAAAGTACATATATACAAACATACCAAGAGTATGATAGTAACCGTAATACTGCAACAGCAGAAGGAGAATACTCCAGACCAGGCACCAAATCGAACGTTCTTCCCAAGGGTGGGAGGGTGGGAGTGTAATAACAAAGCGAGATGAACACTCCACATGGAACATTATGGTAAGGACATAACTTCTTTATGTGAGAGTGTTCAATCTCGCCCTTGTTCTTACACATGGGTAGCGTCCCTAGCTCCATGATCCTGAGGAACTCAAGGGAGAACGTTCTTGAGCACAGTGGAACCAAAGGTTGCCCTATCCCTAGAAACCCTGTCCACTTTGTAATGAGAGATAAATGTATGTGGTTTAGCCCAAGTAGCAGCCGCACAAATAGTGTCTAAAGGTAGCGAGCTGCGTGAGCCAAGATGTAGACACTGATCTGGTAGAATGTCCTCTGGGTTTTGCTGATAAAGTTTGGTCAGAGGCTTCATAAACATATGTGATACAGTCAGTTAGCCATTTAGAAAGAGTTTGTTTCAGAACTGCAAGACCCTTTCTGCTGTCAGCAAAAGCTACAAATAGTTGATCAGATTTCCTGTGATCTTTTGTTCTATCCAAATAAAATCTGAGTTGTCTATGGACGTCCAGTTTGTGCAACATATACTCCAATTTATTAGAGTGGTTTTTAAAGAAGGTGGGTAATTCAATGGACTGATTAATATTACTAGAAGAACAAACTTTGGGAAGAAAGGATGGATTAGTGCGTAGGGATACTCTGTCAGAATGAAATATTAAATAAGGATGTTTGACCGAAGGGCCTGAAGCTCAGACACTGCCTAGCAGATGTAATGGCCACTAGAAATAATGTTTTCCATGACAAAAATTTCAATGTGCAACTTGAAGCTGGTTCAAAGGGTGGCAACATCAATTTAGAGAGCAACAAATTTAAATTCCACGGTGATGTCGGACTTCTGACTGGTGGTCTGATATGAAAGGAACCTTTTAAAAAGGCTTTACAAAGTCTGTGAGCCATAATAGGTGCACCACATTCTTCTACATGATAGTTAGAAATGGCAGCTAACTGTACTCTTAAAGTAGCCGGGGAAGCTCCTTCATGAAATAATTCAGTCAAGAATTCTAAAACCTTGTTCAACGGAGCTGTAACAGGGTCCAAATGATGTGATTCCTTCAGAAGACAAAACGCTTCCACTTACTGGTGTAAGTCTTTGTAGTGGAAACTTTATGAGAAGCTACTAAAATATCTTGAACTGCGATGTAAGGGAACTGACCTGGCTAGGAAGGAGGAGCCAAGCTGCTAGATGGAGAGATTCTAGAGATGGGTGAGGAACTCCTGACGAGTGAGTCAGTAGATCTGGCTCTGGGTCCAGCATCCAAGGTCCCGAATGCGGTGATGCAATAGAAAGGGGAACCAAATTTGACGAGGCCAGAACGGGCAATGAGAATAATAGTCCTCTGAAGGTTGTTGGCTTTCTGTAGAAACTTTGCAATCAGGGGAAATGGAGGAAAAGCATATAGGAGACCCGGGGCCAATCGTGCACCAGCGCCCCTGGGGACTTCCCTGGAGGGGTAATAGGGCAAAGTAGCTCCTGCATTTGGCGTTCATTGGAGACGCAAACAGATCGCAGGTAGGCTGGCCCCATTTGCGAAAAATCCTTCGCAACTGACTGTTTGAGGGACCACTCGTGAGGCAATAGTATTGCTCTGCTCAGCCTGTCGGCTATGACGTTGGATGACCCGGGATGTGCGATGCGATCAGAAAGCGACCGTGGACTCTGCCCATTGCCAAATTCTCATGGCCTCTCTGCATAGTTGGTAAGACCTGGTTCCCCCTTGCTTGTTTATGTACCAGACTACGGACATGTTGTCTGTCTGAACTGCAATGGTCCCTGGAGGAAGAAGGGGAGCAAAGTGTTGCAACGCCAAAAACACTGCCCTCAACTCCAGAACATTGATGTGCAGATTGTACTCCAGATTGGTCCATTCGCCTTGGACTGTCTGTCCCTGAAAGATGCCCCCCCACCCTATCAGGGAAGCGTCCGTGGTTATAGTCGCTGACGGTGCGGGTAGCACAAATGGTCTTCCGCTGGATAGGTTGCAAGTCTGTAACCACCACATTAGGTGTGATTTGCATGTTTTCGTTATCAATATTTCGTGAGTCAGTGGAAGTTGTTGGAATGACCATTGTGCAAATAGAAGCCATTGTAGCACTCTCATGTGCAGTCTTCCCAATGGTATTGCTATGAGAGAAGCTGCCATGAGACCCAAAACTTTCAGAACAATTTTTGCTGGGGACTTTCTGGACGACAGAAGGGAAATGTTGAATTGAAGTCCTACTATTCTTTCTGTCGGACGTTTTAGAACTAACTGACACGTATCTAATTCCGCTCCTATGAATAAGATATGCTGTAATGGCTGTAGCAACGATTTTTCGAAATTTACTGAGATGCCAAGGTGTGTACAAAGTTGTAGGGTGTAATCCCTGGCTTGTATCAGTTGACGCCTGGTGGTGGCAGACAGGAGCCAGTCGTCCAGATACGGAAACACCTGGAATCCTAGGCGCCTCAGATGAGACGCTACCACTGCCATGCATTTGGTGAAGACCCTGGGGGCTGTGGTCAGGCCAAAGGGCAGGGCTCGAAACTGATAGTGACTGGCTCCCAGCCGGAAGCAAATGATCCCTGGATGCCCTGGCCATTTTGATGTGGTAGTATGTGTCCTTCAGATCTATTGAGCACATCCAGTCGCCCTTCTGTAAGAATGGAAGGATCGATTGAAGCGTGACCATTCGAACTTTTCCTTCTTGACAAAGGTGTTGAGATGACTTAGGTCCAGAATTGGCCTCCAGTCCCCTGTTTTCTTTGGAACTAAAAAGAACCTTGAGTAAGTTCGAATCCTATTTGGTCCGCTGGGACTGGTTGGATGACTTTTTTAGCAGCTTTGAAATTTCTGTAGCTGCTGGGTCTCGAGATGGGGTGGTACATCTGGGAGTTTTCTTTGGAATGGGGGTGGATAGAAATGGGATTTTGTAACCTCTGGTAACAATGCTTTTTACCCAATTGTCTGAAGAAAGGTTTAGCCAGGCCTGAGGGTATAAAGCTAAGCGACCCCGACTGCCTCCAGAGCAGGACAGTCGGGCCTCCTCTCAGGAGTGCTGAAAGGTTTGCCAGGGAGGTTATCCCTGTCACCTTGGTTTCGGACCCCTCTGCCGGGGCGTCTTCCACCTCTGCCCCCCTCTGCCTCTAGAGGGGCATCACCCTGTGTGTTTGGAAAAGATCCTTGGGGTTTTGAAACCACATTTTCCACCACGTTGCCCTTTGGGGTACGGTCTGGAAGGGTGGAAAACAGACTCCGACAGCAGACAGAGTCTTTCCCTCCTGTTCACACCGGTAAGGGTCTCCTTTACTTTAGGGCCAAAAGTGTGGCTCCATCAAATGGGGCGTTAGTAAAGGAAGACTTGAAGGCTTCCATAACGAACATAAGCGCATCCAGGATTGCCTACGAAGAGCAATCGCTGAAGCCGCTGCCCTACTCGATCCTTCGGCTGCATAGGATATCAGCCTCATGGACGAGTTCACAATGGACGTAAGGGTGTTTAGATGCGCTGTAACTTTCTCTGAGACAGCGGCATCTGTAGCACCCTGGAGGGTATCTCCCAACTCTTTGACTAGATCCCTCTGTAAACGTGTAAAATGAGTCAAATAGTTCAGGGAGCATAGAGGAAGCCGCTGAACTGAAAATGCGCTTCCGTATCTGTCCATGGTCCTAGAATCTTTGTTAGGTGGATGGACAGATGAGGAAGACTCCGACATCTCCTTTTCGTGGCCGCTGCCACCACCATGGCGCCTACTGGAACTCCTTTGGTAAGGTAAGCTTTGTCCTGTGGTGCCGTGATGTACTTATTTGGCTTCCTAGGGACTGGTTCCACCATGTCAGGAGTCTCCCACGCCTTCGAGCAATTAATTCCATTAACTCATCAAAGGGCGGAGTGACCCAGGAGGAGGAAGGCGGGCACCAAATGCCTTCAGCAAAACTGACTCATCCTCAGAAGGGGAGGGCTTGCCAGTCACCTCTCTGTTTAAGGATCTCCAAGATGTCAGAAAAGAGACATCCTCTGAAGGTGACTTAGGGACCCTTCTGACTCATCTAAGTCAGTATCAGATGTCAAGGATTCTTGTGGAGAATCCAAGTGTCTCCTCTTACACAGTCTTTTCCTAGGAACTTCTTCGTGGGGAGCATCCGAAGAAGCCTCCGAGGAAGAGGGGCACCCTCCAGGGGTGGCTGAGACACTGGTGCCCGACGCTTGGGCGTGGCCGTGGGTGCAGAGGAGGATAACAGTCCTTTGCGGGAGGAGAAGCTGTACCTGCTGATGTGGTTGTCTGGGTAGACAACACCTTCCTCATGAGGTCGAAGGCCCCGGGTCCCGAGTCGAGGCATCTCCCGGTTCAAGAAATGGGAAGAATCCCGAAACAGGAGCGAAGGCACCGACCCGAGGACGGAACCGAATCGATCCGTGCCGAGGCGCCGAGAGGAGCGCCGGAAAACATCGGTCCGACTCTCGGTCCCGGAACCAAGGACAGATCTTCGGCCCAGAGACTCCGGTACCGGAACGGATGGAGTCGAGGTAAACGGTGCCGACCAAGAAAAAGACGGTTCTGGCACCGAGGGCTCCACAATCATCAAGTCAGCTTCTTCCGGCTCTTAAGACTGAACAGGTCTCGGAGGAGGAACAGATGGAGATAGTGGCAGGCCTTCAAGTCTCGACATCAACTGAGAGGAGACCGAAATAAGCTTGGACAGAGCTGTATGCTCCATAAGTTTCTGCACCACACGGTCCACGTCGGTGTCGGAAAGGGCTCTAGAAGAACGAGTAGAAGGGATCGACGACGGAGCCGACCAACAGAGTCGGTGGAGGGAGCTCAGTCACCGGTTCCAAGACTCGAGGCTCGGGAACTGCCAACAGTTCCAAGACTCGAGGCTCGAACTGCCAACAGTTGAACACTTGCCCCAAGTCTGTGGAACCGGTGATCTAACTAGACTCGAAGAGCTCGAGCCGATGACTTTGGCTCGGCCCGACGCCTTCCCTTCAAGACTTGGATGCCTGGTCTGAAGCATCCAGAGCCTCCTGGAAAGAGGGTTTCAGCAATCCTCTATCCATCAGTTTCCTCGCCTATCTGTCATGACCCTCCCACTAAAAGAGTGACAAATAGAGCAGTCCTCTTGTAAGTGGAGAGGGCCAAGACAGTAGACACAGGAACTGTGGTTGTCTGTGACCGACATTTTTTGGCCACACTGACAACGTTTGAAGCCAGATTTTAATTTTTCTGACATAACAACAAGAAAGACAGTCCAGTAATTAAAAGTCACTTCCAATGAAAAACAGTCAAATCCGGTAATAAGTGTCAATTCCTGTAAAAAAGCAGACTACAACAATACTTAGTCAAAGTTATTCAAGTAGGGGTGGTAGGCCCGAAAACTCTGTACCCTTTAGTTAAACTAAGTAACTAATCTAAGGAACCGAGATATCAAAGTCCACTCACACACCTACTCTAACTATTCATAGACTATATTTAAAGAAATTTTTTTGAAAAGTTTAAACAGAAAGATAAATTCTTATCTGTAAAAGCCTCGAGCTAGTCCCCAGCGATGCGTATGCAGCAGCGGCAAACTAGATCTGAGGTAAAGGCAGAGGGGGATTGTGGGTATTAGATGTCCTCGAGCTTCTTCTCGATGCAGAGCTTGCAGTCGGCCGGCACGGAGCAGAGGATCGGCTCCGAACCCATGTGTAAGAACAAAGGCGAGATTGAACACTCTCACATTAAATCTTTAACAGTTTGCATAGATTTAGCTTTTTCCTCCATCTTTTTAAGAACAACGTCTGCGTTTGTGCCAAACAAACATTCTTGGTTTAATGGAGCATCTAGTAATTTTGCTTTGACATGGTCTGGTAAGATTTGTTCCTTCAGCCAAGTATGCCTTCTCAGAACAGACTCAGTGATTGCAGCCCTGCAAGATGCTTCTAAGGCATCAAAGCCACACTGCAAAGTTTACCAACTTGGTTTGCAGAATGCATTAACTCTTGCAAATCTGTATTTTCTGCACAATCAGGAATCAACATTTTTTGTTTAATCGGTTCCATAATACGCTGCTGGTATTTCAACATGTGAAACTGGCAATTTAAGGCCCCAATGGCAAAAGTTGCAGATGTATAAACCTTCTTAACCCTATCTGTCTAAAGCCCTAGAATAGGGTAGGGTTTTTGACTGTAGTAGCCTTAAAACCTTTACGTCCCTGGGAAATTATCTCCGGATCTGCAGTGGGATTTTTAAAGAGAAATTAGTGAGATTCATGTACTCTGTAGTACCTGTCAGGCTTTCTACGAGCTGGTGGTAAAGTATCAGGGGTAAGACTGGATTCCATAAAGACATTTACCTGCAATATCCAGGACAAGGGGAATAGCTAGAGGCCTGTACTGAGGCAAGTCTAAGAATTCACTAAGTCTCTTTTTAGACTATGGGTAGTCCTGCTCTCTTAGGGTATGCAAAGTTTAGGTTTCACCAAAAGAAAAGTCCTCTGGAAGGGAGACAGAGGGAATGAAATACTCTGCATCTGAATCCTCATAGGTAGATAAGGGTATGTCCGGTAATCCGAGGGATCAGAATCATCGGACTCATGGTCTGTGGAATCAGAAGGGAAATCAATTGTCTTTTAGAGGGGGAAGGCTGGCTTCCCCTGATTAAATTAGGTCTTCAGCCATTCTAAGCATTTGTTTCTGTGGCATGGGATCTTGAGACTGCACTTTGGTTGTCTGTTTCCTAGGCGTAGTGCAAACTCTGGGCTTGAGAAACTCAGTAGTTTTAGTCAGAAATGAACATCGGAAGGTCTGAATACGCCCTCAGAAGCCAGTGCCTGCACAGCGGCTCCGGACCCATCCAAGGTAGAGACATCCACAGATTCCATTATCGAAGCATCTCGTGGCATACCGGACTCCAAATGGGTCTCAGTAGAGGTCTGCAAATCTGTAGAAGTGGGTATCAGGGGCTGCGAAGCCACCTTACTGAGTACCGGCGGACTGGTGAATAGCTTAACGGAAGAGTCATCAGCAGTTTTGGACCTGTGTGGTCTGTCTCGGTCTTTTATCCTTACATTTTTTCGGAATATCGGTTGTCGGATGGCACATCGAAGCCATATCGGAATACGGAGAACGAGCACAAAAGAACTTGGCAACAAAGATAGCCCGATGACAAATCGGACGTTGAACAAGGCACAAAACCGACAGCGAGGAACGTCGTGGTCTGGGCCTAAACAGGTGACAGTAAGAATGAAAATCTGTGAGGTATTTCCACAAGCAAGACAATTCCTAACTTTTTCTGACATCGGTTAGAGCACGAAAAAAGGATCCCCAACGAGGTTACTTTAGAAGACTTCAGGTTTGAAACTCTAAAAACAAATTTCAGGTAGCAGCCGACTGGCACTTGCAAACTGCTTCGGGCTCCTGCACGTCAAGAAAAGCTGATGTAATGGCGTTGGCTGCATGTTTTATACCCCTGACGACCTGACTTCATGGAAGAGGTGACAGCATCCAATGTAAAAATCCCAAGACTCTGGTATTCGGGCCAACCGAGGACCACCTGCAGGCAGATAACCCTAGTGTGATGACTGCAACAGTGAAACACAAAGATCATCAATGGATATTTACCCCAACCCCAGGGCAGATGAAAAGTGGGGTAGGATGGGAGGCACTTGAAGTGCTTGAACATCTGCAATTAGAGCAAGTTATTTACACAACTATACCAAGTTAAATGTACGCAGTGTTGTAGTTTTTTGGAAAGATTGCCAAAAGCTTCTTTACTGGGGAGGTTGGAGAAGGTTCTGCACTGGAGACACCAGGATCTGCAGAATGGCACAGGCAAACCATGCTCTTGCCCTGGATATGACAAGATGGTAGCATCTGGTGAAGATATGTAGAAGAACGCTGTGGTGGAAGTCTTTCCTCCTGCTGAATGAGATCTGACTCTGAAAGGAGTTTACTGCAGTGAGAGCAACAGAAAGTAATACAGTAAGCAATCCATTTCAAAATGGCAGGTTTTCTCACCAATCTAGCTGTTTGCCTTCTGCAAAAGCCAACAGTTGGTCAAATCTGTGCAACTAGAATCTTACCTGTGTACATCTAAAGTGTGAAGTACTCTTCTCCTTGTTCTGTGGATTAGGAAAGAATAAAGGCTGATGAACAGTGGAGTTCAGGGCCCTACCAATCATTACTGCAGTATTTCAATACCAGCGTGCATACCTGTCAACTGTTCAGACTTTCGCAGAATGTTCAGATTTTTGACTCATATTTTTGGTCCATTTTTCATAAAATTGTGGTTTTCTGGTAAATTAGTGGCAAATCATTACAGAAAGTTAGAAAATGGTGACAGACATTTGAGTTTCAGACTTCATACTCTTCAAAAAAATCATGGTGATGCAAAACCTGTTATTCTATCAACTTTCTAAGTTTGTAAGGGCAATAGTTAGAAACTGTCCCTATTTTTGGGCCTGTGCCCCACTCTTATCTATGGCTTTGTCCGGATTTTTCTCTCTAACAGGTTGAGAGGTATGCCAGCATACCAAAGCCATAAACATGCTCGCAGTTCTAGAGTATGACCTAAACCAGTGTGTGTTGGGATGCATTAGCGGACACAGTAGTGCAAGATCATCAGACTAAGTCAAGAGACCCTGGAAAGGCCCGAGTAGTACAGCAAAAATAAATAAATAAATAAATAAAAAGGGACAAGACATTAGCCAAAAAGAAGGGAAAATGAAATGCTCCCTCCTTTATCCATGGGTGTATACAGAAGTACAAAAGTATAGTTTTGTACCTACCATAAATGTAGATGTTAGAGTGTCTTCACTGCTGCAGTCATTACAGTTGGGTTATCCTGCCATCAGGCAGTCCTGCAGTCGGCCAGAGTTCCAAAGTCTTGGTCTGGTGTCGGTTGCTGTCGCTTCTTCCCTGCCGTCAGTGCGCCAGGGTTATATAAGATGCAGCAGACACCATTTTCTTCAGTTTTTCTTGCCCCAGGTGTCAGGTGCCCCCAAAAGGATAGACAATACATATTGCTTACAAAACATACATAAGGTAAAAACATAACCTTTAGTAGCCAGCAAATACACCACATAAAAAGTAGAGCGTAGAAAATTATAGAGAAGACCCAGCTAAGAAAGAGGGGAAGGCGGGTGGGTAACCAGGACTGCAGCAGTGAAGACACTAACATCTACATTTATGGTAGGTACAAAACTGTAATATGTTCATCGTGTTTCACTGCTGCAGTCATTACAGTTGGGAAGAATCCCAAAGCTGAGTCAGGGTGACTGGTCCGAGAGAGGATTTGGTGTGGCTATGAGGCCCTGCAGCACTGCAGTGGCAAAGCCAGCTCTGGATCTGAAGTGAAGAGGCAAGTGGTAATGCTTGGTAAAGGTGTGCACTGAACTCCAAGTTACAGCTTCCAAAATGTCCTTGGTAGGTACTCCTCTAAGATATGCAGTAGAAGTTGCAGTTGCCCTGGTGGAATGTGGTCTAATGTTAGATGGTACAGGCTTCCCATGCTGTGTGTAGCAGAACCGGATACAGTGTCCTATCCACTTTGAAATGGTCTGCTTTGAAATAGCATTTCCCTGTGATCTTGCAGCATAGGCTACAAACAATTGCTCAGTTTTCCTGAAAGCTTTTGTTTTGTCCAAGTAGAAGCGTAATTGTCTGTGCATGTCCAAGGAATGTAGAAATCTCTCCCCTTTATTCTGGGGGTTTGGATAAAAAGTTGGCAAGTGAGTAGCTTGGTTGAGAGCCACACTGGACACCACCTTAGGCATAAATGAAGGGTTTGTTCTTAAGGAAACCCTGTCTTGGTGAAAAATGATTAAGGGCTCCACTGCCATTAGTGCCTGTAGTTCTGAGACTCTTGGTGCCGAGGTTATTGCCAGTAGCAGGGCAGTTTTAAATGATATACATTTTATTTCTGCTGCATTGGCTGGCTCAAAAGGAGGTAAAGTGAGTTTTTCCAAGACAAAATTGAGGTCCCAAGTAGGTGTTGATGCTCTCCGGGGCGGTCTTATGTTTTTTGCCCCTCTGAGGTACTGCTTTAGCAATGGATGAGAGAAAATAGGAGGATCTGTGTTGTAATGAGCAAAGATGGCAGAAGCGTGGATCTTAATGGATGAGAAGGATAGTCCTTTGTCCAGAATCTCAGTTAAGTACTGTAGTATCTGAGGTATGTTAGGGACAAGAGGGTCAAGGCTTTGAGACTGGTTCCAGGCACAGAATCTCTTCCATTTTTCTGAATAAGATTTCCTGGTGCTAGGCCTTCTGGCCTCCAAAATGACATCCATAACAGCTTTTGAGAGAGGTGTTGCCTGTTTGGCTAATGAATCTGCCATGCAACCAGGGATAAGGTTTTGAGCTGATTGTGTAGGATCTGATTGTTTTGTTGAGTCAGAAGGTGTGGAATACGAGGCAAAATCCAAGGTGGGCCTTGAGCCAAGTTCTTTAAGATTGGGTACCAATATTGGCTTGGCTAGTCTGGAGCAATCAGAATCATCTGTGTTTTTTCTCGTATGGCTTTTAGGATAACCTTCGAAAGGACAGGCAGAAGAGGAAAGGCATAAACGTGTAGGTTTTTCCAGCTGAACGAAAGAGCATCCACTTTCCATGCTTGTGTGTGATAAGTCCTTGTGCAGAATTTTTGTAGTTGGCAGTTCAGTGGGGAGGCAAAGAGATCTATGTCCGGGCACCCCCATTTCTGCATTATCATGCTGAAAAAGTACAGTTTTGTACCTACCACAAATGCAGATGTTAGAGTGTGCACACTGCTGCAGTCATTACACTTGGGTTATCCTGCAGTCAGGCGGTCCCTCAGTCGGCCTGAGCTCCAAAGTCTTGGTCCGGCGTCGGTTGCTGTCGATTCTTCCCTTACCTCAGTGCGACAGGGGTATACAAGATGCAGCCAATGCCATTTTCTTCAGTTTTTCTTGCCCCAGATGTCAGGTGCCCTCAAAAAGGTAGGCAATGTAAATTGCTAATAAAACATACATATGAAAAGCAATCAAAAAATTTCAGTTACCAGCAAATACTCCACATAGGTAGTAAAGGGTAGAAGAGTTAGGTATGTATCAGCAAGTAAGAGGGGAAGGAGGGAGGGCAACCTGGACTGCAGCAGTGTGTACACTCGAACATCTACATTTATGGTAGGCACAAAACTGTACTATGTTCGTGTTACACTGCTGCAGTCATTACACTTGGGTAGAATCCCAAAGTTGAGGAAGGGTGGCTGGTTCTATAAGGCATTAGGGGTGGCTATAAGGCCCTGCAGCACAGCAGTGGCAAAGCCAGCTCTGGATTTAGAGTAAAGAGGCAGATGGTAATGCTTGGTAAAGGTATGTACAGAACTCCAAGTTGCTGCTTCCAAAATGTCCTTGGTAGGTACTCCTCTGAGGTAGGCAGTTGAAGTGGCTGTTGCCCTGGTAGAACGAGACCCAATGCTGTTAGGTACAGATTTCCCATGGTGTGTTTAGCAGAAACGTAGACGGTGCCCTGTCCATTTTGAAATGGTCTGTTTTGAAATGGCTTTTCCCTGTGCTCCTGCAGCATATGCTACAAACAACTGTTCAGTTTTCCTGAAAGCTTTGGTTTTGTCCAAGTAGAAGTGTAACTGCCTGTGTATGTCAAAAGAATGCAGAAGTCTCTCCCCTTTATTCTGTGGTTGTGGATAAAAAGTTGGCAAGTGAATAGTTTGGTTTAGAGCCACACTTGATATCACCTTTGGCATAAAAGTAGGGTTTGTTCTTAAAGACACCCTGTCTTGGTGGAAAATAATGAAAGGTTCCACTGCCATTAGTGCCTGTAATTCTGAAACTCTTCGTGCTGAGGTTATTGCCAAGAGCAGAGCAGTTTTCCAAGAGAGATATTTTAAATCTGCTGAGTTAGCTGGCTCAAAAGGAGGCAAAGTTATTTTCCAGGACGAAGTTGAGGTCCCAAGTTGGAGTTGGTGCTCTACAGGGCGGTCTTATGTTTTTAGCCCCTCTGAGGTACTGTTTTAGCAAAGGATTAGAAAAAATAGGTGGGTCCGTGTTGTAATGAGCAGAGATGGCAGAGGCGTGGATCTTGATGGATGAAAAGGAGAGGCATTTGTCCAACATCTCAGTTAAATATTGTAGTATCTGAGGAATACTGGGGACAAGAGGGTCAAGGCTGTGAGCCTGGTTCCAGGCACAGAATCTCTTCCATATATCCGAATAGGCTTTCCTGGTGCTAGGCCTCCTGGCCTCCAGAATGACATCCATAACAGCTTTGGAGAGAGGCATTGGTTGCTCGACTAAGGGATCCGCCATGCAGCCAGATTTAAAGTCTTTAGCTGGCTGTGAAGTATCTGATTGTTGTGCTGAGTCAGATGATGTGGGATTTGAGGCATAATCCAGGGTGGGCCTTGTGCCAAGTTCTTTAACATTGGGGACCAGTGCTGGCGTGGCCAGTCTGGGGCAATCAGGATCATCTTTGCCTTTTCTTGCCTGGCTTTTATGAGTACCTTTGGAAGGAGAAGTAGTGGTGGGAAGGCATATACTTGTAAGTTTTTCCAGCTGAATGAGAGGGCATCCACTTTCCATGCTTGTGGGCGGCAAGTCCTTGTGCAGAATTTCTGTAGCTGCCAGTCCATTGGGGATACAAACAGATCTATGTCCGAACTCCAACACTTGTGTTATCATTCTGAATATTTGTGGATGCAATTTCCACTCGTGCGGATCCATGATGTTTCTGTTTAAGTAGTCTGTCAGTGTGTTTTTCTCTCCTGGCAGGAATTGTGCTTGCAGATGAACTTGATAGGTTAGAGCTGTGTTCCACAAGGTCATGGCTTGTCTGCAGAGGGGATAAGAATGAGTACCCCCTTGCTTGTTTATGTACTACATAACTGTGGTGTTGTCCGTCTTTAGAAGTATTTGTCCTGGATGCAGAAGGTCCTTCAAAGCTATAAGGGCATTTTGTACAGCTAGCATCTCTTTTTGAATGATGTGAAGATGCCTTTGTTCTGCGGAACACTTGCCCTGAATACATTTTCCTGCCACGTGTGCTCCCCAGGAGTAATCCGATGTATCTGTTGTCAGTTTGCCTGACTGTGGGTTGAGTGAAAGGCTGTCCCTTGTTGAGGTGACATGCTTGAGCCCACCATCGAAACTCCTGTTGAAGGCAAGGAATTAGTGGTATTACTGTTTCCAAACTTTGACAGTGTTGAGACCAGACACTCTAAGAACCATTGTAGTTTCCTCATATGCAGTCTGGCATATGGAATTAGTAGTATGCAAGATGCCATGTAACCCAATGCCTGCAGCATTTTTCTTGCAGGCAGTTGGGTCTTTGTTGCCAACAATTGAAAATATTGAGTCAGTTGTCCTTGCTTGTCTGGCGTGAGATAAGCCATATGGGCCGTTGTATTCAAGCTGGCAACCAGGAATATTATCTCTTGTGAGGGCGCTAGTTTTGACTTCTTTTCGTTTACCGTGTACCCCAGGCAACTTAACTTTTTTACAAACGACAGATGCTTTAGAAGAATGTCCTTGCTCTCTGCTTGAATCAGGCAGTCATCCAGGTACGGATAAATTTGAATTTCTTTCTGTCTGCAAAATGCAATTACTGGTGCCAGGCACTTTGTGAAGACCCTGGGCGCAGTAGATAAGCCAAAGGGCAGTGCAGAGAATTGGTAGTGCATTGAACCAGCTATGAATCTGAGGTATCTTCTGCAGTTTTGTCTGATAGGGACATGCAGGTATGCCTCCTTGAGGTCCAAAGTTACGAGCCAAACTTTCTTGCCCAGCATGGGAAGAAGCTGCTGTAGTGTCAACATTTTGAATTTTGGAACATCCAGGTAAGTATTTAGAGAAGAAAGATCCAAAATGGGCCTCCAGGCTTTGTCCTTTCTGGGAACCAGAAAGAGTCTTGAGTAAAAACCTTGTCCTTGCTCCTGTGTTGGTACCTTTTGAATAGCTCTCATGTCCATAAGTGCTGTAATTTGTCTTTGAGCCTCTGCCCATTGATTTGGTGGCAGATTTGGCATTCCTTTTAGCCTTGGCAGTGTGTGAAAGTGGAACCTGTAACCTTGAGATACAATGTTGAGAACCCATTTGTCTTTGGTGATCATATCCCAATTGTGACAGAAAAGTGCCAGTTTTCCTCCCAAGGGGGCTGCCAAGAGAGAACTGTTTGGCAGCTGAAGTGGGAAGTCATTGAGGCTGTTTTTTTGTAAGGTTGAGGCCTGTCTTTCCCTTCTTTCGGGGTTGATGCCCCCCCCCCCCCCCCCATTGGCGAGGCCTGTAAGGTCCTTGTGGTTGATCTCTACCTCTTGGACGTCTGTATCTGCCCCTTTGAGGTCTGTCTGTAACTGGAAAGGACCAATTCTTTGTTGGCCAATTTCTGCTAAATCAAGGAGGCTGAACCTGAATCCTTCACTGTTTGCATAGATTTTGCCTTATCCTCCATTTTCTTTAATACCTCTTCTGCCTTTACTCCAAATAAAACATCCTGCTGCAAAGGTGCATCCAATAATTTTGTTTTAACATGATCTACTAAAGTACAGTTGTGTACACTTACCATAAATGTAGATGTTAGAGTGTCTTCACTGTTGCAGTAATGACTGTAGGGTTCTCCCCTGCCGGCAGGCAGTCCTCGGTCGGCCAGAATCCCAAAGTCTGGGTCCGGCGTCGGCTGTTCAGCCATGTTCCCTGACGTCAGAGCGCCAGGAGTACAAAGCTGACAGCCGACGCCATGTTCTCCAGTTTTTCTTGCCCCAGATGTCAGGTGCTCCAAAATGAGTAAGATCCCATACCCTTTGCAAATACACCTCAAAAGAAGGGTGAAGGGAACCACACAAAAGAAAAAAATAAGAGGGGACAGGAGGGAGGGAAACCCAGAGTGCAACAGTGAAGACACTTGAACATCTACATTTATGGTAAGTGTACACAACTGTACTATGTTCATCGTGTTTCACTGTTGCAGTCATGACTGTAGGGTTGAATCCCAAAGCAGAATAAAAGGGAGGTGGTCATAAAGAAGAGGGGGCGGCTAAAAGGCCCTGCAAGACAGCAGAAGCAAAGCCTGCCCTAGACTTAGAGTAAAGAGGTAGATTGTAGTGCTTGGAAAAAGTATGCACTGAACTCCAAGTTGCAGCTTCCAAAATGTCTTTGGTAGGAACTCCCCTGAGGAAGGCAGCTGAAGTGGCAAGCAGCTCTGGTAGAGTGAGGCCTTATACTTCCTGGGATTTGCTTTCCATGATGTGAATAACAAAATCTGATTCCATGAGCAATCCATTTAGAAATGGTCTGTTTTGAAATAGCTTTACCTTGGGAACTTGAAGCATAAGAAACAAACAATTGCTCTGATTTCCTGATGTCCTTGGTTCTGCCAAGGTAAAAATGTAGTTGTCTGTGTACATCCAAGGAATGCAAGATCCTTTCCCCCTTATTTTGAGGACTGGGGAAAAAAGTTGGCAAGTGAATAGTTTGATTTAAAGCCACTTTGGAAACCACCTTAGGCATGAAAGTAGGATTAGTCCATAAAGACACCCTGTCTTGATGAAAAATAATATAAGGTTCCACAGCCATGAGAGCTTGCAACTCCGAAACTCTCCTAGCAGAGGTCAGAGCTAACAGAATGGCTGTCTTCCAAGATAAAAACTTGATGTCAGAAGTGGCAGGAGGCTCAAAAGGTAAGGTGAGTTTTTCCAAAACATAGTTGAGATCCCAAGCAGGAATGGGAGGAGATCTAGGGGGCCTTAAGTTCTTAGCTCCTCGGAGAAACTGTCTCATGAGCTGATGGGAAAAGATAGGAGGGTCTGTATTATAATGAGCAGAAATAGCAGAAGCATGGATCTTTATGGAAGAGAAAGAGAGACCCTTATGTAAGAGGTCAGTCACGTAAAGTAAAATCAGAGGAATGTTAGGAATAAGGGGATCTGAATCCTGAACCTGCATCCAGGAGCAAAATCTTTTCCATTTTCCTGCATATGATTTTCTAGTGCTAGGACGTCTGGCTTCTAAAATGACATCCATAACCTGCTTGGGTAGGAGAGAATGAATCAAGGATCCTGGATTAACCAGGCCGCCAGGCTGAGAGTTTTGACATGGGAGTGCAAAACCTGACCCTGGTGCTGGGACAGAAGGTTCGGAGTCTGTGTAATACCCAAGGGGGCTCCAGACAAAGGTTTTTCAGAGTTGGGTACCAAAATTGTCGAGGCCAATTTGAGGCCAGCAAAATTATCATCTTGGGCTTGTCCTGTTTGATCTTTAATAACACCCGTGGAAGAGGAGGTAGAGGCGGGAAAGCATACCCAGGGAAGTATCTCCAACTGAATGATAGTGCAGCCACTTTCCAAGCTAGTTTGTGGAAAGTCCTGGTGCAAAAAATCTGTAGTTGATGATTGAGATGGGATGCAAAGAGGTCTATGTGAGGACATCCCCAGACTGATGTAATCATCCTGAATATTTCGGTGTCCAGCATCCATTCGTGTGGATCAGACAGGTTTCTGCTCAGACCGTCTGCCAGGAAGTTTTGCTTCCCTGGTAGAAACTGAGCTTGAAGGTCCAGTTTGAAAGCTAGAGCTGTGTTCCATAGATTCATGGCTAGTCTGCAAAGGGGATAGGAATGAGATCCCCCTTGCTTATGTACTTGTAAGAAATCTTTAACCGTTTGCATGGATTTTGCCTTGTCCTCCATCTTCATCACCTCTTCAGCCTTAGGCCCAAACAAAACATTATGCTCGACAGGAGCATCCAATAAAGTACAGTTGTGTACACCTACCATAAATGTAGATGTTAGAGTGTCTTCACTGTTGCAGTCATAACTTGTAGGGTGATCCTGTCGGCAGGCAGCCCGAGGTCGGACAGAATCCCAAAGTCTGGGTCCGGCGTTGGCTCTACCAGCAAGCACCCTGACGTCAGAACGCAGAGGTATAAAGCTGACAGCCGACACCATCTTCTCCAGTCTTTCTTGCCCCAGATGTCAGAAGTCCCCAAAAATAACCAAAAGGTGTCCAAAAAGGAAACACAAATACACCACAAAAGAAGAGGAAGATAAGAGGGGATTGGTGGGAGGGAAACACAGACTGCAACAGTGAAGACACTCTAACATCTACATTTATGGTAGGTGTACACAAAGTACAGTTTTGTACCTACCATAAATGCAGATGTCCGATAGGCATGCATCTGCAGTCCTTACAAATGGGTTGTCCTGTCGTCAGGCAGCCCTTCGGTCGGCCGGATTCCAAAGTCTGGGTCTGGCCTCGGCTGGTGTCGCACTTCACCCGACGTCATAGCTGCAGTTCTTCGGGTATAAAGGCATCAGCAGACGCCATTTTCCTCAGTGTTTCTTGCCCCAGATGCCAGGTGCCCTCTAGGAAGGCTAAATTTGGATAAATGCAAATGGTTCCAAATAGTAGAGAGCAAACAAAAAATAAGCATGTATGTACATATATACAAACAAATACACCATAATAGATTCCCCCAGCTAGCTACAAGATGGCTAAATACCCTAGGAGTACCACAGAGGGGAAGGAGGGTGGGTAATCCTGACTGCAGATGAATGCCTATCGGACATCTACATTTATGGTAGGTACAAAACTGTACTATGTCCTTCAAGGATGCATCTGCAGTCCTTACAAATGGGTAGAATACCATAGCCAAACTGGGGGAGGAGGAGAAATAAGATTATGGTGTAGTTAAGATCCCTTGCATAACAGCAGTGGCAAAACCTGCTCGGGATCTGGAGTATAAAGGTAAATTATAATGCTTGGCAAATGTATGCACGGAGCTCCAAGTAGCAGCCTCTAAAATGTCTTTGGTAGCCGCTCCTCGTAGAAAAGCTGTGGTAGTGGCTGTAGCCCTTGTAGAGTGAGGCCTGATGTTTTCTGGAGTTTTCTTCCCATGGTAGGAGTAACAAAATCTAATGCAATTTCCTATCCACTTAGATTGTCCGTTTTGAAATTGCTTTTCCTTCCATTCCTGTTGCATATGCTACCAGTAGCTGGTCAGTTTTTCTACTGCCCTTGGTCCTGTCCAGGTAGTAGCGTAATTGTCTATGTACATCCAAGGTATGCAACAGTCTTTCTCCCCTGTTCTGTGGGTTGGGGAAGAATGTAGGTAGGTGGATAGCCTGATTTAAAGATACCCTGGAGACCACCTTTGGCATAAAAGTAGGATTTGTTCTCATGGACACTATCTTGATGGAAGATCAGGAAGGGCTGTACTGCCATTAATGCCTGTAGCTCAGATACCCTTCTTGCTGAAGTGATTGCAAGCAGGAAAGCAGTTTTCCATGATAAGTATTGTAATTCTGCTGTTGCTGCTGGTTCGAAAGGAGGGAGTGTCAACTTTTCTAGCACAAAGTTCAAGTCCCATGCTGACAATGGTGGCTTCCTAGGTGGTTTTACATTTTTAATTCCTCTCAGAAACTGCCTGAGCAGAGGATGTGAGAAGACTGGAGGATCCAAGTCGTATTCTGCTGAAATAGCTGATGCATGAATCTTAATGGAAGAATAGGACAGGCCGTTGTGGAAGAGCTCTGCCAAGTATTCCAGGATGTTGGCTATGTTTACCAGTGACACATTTTCTCCTTTTGCAGTACTCCAAATGTGATATTTTTTCCATTTTGCTGAATAATTTTTCCTTGTTGAGGGTCTGCGAGCCTCCAAGATAATATCTTTAACCCTTTGGGATAAATTTGGGTTATTTGGTCTTATGCAATGTTCCAGGCAGTCAGCTGCAGTGTTTTCAGGTTTGGATGCAGGGTTTTGTAGTTGTTCTGTGTTAACAGTAAGGGAACTAGGGGTAGAGGCCATATTTGTTCCCGGGACATGCTCCTCAGTAATGGGTACCAATGTTGCCTTGGCCAGTCTGGAGCTATCAGGATGATCCTTGGACGGTCCTCTGATCTTCAATAGCACCTTGTGCATCAAAGGAAGTGGTGGGAATGCATATGCTGTCAGGTTTTTCCAACTGAAAGATAGGGAGTCCACTTTCCAAGCAAGTGGGTGGTACGTCCTTGTGCAAAATTTCTTCAGTTGGTGATTGCGTGGGGATGCAAATAAGTCTATTTCTGGTAGTCCCCATTTTCTTGTAATGGTTTTGAAGATGTCCGGATGCAGCATCCATTTGTGGGCATCCGTGGTAGTTCTGCTTAGTATGTCTGCTAGAATGTTTTCTTTTCCTGGTACAAAAATTGCTTGTAACAATGTTGAAGCTCAGGGCCACATTCCAGAGGTCCATTGCCATCCGGCATAGAGGGTATGAATGTGTGCCTCCATGTTTGTTGATGTACCACATAACTGTGGTGTTGTCTGTCCTTATCAACAGTTGACCTTGTTGAAGAAATGGTCTGAATGTCTGAATTGCCAGTTTTACTGCCAGCATTTCCTTTTGATTTATGTGTAGGTGCAGCTGGTCTTGAGTCCATAAGCCTTGTATGCACTTGTCCAGCATGTGGGCCCCCCAACCAAGGTCTGAGGCGTCCGTTGTGATGGTCTGGCTTGGTTGAGTGCTGTGGAAGGGCAGTCCTTTGTTTGATTGACAGGCCTGAGCCCACCATTGGAATTCTTGCTTCAGGCATGGGATTATTGGAATTTGGGTTTCTAGGCTGTGCTTGTGCTGAGACCATAAATTCCTTAGGTACCACTGTAACTTTCTCATATGCAGTCTGGCATGTGGAACCAATATTATGCAGGATGCCATGAAACCCAAGGCTTGCAGGACTTTTCTTGCTGTTAGCTGGTTCTGCTTTGTTAATGCCAAGAAGTAGAGGGGGAGTTGCTCCTGTTTTTCTACTGTTAGGAATGCCATTTGTTATGATGTGTCCAGCTCTGCACCCAAAAAGGTTATCCTTTGGGATGGTATCAGCCTTGACTTTTTTATATTGGCTGTGTATCCCAGGGCTTGCAGTAGATAAATGACCCTTTTCAAGTCTTCTGCTAGCTTGTTTTTGTTGTCCGCTTGTAACAGGCAGTCGTCCAGGTAAGGGTAGATTTGAATTCCCTGAAGCCTGCAATGAGCAATTACTGATGCCAGGCATTTCGTGAACACTCTGGGCGCAGTAGATAAGCCAAAGGGCAATGCTGAGAATTGATAATGCTCTGATCCTGCAAGAAATCTGAGGTATCTTCTGCAATTTGGTCGTATGGGGACGTGCAGGTATGCCTCCTTGAGATCTAGAGTTACCAGCCAAGACTCCTTGCCCAACATGGGAAGAAGCTGCTGTAGGGTCAGCATTTTGAATTTTGGGACAATGAGGTATGTGTTTAAAGCGGACAGGTCAAGAATAGGTCTCCATTGGTTTTCTTTTCTTGGTACCAGGAAGAGCCTGGAGTAAAATCCTTGGCCTTGCTCCACAGATGGTACTTTTTCTACAGCTCTCATCCTTAGTGAGTTACTTGTTTTAGAGCTTCTGCCTTTTGATTTGGAGGTAGGTTTGGCATTCCTCTCTTCCTTGGTAGAGTATGGAAGTGAAACCTGTAACCTTGGTCTATTGTCTGCAAAATCCACTTGTCTCCTGTGATGTAATGCCAGTTTACTGAAAATAAGGCTAGATTCCCGCCTAAGGGTGCTTCTAGTTGTTCCCTGGTAGGCGGTGCCAGAGCCAAGTCACTGTGATTGTCCTGTAGTAGTGGTGGTGGCTGTATCTGTGGCTGTACCTCGCTGGTTGTTAGCCTGCCACTGACGTCCCCTGTAGGCACCTCTGGATTGACCTCTGCCTCTTGAGCGCCTATTCCTGCCTCTCTGAGCTTTGGAGGTGTCTGGAAAGGACCAATTCTTGGAGGGCCAATTCCTGCTAAACCTTGGAGGTTGGACCTGTAAGAAATCTTTGACTGTCTGGACAGATTTTGCCTTCTCTTCCATCTTCTTCAGCACCTGTTGTGCAAGAGAGCCAAACAAATTGATCTTGTCCATGGGAGCATCTAGTAGCTTTGATTTGACATGGTCTGGTAAGGCCTGCTCTTTTAACCATGCATGTCTTCTGATCACTGTGCCAGTCATGGCTGATCTAAAGGAAGCCTCCAGTGCATCATAGCCGCATTTTAAGGAATGATTACTGACCTGCTGAATGTTATATACCATTTCCTGAACAGATTTTTTGTCTAATGGTTCATCTGAGGACAGCTTTTTAGTTAACTGGTCTAACAAATTCCTGATACTGGATCATGTGGAATTGACAGTTCAAGGCCCTAGCTGAAAGAGTAGCAGAAGTGTAAACTTTTTTTCCCCATCTCTCTAAGGCCCTGGATTCCCTTTCAGAGGGGAGGGGGTTTTTGGCAGAGGTAGCTGCTACAGCCTTAGGTCCCTGGGAGATAGTTTCGGGATCTGCAAAGGGAGCCTTATACAAATGATAACGTGTGTCCGGGACCCTGTAGTATCTATCGGGCTTAGCAGGGGCCGGAGGAAGTGAATCAGGAGCAGTACAAGCATCATTAAATGCATCATCCACAACAGTAAGTACTGGAGGAATGGCTAAAGGCCTATGTTGTGGTAAATGCAGAAAGGTTCTAAGCCTTTTTCTAGAGTCTGAAAAATCCTGGCCCTGCCACTGAAATTGTTCCCTCATAGCATGCAAGGTTTCCCCAAAGGAAAATTCCTCAGGTGGAGAGGCAGAAGGAATGGACTCTTCAGCATCAGAGTCTTCATAAGGGGAGAAAGGGCCCTCTGGAGGGTTTGAATTATCTGAATCATCAGAGGAGTCATCTGTAGAAACTGGCTCAGGGGGCTCTGCTCTAGGCCTCTTCTCTGGAGGTGGGTGAGAGGCCCTGTCTGGGTGAGGTTGGGATCCCGGATCAAAGAAATGAGATCCTCTGCTAGACTGAGCATTTGTTAACTAGAGCTAGGCCTGTGAGAGGCGGTCTTAGCAGGCACAGTTTTGGTAGATTTAGCTGCTTTAGCCCTGGCAAAGGCCTTAATCGACATGGTTGCTGGAGGCCTAGCAGCTCCACGTGCAGGGGTTGAAATATCCAAGGGGATAGTATTAGATAAATCCTGGAAACCTGCAAGAGCAGGTGGGATTTCAGTAGCTGATTCCACCAGGTTGGATGAGGCCTCGGTAGTAGGTAAGCTTTCGGCTGAAGGAAGAACCGCGAGCTCGGTTTCAGCCGAAACAGAGACACTCGCGGTTGGCTTAACCGCGGTTTCGGCCGAAACCGCGGACCGCGAGTGTCGGTCCTTTTCCTTGCGCTTTTTAGATATTTGCAGAGCCGAAAAACTCCTCAGCAAATTCCGACCGACGTCTAAGCGTCCGTCGGTTAAAAGAAGCACAGGCTAGACAAGCTGCTACGTCGTGGTCTGGGCCTAAACAAGGTAAGCAGTAAGAGTGGAAATCTTTATGAGGTATTTGTTTCCCACAAGTTAAACAGTTATTCACTTTTTCTGACATCGGCTGAGGCAAGAAAGAGTCCCCAACGGGGTACTTAGCTTTATAGAAGTATTCGGTAGTAGTAATCTTTGGTTCTGACAGACCGGCACTTGCGAACAGCTTCTGCTTCGGGCGCCACGCGGCAAGAAAGACTGAGGAAAATGGCGTCGGGTGATGCCTTTATACCCGAAGAACTGCAGCTATGACGTCGGGTGAAGTGCGACACCAGCCGAGGCCAGACCCAGACTTTGGAATCCGGCCGACCGAAGGTCTGCCTGACGACAGGACAACCCATTTGTAAGGACTGCAGATGCATCCTTGAAGGACATCTGTACTATGTTCTTCGTGTTTCACTGTTGCAGTCATAACTGTAGGGTGGAATCCCAAAGCTATGAAGAGGGAGGAGGTTATGCAGAAGGGGCAGTCAGAAGGCCCTGCAAGACAGCAGAGGCAAAACCTGCCCTAGACTTAGAACACAAAGGGAGATTATAGTGCTTAGAAAAAGTATGCACTGAACTCCAAGTGGCAGCTTCCAAAATGTCCTTGGTAGGAACTCCTCTGAGAAAAGCTGCTAAAGTGGCAGCTGCTCGAGTAGAATGACTTCTAACAGTACCTGGAATCTGCTTCCCAAAGTGAGAGTAACAAAACCTTATCCCATGGGCAATCCATTTGGAAACCGTTTGTTTAGAGATAGCCTTGCCTAGAGAACTGGAGGCGTAAGAGATAAGCAACTGATCAGATTTTCTAAAATCTTTAGTTTTGTCCAGGTAAAACCGTAGTTGTCTGCGTACGTCCAATGAATGCAAAATCATTTCCCCTTTGTTTTGAGAATTTGGAAAGAAAGTAGGAAGGTGAATAGTCTGATTTAAAGCCACTTTAGAAATCACCTTAGGCATAAATGTAGGATTGGTCCTCAAGGCAACTCTGTCTTGGTGGAAAATAAGGTATGGTTCCACAGCCACGAGAGCTTGCAACTCTGACACCCTTCTGGCAGAATGCTAATAAAATAGCTGTCTTCCAGGATAAGAACTTGATATCCGAAGCAGCAGCAGGCTCAAAGGGAGGTAAAGTAAGTTTTTCCAAAACATAATTAAGATCCCAAGCAGGAACAGGAGGAGTTCTAGGAGGTCTTAAATTCTTAGCCCCTCTCAAGAATTGTCTCATCAGCTGGTGAGAGAAGATGGGGGGATCAGTGTTGAAATGAGCCGAGATTGCAGAAGCATGGATTTTAATGGAAGAAAAGGAGAGGCCTTTAAGCAAAAGGTCAGAGAGGTAAAGTAAAATGGAAGAAATGTCAGGTAAAAGAGGATCAGAACCTCGATCCCACATCCAAATACAAAATCTTTTCCATTCAGAACATAAGATTTTCTAGTGCTAGGGCGCCTAGCTTCTAAGAGAAAATCCAAAACTTGTTTGGGAAAAGCAGAAGGAATCAAAGGCCCTTGTAGAGCCAAGCTGCCAGGCAAAGAGTCTTGATTTGAGAGTGTAGCATCTGACCCTGATGCTGGGACAGAAGAGAAGGAAACAGAGGCAGAATCCATGGAGGTTCCAAGAACAGGTGTCTTAAAGTTGGATACCAAAACTGCCGAGGCCAATTTGGAGCTATCAAAATGATAATCTTGGGTTTGTCCTGTTTTATTTTCAGTAACACCAGAGGCAGAAGAGGAAGAGGAGGGAAGGCGTATCCCGAAAGATTCCTCCAGCTGTAAGACAGGGCATCCACTTTCCAAGCTGTTTTGTGGAAGGACCTGGTGCAAAAGAGAGGCAGCTGATGATTGAGATGGGATGCAAACAGATCTATCCGAGGGCAACCCCAAACTGTCGTAATCCTGCTGAATAAGTTGGGGTCTGGCATCCATTCGTGAGGATCCAAAAGATTTCTGCTTAGGCTGTCTGCTAAGAGATTCTGTTTTCCTGGAATGAATTGAGCTTGAAGATGCAGATTCAGATTTAGAGCCGTGTCCCATAAACTCATGGCTCGTCTGCAAAGGGGGTATGAGCGAGAGCCTCCCTGTTTGTTTATATACCACATGACTGTGGTATTGTCTGTGCGAATCAGAAGATGTCCTGGTTGCAAAAGATTCTGGAAGGCTAGAAGAGCATTTTGGACTGCCAACATTTCCTTCAAGTTGATGTGCCAGGGAAGATGCTTCTTTGTCCAATAGGCAACTGTTTAGGTAATGAGCTCCCCATGCATAATCCGAGGCGTCTGTGGTTATGATTTGAGCAGGATGAGGTAGACGAAAGGGATTCCCTTTGTTTAAAGCACAAGCCCTGGACCACCAAAGGAACTCCTTTTGGAGGCAGGGAATCAGAGGTATCATTGTTTCCAGGCTGTGGTAATGCTGAGGCCATACACTCTTTAGGTACCATTGAAGTTTTCTCATATAAAGCCTTGCATTTGGAATCAACAGGATGCAAGAAGCCATGTAGCCCAAAGCCTGCAGGAATTTCCTTGCAGTGAGCTGAGTTAAAGTAGCAAAGGTCTTGAAAATTGATGCCAGCTGTACTTGTTTTTCTGGAGTAAGGAAGGCCCTTTGTAAGCTTGTGTTTAGAAGAGCTCCCAAAAAGATCATTTGTTGAGAAGGGATCAAATGACTTTTTTGTGTTCACTGAAAATCCCAGTAGTAGGAGAAGACGCTGAACAAACTGCAGATGTTGAAGTAAAAGATCCTTGCTGTCCGCCTGAATAAGGCAGTCGTCCAGGTAGGGGTAAATTTGAATTCCTTGGAGTCTGCAATAAGCTACTACTGGAGCCAGACACTTGGTAAAGACTCTGGGCGCAGTAGATAAGCCAAAGGGCAGTACAGAGAATTGAAAGTGTCTCGAACCTGCCTTGAATCTGAGGTATTTTCTGCATTCCTGTCTGATGGGAATGTGTAAATAGGCTTCCTTCAAGTCCAATGTCACCATCCAAGCATCCTGGGAGAGCATGGGAAGAAGTTGTTGCAGAGTAAGCATCTTGAATTTTGGAATCTCCAGAAAGGTATTTAACACTGAGAGGTCCAGAATTGGTCTCCATGAGTTTTGTTTCCTTGGGACCAGAAATAGTCTGGAGTAAAAACCTTTTCCCATCTCTGGAAGTGGAACAGGTTCAATGGCTTTCATGGCCAATAAGGCGTCCACTTGATTTAAGGCCTCTGACCATTGATGTTTTGGCAGATCTGGCCAACCCGAAGACCTTGGCAGAGTATGAAAGTGGAATTTGTAGCCTCTTAAAATCACGTCTAAAACCCATTTGTCCTGGGTAATAAGAGTCCAATTTTGGTAGAAAAGAGAAAGTTTTCCTCCGAGAGGGGCTTCCAGGCAAGGAGGACCTGTAGCCCAACGGAGAGTCAATGGGTCTGCTTCTTTTGTGATTGAGGTCTGTCTTCTCCCCTTCTAGGTGAAGAAGCAGTCCATTGTCTGGACCTGTAAGAGGCCTGAGCCTGCCCCCGACCTCTGGAGCGTCTATATCTTCCCCTTTGAGGCCTGTCAGACGTGTGAAAGGACCAATTTTTGGAGGGCCAATTTCTAGAAAATCTAGGAGGCTGAATTTGTAAAAAAAATCTTAAACAGTCTGCATAGATTTTGCTTTTTCTTCCATCTTTTTAATAACCTCCACAGCCTTGGATCCAAATAAAACATCATGCTGAACAGGGGCATCTAACAGTTTAGCCTTAACCTGTTCTGGTAAATTCTGCTCACGAAGCCAAGCATGTCTCCTGATAACAGTACCAGAGGCTGCGGCCCTGCAAGAAGCCTCTAAGGCATCAAAACCACAATGTAAACTATGTTTGCTAACTTGTTCAGTTGCATGCAAAACATCCTGTAATTCCTTGTCCTCTGCACATGCAGGAAAGGTAGAGAGCTTTTGCTTTAGAACAGACAAAAGAAATTGCTGATACTTGAACATGTGAAACTGGCAATTTAAAGCTCTAATAGAAAGGGTAGCAGAAGTGTAAACCTTTTTTCCCCACCTGTCCAAGGCACGAGAATCCTTTTCAGAGGGAATAGGATTTTTTAGATGAAGCGGCCTTAGCAGCCCTAGAACCTTGAGAAATGGTTTCAGGATCAGCAGAAGGGTTCTTAAATAAGAATTGATGGGAGTCAGGGACGCTGTAAAATCTATCAGGCTTAGAAGGAGCAGGCGGCAAGGAATCAGGATTTAGGTTAGCTTCAGAAAAAGCATCATCCACAATATCAAGTACAGGAGGAATAGCCAAAGGTCTGTGTTGAGGGAGAAGGAGAAATTCCCTAAGTCTCTTCTTGGAAGCAGAGTAATCCTGACCTTCCCAATGAAAATGCTCCCTCATCTCATGTAAGGTTTCCCCAAAAGAGAAATCTTCAGGGGGAGAAGCAGAGGGAATAGAGTCCTCTGCATCAGAATCCTCATAAGGAGGAAAAGAATAATCCTGGTCAGAGGAAGAGACAGAAGACACAGAAGCCTGATCAGATGAATCATAAGGAATATCCTGTCTAGGCCTTTTTTCTGGAGGAGGGTGAGAACCCCTAATCATTGTAAGTAAATCTTCAGCCATCCGAAGTAATTGCTTCTGGGACTTGGGAGCTGTATCCGAAGAAGCTGGAGAAGAAACCCTTGGTTTAACAGGAGTCTTTGACTTTGCCTTTGTCTTTGTAGAAATAGTGATATTAGAAGGCCTGAAAACCCCCTCAGAAGCCGGTACCTGCACAGCGGTTCCAGACCCATCTGAAGGAGCGACGTCCGAAGGTTCTGCAGCAGCTAAAAGACTAGGCCTAGAAGGCTCCCCATGGAAGTCCATGTCGGCCATCGGTTCCGAAGTGGCGGACGACAGGGGCTGCAAAAGCGCCTCACTGACTACCGCCGAACCCGAAGCTGGCTCCGGCTGCAAAATATCATGTTTGGACCTCGGAGGCCTATCCTTGTCTTTGCGTTTCTTTTGAATTCCAGTTGTCGGTAAAGTATCTGACGACATCCTATAATTGAATCGTCTACCGAAATAATTCAAGGCCCAATCGTACCTACGCTTGATAGTGCGAGAATTAAACCTGGCACAGAACCGACAGCAAGAAACGTCGTGGTCAGGGCTTAAGCAAGGTAGACAGTAAGAGTGGAAATCTTTATGAGGTATTTGTTTTCCACACGATATACAATTAACTTTTTCTGACATCGGAGGAGCAAGAAAAAAGTTTCCCCAATGGGGTACTTAGCTTGAGAAGAGAAGTAGAAAACTTCGGACCGACGACAATCAAAGCACGTTGTCTGAAAACGCCAACCAACGACTTGCGAGCTGCTTTCCACCGCACGGCAAGAAAGACTGGAGAAGATGGCGTCGGCTGTCAGCCTTATACCTCTGCGTTCTGACGTCAGGGTGCTTGCTGGTACAGCCGACGCCGGACCCAGACTTTGGGATTCTGGCCGACCTTGGGCTGCCTGCCGGCAGGATCACCCTACAGTTATGACTGCAACAGTGAAACACGAAGAACATCTTAGCTTTTACTTGATCTGGCAAGTTTTGTTCCTTTAACCAAGCATGCCTTCTAATGACTGTACCAGAGGCAGCAGCCCTACAAGAAGCCTCCAAGGCATCAAATCCACAGTGTAAACACCATGCTTCCCAACTTGTTCAGTGGCATGCATTAAGTCATGTAATTCCTTTCATCTGCACAGGCAGAAATGGAAGCTAGCTTTTGTTTCAAAACAGACAGAAGAAATTGCTGGTATTTCAGCATATGAAATTGACAATTTAAAGCCCTAATAGATAAGGTAGAAGAAGTGTGCACTTTTTTGCCCCATCTTTCTAAAGATCTGGAATCCTTCTCAGTGGGAATGGGGTTTTTAGCAGTAGCGGCCTTAACCCCCTTAGGACCCTGAGAAATGGTTTCAGGGATCAGCAGTAGGGTTCTTGTACAAAAACTGGTGGGAATCAGGAACCCTATATCATCTGTCTGGCTTAGAGGAGCTGGAGGAAGAGAGTCCGGAGTTAAGTTAGCCTCCGAAAAAGCATCATCCACAATATCCAAAATAGGGAGGATAGCCAGGGGTCTATGTTGGGGAAGAAGAAGAAAATCCCCAAGTCTTTTCTTAGATTCTGAGTACTCCTGTCCTTCCCAGTGAAAATGTTCCCTCATTTCATATAAAGTTTTCCCAAAAGAGAAATCCTCAGGGGGAGAAGCTGAAGGAATGGATTCCTCAACATCAGAATCCTCATAAGGGAAAGAATATTCCTGGTCAGAAGAAACTGAAGAAACAGAAGCCTGATCAGGAGTCATAATACACTTCCTGCCTTGGCCTTTTATCTGGAGGGGGATGTGAACCCTAATCATAGTAATTCCTCCGCCATCTTAAGTAACTGTTTCTGAGACTTGGGTGCCGGATCAGAAAAGGCCTGAGCTGTAGTCTTTGATTTGGAAGGAGTCTTTGCTTTTATTAGAAGCTGAGTAGGCCTGAAAACCCCTTCGGAAGCCGGTACCTGCACAGCGGCTCCGGACCCATCCGAAGGAGCATTGTCCGAAGGTCCTGCAACGGAAATATTCAAAGGCCTAGATGGCTCCTCGTGGGAGTCAGTTTCGGCCATCGGTTCTGAAATGGCTGACAACAGGGGCTGCAAAAGCGCCTCACTGACGATGGCCGAACCTGAAGCTGGCTCTGCTTGTACAATATCATCCGATTTGGACCTCGGAGGCCTGTCTTTATCTTTGCGTCGTTTGTGAACTCCGGTAGCCGGAACCGAATCCGAAGACATTTTGTAATTAAAGAGCCTACCGAAGTAATGAAAAGCAAAATCGTACCTTCGTTTAATCGTACATTGGTTGAATCTAGCACAAAAGACAACTAGCTACGTCGTGGTCAGGGCCTAAGCAAGGAATACAGTAAGAATGAAAATCCTTATGAGGTATTTGCTTCCCACAAGAAATACAATTATTAACTTTTTCTGACATCGGACTGGAGCAAGAAAAAAGTTTCCCCAACGGGGTACTTAGCTTTGAGTAGGAGAAGAAAGTCTTCGGACTGAAGAACGTTTAGCAAAAATTGTCAGGAGTCAGCCGACCGGCAAATGCGAACTGCTACCACCGCACGGCAAGAAAGACTGACAGATCCAGTATGGGATCTTACTCATTTTGGAGCACCTGACATCTGGGGCAAGAAAAACTGGAGAAAGTACAGTTTTGTACCTACCATAAATGTAGATGTCCGAACTGGATAGCATCTGCAGTCATAACAAGTGGGTTGTCCTGTCGTCAGGCAGCCCCTAGTCGGCCCGGATTCCAAGTCCCGGTCCGCTCGCTCGATGTCGCCTCCTCCTCCTCCCGATCTCTGTTGGTTCGGGTATAAAAAGCATCAGCCGACTTTTTTTTCTCCTCAGTTTTTCCCCCTGCCCCAGATGCCAGAGCTCCTCTTGCAGGCTAAAAAGAGATAATCGTTTCAATTTCCAAATAGATAGAGGTAAACACAGCAATAAGCATATATATACAAATATATATGCAAACAAAATAACCCCAAAAAGCTAGCTATTAGGAGGCTGAACACCTTAGGAGGGTGAACAGAGTAGGAGTAGGGTAATCCTGACTGCAGATGCTATCCAGTTCGACATCTACATTTATGGTAGGTACATTTATGTAGGGTACAAAACTCATGCATGTCCTTCATGGTCATACAGAATGTCATAAGAAGTGTGGGTAGAAGGGGAGGAACAAAAAGGGAGGAGGGAGGAAGTAGAGATTCCCTTGCAGTACAGCAGTGGCAAAACAGCACAGCAGTGGCTGTTGGAAATCGGGATCAAAAATAAATGAGCAAATTATAAATGCTGGCAAATGTATGCACGGACAAGGAAGTAGCCGCCAATGCCTTTCCTTTGTGTTGCCACCTGTTGCCCTGCTAAGGTAGTGGCTTTTGCCCTTGTTGAATGAGTTTGGTGAATCTGTGGAATTGCATTCCATGGACATCCATTATCCATTTCATGATTAGGTGTATGTTTTCCTAGATCCTTTGTTTCCTTCCTTCTGATTCCTTCCCTTCCTATCAGTCTTTTATTGCAAGAGTTGGTCAGTCTTTCTGCTATTTTTTGCTATTGTCCAAGTCCCAGCGTAGCTGCTGTCCCCATACATTCAAGGTATGAAGTATTCTAGGTAAGTTGGTTTGTGGGTTGGTGTTCTGGGTAGGTAGATGGATTGCCTGTAGGAAAGACCTCTGGATACACTAAGTTAAGCATAAATTAAGGATTAGGGCTCTGTAGGATTATATGCTGCGGTAGATTAGAAGGGTTGCACTGCCATTAAGTTGCAGTGTTCTTAAACCCTCCTTGTTGAAAAACTGCCAGGTGTTGTGCAGTTTTCAATGTCAGGTGTTCAAGGTTTGCTGTTGCTGCTGGTTCAAAGTTTGATAGTGTCAACTTTTTCTAAGGGTGAAGTTTAAACTCTTTTGGTAGGAAAAGTTTCTTTGGAGGTGCTCATATTCAGTGAAAAAAGCTGGAACTGCCTGAGCAAAGCTTGCTTAAAGCTGAGGCATGTCAAAGCTGTATTCTGCTGAAATAGCTGATGCATGTATCTTGATGGAGTGAGTAGGACAGGCCTATGTTGAGTTCGCCAGACAGCTTCTCATTCCGTTCATCCAGTTAGGCCAACAATTTCATCTTTTTAGATTCCTTCTTGTTTTTGACGATCTGTTCAGTCATTTTTCCAGCATACTCTTTGGACAAGTCTTTTGGCGCTGTTGCTAAGTGCTGTGCCATGTTAATGTTTTGGGTCAGTTCTGATTGGGGCTGTATGATGTGTGATGTTGTTGTTGTTCTGTTGCATTGCATCAGGTTTAGATGTATGATGCTGTAGTTGTTGTTCAGTAGTGGGTAAAGGTATCAGATGTGGTAGTTGTGGACAGCAGAGGATTATCCTGGACGTGGGTACCAGTGTTGTCTTGGTTTTTTTGGAGCTAAAGGATTATCCTGGTATGTGTCAGTGATTAGCCGGTTTCCAGTTGAAGGAGAGGAAGGAAGAGGTCTTGCCTTTGATTTGGTTAGGCTTTGGATGCAAATAAGGAGAGTGAGTCCAGCCCTATGTGAGTGGGTGGATCAAAGTTGATTCCCCTTTTCCTTTCCCAATCTTAGAGATGGTCATGTAGGCTTATCTCTGCCATTCATCCCAAGTGGTTCTGTGGTCTATGTCTGCGTAGGTATCTGTTTCTTCGTGGGTTTCCCTATTGCACGTCTTGAATGTCTGCCAGCCAGGGTCCACATTGAAGGTCCCCCCTGTCAGGGTATGTCCGAATATGTAGCCGAATTTTTGGTCCACAGCTCCAATGACTGTGGTGTTGTCTGTGGAATGTGTGCCTGGTCTCTGAGAAATGGTTTGAACTTTTGGTTCTGTTGTTCGTCCTTATTTCTTTGCCTTGATGTCGGAGAAATGGTGATCCTGTGTCCATTGCCAGTGTTACTGTCTTGTCCAGGGCCCCATTGATGCATGGAAGTTCTGACTGTGATCTGTGGTCTGCACTGATTTTAACAGCATGTGGGCCCCCAAGGGTAGTCTGAAGCGCCTGTTGTGACAATCATGCCACCACTTGCATAGAAGTAAAAGGGTAGGGAATTTTTGAATTTGGAGCCTCTGTTGTTCATAGAACTCCTGTTTTAAGCATGGAATTAGAGGTAGTCTGTTTCTTATGGGCCCTGTGTGTGTAGACATTAGATTGCTTTAGGCACCACTGCCCAAGGCCTGTAGAACTGTTAAAGCTGTTGGCCTGTTCAGTTTTGTAGTGCCTAAGTGCCTACAAGGCCTGTAGAACTTTTCTTTGTGTTGACTTGTTCAGTTTTGTTATTTGTACCTGTGTCCTTTGGGAGTTCTTTTTGTTTTTTGTTTGGGATGGTATCAGTCTTGAATTTTGTAAGTTGTCTAAGAAAGTCCTTGTTTGGGATGGTTAAAGTCTTGACTGTAAAAAGTTTTGTGTGTATCTGTCCAGGTCCCTCTAAAGGGAATCCCCTTGTAAATCTGTTGTCAGCTTGACTTTGTGTAGTCTGTAGCAGGCAGGCATGTTGTGATGCCAGTATGGGTGTGAAATTAATATTCCCTCAGTCTCCAAAGGCAATCTGAGAATTGCATTACAGGAAGTCGTGGGCTTATATCTAGATTCTCAAAGGCAATGCTGCAGAGGGATAGCAGCTCTGCCTGCCCAAGAAATCTGGAATACTCTGTGCAGATTGGCTCCCATTATGACGCGCAGGTATGCCCTCCTTGCTCCTAGAGGACAAGAAATGGGTTATGGGACCCAGCATGGGAAGAAGTTGCTGTAGGGTCAGCATTTTCTTTTTCCCCTCAATGAATAGTGGTTTAAGAACCCTCCTCTCTAGAATTGGTCTCCAACTCTTCTTAGGTTCTTGAACTTTGAATAGTTCGAAGTAGAACTCCCTCTCCTTGTTCTAGGTAGGGCACTCTTTGGTCTGCCTCTTGTTTTGTGACTCCATTATAGAAATAGCCTGTGTTTTTCTTCCTAGGAGTCTTTGTTGGTTGGCCTCTTTTCTTTGTAAAGTGTGTTTTGAAACTCCCTTATTGATGCTATTTTTGTCCCTCTGTTTTTTCTGTAGATTTGGAGGCTATTGGTTGTTCTTTGAAAATATGTTAACTTTCTGCCTTCTAGAGGGTTGCCATTTCTACCCTTTGTATTTGATTTCTTGTCTTTAAGTTGGATTTTGCCAGTGATGTAGAACGCCTGGCTGTGTTCGTTGAACTTGCCTTACCTTTACACTGTTTGCCCTCTCTGTGGTAAGCCTGCTTTTCTTGGTGGTGAACTCCCAAGAAATCTAACAGTTTCTACCCCTTTGTTGTTTTTTTCCCACAATCTAAAAGTTGTATTTTTGGTACAGTTCCTGGACTTTTCCTCATTTGAACCTGCATCAAATCTAACAGTTTGAACAGATTTTTGTCTTTCTTCCATTTTCATCATAACCTTCTTATGACTGGTACCAAACAGACTTGTCCATAGAGCATCTAGCTTATCAGCTTAACATGATTTGCAGGAATTGTTATGTTTAGCCATGCATCTATTCTTATCCATCTCTAGGTCTGGTTCTTTCTAAAGAGAGCCATATAAACCATCAGCAATAATTTTAAGGAATGGTAAACTCATTGTTGTATAGTTTTACCATCTCTAATCATGCATTCTTTCTTAGAGATGTACCAAGCATGGCTTTACAGTTAGTTACTTCCCCAAGCATAAACTCTTCTGTTGCGAATAGGTTGCCTGACTGTTTCGGTACCGCCTTGAGAGAGAGTATATAGTTCTTGTAGGGCTTTTACCCCATGGGTCTAGTGACCTTGCTCTGATTCCCTGTAATCTGGGTTTGGTTTGTGGGGGCTGGGGTGTAGAGAAGAGACCCTGGGATATAGCGTGTCTGGGTCTGCAAGTGACAGAGAGTAAAGGTGGTGATCCTAAACATCTTGTTTGTGGGATTGTCTGGTTTGGCAGGGGCTTGGGGTAAAGAATCTGGCTGTTGCTGCTGATCATTGAAAAGCATCATCCGGCCTGGGTCTGGAAAAGGGAGGTATCCCTGGGGGGAGAAGCTGTGGGAGGTGCACTTCTTCAGCATCCCCTTCAGTGAATTGGAGGGTCCTGTTGCTGGCTGATGGGTGTCTGTCCTATGGCATGCTCAGGTTCACCCAAAGGAGAAAACTGGCTGTGGAGAATAGGCCCCTCCTGTTCTTCAGAATCCCAAGAAAAGTCTGGGTGAAGGGGCTATCCCCACTAATTAAATTGCTGCCATTGAAAGCAGAATCATCAGAGAAAATCCGGAGGGCCTGTTAGCTCTAGGTCTTCTTCTGCTTTTTCAGCAGCAGAGGCCCTGTCTGGGTGCGGCTGGGGATCCTCTCTACTAAGGAAATTAAATCTTCTGCCAAAGAGGTCCTGAGAAGACATCCAAGGGGATGGATGTGGGGGTTTATCAGGCACTGATTTAGTAGTCTTTCTCGTCTTTTGTGTCCTGGCTTAAGGCAGTAATTTGATTAGAGCTGAGTAAAAGAAGCAAGTTAACCACGCAGATTTGAGAGACATCCAAGGGGAATTAGTCTGATAAGTCAACCAATCACTGCCGAATCAAGAAACTGAGGTCGCATCGGAGAGTTTCAGCAGGGGCCTTACATGTTAGAATAGGTTCAGCTGTACTTGTAGCAGTTTCTCGCTTCCGAAAACCTGGACACCGAACAGGTACCGGCGCGGTTTCGCCGAATCATGTGGACCGCGAAGTGTCGGCCTTTATCTTCATGCTTTTGGGGCTAGTCGGAGTGTAGGCAGAAAAGTTGCACGGAAATCTTTATCGTTAAAACTGTCAGCAGTACAATTGACCGACGCTTCGGCGAAACCGGTTACCCGAAGCACTTTCCGAACAGGCCTCGCCGTGGTACTGGGCCTGGCTAGTCTTCGCAGTAAGAGCGGAAATCTTTCTCTTTCACCATCAACACAGGTTATTTGGCAGCAACCGGCCCCACGCAAAACCGGAAGGAAGAGTCCCCGGCGGGTACTTGATGCTAGAAGTCTTCGGCAGTACACCGGTAGAGGTAGACTGTATGCCGATCGACCGCACTATCATGGCGTCGGCTGTCAGCTTTGTACTCCTGCCGCTCTGACGTCAGGGAGCATGGCTGAACAGCCGACGCCGGACCCAGACTTTGGGATTCTGGCTGACCGAGGACTGCCTGCCAGCAGGGAAGAACCCTACAGTCATGACTGCAACAGTGAAACACGATGAACATAGTCTGGTTCTTTTAACCAAGCATGTCTTCTAATGACAGATCCTGTAACTGCTGCTCTACAGGAGGCCTCTAATGAATCAAAACCACATTGCAAAGTACGTTTTCCCACTTGTTCTGCTGCATGCAATAAATCCTGCATTTCTTTATAATTAGGAGGATCTGAGTTTGGAAGCATTTTTTGTTTCAACTGAGACATCAAATATTGCTGAAATTTTAGCATGTGAAACTGGCAATTTAAGGCCCTCATTGCTAAAGTTGCAGATGTATATACTTTCTTCCCCCATCTGTCTAATGCTCTGGAATCTCTGTCGGAGGGGACTGGATTCTTTGCTGAGGAGGCCTTTACCCCTTTGGGGCCCTGAGAAATAGTTTCAGGGTCAGCAGCAGGGCTTTTATAAAGAAATTTGTGAGAGTCAGGGACTCTGTAGTATCTGTCTGGCTTAACTGGTGCAGGAGGTAAAGAATACGGATTTAAACTGGATTCAGTATACACATCATCCACAATATCTAACAAAGGCGGAAATGCAAGGGGGTCTGTGTTGTGGTAATAAAAGGAAATCTCTGAGCCTTTTCTTGGACTCAGAGTAATCCTGGCCCTCCCAATGGAAATGCTCCCTCATGGTATGCAAGGTTTCCCCAAAGGAGTAGTCCTCTGACGGAAAGACTGAATGAATTGATTCCTCAGCATCAGAATCCTCATAGGGGGGGTAGAGAGTATCCTAGGTCTGAGGATGAATCTGAAGAGATGGATACCTGGTCGGATGAGTTATAGTCTTCATCCTGTCTAGGCCTTTTATCAGGAGGAGGATGGGACCCCCTGATCAGAGTGATTAAGTCTTCGGCCATTTTGAGCATTTGTTTCTTAGACATGGAGGCCTGTCCAGGTGAATGTTGAATTTGTTTGTTTTTAAAGGAATTTTAGACTTAGCAGAAGATTTAATTGGTTAACTGAGTAGGTCTGAAAACACCCTCTGAAGCTACGGGTTTGCTCAGCTACTCCGGATACCTTTGAAGGGTTAGTCACGGTAGGCTGTAAATCTTGTCAGAAGGCCCAGCCATCTCCACGTGGGAGTCAGAGGCAGCCTGAGGTTCTAAGGAAGCGGTCATCAGGGGCTGCGAAGGCACCTCCCTGAAAACCAGAGAACCGGCGACTGGCCTAGAAGACGTTTAGTCAGTTTTGGGCCTCGGATGCCTGTCCTTGCGCTTTTTGTGTATTCCGGTCATCGGCAGTTCCGACAGCATGGTATAATTAAATTTTCTGACAAAATAATGTCGGGGAAAATCAAACAGACGTTTAATAGTGCACTTGTTGAACCTAGCACAAAAATGACGACCTGCGACGTCGTGGTCTGGGCCTAGGCATGGGATACAATAAGAATGGAAATCCTTATGAGGTATTTGCTTCCCACAAGAAATACAGTTATTAACTTTTACTGACATTGGTCTGAGGCAAGAAAAAGTTTCCCCAATGGGGTACTTAGCTTTGTAGAAGACTTCATTCTGGATTTGGAATGAAAATCTCAGGAGTCGGTCGACCGGCACTTGCGAACTGCTTTTGCTTCGGGCACCGTGTGGCAAGAAAGACTGAAGAAAATGGTAGCGGCTGCATCTTATATACCCCTGTCGCACTGACGTCAGGGAAGAAGCGACAGCAACCGACGCTGGACCAAGACTTTGGAACTCAGGCCGACTGAGGGACCGCCTGATGGCAGGATAACCCAAGTGTAATGACTGCAGCAGTGTAACATGATGAACATCTTGTGGATTTAATTTCCACTTGTGAGGATACATGATGTTTCTGCTTAGGTCGTCTGCCAGAGTATTTTTCTTTCCTGGCAGGAATTGTGCTTGCAGATGAACTTGAAAAGTTAGAGCTGTGTTCCACAAGGTCATGGCTTGTCTGCATAGGTGGTAAGAATGAGTGCCCCCTTGCTTGTTTATGTACCACATTACTGTGGTGTTGTCTGTCTAATAATAATTGTCCTGGATGTAGAAGGTCCTTGAAAGCTCTTTTTGATTGATGTGTAGATGCATTTGGTCTGTGGTCCATTTGCCCTGCCATTTGTGCTCCCCAGGCATAATCCGAAGCATCTGTTGTTAAAGTCTGCCTGGCTGTAGGTAGTGTGAAAGGCTGACCCTTGTTGAGGTGACATGCCTATGCCCACCATCGAAACTCCTGTTGCAGGCAGGGAATTAGTGGTATTACCGTTTCCAAGCTGTGAGTGTTGATTCCAAACACTTTTTAGGTACCACTGTAATTTCCTCAAATGCAGTCTGGCATATGGAATTAGAAGTATGTAGGATGCCATGAATCCCAAGGCCTGCAGAATTTTTCTTGTAGGGAATTGGGACTTTGTTGCCATCAATTGAAAATACTGAGTCAGTTGTCCTTGTTTGTCTGGCGTGAGATAAGCCATCTGGGCTGTTGTATTTAAGCTGGCACCCAGGAATACTCTCTCTTGTGAGGGCACTAGTTTTTACTTCTTTTCAATTACTGTGTACCCTAGGCAACTTGACTTTTTTTTTTTTTTTTACAAACGCCAGATGCTTTAGAAGAATGTCCTTGCTCTCTGAATCAGGCAGTCGTCCAGGTATGGATACATTTGAATTCCTTTTTGTCTGCAAAATGCAATTACTGGTGGCCAGGCACTTTGTGAAGACCCTGGGCGCAGTAGATAAGCCAAAGGGCAGTGCAGAGAATTGGTAGTGCATTGAACCAGCTATGAATCTGAGGTATCTTCTGCAATTTTATCTGAAAGGGACATGCAGGCATGCCTCTGAGGTCCAAAGTAACAAGCCAAGCTTTCTTGCCCAACATGGGAAGGAGCTGCTGTAGTGTCAACATTTTGAATTTCTGAACATCCAGGTAAGTATTCAGAGTGGAAAGGTCTAGAATAGGTCTCCAGGCTTTGTCCTTTCTGGGGACCACGAAGAGTGGAGTAAAAACCCTGTCCTTGTTCCTGCTGTGGCACTTTTTGAATAGCTCTCATGTCCATGAGGGCTGTAATTTGTTTTTGTGCCTCTGCCCATTGATTTTGTGGCAGTCTGGCATTCCTTTTAGCCTTGGTAAAGTGTGAAAGTGGAGCCTGTAACCTTGAGACACAATATTCAGCATCCATTTGTCCTGGGTGATCGTTTGCCAGTTTTGTGAAAAAAAGTGCTAGTTTCCCCCCTAAGGGAGCTGCCAACAGGGTAGAGTTTGGTATTGGAAGGGGAAAGTCATTGAGATTGTTTCCAGTAAGGTTGTGACTTGTCCTTACCTCCTTTTGGTGTTGAAGCACCCCACTGTCGTGGTCTGTAAGATCCTTGGGGCTGAGATCTGCCTATTGGGCGTCTGTACCTGCCTCTTTGTGGCCTGTCTGACACTGGAAAGGACCAATTTTTAGTAGGCCAATTTCTGCTAAATCTTGGTGGCTGTACCTATAAGAAATCCTTTACTGTTTGCATAATTTTGCCTTATCCTCCATTTTCTTTAATACCTCATCTGCTTTAACACCAAATAAAATATCTTGCTGTAAAGCAGCATCTAATAATTTCGCCTTAACATGATCTGGTAAGGTTTGTTCCTTTAACCAAACATGCCTTTGAATCACAGAACCTGTAACTGCTGCTCTACAAGAAGCTTCTAATGAATCAAAACCACATTGCAAAGTATGTTTACCCACTTCTTCAGCTGCATGCAATAAATCCTGCATTTCCTTAAAATCAGGTTGTTCTGCACTTGTAACTCATTTTCTGTTTTAACTGAGACAGTAAATATTGTTGATATTTAAGCATGTGGAACTGGCAGTTTAAAGCTCTCACTGCTAATGTTGCAGAGGTGTAAACTTTCTGCCCCCATCTGTCTAATGCTCTGGAATCCCTGTCCGAGGGAACTGGATTTTTAGCTGTGGAGGCCTTTACCCCTTTGGGACCCTGGGAAATAGTTTCTGGGTAAGCAGCAGGGTTTTTATAAAGAAATTTGTGAGAGTCAGGGACTCTGTAGTACCTGTCTGGCTTGACTGGAGCAAGGGGGTAAAGAATCTGGATTTAAACTGGATTCAGAGAACACATTGTCCACGATATCCAACACTGGTGGAATAGCAAGGGGCCTGTGCTAAGGCAATAAAAGGAAATCTCTGAGCCTTTTCTTGCACTAATCCTGGCCCTCCCAAAGGAAATGCTCCCTCATGGTGTGTAAAGCTTCCCCAAAAGAATAATCCTCAGGAGGAGAGGCTGAAGGGATAGATTCTTCAGCATCAGAGTCCTCACAGGGGGTAAGGAATATCCCTTGTCTGAAGAGGAGTCAGAATATATAGAAATCTGGTCAAGGAATCAGTCTGTATCCTGCCTAGTCCTTTTATCAGGAGGAGGATGGGTACTCCTGATCAGAGTAATTAAGTCATTTTGAGCATCTGTTTTTTAGGCATGGAGGCCTGTCCAGGTGAATGCTGTACTTGCTTCTTTGTCTTTAATGTTGCTTTAGACTTGGCTGTAGATGCAATGGTAAGCTGTGAAGGTCTAAAAACACCCTCAGAAGCTGAAGCCTGCTCAGCGGCTCCGGACCCATCTGAAGGGTTAGTCTCCATAGGCCCAACACCTTGAATATCCAGAGGCCTAGGCAATTCCACGTGGGTGTCAGTCGCGGCCTGTGGCTCTGAGGTAGTGGGTGTCAGGGGCTGTGAAAGCGCCTCACTGAGAACCAGCGACTGGCCTAAAAGAGGCTTAGTCAGTTTTGGGCCTCTGATGCCTGTCGTTATCCTTATCTTTGCGTTTTTTGTGAATTCCGGTCGTCGGTTGCTCTGGCGGCATGGTATAATTAAACCTTCAGCCAAAATAATGGTGTGCAAAATCAAACAGACGTTTAATAGTGCGTTTGTTAAATCTAGCACAAAACAGACTAGTGACGTCGTGACCTGGGCCTAGGCATGGAATACAGTAAGAATGAAAATCCTTATGAGGTATTTGCTTCCCACAAGAAATGCAATTATTAACTTTTACTGACATCAGTCTGAGGCAAGAAAAAGTTTCCCCAATGGGGTACTTAGCTTTACTGAAGACTTCGGATCTAAAATCAAATTTGAAATCTCAGGAGTCTGCCAACTGGCACTTGCGAACTGCTTTTGCTTCGGGCACCGCGCGGAAAGAAAGACTGAAGAAAATGGCATCCGCTGCATCTTGTATACCCCTGGTGCACTGACGTCAGGGAAGAAGCGACAGCAACCGACGCCAGACCAAGACTTTGGAACTCTGGCCGACTGCAGGACTGCCTGACGACAGGATAACCCAACTGTAATGACTGCAGCAGTGAAATACGATGAGCATCAACAAGGGGGAAAGATGGGAGAAATGTAATACTGCAACCGTGATCAGTAGAACATCTACTTTTCTAAGTTCTTACACAACTGTAGTATGTCCCTTACTTAGACCACTTCTGCAGTATTCCAATACCACTGGGTGACTCCCAAAGCTTACAGGTAAGAAAGGGTGGATGGATCAGACAGGAGGGCTGTCGATTAATCCAAGGAGTAGAGAGCTGGCAAAAGCAGCCCTTTATCTAAGGAAATCACTGACACTGTAGTGTTTAGTGAAGATGTGTACAGGTAACCAGGCTTCTGCTTACAGAAGGGCTCTTAAATCCCAGCCCTTTAAGCACTACAGAAGGATACTGCTTTGCTGGAGTGTGCTTTTAGAAGTGAATAACAGAAAGAAATGTGTTTAGAGCTCCAACTGGAAATGGTCTATTTTGAGACCAGGCTATTCAACACGTCTTCCTGGAAGGAGACAAAATGCTGGTACATTTTCCAAATGTCTTTAGCCTTACCAATATAGAATCCAAGTTGTCTGTACATATCCAGAGTGAAGAAACCTCTCACCTGTTTTATGGATTTGGAATGAAAGTAGGTAAATGTACAGTTCACTGACCAGCCTGGGTAAGCCCTCAAAAAGACCTTGACCCTATCCTTACAGAAGACAAGGAAGGGGGGTTTTAGTCATAAGGCCTTGAAGATCAGAAAACTGTGAGAAGTAAGGGCCACAAGTAAACCACCACCCCAGTACAAAACTTTAGGGATGCAGAAGCTGATGGTTCAAAAGGTGGGAGTCTAAGATTTCCCAAAATGAATGTGGGATCCCGTGAGGGGTGGAACAGCCCTCCAAGTGGGTTCAAATAAAGGATACCCTTGAGAAATTGCTTGACTTAAGACTCGAGCAATGGAGGACTAAGTGGCATGCAGACTGAAATGGCAGACGGGCCTTTATGGAAAAACAGGCAAGTCCTATTTAGTGTTGCGTACACAAATAGGACAAAACTGCAGGACCCCTACTTGAATGTGATTTTTGCTTCTTTTTATGACACCAGAGAGAAAACCTTTTCCATTTGGAAATGCAAGACTTTCCATTAGTACATTTTCTTGTCTCCTAAAGAACTTGAAACACACTCAAAAACCTGGTGTCTGAAACGGATTAAAATTCCATCATCCACAGTATCAGGTTGAAGCCTGTAAGCTGAGATAAAGCAAACATCCTTTCTTCGATGTCAGCAAGTCCACTTTGAAGGGTAGCTTGTGGTGACTGCCTCTAGCTAGATGAAGGGGAAACAATGCTATATGGACCAGAAGTGAGTCACCAGTGAGATTTCTGGTCTGACCTGTTGAATCTTCAGTAGAACCCTTGAGAATAAAAGGGAGAGGAAGAAAGGCAGATAAGTACTTGGGTCTACTTCACTTCCGCGTAAGCTTAAAAAGTAGTTGTGTACACTTACCATAAATGTAAATGCTGAGTGTATTCACTGTTGCAGTCATCACATTTGGGTTATCTGCTTGCAGTAGCCCTCAGTCAGCCTGATTATCAAAGTCTTGGGTCCTGTGTCGGTTGCTGTCTCATCTTCCGTTATGTCAGGTAGTCAGGGGTATAAAGCATGCAGCCGAAGCCATTACATCAGTTTTTCTTGCCCCAGGTTTCAGGTGTCCCCCTAATGGGAAGCAATTAAATACATATAAACATATACAAGGTTATACCTCCAACAAAAAAGCAAATGCACCAAAAAGCTTTTAAACATAGTAAAGGAGCGTAGAGGTATAGCCAAAAGAAGTCAGGGGGCTGGAGGGAGGGTAACCAGGACTGCAACAGTGAATACACTCAGAACATCTACATTTATGGTAAGTGTACACAACTGAACAATGTTCTTCGTGTTTCACTGTTGCAGTTATAACATTTGGGTAGATTCCCAAAGCTAAGGATGGGAGGAGGAATTCAGACAGCAGTAGGACCAGCTATAAGGCCCTGCAAGACTGCAGTGGCAAAGCCAGCTCTGGATTTAGAGAAAATTGGCAAATGGTAATGTTTGGTGAAGGTATGTACAGAACTCCAGGTAGCAGCTTCTAGGATGTCTCTGGTAGGGACACCTCTGAAAAAGGCTGTAGAGGTAGATGCAGTCCTGGTTGAATGGGGTCTAATCCCCTGTGGGATAGAATTTCCATGGTGCTTATAGCAGACATTAATGCAATGGCCTATCCATTTAGAAATGGTTTGCTTTGAAATAGCCTTCCTCTCTGCCCCTGCAGCAAATGCCACCAGCAGTTGTTCAGATTTCCTTTGAGGTTTAGTCCTGTCCAAGTAAAATCTAAGTAGTCTGTGGACATCTAGGAAGTGCAGTATCCATTCCCCTTTGCTCTGTGGATTAGAAAAGAAGGCTGGCAAATGAATGGACTGAGAGCCACACTGGATACTGCCTTGGGCATGAAGGAGGGATTGACCCTGAGGGACACCCTGTCCGCAAGAAAGATGATGAAAGCCTCCACTGGCATAAGGGCCTGTAATTCAGATACCCTTCATGCTGAAGTGACTGCTAAAAGGAAAGCTGTTTTCCAAGAAAGGAATTTTAACTCCACACTTGCAGCTGGCTCAAAAGGGGGCAGAGTGAGTTTTTCCAATGCAAAGTTAAGGTCCCAGGCTGGAGTTCAGGCTCTTCTGGGTGATCTTAAGTTTTTGGCACCTCTGAGGAATTGCTTCAGCAGTGGGTGAGAAAAGAGGGGTGGGTTCCGTGTTGTAATCGGCTGAAATGGCTGAAGCGTGAATTTTGATGGAGGAACAGGAAAGGCCCTTGTGAAGCATCTCAGTTAAGTATTGAAGAATCTGAGGTAAATTGGGCACTGCTGTAGCCATCCCTTGAGTTTGGTTCCAGGCACAGAATCTTTTCCATTTTTCAGCATAGGATTTTCTAGTACTAGGCCTCCTTACCTCCAAAATGAACTCCAACACTTGTTTACTGAGGCATGGTAACTGAGACATTAGGTCATTACCAGGCTGTCAGGTTCAGGGTTTAGAAGCTGGGAGTGTGGAATCTGGCTCTCCTGCTGTGACAGCAGGGTAGTGGTCTGAGGCAGATGCCATGGGGCTAGCTGAGACGTACTGCGCAAGAAGGGGTACCAGTGTTGGCATAGCCAGTCTGGTGCAATCGTCCTTGGTTTGTTCTGTTCGACCTTTAGTAGTACTTTGGAGAGGAGAGGTAGAGGAGGAAAGGCATAAACGGAGAGATTTTTCCAGCTGAAGGACAGAGCATCCACTTTCAAAGTTTGTTTGTGGGGAGTCCTTGTGCAGAATTTGTCCAACTGGTAGTTCTGGGGGGAGGCAAACTGGGTCTATATCCGGGCTCCCCCATTTGTTTATCAACATGTTGAAAGTCTTTGGTTCCAGTTTCCACTCGTGTGGGTCCATGAGATTTCAGCTTAGTTCGTCTGCCAGTGTATTTAGTTTTTCTGGCAGGAACTGTGCCTGTAGATGCACTTGGTAGCGCAAGGCTGTGTTCCACAGAGCCATGGCTAGTCTGCAGAGGGGGTAGGAATGGGTACCCCCCCTGCTAGTTTATGTACCACATAACAGTGGTGTTGTCCATCTAACATTAATTGTGCTGGAAGAATGCGGTCCTTGAAGGCTGTCAGAGGATTCTGTACAACTAACATTTCTTTTTGATTGATATGCAGGTGCATTTGACTTGGGTTCCATTTGCCCCGAATGCACTTCCCTGCCAGGTGAGCCCCCATGCATAGTCTGATGCGTCTGTTGTTAGGGTTTGGGCAGCAGGGGGTAGAGTGAATGGTAATCAAGAAGTTATGTACTCACCATAATGTTCGATGTATGTAGTCTATCTTGCCTCACATTCTTACTTGTGGGTTCTGGGCCGAATATCGGCTCCGACTCTGCCAACCTTTTCTAGCACGAAATCTTCTATTGGCTGGGCTAAGCAGGTATCCCATGGTGCACTGCTCCATATCCCCAGATCTAGTTTGCTGCGAATACTCATTCATACCCCATGCATACACAACATCCAGGTAAAAAAGAATAAGCTAAAGGTGAAGGGAACTCTCTAAATAGAAACCTAACCTCCAGATCCTCCAAGAAAGGGGAAGGTGGGAGAGTAAGTAAGAATGTGAGGGGAGATGGACTACATACATCGAACGTTATGGTGAGTACATAACTTCTTGATGTTATGTAGTCCAATCTCGCCTACATTCTTACCCGTGGGACAGCGTCCCTAGCACCTACATCCTGGGTGGCTCATAGGAAAATACTCCTGAGTACTGTGGAACCAAAGGACGACCTGCCCCTTGATACCACGTCCAATTTGCAATGAAAAACAAATGTGTGAGAAGCCCAAACAGCTGCAGCACATATATCATCCATCGATCTGGCTTGATAGGCTGTAGATGTAGAAACAGCCCGAGTAGAGTGAGCCTTGACCGGAAACGGCAGGTCTTTTCCTCCTGCGGAGTAGGCGAAAGAGATGCAACTAGATATCCATCTGGATAGGGTGATTTTTGAGACAGGTGATCCAATTTTGTTTTCCGAAAGAGACAAATAGTTGATCATACTTTCGGATATCTTTTGTTCGGTGCAGATAGAAATGTAACTGTTTGTGTACATCCAACTGATGAAATTTAAATTCTGCCTAGTTTGAAAAATGAGGAAAGAATACAGGCAACTCAATAGATTAAGATTGGATACGGAAGCCACTTTAGGAAAGAAGGGTTTGGTCTAAGAGAAACCCTGTCCTTATGGAAGATCAAGTATGGAGGTTTGATAGAAAGGGCTTGAATTTCTGAAACTCGCCTGGCTGAAGGGATTGCTATTAAAAAGGCTGTTTTCCAGGTCAAGAATTTCAAATCACAGGTAGCTGCAGGCTCGAAAGGTGGTGAAGAGAAGGCTTGTAGAACAAAATTGAGATCCCAGGGCATGATAGGTTCGGAGACCGGAGGACGGAGTAATAGAGTACCCTTTAGGAAAGCCTACAGAGTCTGTGAGCCATGAGACTAGGCTCATTTGCAACATGAAAATTAGATATTGCTGCCAACTGAACTTTTATAGTAGCTGATGCGGAACCCTGATGGAAAAGCATAGACAAATTCCAAGACTGAAGCAATCGGGGCTGTGTAAGGATCAATTCCTTGGGTATGCGCCCAAATAGAAAACCTCTTCCATTTGCTAGAATAAATCTTCCTAGTAGAGGGCTTATGAGAGGAAGATAAAATGTGAACTACTTCCGGTGAAAACTGGTGAAGCCTAACTAACGAAGGAAGTGGAGTAGCCAGGCTGTCAACTGATGGGTCATCAGAGAGGGGTGGAACTGTCCCATGTGAGTCAGTAAATCTGGTTGTGATTCCAGAATCCAAGGGGTGTCCACAATGTAGGGTTGGAGAAAGGGGAACCAGACTTGATGAGGCCGGTGTGGAGCAATTAGAATCATTCCGCTTCCCAAGGACATCACTTTCGGAATCACTTTTGACAGCAAGGGAAATGGAGGGAAAGCATAAAGAAGACCGGAGGGCCAATCGTGAAACAGTGTGTCCCTGGGTGACTCCCCCTGTGGGGGGATCAGCATGAAATAGCTGCTGCATTTGGCATTGAGGGGGCTGGCAAAAAGGTCGCAACAAGGCTGACCCCATCTGTTGAAGATTCGTTCTGTAACTAGAGGATTCAGGGACCACTCGTAAGGCATCAGAATAGCTCTGCTTAGCCTGTCCGCTATCATGTTGGACTTCCCCGGAATGTGCATTGCCACAAGAAACCGTTGGGAAGATACTTCCAACTGCCTCACTCGCATGGCCTCTCTGCACAGGGGATAAGATCTTGTTCCCCCTTGCTTGTTTAGATACCACACTACTGACATGTTGTCCAAGTGTACTGCAATCGTCCCTAGAGGCAGAAAGCTCTGAAGTGCCTTTAACGCAAGTAGCACCGCTCTCATCTCTAGGACGTTGATAATGCAGATGTATCTCGTGATCTTGCCAAGTGCCTTGGACTCTCCTGTCGACAGAGCGATGGTAGCGTCCCTGTTTCGACTAGTAGATGCCTGGTGGGGGTGGTAAGGAGCCAGTCGTCCAGATATGGAAACACTTGGAATCCCTGACGTCTCAAGTGAGCAGTCACCACTGCCATACATTTGAACACCCTGGGGGCTGTGGTGAGACCAAAAAGCAGGGCTCGAAACTGGAAATGACTGGCTCCCAGCCGGAAGCGTAGGTGTCTCCTGGATGCCCTGTCCATTTTGATATGGTAGTAAGCATCCTTGAGTTGGATGGAGCACATCCATACCTCCTCCTCTCCCAACGGGAGAATCGATTGTAGTGTGACCATACGGAACTTGGACTTCTGTACATAGTTGTTCAGTCGGCTGAGATCTAATATGGGTCTCAGGTCCCCTGTTCTTTTTGGCACAAAAAAGAATCTTGAGCAAGTCCCTAATCCGACTTGGTCTGACGGGACACGCTGGATGGCTTCTTTTCCTAGCAGCTTTGAAACCTTTGAGGCTGCTTGATCCCTTTGACTGGGTGGAACGTCCAGGATTTTTCTAACTGAAGGAGGGGTCTGACGTAAATGGGAAGACATAACCTCCGGAAATTATTCGTAATACCCATCGGTCCTGGGTGATGCTTTTCCAGGCTTCCGGATATAATGAAATCCGACCCCCGACTGGCTTCGGATAAGCACAGCCGGGAACTCCCTCAGGAACGAGAGTAGGGGGAGCCGCGAAAGGAATCGCGGTCTCCCAAATTGTGGGGGGCCCCTCTGCCTCTAGGGCGGCGTCTCCCTGATTAACCTCCCCCTCCTCTGCCTCTGGAACGGGACTCACCTTGTGCGGCAGGAAAAAAAAACTCTGATTTTTTTGAACCACATCTTCCCACCTGGCTGGGCCTTGGGGTAAGGCCTAGAGGGAAGGGAAAAATGGACCCCTACGGCAGACAGGGTCTTTCCCTCTTGTTCGGATCTGGTGAGGGTGCCTTTCACTTTGGTTCCAAACAAAGAACCACCAAAGGGGGGGCATCAGTGAAAGAAGACTTGAAGGCCTCCGCGAAGTGACAAAGGTGCAACCAGGCTTGCCTTCTAATGGTGACTCCTGAGCTTGCTGCCCTACTCGCTCCATCGGCTGCATATGAGATGAGCCGCATGGAGGAGTTGACTATGGAATTGATGGTAGACACCTGGGCGTTAACCTGCAATAAACAGTTCCACAACTATATAACTGGAGATACGGATATCCAAATTATTTAATAGTGGAATTACACAGGCATAGACACTAGAGCAATGTTGTTCTAGTGTCTATGCCTGTGTAATTCCACTACTAAATATTTTGGATATCCGTATCTCCAGTTATTTACCTGGGTGTTAACCGTCTGGGCCACCACCTCAGGAACGTTACCCACAAGAGTATCTCCTAACTCCTTGAGGAGAGATCTCTGGAGCTGAGTGAAATGAGACACAGTTCAGCGACCGTAAGGTAAAGGTTGCTGACGAGAGGGTACGCTTCCCGTATCGGTCCATGGTCCTAGACTCCTAGTTAGGAGGATGGACGGAGGAAGAAGTCTCTGCTACTTCCTTCTGAGTGGCCGCCGCCACCACCATGGCATCCACAGGGACTCCTTTTGACAGAAACTCCTTACCCGGGGGAGCAGAAAGAAACTTGTTGGGACGCCTGGGTGCAGGCCCCACAGAATCAGGGTTTTCCCACACATTTCGACAAATTAAATCTAGGCGCTCGTCGGAGGGTGGGGGACACCCAGGAGGTGGAGGGCTGAGCACCAAAGGCCTTAAGGAAGACAGACTCCTCCTCGGAGGGGGCTTTGGATGGCCAGTCACCTCTGTTTCAGTATCTCCAGGATGTCGGAGAGGGAAAAGTACAGTTTTGTACCTACATAAATGTAGATGTTCGCGTGTTCACCCTGCTGCAGTCATCACACTTGGGTTATCCTGTCGTCAGGTGGTCCCGCAGTCGGCCGGAATTCCAAAGTCTTGGTCCGGCGTCGGTTGCGGTTGCTTCTTCCCTGACGTCAGTGCGCCAGGCGTATATATATATATATATATATAAAATGCATCCGATGCCATTTTCTTCAGTTTTTCTTGCCCCAGATGTCAGGTGCCCCCAAAAGTAATTAGTACCAAATTAAGTAATTTTCTGCACAAACACAAAATCCCTCCAGCTATATGCAAATACATCAGAAAGGTATTGTAGAGATTTAGCCAGTTAGATCAGAGGGGATGGATGGAGGGAGGGTAACCTGGACTGCAGCTGGGTGAATACTCTAACATCTACATTTATGGTAGGTACAAAATTGTACTATGTTCACAGTGTTACCCTGCTGCAGTCATCACACTTGGGTAGACTCCCAAAGCTATGGATGGGTGGAGGAGTTCTAGAGGGTTAGAGGAGGCTAGAAGGCCCTGCAGAACTGCAGTGGCGAAGCCAGCCCTAGTCTTAGAGTAAAGTGGTAAGTGATAGTGTTTGGTAAAGGTGTGTACTGAACTCCAAGTTGCAGCTTCCAAAATCTCCTTGGTTGGAACCCCCCTGAGGAAGGCTGTAGATGTAGCTGTTGCCCTGGTAGAGTGGGGCCTAATAGTAGCAGGAACTGGTTTTCCATGATGGGTATAGCAAAAACAAATGCAATGTCCTATCCATTTGGAAATTGTTTGTTTTGATATAGTCTTCCCTTGTGAAGCTGCAGTATAGGATACAAAGAGCTGGTCAGATTTTCTGAAAGCCTTAGTTTTATCCAAGTAGTAAAGTTGCCTGTGAATGTCCAAGGAATGCAGGAGTCTTTCTCCTTTGTTCTGTGGGTTTGGGAGGAAGGTGGGTAAGTGAATGGTTTGATTTAAAGACGCACTGGAAACCACCTTAGGCATGAAGGATTAGTTCATAGAGAAACTCTGTCTTGATGGAAAATGAGGAAAGGTTCCACTGCCATTAGTGCCTGCAGCTATGAGACTCTTCTAGCTGAAGTTATTGCCAGCAGCAGAGCAGTCTTCCATGATAGGAACTGTAGATCTGCAGAGAAAGCTGGTTCAAAGGGAGGTAGCGTAAGTTTTTCCAGAACAAAATTTAGGTCCCATGTTGGAGTAGGTGATGATTTGGGGGGGGGGGGCTAATGTTTTTTGCCCCTCTGAGGAACTGCCTTAGAAGCGGATGCGAAAATAAGGGTGGTTCTGTGTTGTAGTGGGCTGAAATAGCTGATGCATGGATTTTAATGGGAAAAAAAAGAAAGTCCTTTGTGCAACATCTCAGTTAAATACTGTAGAATCTGAGGCATGTGAGGCTGAAGTGTGTTTTGGCCTTTAGCTTGGTTCCAGGCACAAAACCTTTTCCATTTGTCCAAATAGGCCTTCCTGGTGCTGGGTCTCCTGGCTTCCAGAATAACATCCATAACTGCTTGGGAAAGAGGAGTTCACTGGATGTTTAGGTGATTTGCCATGCAGCCAGATTTAAGGTTTTTAGCTGGCTGTGAAGAATCTGTTTTGCTATGTGAGCAAATGGGCAATTTGTGGTAAAATCCAAGGTGGGCCCTGGGCCATATTCCTCAATAGTGGATACCAGTGCTGGCGTGGCCAGTCTGGGGCTATGAGCATCAGTCGTGGCCTCTCCTTTCTGACTTTCAGAAGCACCTTTGTGAGGAGAGGCAATGAAGGGAAGGCATATACTGTCAGGTTTTTCCAACTGAATGAGAGTGCGTCCACTTTCCAAGCTTGATGAAGTGTCCTTATACAAAATTTTGTTAGTTGATAGTTTTGAGGACTGGCAAACAGGTCTATGTCTGGAAGGCCCCATTTTTGAGTTATCATTGCAAATACTTGTGGATCCAGTTTCCACTCGTGGGGATCCATGATGTTTCTGCTGAGGTAGTCTGCCAATGTGTTCTTTTTTCCTGGCAGGAATTGAGCTTGTAACAACTTGGTAAGCCAGTGCTGTGTTCCACAAGGTCACTGCTTGCCTGCATAAAGGGTAAGTGTGTGTACCCCCTTGTTTGTTTATGTACCACATTAGTGTGGTGTTGTCCGTCCTTATTGTAAGTTGTCCTGGATGTAATAGATTCTTGAAGGCTGTCAGAGCATTCTGTACAGCTAGCATCTCTTTTTGATTGATGTGCAGATTCCTTTGATCTGCAGTCCATACGCCTTGAACGCACTGTCCTGCCATGTGTGCCCCCCAGGCGTAGTCCGATGCATCTGTTATAGTTTGCCTGGCTGGGGGCAAGGTGAAAGGCTGACCCTTGGTTGAGACCACCATAGAAACTCCTGTTGTAGGCAGGGAATGAGAGATATCATTGTGTCCAAGCTGCGGCTGTGTTGAGACCATACGCTATTTAGATACCACTAATTTCATCATAAGCAGCTTTGCAAATGGAATTAGTAGTATGCAAGATGCCATGAAGCCCAAGGCCTGCAGAATTTTTCTTGCGGGTAGTTGGGTCTTTGTTGCCACCGTTTTGAAATATTGAGTCCGTTGTAGTTGTTTGTCTGGCGTCAGATAAGCCTTCTGGGCTGTTGTATTCAAGCTGGCACCCGGGAATGTCATTTTGTGAGGGTACTAGTTTTGATTTCCTTTTGTTTACTGTGTACCCCAGGCAACTTAGATATTTTACAAAAGCCAGATGTTGTAAGAGGATGTCCTTACTTTCTGCTTGGATGAGGCAGTCATCCAGGTATGGGTATATTTGAATTCCTCTGGCTGCAGTATGCAATTACTGGTGCCAGGCATTTTGTGAAGACCCTGGGCGCAGTAGACAAGCCAAAGGGCAGTGCAGAGAAGTGGTAATGGGTTGAACCTGAAATGAAACGGAGGTATCTTCTGCAACTTTGTCTGATAGGGACATGCAGGTATGCCTCCTTGAGGTCCAACGTTACTAGCCATGCTTGCCCAACATGGGAAGAAGCTGCTGTAGTGTTAGCATCTTGTATTTGGGTACTTGTAAGAAGGCGTTTAGAATTGAAAGGTCCAGAATTGGTCTCGAGGCATTGTCCTTTCTGGGAACTAGAAAGAGTCTTGAGTAAAATCCTTGGCCTTGCTCTCGAGTAGGTAACAGTTGAATGGCTCTGATGTCCATGAGAGCTGTAATTTGTCTTTGTGCCTCTGCCCATTGATTTTGTGGCAGGTTTGGCATTCCGCTTTTCATTGGCAAGGTGTGAAAATGGAATCTGTATCCTCATGAAATTATGTCTAGGACCCATTTGTCCTTTGTGACAATGTGCCAGTTGTCTGAAAAAAGTGTGAGTTTTCCTCCCAAGGGGGCTGACAAGAGAGTGTTGCTTGGCCAGATGAGGTGCAAGTCATTGAGTTTGCCTTCTGGTAGTTTGGGACCTGTCTTCTCCTCCCTTCTGTGCGGCAGTGCCCCATTGTCGAGGTTTGTACTGGGCTTGTGGTTGTCCTCTGCCTCTTGGACCTCTGTATTTACCCCTCTGTGGTCTGTCAGTAGCTGGAAAGGACCAATTTTTTGTTGGCCAATTTCTGTTGAAGCGAGGGGGCTGTACCTGTAGGAAATCTTTGACTTTGCATAGATTTTGCCTTATCCTCCATTTTCTTTTAGACTTCTTCTGCTTTAACTCCAAAAAGAACATCCTGCTGTAAGGGAGCATCTAGAAGCTTTGCTTTAACATGATCAGGCAGAGTTTGTTCCTTTAACCAAGCATGCCTACGTATTACAGACCCAGTGACAGCTGCTCTGCAGGAAGCCTCCAAAGAATCAAACCCACACTGTAAAGTAGGTTTGCCCACCTGTTCAGTTGCATGCAACAGATCCTGCATTTCTTTCAATTCAGACTGTTGAGGGAGTGTGCTCATTTTTTGTTTTAACTGAGGCATTAGAAATTGCTGATATTTCAGTATGTGAAACTGGCAGTTTAGTGCCCTCATAGCTGAAGTGGCTGAGGTGTAAACTTTTTTCCCCCACCTGTCTAGTGCTCTGGAGTCTCTTTCAGAGGGTACAGGATTTTTTGCCATAGAAGCCTTAGCCCCTTTGGGACCCTGGGAGATAGTCTCTGGACCAGCAACAGGACTTTTATAAAGAAATTTGTGGGAATCGGGCAGTCTATAGCATGTCAGGTTTGGCCGGAGGCAGAGAAATCATCCACAATGTCCAAAACTGGGTGGATGGCAAGTGGTCTGTGCTGGGGGAATAAAAGAAACTCTGAGCCTTTTCTTTGAGTCAAAGTAGTCCTGACCTTCCCAGAGAAAATGTTCCCTCATAGTTTGTAAAGTTTCCCCAAAAGAGTAGTCTACAGGAGGAGAAGCTGAGGGAATAGAATCCTCAGCATCAGAATCTTCATAAGGGGAGAAGGAATAATCTTGGTCCTCAGAGGAGCCTGAGGAAATACACACTTGTTCAGAGGAGGCATAATCTTCCTCTTGTCTAGGCCTTTTGTCGGGAGGGGGTTGGGAACCCTTGATTAAAGAGATCACATCTTCAGCCATTTTGAGCATCTGTTTCTTAGGCATGGGCCCTTGAACAGGGGACTGAAGTGCAGTCTTTTCAGGTTTAATAGGAGTCTTAGGATACGTTTTTATGGTAAAAGTCATCGGTCTGAAGGCGCCTTCAGGAACCGAAGGTGTTTCTGCAGGACCGACATCTTTTTCAGCAGTGTCGTCGGTAGGGGCTAAACAAAATAGCTGCGTCGGCCTAATATTTTCCGCCATAAGTTCCGAAGCGGTCTCGGGTTCCAGATCTGTGGTAGTCAGGGGCTGTGTCGGAGCCTCACTGAAGACCGGTGAACCTGAGACCGGACCAGCAGAGGCCTCGGAGTCTGGCTTGGGTCTAGGCTGCTTGTCCTTATCCTTGCGTTTTTTGTGCACGCCGGTAGTCTGTTGCTCCGACGGCATAGTGTAGTTAAATTTTCTACCGAAGTAGTGTCGTGCGAAATCAAAGCGTCTTTTTATAGTACGCTTATTAAACCTAGCACAAAAATGACAACTAGTGACGTTGTGGTCTGGGCCTTGGCAAGGTATGCAGTAAGAATGAAAATCCTTATGAGGTATTTGCTTCCCACAAGAAATACAATTGTTAACTTTTTCTGACATCGGTCTGAGGCAAGAAAAGTTTCCCCAATGGGGTACTTAGCTTTATTGAAGACTTCGGATCTGAAATTAGACTTCGAAAATCTCAGAAGTCGGCTGACCGGCACTTGCAAACTACTACTGCTTCGGGCACCGCTTGGCAAGAAAGACTGGGGAAAATGGCGTCGGATACATTATATATATCCGTGGCGCACTGACGTTAGGGAAGAAGCGACAGCAACCGACGCCGGACCAAGACTTTGGAATTCCGGCCGACTGCGGGACCACCTGACGACAGGATAACCCAAGTGTGATGACTGCAGCAGGGTAACACAATGAACATCAGAGGAGGACTTGGGGGACCCCTCCGATTCCTCGAGGTCAGTATCAGAGGTGAGAGACTCATTCTGGGAGTCTATGTGCTTCCTCTTGCACATTTTCTTTCTACGGGGCTCCTCAGGCAAGAACTCTGAGAGGCCCTCAGAAACTTGGGGACCACTCCTGGGGGTATCCTTAGGCCTTGGTGCTCCGCTGTCTATAGATAGGAGGTGATCAGAGGCTCTCACCGGAGTGGTAGGGGACAGAATGACCGACCCCACATGATGTAGCTGAAGATCTGGCCATCGCAGTCCGCATGGCCTCAAAGGCAGCCCCCCCCCCCCCCGAGTCAGAGGACCGGCCAGCCTCAGAGACCAAGACAGAAGTCGGGGTCCCTCGAGCCGAGGCACCGAGTGGAAGACTCTGAACCAAAATATGTCCAGAGATGTCCCCCTCGGGCCCGACTGAAGAATCTCGAGCCCCGAACCCCTTGGACGGAGCCGACTGGGTCGGAGCAGACATCGGTACCGATAGGCCCAGAGGGGCCATCGTAACAGACCTAGGAAAGTACAGTTTTGTACCTACCATAAATGTAGATGTTAGAGTGCTCATACAGCTGCAGTCATTACAGATGGGTTATTCTGCCGTCAGGCGGGTCCTCGGTCGGCCGAATTCCCAAGTCTAGGTCCAGCGTCGGTTGTCGTTGCTTCTTCCCTGATGTCAGTGCGGCAGGGGTATAAAAGAGGCAGCCGACGCCATCTTCTTCAGTCTTTCTTGCCCCAGATGTCAGGTGCCCCCAGAAGGAAGGCAACACAAACTTACGTAATCATGCAATATAGAATAATCAAAAAACAGTAGTTGCAAGCAAATACACCATAAAAGAATACCCCAAATAGGTTGTATGAGAAGGTGTTTGTCATAATGCCTGTCCTAAGAGGGGATGGAGAGAGGGAAACCTGGACTGCAGCTGTATGAGCACTTGAACATCTACATTTATGGTAGGTACAAAACTGTACTATGTTCCATCATGCATACAGCTGCAGTCATTACAGATGGGAAGAATCCCAAAGCTAAGTAGGGGTGGCAGGCACTAAGTGGAACTAGGAGGAGCAAGGATGCCCTGCAAGACAGCTGTGGCAAATCCCGCTCTAGATTTAGAGTAAAGTGGAAGGTGATAGTGTTTGGAGAAAGTGTGCACTGAACTCCAAGTGGCTGCTTCCAAAATGTCCTTGGTAGGAACCCCCCTGAGGAAAGCTGCAGAGGTAGCTGTGGCCCTTGTGGAGTGGGATCTGATGCTTGAAGGCATAGCTTTTCCATGAAATGAGTAACAAAAGCGAATGCAGTGGGCTATCCATTTTGAGATTGTCTGTTTGAAGATAGCCTTTCCTTGAGCACCTGTAGCATAGGACAATAGTTGCTCGGATTTCCTGAATGGCTTTGTCCTGTCCAAGTAATAACGAAGTTGTCTGTGAATGTCCAAGGAATGCAGTAGTCTTTCCCCTTTGTTTTGTGGGTTAGGGTAAAAGGTAGGTAAGTGGATAGTCTGATTCAAGGCTACACTGGACACTACCTTTGGCATAAAGGTAAGGTTGGGTTCGTAAGGAAACTCTGTCCTGATGGAAAATTATGAAAGGTTGCACAGCCATGAGGGCCTGTAGTTCCAAAACCCTGCGTGCTGAGGTGATGGCCAGAAGGAAGGCTGTTTTTCATGACAAGTATTGTAGTTCTGTTGAAGCAGCTGGCTCGAAGGGAGGAAGGGTCAGCTTTTCCAATATGAAGTTGAGGTCCCAAGCAGGGACTGGTGGTTTCCTTGGGGGTTTTATATTCTTTGCCCCTCTGAGGAACTGTCTTAAGAGAGGATGAGAGAATAAAGGAGGATCTGCGTTGTATATCTTGGAGGAGAAGTAAAGTCCACCGTTTAACATCTCAGCTAGGTACTGTAAAATTTGAGGTAAATTTATTACCCAAGGATTCTGGCCCTTTTCCTGATTCCAGGCACAAAATCGTTTCCATTTGGCGGAGTAGGCTTTTCTAGCAGAAGGTCTTCTGGCCTCCAAGATGACATCCTGCACCTCCTTGGAGAGGAGGGTCTGTTGGGAAATCAAGGGATTCTCCATGCAGCTAGATTTAGGGTTTTGAGCTGGCTGTGAAGAGTCTTGAAGTTGTGCTGGGACAAAGTACAGTTGTGTACCTACCATAAATGTAGATGTCCGATAGGTATGCATCTGCAGTCATCACATATGGGTTGTCCTGCCTCAGGCAGCTCTTTGGTCGGCCGGATTCCAAAGTCTGGGTCTGGCCTCGGCTGATGTCGCACTTTCCCCGACGTCAGAGCGTCTGGGGTATAAAAGCATCAGCAGACGCCATTTTCCTCAGTATTTCTTGCCCCAGATGCCAGGTGCCCTCTAAGGAAGGCTAAAATTTGGAGAGATGCATTTTAAAACAAATCCAAACATGTACAGTACTATAAAAACAAATACACCATAATAGATTCCCCCAGCTAGCTATAAGAGGGGTAAGTACCCATGAAATATACCACAGAGGGGAAGGAGGGAGTGTAATCCTGATTGCAGATGCATACCTATCGGACATCTACATTTATGGTAGGTACAAAACTGTACTATGTCCTTCAAGGATGCATCTGCAGTCATCACATATGGGTAGAATACCATAGCCAATCTGGGGATGGAGGTACTAAGTAAAGGATGGTGTAGCTAAAATACCCTGCAGGACTGCCGTAGCAAAGCCTGCTCTGGATCTGGAGTATAAAGGTAAATTGTAATGCTTGGCAAATGTATGCACAGAGCTCCATGTAGCAGCTTCTAAAATGTCGTTGGTAGCCACCCCTCTTAGGAAGGCTGTGGAGGTGGCTGTGGCTCTCGTGGAATGAGGTCTAATGTTAGCTGGCACAGTCTTTCCATGAAAGGAGCAACAAAAACAAATGCAATTTCCTATCCATTTTGAAATTGTCTGTTTGGAAATTGCTTTTCCTTGTGCCCCAGCAGCATATGCTACAAACAGCTGGTCAGTCTTTCTGTAACTTTTAGTTCTGTCCAAGTAGTAGCGCAACTGTCTGTGTACGTCCAGGGTGTGCAGAAGTTTCTCCCCTTTATTTTGTGGTTGTGGGAAGAATGTAGGCAAGTGAATAGCTTGGTTCAAAGATACCCTGGATACCACCTTTGGCATAAATGTAGGATTGGTTCTCAATGAAACTCTGTCCTGATGAAACATAAGAAATGGCTGTACTGCCATTAGAGCTTGTAACTCAGATACTCTTCTTGCTGAGGTTATGGCCAGAAGGAAGGCAGTTTTCCAAGACAGAAACTGTAGATCTGCAGATGCTGCTGGTTCAAAGGGAGGAAGTGTTAGTTTTTCCAACACGGTTAAGGTCCCAAGTAGGTAGAGGTGGTTTCCTTGGAGGATTGATGTTTTTGATTCCTCTTAGAAACTGTCTCAGGAGAGGATGAGAGAAGACAGGTGGATCAACATTGTATTCTGCTGAAATTGCTGAGGCATGTATCTTAATGGAAGAGTAAGACAGGCCGTTGTGGAACAATTCTGCCAAATATTCCAGTACATGTGCCATGTTCATCACTGTCGCATCTAGGCCCTTTGTTGTGTTCCAAGTGTGAAATCTTTTCCACTTTGCTGAATATGCCTTCTTTGTGGAAGGCATGAAGCTTCCATAATAATATCCTTCACTCTCTGGGATAGCTTATCCTGAGGAGTCAAGGTATTCTCCAGGCAGTTAGTTGCAAGGTTTTCAGGTTGGAATGCAGAGTCTTGAAATTGTGCTGTGTCAGTAGAAGTGGCCATAGGGGGAGAGGCCACGGTTTCGTCTGTGACATGCTCTTTAACAGTGGGTACCAGTGCTGTCTTGGCCAGTTTGGAGCTATCAGAATCACTCTGGGCTGCTCTGTTCTGATCTTCAGTAAGACCTTGGTAATTAATGGGAGAGGTGGAAAAACATACACTGTTAGAGCTTTCCAGCTGAAAGAGAGAGCGTCCACTTTCCATGCTTGTGGGTGGTATGTCCTTGAGCAGAATTTCTTCAGCTGATGATTGTTGGGGGAGGCGAACAGATCTATTTCCGGCCTTCCCCATGACTGTGTTATGAGTAAGATGATGTCTGGGTGCAGCATCCATTCGTGTGCATCCATGGTATTTCTGCTTAAGCTGTCTGCCAGTATATTGTCTTTCCCTGGCACGAACTGGGACTGCAGCTGTATATTGAGTTTCAAGGAAAGTTCCCAAAGATTCATTGCCAGTCTGCAAAGAGGGTAGGAATGGGTGCCTCCTTGCTTGTTTATGTACCTCATAACTGTGGTGTTGTCTGTCCTTATGAGTAGGTGGCCTTGATGAAGAAAAAGTTTGAAGGCCTCGATTGCGTGCATCACTGCCAGCATTTCCTTTTGGTTTATGTGCATGCGTAGCTCTCTTTGTGACCATAGCCCTTGGATACATCTGCCCTCCATGTGTGCTCCCCAACCTTGGTCTGAAATGTCCGTAGTGATGGTTTGGTTGGCTCTTGGCTTGCTGAAGGGCAACCCACTGTTCGACTGGCAGGCTTGAGCCCACCACAGAAATTCCTTTTGGAGGCATGGAATGAGTGGGATCAAAGTTTCTAAACTGAGACTGTGCTGAGTCCATACACTCCTTAGGTACCATTGTAATTTTTCTCATATGCAGCCTTGCTTGTGGAATCAGAAGAATGCAAGATGCCATGTAACCTAGGGCCTGCAGGATTTTCCTTGCAGTCAGCTGAGTTTGTCTTGTCAGATTCTTGAAGTAATCCGGTAGTTGCCTTTGTTTTTCTTCTGTGAGAAAGGCCATTTGGGTGGTTGTGTCTAGATCCGCACCCAGAAAAGTTATTCTTTGGGATGGAACAAGTCTTGATTTGTGGATGTTGACTGTATATCCCAAGGCCTGCAGTAGGTGGATGGCATAATCCAAGTCCTTTAACAAAGTTTGCTTGCTGTCCGCTTGTATAAGGCAGTCGTCCAGATATGGGTAAATTTGAATCCCCTGAAGTCTGCAGTGTGCAATTACTGATGCCAGGCATTTCGTGAATACTCTGGGCGCAGTAGATAAGCCAAAGGGCAATGCTGAGAATTGATCATGCTCTGACCCTGCAAGAAATCTGAGGTGTCTTCTGCAACTTTGTCTGATAGGGACATGCAGGTATGCCTCCTTGAGGTCTAGAGTCACCAGTCAAGACCCCTTGCCCAGCATGGGAAGGAGTTGCTGTAGTCAGCATTTTGAATTTTGGCACAATGAGGTAAGTATTCAGTGCTGAGAAGTCGAGAATAGGCCTCCATTGGTTTTCTTTTCTTGGAACAAGGAATAATCTGGAGTAAAATCCTTGGCCTTGTTCTGAAAGAGGTACCTTTTCTATAGCTTTCATTTGTATTAAGCTGGAAATTTGTTTCAAAGCCTCTGCCCTCTGATTTGGTGGCAGGTCTGGCATGCCTTTTCTTTTTGGCAATGTGTGGAAATGGAACCTGTATCCTTTGTCTATTATTTGCAGTGTCCATGTGTCCCTTGTAATGCTGTGCCAATTTTTTGAAAATAAAGAAAGCTTTCTGCCCAAAGCTGCTTCTAATTGAGCCCTGGTCGGCGGGGTCAAAACAAAGTCATTGAGTCTGTCCTCGTGTAGCAGTTGTAGTTCCTGCACTACCTCTCTGGTTGGGAGGCTGCCATTGACGGCCTCTGTAGGAGCCTCTAGCTTGCCCTCTACCTCTGGCACGCCTATTCCTGCCTCTCTGAGATCTGTCTGAGTCCGGAAAGAACCAATTCTTAGTAGGCCAATTTCTGCTGAATCTCGGTGGTTGGACTTGCAGAAAGTCTTTGACTGTTTGCACAGATTTTGCCTTTTCTTCAAATTTCTTTAAGACCTCTTGAGCCGTGGAACCAAATAATTTTTGCTTTTCCATAGGAGCATCCAAAAGCTTAGCCTTAACATGGTCTGGCAGAGATTGTTCCTTCAGCCAGGCATGCCTACGTATGACTGCACCTGTCATAGCAGTCCTACATGAAGCTTCCAATGCATCATAACCACACTGCAAGAAATGGTTACTAACCTGCTGGGAGTTATGTACCAGATCCTGAAGGGATTTGCGATCAAGGGGTTCAGAAGACAGTTTCTTATGCAATTCATCTAACAAATGCTCTTGGTACTGTATCATATGAAATTGACAATTTAATGCCCTCGTGGAAAGAGTTGCAGAAGTATACACTTTTTTACTCCATCTCTCTAAAGCTCTGGACTCCCTTTCAGAGGGTAGAGGATGTCTAGCAGTGGCAGCTGCAACCCCTTTTGGACCCTGGTAAATAGTTTCTAGATCAGCAGAGTGGGCCTTGTACAGATGTAGATGTGAGTCTGGGACCCTGTAGTACCTATCAGGTTTGGCAGGAGCCGGAGGGAGAGAGTCAGGGGCTGTACTAGCATCAGAGTACACATCATCAATGACATTCAAAACAGGAGGTATAGCTAAAGGCCTATGCTGAGGTAAATGTAAAAAGGTCCTTAATCTTTTTCTAGAATCAGAGAATTCCTGACCCTGCCATTGAAAATGTTCTCTCAGAGTGTAATGTCTCTCTAAAGGAAAACTCTTCAGGAGGGGAGGCCGAGGGAATAGATTCTTCAGCATCAGAATCCTCGTAGGCCGAATAATGCTCCTCCTGGTAGTCTGACAGAGTAGAGCCATCAGAGGACTCATCTGAGGAGTGGGGGTCAGAGGGCTCAACCCTGGGCCTTTTGTCTGGAGGTGGTTGCGAGCCCCTGTCCGGATGAGGTTGAGAACCTCTAAGGAGATAAGGTCCTCTGCTAAGCTAAGAATCTGTGAGCCAGTAGAGGGTCTCTGGGAGGTAACCTTGGGAGGCAAAGCTTTAGAAAGTTTAGCAGCTTTAGCCCTAGAGAAAGACTTAATGGACATGGATGCAGGAGGTCTGGCTGCACCACGTGCAGGAGTAGATTTGTCTAAAGAAATGGTGTCGGGAGGTTCCTGGACACCAATTTCAGTGGGTAATTCAATAACCGACTCGGCCGGGGCCTCCTGGGCCGAGGTAGTCGGTTGTGCAGTTTCGGTAATCGGAAGTACCAAGGACTCTTTCAGCCGAGACAGACACACTCGCGCTAGGCCTGATCGTGGTTTCAGCCGAAACCGCAGCCCGTGTGTCGGTCCTTGTCCTTCCGTTTCTTAACTAAATGCGAAGTTGGAGTCCCCAACGGCATCTTGTAAGCAAAACTAGCCCCAAAGAATTCCTCTGCAAACTCCGACTGACGTCTAAGAGTTCGTTGGTTGAAGGAAGCACAGGCTGAACAGGCCGAGACATCGTGGTCTGGGCCTAGGCAGGGGAGGCAGTAAGAGTGGAAATCCTTATGAGGTAATTGTTTCCCACAAGTTAAACAATTATTAACTTTATCTGACATCGGCTGAGGCAAGAAAGAGTCCCAAACGGGGTACTTAGCTTTTTCGAAGTCTTCGGTAGCTGAATCACAGGAGCTGGCCGACTGGCACTTGCGAACTGCTTCTGCTTCGGGCACCACGCGGCAAGAAAGACTGAGGAAAATGGTGTCGGCTGATGCTTTTATACCCCAGATGCTCTGACGTCGGGGAAAGTGTGACATCAACCGAGGCCAGACCCAGACTTTGGAATCCGGCCGACCGAAGGGCTGCCTGAGGCAGGACAACCCATATGTGATGACTGCAGATGCATCCTTGAAGGACATCAGAAGAGGCACTAGAGGTAGGATCCATGGTGGGGAATGTGTCAGGCTCTTCAGGAACGGATACCAGTGTTGTCTTGGCCAATCTGGAGCAATGAGAATCATTTTCGGCCTCTCTGCTCTGGCTTTTAATAGAACTTTGGGCAGCAGAGGAAGAGGCGGAAAGGCATAGACTGTCACCGTTGTCCAATTAAAAGAAAGTGCATCCACTTTCCAGGTCTGTGGATGATAGGTCCATTGGTAATTTCTGTGGGAAGCAAAGAGATCTATGTCTGGCTGTCCCCATGCCAGAGTTATCTTTGTGAAAACTTGAGGATGTAACTTCCATTCGTGTGGATCTGTCATATTTCTGCTTAGTCTGCCAGTGTGTTTTCCTTCCCTGGCAGGAATTGTGCCTGAAGTTGAATTTGCAATTCCAGTGCTGTGTTCCATAGGGTCATGGCTAGTCTGCACAGGGGGTATGAATGAGTTCCCTCCTGTTTATGTACCACATCACTGTGGTGTTCTGTCCTTATCAATAGCTGGCCTGGATGCAGTAGGTCTTTGAAGGCCATAATAGTATTTTGCACTGCTAGCATTTCCTTTTGGTTGATGTGTAAGGTGCTTTTTGAGACCATTTTCCCTGAATGCACTGATCTGTCATGTGTGCCCCCCAGGCGTAGTCAAAGGGCAATGCAGAGAATTGCTAATGGGTTGAACCTGCAAGAAATCTGAGGTATCTTCTGCAATCTTGTCTGATACGGACATGCAGGTATGCCTCCTTGAGGTCCAATGTTACCAGCCAAGACTCCTTGCCCAGCATGGGAAGAAGCTGCTGTAATGTGAGCATCTTGAATTTTGGTAGCTGTAAATATGTGTTTAGGATGGATAGGTCAAAAATAGGTCTCCAATCTTTGTCTTTCCTTGGTACCAGGAATAGTCTGGAATAAAACCCTTGACCTTGTTCTTTTGCAGGTACCTCTTGAATCGCTTTCATGTCCATGAGAGCTGAAATTTGTGTTTGTGCCTCTGCCCTTTGATTTTGTGGCAGGTTTGGCATGCCTCTCATTTTTGGAAGAGTGTGAAAGTGGAACCTGTAGCCTCTGTCCAGAATCGATTTGTCTTTTGTGACAATATGCCAATTTTTTGAGAATAACGCCAGTTTTCCGCCCAAAGGTGCTGCCATTAAAGCTTTGCTTGGCAGGTAAAGGGGGAAGTCATTGTGTCTGCTTTCTAAATGCCTGTGATCTACCTTCTCCACCTCTTGGGGTTGGTGCTTGCCACTGACTGGCTTGAAAGATCCTTGAGGTTGCCCTCTACCCCTTGGGTGTCTGTATCTGCCTCTCTGTCCGTGGCTGGAAAGGACAAATTGTTTGAAGGCCAGTTTCTGCTGAAATGTGGAGGTTGTATCTGCAGGAAATCTTTCACCGTTTGCATTGATTTCGCTTTTTCCTCCATTTTCATTAGTACCTCCTCAGCTTTAACACCAAATACATCTTTTTGAAGAGGTGCATCTAGTAATTTAGCTTTGACATGATCTGGTAAGGCTTGCTCTTTGAGCCAAGCATGTCTACGTATAACAGACCCCGTAACAGCAGCTCTACATGAGGCCTCTAAAGCATCAAAACCACACTGCAAGGTATGTTTACCCACTTGCTCTGCACCATGCAACAAATCCTGCAACTCTTTTAAATCTGGTTGTTCTGGTTGTGTCATTTTGCTTTTCAACTGAGATAACAAAAACTGTTGATATTTTAACATATGGAACTGACAGTTTAATGCCCTCATGGTTAAAGTGGCCGAGGTGTACACCTTTTTCCCCCACCTTTCTAAAGCTTTGGAATCTCTCTGAAGGTAATGGGTTTTTAGCAGTAGAGGCCATAATTCCCTTGGGACCCTGTGAAATAGTTTCTGGGTCAGCAGTATGGCTTTTGTATAGGAACTGGTGTGAATCAGGAACCCGGTAATACCTGTCTGGTTTAACAGGAGCTGGAGGTAAAGAATCTGGGTTGAGGCTGGCTTCTGTGTACACATCATCTAATATATCTAAAACAGGAGGGATAGCCAGGGGCCTTTGCTGGGGGAGCAAGAGAAAATCCCTGAGCCTTTTCTTGGAATCTGAGTAATCTTGGCCTTCCCAGTGAAAGTGTTCCCTAAAAGTATGTAGGGCTTCCCCAAAAGAGTAGTCCTGGGGGGGGGGTGAGGGAATAGACTCCTCTGCATCAGAGTCTTCAAAAGGAGAATAGGTATAAGTCCTGGTCCTCAGAATGTTCAGAGGTAATAGAGGCTTGATCTGAGGAAGGGTAGTCTTACTCTAATCTGGGCCTTTTGTCCGAGGGGGGTTGAGAACCCCTGATAAGAGTAATCAAATCCTCAGCCATTGTGAGCATCTGTTTTTTAGGCATGGGGCCTTGAGAGGGGGTCTGAGGTCCCTGTTTTTTGGTTTTCATGGCTGCTTTAGATTTTGTGAAAGCTTTAATAGAGAAGGAGGACGGCCTGAAGACACCTTGAGAAATGGCAGGCCTGTCTAAACTCTGAGTTTCCCCGCCAAGAGTGGCGTTGGTATCTGTAGTAGGAATGGGGACAGAGGAGCCTGCGACCTTGGGTACTGAAGACACCAGTAATGTAGTGTCATCGGTACTCAGGGGCTGCGTAGGCGCCTCACTGAGAACCGGTAGTCGGCCTTAGCGTGGTGTCAGTAGAAGTCGCGGACCTCGTATGTCGGTCCTTATCTTTGCGTCTTTTACTCAAAACTGGAGTCGGAGTATCCGACGACATAATATAATTAAATTTTTTACCAAAATAGTGAAGGGCGAACTCCGCCCGACGCTTAATAGTGCGTTTGTTGAATCTAGCACAAAAACGGCAGGCCGAGACGTCGTGGTCTGGGCCTAAGCAAGGTATACAGAAAGAGTGGAAATCCTTATGCGGTATTTGCTTCCCACATGAAATGCAATTATTAACTTTGTCTGACATCGGTCTGAGACAAGAAAAGTTTCCCCAATGGGGTACTTAGCTTTCAAGACGACTTTGGCTGAAATATTTTCGTAAATCTCAGGAGCTGGCCGACCAGCACTTGCGAACTGCTTCTGCTTCGGGCACCGCACGGCAAGAAAGACTGAAGAAGATGGCATCGGCTGCCTCTTTTATACCCCTGCCACACTGACGTCAGGGAAGAAGCGACGACAACAGACGCCGGACCTAGACTTTGGAATTCGGCCGACCGAGGACCCGCCTGACGGCAAAATAACCCATCTGTAATGACTGCAGCTGTATGCACGATGAACATCATCACACGGCGCGGAACACTCTGGCTCCGAAGACAGATGCGCTTGGAGGAGGAATGATCGAAGAAGGGGTCGGGACGGGCTCCGGAGCAGACTGGGCCTGAGACGGAAACAATTTTGCCAAAACCGGTGACTGGAGGAGCCTCTGCACCACCCTATCAACATCCACATCAGAAAGGGTCCTGGAGGATTTGGAGGACAGGGAGGGAGATCGAGATCTACTCTCAGGTGAAACTGGTCTAAGACTGGGCAATCGGCTCCGAAGAGGTTCCAATATAATTGGAGCCGACGCCGGTCCCATCAACACAGACACTTACTACGGCCCCGAGGAGGTCGAAGCAAGTTTTGTGACTTTCTCCAGTGGCTCCGAAGAAACTGAAGGAGCCAGAGATCTCTTTTTAGATTTTGATGACTTAGGTTTAGCACTGGGAGAAGAATCCATGGCCTCTTCGAAAGAGGGTTTCAAGAGTCCCTTTAAAATCAGCTTATTCTTTCTTTCTTGGAGAACTCTGGGACTAAAAGCATGGCAGAAGCTGCAGGACTCCTGCAGATGGATGGCTCCCAGGCAATAAACACTAATTGAGTGCCCATCGGTGGACATTTTGTAACCGCACTTCGTGCACTTTTTAAAACCCGAAGGTTTGTGCTCTTTGGAATCCTTGGACATTTTCCAACAAGCAATCACAAAAAACCAACACAGCACTAGTCACCGTCTGACAAGAAAGGACCCAGACACACACCACCACAAAAAGCGGGAACAAGTTAGTAAACTGCACAGCACACACACAAACCCCAGAAGGAACATGCACTGAAACAAAAAAGGCCAAAAACCTCTAACTAAAACGGTTTTCTGACCACAAATAGCAAGGGGAAACTGACACTAAAACCTCTAACTTAAACGGTTTTAGCGCGAACAAGACAAGAGGACTAGGTCTTCTAACTGAAATGGGCCTAGCCCGAAAGAACAGTTAGCGGGATACCACAAACACACTACCTAAACCAAAACACTAAACAGACACTAGATATGAAAATAGCTTTTTGTTTGTAAGAAATTTTCTCAAATAAGAAAAAAAAAAAAGTTACTTAGCCACAGCCAACAGCGAGACCACGTCTGAGCTACACAAGCGGCAAACAAGATCTGAGGATATGGAGCAGTGCACCATGGGATACCTGCTTAGCCCACCCAATAGAAGACTTCGAGCTAGAAAAGTTTTGATGAGTCGGAGCCGATATTTGGCTCCGAACCCACGTGTAAGAATGTAGGCGAGATTGGACTACATAACATGTATAGTTATCCCCCTTTGGGAAAAAACATGTACCTGTGAATTACCATATAAGTGGCAGTACACTAAACACCAAAAGCATAAGAGACTTAGGGGTACAGGTGGACAGTGTCAGGAAATCCTTCTATGTGGCACACCTCATCACTAAGGGCTTTTCATCCAGAAAAAAGGAGGTCATTGTCCCACTGTACTCATCCTTCACTAGACCCATTACAGAATACAACGCCACATTTGGTATTTACCTCTCAAGACATTTGCAACAACTGGAATGGCCGCAGAAATACCTCACTAAAAGAATCACAGGCCTAAAGCAGATGCCCTATGCTGACAACCTTACTCTGTCGCATGTAGTCTACTCAAAGGCGATCTCTGCTCAACATACAAGGCCATGTCAAACCCAGAGCTGTTGGACATGCTACACTTAAAAAGAAACCCCAATCCCTCAGAGCCACACGCTCCAGGTATCTAAATCTTGTCATCACAATAAACAAAACATGCTGGTGAGATAGATTCCTGACCCAGAGACTCCCCAGACTACAATAGACTGCCCATACATGTCAAACAGAGTGCCTCTTTAGACCTCTTCAAAAGGAACCTTGATGATTGGATTGGAGAAAGGAAATTCACCCCAGGGATCACATCAGTTGTCCTGCTAGATAGGGGTCCAGGGAAGTAAACAGTGTGGGAAGAAACAGCCAGGGAATTGGTATGGCTAGGCTTACATAGGCCCTACGGCCGATAGCCTAGTACCAACCTATGAACCTATAAGACAGGCGTCCCAAAAACCTCAGAAATCCTTGCAATCTCTTTGCTATGCAGGTTCATGAGATACTGCGAGAGGATCAAAACCTTGTCCTCAGGCAGAAAGGCCGTCTCTGTTAGACTGAGTCTATGTCAGCCCCCAAGGAAAGTAGTATTGGTGCTGGTTGCGAGTTGCAACTTTTGGACACTGAAGGAGGTCTTACCTGTGAAAGTGATCCAATGCGATTCACATAACTGTAGCCTGAGTCATGCAATTTTCCAAGTATAAGTAAATATGGCCCCCTTGGTCCTGCAAAAGGCAATGACTGATGCAACACATTTGGTAAAAAAATAATGTTTGCAACAGATAAAATTTAAGGCATAAAACTGGTAATGTAATCCTCTTACCTAAAAACTTAGGAATCATCTTGTGTTCTGTAGCGTATGTACATGAGAGTAGGTGCCCTTCAAGTCCAGTCACCATCCAAGCCAATGAGAAGATAAGGGGGCAAACGTTTTTGAAGAGTCAACGATACAAATGTTGGCACTACCAGAGATTTGCAGAGTTCTTAAAGGTCCAGAATGTGTCTCCAGGTTTCTTCTTTTCTGGGGTCTAGGAAGAGGCATGAGCTGCATCCTGTGTGTGCTTCTCTCACAGGACCTGGTTAAATACAGCCCAGATGCAACAGATCCTTTGAGAGAGGTGGGATCAGTTCCCTTTGCTGTTTTCAAGGGTGGAATTTTCCAAAATTGAAGGGAATAGCTCTTTTTGATAATCTACAGTGCCCATTAGTCTAGGGTGATAAACTCCCAATGTCTGAACATGAGTCTTCCTCCCAGGATGGAAGGAGGGATGGGGATAAGATGGGATTTCGGGGGACAGTCACAGCTGCAGCCTGACAGGGACTGGGGTCTTTAGATTCTCTGCAGGTCTGGAATACCGGTCAGTTTGCAACAGACACCTGAGCCTTTTCCCACTTTTTTCAGCTTTTTCTTGTTAGGTGGACAGCAAGGCCTCACATTGTGTGGGCAACCACAACCTCTATCCAGTTTCCAAGAAATTTCTCTCAAAACTTTTACCAATGGAATACCACTTTCACCCTTGGTCCCCCAAAACCCTGGTGTTGGAAGCACTGGCATGCTCAGCAGCTTTGAACCCAACTGACTTCAACCTGGTTTCGGCATGAGGACTGGGACAGTGCCATGGCAGCCTCCGGAGGGGACGTGCCACAAAACTTGGCCTAACAGGCATCAAAAAAGAAGGCTGCAAACACACCTCACCCGAGTTGGTGATCTAGATAATGGTGGGAGTCAGACACGGATGTCTGTCTTCTCTCACATCCTTTAGGTATTTTTTTTTTTCACTTTTTTGGGACAAAGGCCTGGGAAAAGGCAGATATGTCATGCTGTGGGAATGTCCTAACTGTTTCTAAAATGCTGTTGGTGAGGTACAAGCCTACATTTAATAATTATGTAGTTGAACTTAACATAAAAAGGGGTAAGTTAAGCATGTCATGCCGAGACCCTAAACAAAGTAAGCCGAATGAGTGACATCTTCTGTGGAGAATTTGAGTCCCCACACATAAGGCAGTATTTTTTTTTTTTTTTTTTTTAAAACATTAACATCCAACATCAAAACAAATTATTAAAATAAGAAAGAACCCCAAATAGGTACTTATCTGAATACTCAGATAGGTCTAGCTGACTTGATGGACAGAGGAGACACACAAATGCAGTTTTGTGCATTGGACTACACAGCAAGAAAGAAGTGAAAATGGTGCTGGTTGACTAAACTTTATACCACACGCATCCTGATGTCAGACGGCAAAGGATGCCCGTCAGCTGAAGGATGGTGAAACACTCTGGTATTTGGGTTAACCAGAGGCTTCAGCACAGAAGGAAGTCCGAAGACTTGGTACTGCAACACTGACAATGACCATTTAAGTCCCTTATGTAAAAATATTTGTACATACAGTGCAAAGTTTCAGTACACCAAAAGAAAAACTAGACTTACATCATCATCTGCAACGTCACCACCTTCATCATCCTTGCCCCCTTTTCTCCGATCTCTTGGAGGGGGTACAAACTGTGTCATCTGAATACAATCCTCAAGGAAATATTCTGAAAAAAATTAAAGCCATCCATTTGTCAAAATCAGCTGTAGTAAAATTTTTATGGCATTTTAATAAAATAAGACTTACATAAAATTAAAGACTTAAATTAGTTGTCTATAATAAATGATTTGTAAGAATATTAACTCTACAAATAAAACTTAATAAAAAAATCGGCATGTCCAATATGACCTCAAACATTTCCCTACAGCTAATTATCAGACCTTAGCAAATGAATGTCTCGATATGCTAACAATGAAAAGGAACCAACATTTTCCATAAACACTCAAAAACAATAAAGACAAGTTGGAAAGAGTCAAGTTGCCTGTAAATTTACCATTTCCGTGTGTATTAACCATAGTATATACAGAATTCTAAATATGCTGAAATTAAGACATGTTAGGTTCTAATTAATTGAAATGGTTTACAGTTGCTTACACTTATAATTGGTTATCTTACTTTCTTGTAAACGCAGCATGTATGCTAAAATTCAATAAGAAATAAAAAATGCAATCTGAAATGAAGCCACAACAAAATTACTTTGACTACTGACATAAAAGCAGCAATGCTTTTAAAACCCCATTTTAAAAAAGTTCGTTAATGTCAGTTTTTCCCCACACATAAAGGTACCAAAGTTGTGTTAGAAGTTTATCATATTTGAACATGTCTGGGTACATTTAAGCATGCTGAAGTTCTGCAATACAAAGCAGTTGTCTGTGGTACAAAAGGTAGCACACTTACTTTTGGCACAAAAGGCTGTGGATTATTCCCACACTAGGTAGATTGATTGCAGACTCTTCAGCGTAGCATAAGGAAGGTGCTACACTCCTGAATGTGTTATCCTTTGAATGAGATTTTAAACCAGAGTTCCATCTGCTTGAGGTGGTGGTGGCTGAGGTGGATGTAAAAGACCCCACAGCACCTAACAAAAATAGTAGAAGTCCCCGAATGCCCTGGCCAAATTTCCCCTAGTAGTACCAATATCATCTTAGGTTTCCCTTGAGAAGAGACTAGCATGCTAATAGGACTAAGCCAGTCAAAGAATAAATAAATAAAAAAAAGTGCATTTTCTACTACGTCTCAAAATATGATATCCTGTCTGCAGGTAACTCATGCTTGGACTAATTTTCAGAGTTGTACCTTTTGCAGTGGCCTCAGCTGACTCCCTTCCCACATGGATGTCAGGACATTGACTGTGTAAGCAGATGAACAGCTGCTTCTCTCTTTAAATCTTTCATTCCCTGACTGAGAAAGCAGCTTTCCTCAGTCAGGATAACACTGGTAGAAAAAAGGTATGTCATCACTTTGACAAAATGGCCCATCCATAAATTCTCCATCTCCCTTAACTGGGATTTATGCGAGTTCAAGGACAAATCAGGGAGGCAACATGCATGGTGGGGAAAAGGTAGTTCGGGGAACTTAAACCAACCCCAGGGAACCACTGAAACATGACAGGGGATAGTCAGGGGAATGTGGACTACAGCAGTGTGTATACTGAAACATCTACAAATATGGCATGTTCTGAACACAACTTTACCTATGTTCATCGTGCTAAACACTGCTGCAGTCTTAATAAATGGGACGACGTCAAGAGCACTAGACCAGTGGGTGGATGAACCTGACAGTGCTCTCTAGGAAAGATTATCTTGCAATACAGCAAAAAAGAAGTAAAGTACTCACCATAGCATTCCAGGTGCATTGTCCATCTTAGTCTTCATTATTACTAAGATGGGTTATATCCGATCCTCGATTTGACTCAGCCTTTACACCCAAGCTCGAGGTCTTCCACTAGCTTGGGGCTAAACCCTATCCAAGCATGCACCAGGACACCTCCCCAGATAGAAAAGTTGTGTAAAATCATACCACAGCCATAGATGTCCTTCTCTTCCATGTTGCAGTATTCTGCATATGGGTTTACCATTTAGTCTCGCGTATGAGGTTGTGACCGTTACTCCTTACTGGAAGCAACTTCAAAAGTTTGAGTGGGGAAACCAATTGGAGCAAAACCAACACATTAGCTGATAACAACCAAACCCAGGAACATAGAAGTTATTTACAAACAGTAAAAGTGCTGCAAACTACCATACCTGAAGCAACCTGGCTGACAGATTTTCCTGGGCTAGCTACAAGGCACCATATTTAAAATCATATCCTCCCAGCAAGGAACCAACAGTTCCCAGCTAAGTGTGCACACCAAACAGTTTCCACAGTTCGCTTCACCCACAGGAGGTCCCCTCAATTGCAACCTGAAGCTGTTTTAGGCAAGCATCAACCTAAACAATTGAGAATAAATGTTTCAAAAGTAAATGTACATACCATCAGAAAGAATCAATTTTTACTAATATAGGCAACAAACACTCCACACAGCTAATGTGGCCATATTCTTAAGCTTTTAATCTGCTGTAAAGGTAGTGCACACTTGCAAGGTCCCCCAGCTAAGTGTGCACACCATTAAGTGCTGCATTTACATACATTGCCTCTAAACTTGTTTTTATAAAACGGATTTACCTTGTAACATTTGTTATATTGCCTTTATTTTGTGTCTGTTAATGTTGGTTTACCCTGTAACAGTAGTCATAGTGCTTTTGTTTTTGTGTATGTTAATGCTACAGACTGATGTGGCTGACTGAATCTACCTGACTTGCTACGTGTTAGAGTTTACAAATGAGGGCTTGTTAAAGGATTAGCTGATGTGTTTGCTACATCACAATTATTTGCCCATAAAATAAGAGGATTCTTTTTTAGAGAGAATAAAAAGTTATGTACTCACCATAACATTCCATCTGAGTAGGTATCTTCATTTGTCTGCAACCTTTGGGATACGGATCCGAGCCGGCAACTTCTATCGCAGCATAGATCCGAGCTCCTAGCTCCTCCCCTTACCCATAATCCCCTGCCTACCCTGACTGACCTCAGATCAAGTTTGCCCCATACCACAGCTGATAAGAGTGTCCCAAAGGGAACATATGCTAATAACCACAAGAGCGATCATTTTGGTCAGGGGGAAGGGGGGGGGGATGGTTGCAGACAAATGAAGATACCTACTCAGATGGAACGTTATGGTGAGTACATAACTTCTTAATCTGAAGTAGGGACTTCATTTGTCAGCAACCTTTGGGACAGAGTCCCCAGCTACCTAAATCTTGGGTGGCCTTCATGGAAGGATATTCCGGAGCACCGCAGAGCCAAAGGACGCCCTACCTCGGGAGACAACATCTATTTTATAGTGGCTGATAAAGGTGTGAGATGAAGCCCAAGTGGCTGTGGAACAAATGTCATCCAGTGGAACCCTAGCTTGAAAGGCCGCAGATGTGGCAACAGCCCTAGTAGAATGAGCATGGACTCCTTGAGGTGCAGGCCTTCCCGAGCTCTGATATGCTAAGGGAATACAACTCGAGATCCATCAAGAGAGAGAAACTTTAGAAACTGGCTTTCCGAAATTATTTTTGGTAAAGGAGATGAACAACTGATCGGACTGCCTATGATCAGCAGTTCTATGAATATAAAAACGTAGTAGTCTGTGTACGTCTAAGGAATGCAGCTTGTACTCTCCTTTGTTTTGAAAGTTGGGGAAAAACACTGGAAGATTGATTGATTGATGTTCGCTTCTGAAGATACCTTGGGTAGAAAGGACGGATTGATCCTGAGGTAAACCCTATCCGGGTGAAAGACCAAATATGGTGGTTTGACACAGAGCTTGCAATTCCGATACTCTTGGCTGAAGTTATGGCCACCAAAAAGGCCATCTTCCAAGAGAGAAATTTGAGATCAACCGTGGCTGCCAGTTCGAAAGGGGGACCAGTCAAGGCCTGTAAAACTAAGGATAAATCCCATGGAGGTGCCACCTCTGATTGGAGGCCTAAGGAGGAAGGTACCCTCGAGGAAGGTCTTACACAGTTTGGAAGTGATGAAGGCCAGACTCTTGTCCCACGTGATAGTATGAGATTGCTGCAAGTTGTACCTTGACTGTGGAAGAACTAGCCCCCTGGTGAAAGAGAGGTTAGAAAATCTAGAACTGACGCTATCGGGGCTGTAAAAGGGTCTAAACGGTGTTCTGCCCAAATGGTGAAGCGTTTCCACTTACTCCGATAAACCTTCCTGGTGGAAGGCTTGTGAGTTGCTACAAGAATGGCTTTGACAGGTGATGAGATCTCTGGAGTCCTTATGAGGAGTGGAACTGGAGCAACCAAGCAGTCAGCTTGAGGTTGACCAGGTTCGGAGTCAGAAGATCGAGAGGGTGAGAAATGAGATCCGGGAGGGGATCCAGAATCCATGGTGGATACACTAGGTGAGACCATAGGTAAGGGAACCAAGTCTGACGAGGCCAGAATGGGGCAATGAGGATCATCTTGCCCCCCAACTGCCTGACTTTCTGCAATAATTTCAACATCAGGGGAAGAGGAGGGACCGGGAGGCCAAGCATGAACTAGAGAGTCTCTCGGGGACTCCCCCGGAGGGGGGATCAGAGCGAAGTAATCGTTGCATTTGGTGTTTGAAGGAGAGGCAAAAAGATCGCAACAAGGTTGCCCCCATCGGGCAAATACTTTCTCTGCAACTCGAGGGTTGAGAGACCATTCGTAAGGAGTCAGGATAGTACGACAGCCTGTCCGCTAGAATGTTGGACCGTCCCGGAATGTGCGTTGCTATGAGAAAGCGGTTGGTGAAAATCGCCCATTCCCACACTCTCATGGCCTCGCGGCAAAGGGGGTAAGACCTGTTTGTTGATGTACCAGACGACTGACATGTCTGTCTGTACTGCAATCGTCCCTACCGGAAGAGAGTTGTGTAGTGCCTGCAACGTTAAAAGCACCGCCCTCATCTCTAGGACGTTGATATGCAAAGAGGTCTCTATGTTGTTCCACGTGCCTTGGACTATCCTGCCTGAAAAATGCCCCCCACCCCACCCCAGGCGAGAAGTGTCTGTGGTCACGGTGTCGACTGGCAGTGGTAGTGAGAAGGGACATCCCGTGTGGAGATTGGGAGACTGGAGCCACCACACAAGCGACCTTCTGCAAACCTTGCTTAAGGAAATAGGATGAGACCGTTGCAAGACAGGGGCCATTGTACCTGGAGGGTCCACTGCAGGACCCTCATGTTCAACCGGGCCAATGGCAGCAGAGGGATTGCAGCAGCCATAGATCCTAAGGCCCTCAGGACCAATTCTGCCGAAGGAGTTTGCAGTTGAAGGATGGCCTGCACGTACATCATCAGATTCCGAAGCCGATCTGGAGTCAAGAACGCAAGCATCTGTCTGGAATCCAGTCTCGCCCCTATAAAATCCAGCACCTGTGTAAGGATCAGAGAGGATTTGGTCATGTTGATGGTTAATCCTAATAGTGGAGCCAGACTGAGGAAATAACCCCTGCATGAACAAAGTAGATGCATTGTCGGGGCCGTAAGGAGCCAGTCGTCCAGGTATGGAAAGACCTGAATTCCCTGGAGTCTCAGGTGGGCCGCTATTATCGCTAGGACTTTGGTGAACACCCTGGGGGTTGAGGTGAGGCCGAAGGGGAGGGCCCTGAATTGAAAGTGACTGGCTCCCAGCCGGAAGCGGAGAAACCTCCTGGAACGCCTGTCCACTAGAATGCGATAGTACGCATCCTTGAGGTCTATGGAGCACATCCAGTCGTTCTCCCGCAATAAGAGGAGGACGGATTGCAACGTGACCATTCGGAACTTTTCTTTGGGTACCGCCAGGTTTAGGAGAGCGAGGGTCGAGGATGGACCTGAAGTCCCCCATATTTTTTGGCACCAGAAAGAACCTGGAGTAAAACCCTGACCCGATTTGATCTGGGGGGGACGGGCTGGATGGCTCTTTTTGCAGAAGCTGCTGAATTTCTGCAGCAGCCGCCTCCCTCTGACTGGGTGGTACGTCGGGGAGGCCTCCGATTCTGGGGGTTACGATAAAGGGAATTTGGTAACCTCTGGATATAATACGAAGCACCCAGTGATCCGTTATGGACTCCCACATTGCTAGGTGCCTCTAAAAACGCCCCCCGACTGCCTCCAGAGTGGAGCAGCCGGATAACACCTCAGGGGTTCTGCGTGGGCCTCTCAGAGAATGGTTCTCTGGACCCAAAATTCCTGGAACCCCCTCTGCTCTGGGGCGGCATCCTCCCTGTCATCCTCTGCCACGAGACGACTGGTTGTCCTGAGCAGACTGGGATTGATGCGATTTTCGGAACCACATCTTCTGACCCTTTTGGTTCTTGGAAAAAGACCTCTGGGGCGCAGAAAAGCAGACTCCGACGGCAGATAAAGTCTTCCCGTCTTTCTCCCTCTGGACAAGAGTGTCGCAAACGGTTTTGCCAAACAGTGCAGAACCATCAAAAGGGGCATTCGCGACTGACGCCTTAAAGGGTTCCGAGAAGTCACAGTGACGGAGCCAGGCCCGTCTCCTCATGACAAGCCTGACTCCGCCTGCTCTAGCGGCTCCCTACGTAGCATGAGACAACAGCCGCATAGAGGTGTTAGAAATAGAGCGGAGGGTGGCCATTCGGGAGGAGTACAGATCCTTGTCTCCCTAAGACATGGACCCTGGGGGGGGGCAGCGTATTCCTGAATTAGATCCCACTGCATCCGAATAACGTGTGCCATGTAGTTCAAGGCCCTCAGAGAAGGTCGCTGAACTGAAGGCCCGCTTCCCAAGACGGTCCATCGCACGAGACTCCTTGCTCTGAAGATGAACTGTGGGGCTCTCCTGAGCCAACTCTTTCTTGGTGGCTGCAGCCACCAACATGGCAGCCACAGGGGGACCTCTGCTCCAGTGTGATCTCTCTGCAGGGGGGCTCAATTTTGTCCGGGCGCTTGGGGATTGGCTCTACGGTGTCCGGTTCCTTCCAAGCCCTAGTGGATATAAGATCCACCAAGGGGTCGGGTGGAGGGCAAGAGGTAGATAGTCCTGCCTCAAACGCTTCAAGGAATACGGACTCATCAGAGGAAGCCTTGGGGGCAGACCACCCACCCCTGATTTTGAGCAATTCCATGATGTCTCCGAAGGAGATATCCTCGGGGGGTGACCTAGGAGAGCCTTCCCCTTCAACTAAGTCCGTATCTTCAGTGAGACTCTCAGGGGAGTCTATGTGCCTCCTCTTGCACTTTGCCTTGTGAGGAATCTCCTCGGGGGGGCTGTCCGAGGAGTCCTCACGGACTGTATCTTGTTCCACTGGAACTCCTAGAGGCGCTGAGGCAGGCTGCCCCGAGGGCCGGATGAGGGGAGCCAGGACCGGAGGCCTGGAAGCACTCGACAGTGCCCTCTCCACCGCAGCGAAAGCTGAGGGGGAGCCGCTCTCAGATGGATCAGAGCGGCGTAGAGAACATCGGATCAGAGGGACCACTGTGCTCTGACCGGGACGGAGCCGAAAGCACACCGAATCCCTCGGATCTGAAGCTCGGCCCACGGCTCAGAGAGGTCGGATCCGACAAACTCGAGGGAGCCGACATGCCCAGCACGGTCGGCTCCTACCCACCCCCGGATCCAACATGGCTCGGCTCAGAGCGCTCCGACCCCGGAATGCGGGTCGGAGAAGGAGCAATAGGGGCGGAAAAAGGGGTTGAGCTCCCCCCCCAGAGGGGGGGGGGGGGGAGGCAAGAGCACTCCCATCTGCATCTGGGCCTGGATGAATCTCCTCATCATCTGGTCCATGTCCGCATCTGACATGCTAAAGGTGGACCTCGAAGAGGCCACAGAGGCAGACCTGGAGTGCCGCCTCGATGACCTCGACGGGGACCAGGTCACCTCTTCCTCTGGTCCTTGGGAGAAACAAGGGGATCGGATCTGAGGAGGAGGAGACCGAGAAGACCTGGACGGAGAAGCCCTCTTGGCGGGCGGGGCCAATGAAGAGTCCTCGGCCTGCTGCTTAAGGTGCTTCTCCCTCCACTTCTCTTTCCTGGACTCCCTATCCTCCGGAGCAGAAGTGGGAGGTTGAGTCCCGGTCGGAGGAAGGGAGGCAGGAGTGACCGCTACTGGGGTAGCGGTCACCGAAGTACCGGAGGCCGAAGCAGAGTCTGGGGGTAAAAGGCCCGCCAGAACCAGTTTCGACCTCCGATCCTTAAGTGCCCTGGGGTTGAACGCCACGCAAATCGCGCAACCCGAAGAGAGGTGTTCAACCCCAAGGCACCTAACGCACCGAGTGTGGCCATCAGCTGGTGAAAGCTTGTGACCACACTTGGTGCATTTCGAAAAAATAGCTTTAGGGGCCTCCGACATAACTAAAGTAAAGCACACTCACTAGGCACCTACACTCACGTCACACGCTACGACCAGCGGACGGGGGGGGGGGGGGATTTTAAATTAAAATTTAAGCTGAGAAGCTAAAAATAATAAGTTTAGCGTTAAGGGTAAACCTACCACGCACACACAATCACTCAATCAGAAAAGAGGAAAGAAAACTTTTTTTCTTCTCTCAAAAAATGCCAAGAGCTCTGGAATCTAGCTGTTGCTTGACGAGCGGCAAACTAGATCTGAGGTCAGTCAGGGTAGGCAGGGGATTATGAGTAAGGGGAGGAGCTAGGAGCTCGGATCTATGCTGTGATAGAAGTTACCGGCTCGGATCAGAGATCGGATCCGTATCCCAAAGGTTGCTGACAAATGAAGTCCCTACTTCAGATCTAGTAGTTTACAATGTTTTACTGGTAGCTGCCTACATCTAGCAACACTGGCTTTAGTCAGATAACAGCTGGTGTGTGACTGCTGCCTTCATAAGTGCATAAATGTAATTCGCAGCCTCTGTTTTAGCTACTAAGATACATTTGTTTAATAAATTAGAAGATGTGAATGGGACTCTGAGTTGAGGTGTTCTCTGTTCTGCTGTCCACCCCCTCACTCAGTGTAGCCTTCCATCTCCTTAAAATGATATCTTGCATGTTCCTGTTACTCCAGTAATATGCCCTAGACTTCCTGGTCTTGTATACAGAGTGTGTTACTCCACATTATATAACATGCGGTAAAAAGTCTTACCATAACGTTCCATCTGTATTGTTGATCCTCGTTCAGTCATTATGCATGGGTCTCTGTTCCGAGCCGGCCATTTTCCAATCTCGCATCAGCTTCAAACTCTCGAGCTAAACTCTTATTACCCACAATCCCCATCTCCCTGTTACCTTAGATTTAGTTTGCAAGTTAAAGGAGGTAGAGGCTACCTCTGGTCAAATAACCTAAGAGAACCGGATGGTAAGATCCACTAGAAACCAGAGGAGAGGGAAGGAGGGAGGGTATTAATGACTGAACAAGGATCAACAATACAGATGGAACGTTACGGTAAGACATAACCTCTATCTGATATTGTTAATCCTCATTCATTCCTTACGCATGGGACACAGTCCCCAGCTACCTCTATTCCTGGGAGGCTCTCATGGAAGGACATTCCTGAGCACCACAGAATCGAAAGATGCTCTTCCCCTGGAGGCCAAATCCAATTTGTAATGATTGATGAAGGTATGAGGCGTAGCCCAAGATGCAGCTGCACAGATGTCATGTAAAGAAGATCTGGCGTGGAAGGCAGCAGAAGTTGCCACCGACCTTGTTAAATGAGCTTTCATGGTAGTAGGCAATGCGATGTTACGTTGTGTGTAAATAAAGGTCACACAGTCCCTTCAACCATCTAGTTAATGTGACCTTAGCAACAGCAGATCCTAATCTAGGTCCAGAAAAGGCCAAAAATAACTTGTCGGATTTACGAAAGGGTCTAGTCCTGTTTAAATAAAAAGTACAGTTTTGTACCTACCATAAATGTAGATGTTCGAGTGCTAATACAGCTGCAGTCATAACAGATAGGTTCTCCTGCCGTCAGGCGGGTCCTCGGTCGGCCAAATTCCAAAGTCTAGGTATGGCGTTGGTTGTCGTCGCTTCTTCCCTGACGTCAGTGCGACAGGGGTATAAAGGAACCAGCCGACGCCATTTTTTTCAGTTTTTCTTGCCCCAGATGTCAGGTGCCCCCAGAAGGAAAACAATACATAAATTTGTGTGATAATGCAGTGCAATATAATCAAAATACAGTAGTTGCAAGCAAATACATCATAAATAAAAACCCCAATCAGGTTGTATGAGCATGTGTTAGCCTATAGGCCTGTCCCAAGAGGGGAAGGAGGGAGGGAAACCTGGACTGCCGCTGTATTAGCACTCGAACATCTACATTTATGGTAGGTACAAAACTGTACTATGTTCATCGTGCATACAAGCTGCAGTCATAACAGATGGGTAGAATCCCAAAGCTAAGAAAGGAGTGGTAGGCACTAGGTGGAACTAGGAGCCAAAATGCCCTGCAAGACTGCAGTGGCAAAGCCTGCTCTAGATTTGGAGTATAATGGTAGGTTGTAGTGCTTGGAGAAGGTATTCACAGAACTCCAAGTGGCCGCTTCAAAAATATCCTTGGTAGGAACTCCTCTGAGGAAGGCTGCAGAAGTGGCTGTGGCCCTGGTGGAATGAGTTCTAATGCCTGTAGGAACAGTTTTGCCATGAAAGGAATAGCAAAAGCATATGCAGTGGGCTATCCATTTTGAGATTGTCTGTTTGGAAATTGGCTTCTCTTGAGCTCCTACCGCATACGCCACAAAGAGCTGCTCTGATTTTCTGAAAGGCTTTGTTCTGTCCAAATAATAACGCAGTTGTCTGTGGATGTCCAAGGAATGTAGTAATCTCTCCCCTTTGTTTTGAGGATTAGGATAAAAAGTAGGTAAATGTATGGCCTGATTTAAAGCTACCCTGGATACCACTTTAGGCATAAAGGACGGGTTGGTTCGTAAGGAAACTCTGTCCTGATGGAAGATAAAAGGCTGGACAGCCATGAGAGCCTGTAGTTCTGAAACTCTACGAGCTGAGGTGATAGCCAGAAGGAAAGCTGTTTTCCAGGACAAATATTGAAAATCTGATGAGGCAGCTGGCTCAAAGGGAAGCAAGGTCAATTTTTCCAGAATGAAATTAAGATCCCAAGCAGGTATTGGCTGTTTCATTGGAGGCCTTAAATTCTTAGCCCCTCTGAGGAACTGTCTTAAGAGAGGGTGAGAGAATAAAGGTGGATCAGTGTTGTATTCTGCAGAAATGGCTGAGGCATGTATTTTGATGGAGGAGAAAGAAAGTCCACTGCTTAGCAGTTCAGCCAAATATTGCAGTATTTGAGGTAAATTCAGTTTTCCAGGATCCTGGCCCTTTTTCTTATTCCAGACACAAAAACGTTTCCATTTTGCGGAGTAAACTTTTCTAGTTGATGGCCTTCTGGCCTCCAAAATGACATCCTGCACCTCCCTGGAGAGTAGGGCCTGTTGCGATGCTAAGGAATCTTCCATGCGGCTAGATTGAGTGTTTTTAGCTGGCTGTGAAGAGTTTTGAAACTGTGCTGAGTCAAAAGAAGAGGCATTAGAGGCAGGGTCCATGGTGGGGAAGGCGTCAGGCTCCTCAGGAGTGGGTACCAGTGTTGCCTTGGCCAGTCCGGTGCAATGAGAATCATCTTTGGTCTGTCTGCTTTGGTCTTTAATAGAACTTTGGGCAGCAGAGGAAGAGGAGGGAAGGCATAAACTGTCACTGATGTCCAACTGAAAGAAAGAGCGTCCACTTTCCAGGCCTTTGGATGGAAGATGCTTGAGCAGAATTTTGTCAATTGATGATTCTTGTGGGAGGCAAAGAGATCTATGTCTGGCCTTCCCCATTCTTGGATTATTTCTGTAAAAAATTTTGGATGCAATTTCCATTCGTGTGGATCTCTCATATTCCTGCTTAGGTTGTCTGCCAGCGTGTTTTCCTTGCCTGGCAAGTACTGTGCATGTAGTTCCATTTCTAAGTCCATGGCCATGTTCCAAAGTGACATGGCCAGTCTGCACAGGGGTAAGAATGTGTTCCTCCCTGTTTGTTTATGTACCACAACTGTGGTGTCGTCCGTTCTTATCACTAGTTGACCTGGTTGTAGAAGGTCCTTGAAAGCTATAATAGCATTTATTACTGCTAGCATTTCTTTTTGATTGATGTGAAGGTGCTTTTCTTTTTGGGACCATTTGCCCTGAATGCACCGATCTGTCATGTGCGCCCCCCAGGTGAAGTCCGAGGAGTCTGTTGTGATGATTTGCTTGAGGCTTGCTGAATGGAAGACCTGTGTTTGTTTGACATGCTTGAGCCCACCACAGAAATTCCTTTTGCAGACATGGAATTAGTGGTATTATTGTTTCCAAACTCTGGCTGTGTTGAGACCATATGTTTTTCAGGTACCATTGTAGCTTCCTCATATGCAGCTTTGCACATGGGATTAGTAAGATGCAAGATGCCATGAATCCCAGAGCCTGCAGGATTTTCCTTGCAGTCAGCCTGGTGCAATTTGCTAGTGTTCTGAAGTATTGAATTAGTTGCCCCTGATTCTCTGGCATGAGGTAGGCCATCTGGGTGTTTGTGTCCAAATTGGCACCCAGGAAAATTATCTTCCGAGAGGGTATTAGCCTGGATTTCTTTTTGACTGTATCCCAGAGATTTCAATAACATTATTACATAAGCCACATGTTTCAGAAGAATGTGCTTGCTGTCCGCTTGGATCAGGCAGTCGTCCAAATAGGGGTATATCTGAAGTCTGCAGTAGGCAATTACTGATGCCAGGCATTTCGTAAATACTCTGGGCGCAGTAGATAAGCCAAAGGGCAATGCAGAGAATTGATAATGGGTTGAGCCTGCAAGAAATCTGAGGTACCTTCTGCAATTTTGTCTGATTGGGACATGCAGGTATGGCTCCTTGAGGTCCAATGTTACCAGCCAAGACTCCTTGCCCAGCATGGGAAGAAGTTGCTGTAGAGTGAGCATCTTGAATTTTGGTACGAGTAGAAATGTGTTTAGGATGGATAGATCCAAAATAGGTCTCCAATCTTTTCCCTTCCTTGGCACCAGAAATAGCCTGGAATAAAAACCTTGACCTTGTTCGTGCGCAGGTACCTCTTGAATAGCTTTCATGTTTATGAGATCTGTAATTTGCCTTTGTGCCTCTGCCCTTTGATTGTGTGGCAGGTTTGGCATGCCTCTCATTTTTGGAAGGGTGTGAAAATGGAATTTGTAGCCTCTGTTTATAATGTCCAGAATCCATTTGTCCTTTGTGACAACATGCCAATTTTTTGAAAATAATGCCAGCTTTCCCCCTAAGGGGGCTGCCATTTGAGACCTGGTTGGCATGCAAAGGGGAAAGTCATTGGGTTTGCTTTCTGAAAGATTGCGAGTTGTCCTCAACACCTCTGTGTAGGAGCTTGCCATTGTCTGCCTCTATACGATCCTTGGGATTGTCCTCTGCCCCTCGGGCGCCTGTATCTGCCTCTTTGGGGTCTGTCTGTGGCAGGAAAGGACCAGTTTGTGGAAGGCCAATTTCTGCTAAAACGTGGGGGGTTGAACCTGTAGAAATTCTTTCACAGTTTGCATTGATTTAGCCTTTTCCTCCATTTTCCTTAATACCTCCTCAGCATTAGCACCAAATAGTACATCCTTTTGAAGAGGGGCGTCTAGTAATTTAGCTTTGACATGATCAGGCAAGGCTTGTTCCTTGAGCCAGGCATGCCTACGTATGACTGATCCTGCAACAGCAGCTCTACATGAGGCCTCTAGAGCATCAAAACCACATTGTAAGGTATGCTTACCCACTTGTTCTGCACTATGCATCAAATCCTGCAACTCCTTCAAGTTCTGGTTGTTCAGGTTGTGACATTTTACTCTTCAATTGTGACAACAAAAACTGTTGGTATTTTAGCATATGAAACTGACAGTTTAAGGCCCTCATGGATAAGGTAGCCGAGGTATATACCTTTTTCCCCCATCTTTCTAAGGATCTGGAATCTCTCTCGGAAGGCAATGGATTTTTGGCAATGGAGGCCTTAACTCCCTTGGGGCCCTGTAAGATGGTTTCTGGGTTAGCAGCATGGCTTTTATAAAGAAATTGGTGCGAGTCGGGAACCCTGTAATACCTGTCAGGCTTAACTGGAGCTGGAGGTAGAGAGTCCAGGTTAAGGCAGGCCTCCGAGTAAACGTCATCTAGGATGTCCAAGACGGGAGGTATAGCCAGAGGCCTATGCTGAGGTAACAAGAGAAATTCTCTGAGCCTTTTCTTGGAATCTGAATAATCCTGGCCTTCCCAGTGGAAGTGTCCCCTTAAGGTATGCAAAGTTTCCCCAAATGAGTAATCCTCAGGGGGGAATACAGAAGGGATGGACTCCTCCGCATCAGAGTCTTCAAAAGGGGAGTAAGAATGTTCCTCATCATTAGAGTGCTCTGAAATAATGGAGCCCTGATCAGAGGAGGGGGAATCTTCCTCCACTCTGGGCCTTTTGTCTGGTGGGGGCTGAGAACCTCTGATTAGAGTAATTAAATCCTCAGCCATTTTAAGCATCTGTTTCTTAGGCATGGGGCCTGGAGATGGGCCCTGTGTAGCTGGTCTCAGAGTGCATGGTTGCTTTAGAGTTTGTGAAAGCCTTGATGGAGAAAGAAGAGGAAGGTCTGAAGACACCTTGAGTGGAGGTGGACCTGTTTACATTCTGAGTTTAAACACCAAGAGTGGCTTCGGTATCAGTAGTTGGGGTGTGGGCCGAGGAGCCTGCGACCTCGTGTACAGGAGACACCGTCAAAGAAGTGTTGTCGGTAATCAGGGGCTGTGTAGGTGCCTCACTGAGAACCGGACCACGTGTAGTCTGCTTTGGCGTGGTGTCGGTAGAGGCCGCGGACCTCATGTGTCGGTCCTTGTCTTTGCGTTTTTTAGACAAAACCGGAGTCGGAGTATCCGATGACATAGTATAGTTAAATGCTTTCCCAAAATAATGCTGGGTGAACTCCGCCCGATGCTTAATAGTGCGTTTGTTGAATGTAGCACAAAAGCGACAGACCGAGACATCATGGTCTGGGCCTAAACAAGGTATACAGAGAGAATGGAAATCCTTATGCGGTATTTACTTCCCACGAGAAATACAATTAACTTTGTCTGACATCGGTCTGAGGCAAGAAAAGTTTCCCCAATGGGGTACTTAGCTTTTAAGAAGACTTCGGTTTCCAAATTTCTTAATCTCAGGAGCTGGCCGACCGGCACTTGCGAACTGCTTCTGCTTCGGGCACCGTGCGGCAAGAAAGACTGAAGAAAATGGCATCAGCTGGTTCCTTTATATCCCCGTCGCACTGACGTCAGGGAAGAAGCGACGACAACCGACGCCGGACCTAGACTTTGGAATTCGGCCGACCGAGGACCCGCCTGACGGCAGGAGAACCCATCTGTTATGACTGCAGCTGTATGCACGATAAACATCGGATTTGCCTATGTGTATCTAGGGTATATAGGCAATACTCTCCTCTGTTTAAATGATTGGGAAAGAAAACTGGCGATTCAATGGCTTGATTAATGGACGTTTCAGAGCTCACTTTAGGCAGAAATGACAGATTAGTTCTCAGAGATACTATCTCTATAAAAATAAAGTATGGACTCTTGATATATAAAGCTTGAAGTTCAGAAATATGTCTGACAGAAGTAATAGCGACCAAAAACAAGGTTTTCCATGACAAATACTTGAGGTTGCAAGAAGAGGCTGGTTCGAAAGGTACCGTTGTTATGAGCTAGTACAACTAATGATAAATCCAATGGTTGAATAGGTTCTCTAAAAGGTGGGTTCAGATGATTCACACCTTTTATGAAGGTCTTGCACAATTTATAGGACATGAGAGGAATCTTGAACACCCTCATGAAAATTAGAAATTGCAGCCAAATGAACTCTAAATGGTAGAGGCCGAGAGACCCGATTGAAACAGGTCGGCCAGATAGTCTAGAATTAACGACACTTGTGCTGAAAAGGGGTCTACTTGTTTATCTTTCAGCCAACAAGTAAATCTTTTCCACTTGCTCAGATAAGTAATTCTAGTGGAAGACTTATGAGAAGCAATGAGAATATCATGTACTGGTAAAGAAAGATCATTCTGCCTGGCAATCAGGGGAATTGGAGTAGCCAAGCCAATAGCTTCAGGCTGTTCAGGTTGGGATGAATCAGGTTCTGTGGGTGTGAGATCAACTCCGGGGGTGGATGGAGAATCGATGGTCGATCTAGTAGGCGGGGCCAAAGGAAGGGGAACCAAATCTGTTGAGGCCAATATGGTGCTATGAGGATTACCTTGCTCTTCAACCGCCGGGCTTTATTCAGAAACTGGGGAATGAGGGGAAAGGGTGGAAATGCGTAAAGACCAGAGGGCCAATCGTGGACTAGAGCGTCCCTGGGTGACTGTCCCGGAGGGGGAATCAGGGTGAAGTAGTTGCTGCATTTATAGTTGGTGGGGGGTGCAAAGAGGTCGCAGCAAGGATGGCCCCAGCGGTGGAAGACCTCTGCCACTATCAAGGGATTCAGGAACCACTCGTGAGGTTGAAGAATGTACCTGCTGAGTGTCTGCTATCACGTTGGAACTCCCAGGAATGTGCGTTGCTAGAAAAAAACGGGTTGGTAGCCATCGCCCATTGCCATATTCTCATGGCCTCTCGACAAAGGGGGTAAGATTTGGTTCCACCTTGCTTGTTGATGAACCAGACCACCGCCATGTTGTCTGACAATCGCAATTGTCCCAGACGGCAGCAGGGGATGGAATGCTTGCAACGCCAGAAGCACCGCAATCAGCTCTAGAACGTTTATATGCAGATGGGCCTCCAGTTGGGACCAAGTGCCTTGGACCGTCTGTCCCTGACATAGCCCCCCTCCCCCCCATCAGGGAGGCGTCCGTGGTCACTGTGGCCTTGGGTTGCTGGGGGGGGGGGGGAAGGGGCGAGACCACTGTGAGAGCTTATCATCCACCAATTTAAATCTGGTTTGAACCTGTGGGTTACTCGAATCATGGCTGAAAGAGGATGCTGAAAAGGATACCATTGGGTGAGCAGTAGCCATTGTAGAAGCCTCATGTGAAACCTGGCCAGGGAACAATGGTGATGGAGGCTGCCATGGAATCCAACAGTTGTAGAACTGAGTAAGCAGTGGATTTTTTTTTTGAAAGGATTGGAATTAGTTGTTGTTTTATCCTTAGAATTCTGTGCTCTGGAATAGCAGCTCTGCTGTTTTTTGTGTCCAAGATAACCCCTATGAATTCTGTTGACTGAGATGGGGTGAGATTGGACTTCTGCAAGTTTATGGTTATGCCTAGCCTTTGAGAAGCGAGGAGAGAGTATGCCAGGGCTTTTTCCAGTAGATGTCTGGTGGGGGTGGAAATGAGCCAGTTGTCTAGGGATGGAAACACCTGGAATCCTTGAAGTCACAAGTGAGCTGTGACAACTGCCATGCACTTTATGAACACTCTGGGGGCTGCAGAGTCTCCAAAGGGCAGTACGCTGAACTGGTAGTGACTGGCTCCTGCACGGAAGCACAGACATCTTGATGGCCTGTCCACCTTTATGTGGTAGAACGCATCTTGAAAATCTATAGAGCACATCCAATCGTCTTTTTCCAAAAGTGGGAGGATAGAATGTATTGTGAAGATCTGGAATTTTTGTACTCTCACAGACTTGTTCAATACACTGAGATCCAAAACTGGTCTCCAGTCCCTGGTTTTCTTTGGCACCAAAAATAGATTAGTAGAATCCGGATCCTATCTGGTCTGGAGGGACTATTTGGATGACACTTTTAGCAGCTTTTCTATCTCTAGTGCTGTTTCTTCCCTTTGATTGAGTGGAACATCGGAAAGATTTTTTTGACGGGACAAAGATCAAAGGGGATATGATAACCTCTGGTTATGATCATTTGTACCCAAGAATCGGTGGTGATGGTTAGCCAGGCAGAAGGGTACAAGGAGAAACGTCCCCCAACCACCTCCAGAGGAAAGGGGTTGGGCCGCTCTTCAAGGAGCATTGGTAGGATTGACCAGGGAAAGAATCCCTAGAACCCTGGTTACGAGGTCCCCCTCTGCCCCGAAAGAGTCTTCCCTGTGAGTTTCCCCTTCTGCCTCTGGGGGAGAACTCTGCCTGTGTGTCACAGAAAGGACCCTGAGATTTCTTGAACCATATCTTCCCACTCTTTTGGCTTCGGGAGAAAGCAGGTTGAGGGGAAGAACAAACACCTACGGCAGAAAGGGTCTTACCGTCCTGTTCACATCTGGCCAGTGTGTTTTTAACTTTGGGCCCAAACAACGAGGAGGGCTCAATGGGGGCATTAAGAAAAGAAGACTTAAAGGGTTCCGCGAAGTTGCACAAGCGCATCCAGGCGTATCGTCTTAAGGCAGCAGCTGAACCCGCTGCTCTAGCTGCTCCTTCTGATGCATGAGATATCGGTTGCATAGAGGAGTTAGATATAGATTCAATGGTGGCCAGCTGAAAGGCCACTTTGTTACGGACCTCAGACAAGGCACCAGCCAAGGTTTCAGAGAGCTCAGAAACCAGATCCCCTTTGAAGCCTAGTGAAATGTGCCATATAATTCAGGGATCCGATAGCAAAGGTCGCTGAAGCAAAGCTGTACTTCCCTATCCTGTCCAGGGCCCGGGACTCTGTTAGGAGAATGGACAGTCTGGCTTTCTTCTGCCAGATCCTTTTTTGTTGCGGCCGCCGCCACCAAAGCATCCACAAGAAGACCTTTGGACCAATGGGGATCCGAAGCAGGAGGGGACAAGATCTTATCTGGCATCCGGGGAATAGCTTCGACAATATCAGGGGCCTTCCAAGCATGCTGCACGATGAGCCGGACACGTTCATCGGCAGGTGGAGTAGCCCAGGAGGTAGGGGGCCAGGTGCAAAAGGCCTGCAGGAACACAGATTCCTCAGCGGTCGGATTAGAGGACTGCCAGTCACCTCTCTGTTTCAGGATTTTGAGGATATCGCCAAATGATACTTCAGAGGGTGACCGAGGGGATCCTTCCCCCTAATCGAAATCTGTCTCTTCGGTGAGGGACTCCTCTGTGCAGTCCATGTGCTTACTCTTACACGAACCTTTCCGGTGGACCTCCTCAGTGGGAGAAGCTGAAGACGAAAGCGGAAAAGGGGACTCCTGAGGGAATATGTCCTGTGGCCCTTGCACCCGGATTCAGCCAGATGCGACTTGTGGAACTAGTGTACCAGAGGAGGACGGAGGTATAGACACAGTCTGATATCGTCAGCAGCAGCAAAAGCCTTCTCCATCAGTTGGAAGGCTGGTCCACCCGAAGAGGAGTGTATGTCTAAGGGCAGGGGTCACCCCTCCCCTAAGTGGCTCAGCCTGCCGACCCAGGGTCCCTGGATGGCTGTAGAGCAGCAAGTTATGAGCGTCACAGCTGACATCCTGGGTCGTAACAAAACTTTCCTGCCACGAAGGCAACTGTGGTTCCTTAGTGAGATCCATAAAGGGAACCGCAGAAGGGGAAGACTGTGCTATATACATGGACTTCAAAGGCAATGAAAGAGGAGAATAAGGGGTCTTTGGAGATGGGTGATCACCTCCCAAGGAAGGATAGTTCCTGAGGGGTGGGATACCTCTGGCAAAGAGTATCTGGGTCCACAAGACGCAACACATCATGTTCGGAAAAGCTTCTAGTGGACCTCATGGAGACTGAAGGAGAAACAGGCCTGTCCACAGAAGAGGCAGACTCTGTGCCCTTAACGGACCGCACCAAGGACAATGGTGCAGAGAAAGACTGGACTACGGTTATCTGCACCGAAGAAGTCATCGGTGCAGAGATCATTGTCTGTACCGATACAAGGATCGGTGCCGAAGTAGTTGTCGTTGCCGAAGTGGGAGTCTGTGCCGAAGCTGGAACCGACGAAACTGGAGTCAACAATAAAGGCCTCGGTTCCGAGGAAGATCTTGCAGCAGACGCAGTCAAGGTCTGCGCCGACTGAACGGTCGGTGCCGATACAGTGGTAATGGTCTAAACCGAGGAGCCCCTTGGTGCCGATATATAGAAGGTTGCAGGAGAGGACGGAGCCGAAATCACTAATGGAGCCGAAGGTCTAGGCACCAAAAGCACTGGGGCTGGCAGAGAGGTCCGGAGCCGAAAATTTTGGCTTTTTAGGTTTTGGTTGGTGAGAGTCCCCAGCCGGGGACGAAGGCAAGGATTTAGCCTTAGTAGAAAAGTACAGTTTTGTACCTACCATAAATGTAAATGTCCGATAGATATGTAACTGCAGTCATAACATATGGGTTGTCCTGCCTCAGGCAGCCCTCGGTCGGCCGAATTCCAAAGTCTGGGTCCGGCGTCGGCTGGTGTCGCCTCCTCTCAGATGTCACAACGGCTGGAGTATAAAGGCATCGGCCAACGCCATTTTCTTCAGTGTTTCTTGCCCCAGATGTCAGGTGCCCTCTTAGGAAGGCTAAATTTGGTAAATGGATAAAAATAATCCCAAACATGCACAACAGTAATAAACAGATACACCATAGGAGATACCCCCAGCTGAAGGGAAAAGGGGTAGGGACCCAAAAAGAAGGATACAGAGGGGTAGGAGGGTGGGAAAATCCGACTGCAGTTGCATATCTATCGGACATCTACATTTATGGTAGGTACAAAACTGTACTATGTCCTTCAAGAATGCAACTGCAGTCATAACATATGGGTTGAATACCACAGCCAAGCTGAGGGGGATGGAACTATAAGGATGGTGTAGCTAAAATCCCCTGCATGACTGCCGAAGCAAAGCCTGCTCAGGATCTGGAGTATAAGGGCAGGTTGTAGTGCTTGGTAAATGTATGTACGGAGCTCCATGTAGCAGCCTCTAAAATGTCCTTTGTTGCCACTCCTCTTAGGAAAGCTGTGGAAGTGGCTATAGCTCTGGTGGAGTGTGGCCTAATATTGGCTGGCACACTTTCCATGGAAAGAATAGCAAAATCTGATGCAATGTCCAATCCATTCTGAAATTGTTTGCTTGGAGATTGCTTTTCCTTGTACTCCAGCAGCATAGGCTACAAACAGCTGGTCAGACTTTCTGGTGGCCTTAGTTCTGTCCAAGTAGTAGCGTAGTTGCCTGTGTATGTCCAAAGGATGCAGTAGTTTTTCCCCCCTATTTTGAGGATTGGGGAAGAATGTAGGTAGATGAATAGCTTGATTTAGAGACACCCTGGAAATTACCTTTGGCATGAAAGTAGGATTGGTTCTTAGACACGGTCTTGATGAAAAATGAGGAAAGGGGGCACTGCCATGAGTGCCTGTATCTCCGAAACTCTTCTTGCAGAGGTGACTGCCAATAAGAAGGCAGTCTTCCATGACAGAAATTGCATTTCTGAGGTTGCTGCTGGCTCAAATGGAGGAAGAGTTAGTTTTTCCAACACGTAATTGAGGTCCCATGCAGGTACTGCCTGTTTTCTGGGAGGTTTGATATTCTTTATCCCTCTTAGAAACTGTCTTAGCAGAGGATGCGAAAACACTGGAGGGTCACAGTTGTATTTTGCTGAGATTGCTGAGGCATGAATCTTTATTGAGGAGTATGAGAGTCCAGTTTGAAATAGTTCTGCCAAGTATTATAATATCAGAGGTATACTCAGTAATGCTGTGTCCTGACCCCTGTTGGCATTCCAGATACTGAATCTCTTCCACTTGGCTGAATAGGTTTTTCTGGTGGAAGGTCTGCGTGCTTCCAGCAAGACCTCTTGAACAGATTTGGAAAGAGAGTTAGATGTTGAAGTCATGGTAGCCTACAGGCTGTCAGATGCAATGTTTTCAGGTCTTGATGTACAGTCCTGTAATTGTGTTGAGTTAGGAGCAGGGGCCATAGGGTCAGAGGCCATGGTTTGGTCCGAGTTATGGTCAATAGCAATGGGTACCAGTGTTGCCTTGGCCAGTCTGGAGCTATCAAGATGCCTGTTGGTTGTTCTGGTTTGATCTTCAGTATCACCTTGGTCAGCAGAGGCAGGGGAGGGAATGCATAAATTTTTAGAGAATTCCAGCTTAAGGAGAGAGCATCCGTTTTCCAAGCTAGAGGGTGGCAAGTCCTTGTGCAGAACTTTTCCAGGTGACGATTTAAGTGGGAAGCAAAAAGATCTACGTCCGGTCTTCCCAGTGTCCTTGCCAGTTGAGAGAAAATGTGAGGGTGCAGCATCCATTCGTGTGGATCCATGAAATTTCTGCTCAGATTGTCCGCCAGTACATTGTTCTTGCCTGGTACAAACTGGGATTGTAAATGTATCTTCAGGCTCAGGGATTTTTCCCAGAGAAGCATTGTTAGTCTGCAGAGGGGATAAGAATGAGTGCCTCCCTGCTTGTTTATGTACCACATGACAGTGGTGCTGTCTGTCCTTATTAGCAAATGTCCCTGTTTTAGTGATTTTTCGAAAATCTCGATGGCATGAATCACTGCCAACATCTCCTTTTGGTTTATATGCAGATGTCTTTCCTTTGGCGTCCAAAGACCTTGAATGCATCTGCCCTCCATGTGTGCCCCCCATCCATGGTCTGAGGAGTCTGTTATCATTTGGTCTGCTTGAGGTCTGTTGAAAGACATGCCCTCGTTTAGTTGACTGGCTTGAGCCCACCATAGGAATTCCTTCTGCAGACATGAATAAGTGGGATTATGTCCTCTAGGCTGTTGTTGTGTTGAGACCATAAGTTTTTTAAATACCATTGCAGCTTTCTCATATGAAGTCTTGCTAAAGGTATCAGAAGGATACAAGATGCCATGAAACCCAGGGCCTGCAGGATTTTCCTTGCAGTCAGCTGGGAAAGCTTTGCTAGGCCTTTGAAGTACTCTGGTAAATGCTGCTGTTTTTCCTCTGTGAGGTAGGCCATTTGGTTTTTCGTGTCCAGTTTGGCTCCTAGGAATATAATGTGTTGGGATGGTAGTAAGTTTGACTTCTGAATGTTGACTGTGTATCCCAAGGCCTGCAGTAGATGCATGACATATTCCAAATTCCCTTTTAAGGTTCGTTTGTTGTCTGCTTGTATGAGGCAGTCGTCCAAGTAGGGGTATATCTGAATCCAAGAAACAGCAGCTCACGGCCGAAGAAATCACCAGGACCTGGATGCAGATAGTATACTGCAATAATTCCTTTATTTTACGTGTAACATCCACGAATGAAAACAGCTCACAAATAAAAAAACTGACTGGAAACAAGAAATACAATCAAGCGCTTTCGCCCGGGCTCTCCCAGGCTTTATCAAGAAAACAATACAGGGAATATGCTTCCTTTATATATACCTGTCCCTTCCCAATTACTCAATTATACTGTTGTGTTTTTTGGGAATACAGATAAAATAGGAGGATTTTTTAGGTATTGATTTCTTGCATAATTTGTAACAAAGTCCATTTTAATATTTTATATTTTGTATAGCTTGTTGAATGTAGGAATGTTCATGCATAGCGCCATAGTATATTTTTATGTTTCTTAATTTTTAAACAAAGTCTTTTTTAATTATAAAATATTTATATAGGAAGTAGTTTGTACATGCACATCCAACATACTGTAATTTTTTACAAAACTATTTACATGTATATTTTTAGTACTGGTACAGTACATTTGGGATTTATCAACTTAATAACATTTATAAATGCATATAAATTTATATTTATTTATTTAATTTATTAGGTTTTTAAATGAACTCTTGAAATAGATTATGCTAACAAATTGATTTGTTTATGGGACCCTAAAACTGTTGTTCAAATGTTGTTTAAATGTTTTTAAAATGTCTTTTATAAATGCTTTTAAAAATGCTTGAAAATGTATTGGATACCATGGCTTTAAATATCAGGAAGCTTTTGAATCAGGAAAAATAATTCAATTAAGCACAACAGTATAATTGAGTAATTGGGAAGGGACAGGTATATATAAAGGAAGCATATTCCCTGTATTGTTATCTTGATAAAGCCTGGGAGAGCCCGGGCAAAAGCGCTTGATTGTATTTCTTGTTTCCAGTCAGTTTTTTTATTTGTGAGCTGTTTTCATTCGTGGATGTTACACGTAAAATAAAGGAATTATTGCAGTATACTATCTGCATCCAGGTCCTGGTGATTTCTTCGGCCGTGAGCTGCTGTTTCTTGGTTTACCTGTTCTGGTTTTTACAGATATGTATATTTGAATCCCCTTCAGTCTGCAGTGTGCCACTACTGATGCCAGGCATTTTGTGAACACACTGGGCGCAGTAGATAAGCCAAACGGCAATGCTGAGAACTGATAATGCTCTGTCCCTGCAAGAAATCTGAGGTATCTTCTGCAGCTTTGTCTGATTGGGACATGCAGGTATGCCTCCTTGAGGTCCAGAGTGACCAGCCAAGACCCCTTGCCCAACATGGGAAGTTGCTGCAACGTCAGCATTTTGAACTTTGGCACAATGATGAAAGTGTTTAGAGTTGACAAGTCCAGTATGGGTCTCCATTTGTTTTCTTTTCTTGGAACAAGGAACAGTCTTGAATAAAATCCCTGGCCTTGCTCCTGAGGAGGAACCCTTTCTATTGCTTTTATACTTAATAGCTTGGAAACTTGAGTGAGTGCCTCTGCCCTTTGATGATGTGGCAGGTTTGGCATGCCTTGCTTTATTGGTAATGTGTGGAAGTGGAATCTGTAACCTTTGTCTATCAAATCCAGAATCCAATTGTCCTTGGTTAAGATATGCCAGTTTTGTGAGAATAAGGCTAATTTTCTGCCCAAAGGTGCTTCTCTTTGAACCTTTGTAGGCGGTACGAAAGTCAAGTCATTGTGATTATCCTTGTGGTGCAGCTGAACTGTCTGCGCCACTTCTTTGATTTGGGGGATGCCATTGGCGGCCCCCTGTAAGATCCTCGGTATTGCCCTCTACCCCGGGCACGTCTGCTTTTTCCCCTTTGAGACTCGTCAGAGCCGGGGAAGGACCAATTCTTGGAGGGCCAGTTTCTGCTGAATCTGGGTGGCTGAACTTGAAGGAAATCCTTGTGTCTGTACTGACTTTGCTTTTTCTTCTATGGATTTCAATACATCTTGTGCAGTAGCACCAAAAAGCTTTTGTTTTTCCAAAGGTGCATCCAGTAACTTTACTTTAACATGGTCAGGCAAAGACTGATCCTTCAACCAAGCATGTCTACGTATCACCGCCCCAGTCATAGCTGCCCTACATGAAGCTTCCAGTGCATCATAACCACACTGCAGAAAATGGTTATTAACCTGCTGAGTGTTATGAATATGATCCTGCAGTGCCTTTTTATCAATAGGCTCAGGAGAGGCTAACTTTTTCTGTAAATCATCCAGGAGAAAATCTTGGTACTGAAACATGTGAAAGGCAGATAAGAGACCTCATGGCTAGGGTAGTAGAGGTATATACTTTTTTACCCCATCTCTCCAGGGACCTTGCTTCTCTGTCAGCTGGCAGTGGGTTTTTGGCAGAGGAGGAAGCCACTCCCTTGGGGCCCTGTGAAATAGTTTCTAGATCCACAGAGTGAGCTTTAAAAAGGTGCTTGTGAGTGTCAGGGACCCTATATCTGTCCGGCTTGACAGGAGCAGGAGGAAGAGAATCAGGGTTGGCACTGGAGTCAGAGAAAACATCATTCAAAACATCCATAACTGGAGGGATAGCCAAAGGTCTGTGCTGGGGAAGCTTGAGGAAAGTACGAAGCCTTTTCCTGGAGTCAGAGAATTCCTGACCCTGCCATTGAAAATGTTCCCTCATGGAATGCAGGACTTCGCCAAATGAGAAATCCTCTGGAGGGGAGGCAGAGGGAATTGATTCCTCAGCATCAGAGTCCTCGTAGGCCTGGAAGGGTTCTTCTTGGGTATCAGAATGCTCAGAATCCCCAGAGGCTTCATCCGAGGAGAGGTCGTCCGCCTGCTCAGTTCTAGGCCTTTTTTCTGCAGGTGGCTGAGAACCCCTGTCCGGATGAGGCTGAGAACCCCTGATAAGGGAAATAAGATCAGCAGCCAGAGACATGATCTGTTTATCAGATGAAGGGGCCTGGGCAGGTTTAGGATGGGCCTTCGCCTGACTGGAGGCCTTAGCACGTGCAAAGGCCTTGATGGACATGGAGTCAGGAGGCCTAGCAGTCCCACGTGCAGACGTTACCTTGCCCACAGGAATGGTGTCGGGTAGATCCAGAACTTCGGTTTCCGGAGGAAAATCAACAACCGGCACCGGAGAGATCTCAGAGACCGAAGGTCTTGTTAACGCTGTGTCGTCGGCCTGGAGCGGTTGATTTACCACTTCCGAGGGGACCGGAGCGCTAGCAGAAGATTTTGGAGTAGCATCGGTAGAGGACGTGGGCCGAGGATGTCGGTCCCGGTCCTTGCGTTTTTTAGCAGATTGGGTTGTCGGTAGATCCGACGGCATGATGTACGCAAAAGATTCACCGAAAAAGTTCTCGGTGAATTCTGCCCGGCGCCTGAGAGTGCGCTTATTAAAGCAAGCACAGGCCGAGACGTCGTGGTCTGGGCCCAGGCAAGGAAGGCAGAGAGAATGGAAGTCCTTATGAGGTATTTGTTTACCACAAGACAAACAATTATTAACTTTCTCAATTTGTTCTGACATCGGCTGAGGCAATAAAAAATGTTCCCCAACGGGGTACTTAGCTTTTAGATGACTTCGCTACTGAAAACACAGGAGCTGACCGACCGGCACTTGTGAACTGCTTCGGGCACCGTGCGGCAAGAAAGACTTAAGATGGCGTCGGCCGATGCCTTTATACTCCAGCCGTTGTGACGTCGGAGAGGAGGCGACACCAGCCGACGCCGGACCAAGACTTTGGAATTCGGCCGACCGAGGGCTGCCTGAGGCAGGACAACCCATATGTTATGACTGCAGTTGCATTCTTGAAGGACATCTGCCCCCTTTCATGAAATTGAAAACCATCCACTTTCCACGCTAGTGGTGAGGGAAGCCTGGAGCAGGGTAGCAGTAGTTGCCTGTTTTGAGGGGAGGCAAACCGATCCATCTCTGGAGTGCCCCACTGGTGGACAGTGTCTAAGACATCATCCCTATGTAACATCCATTTGTGATTTGGAGACGAAGATCTGCTGAGGGCATCTGCCTGATGGCTGTCCTGTGATGGGAAGTATACTGTCTGCAATGTTGCACTGTAGTGAGTGGCCAATTCCCATTCTTGTATTGCTAACCTGCAAAGCACTGAAGTACAAAAATTCAAGGGAAGCAAGCTGCTGGGCGTACGCCAAGTAGGTAGCCAAGTGATAATCCACAGTTAGGTACCGCTGTTAAGTGTTAAAGAAGCAACGATAGTTCGTACACTGTTTCGTTAGAGCTTTTATTAACCACAAGCACTTTCGGAGAGAGCACTATCTCTCCTTCCTCAGACCAAAGTAAAACAATTAGATGCAACAATGTGCTCCTTTAAATAGGATACAATCAACTAATTTACAAACAAATTAACAATTTCAACAATTATCAGCTTGTGACTTGTGGTGTAAATAGCGAAACCAGCCGGACTTTTAAAAGTGGGGGTTTGTCTTGTTCCTAATATTTGAACTGTTGGTTTGATATGTAATTAAAGTCACAAGCTGATAATTGTTGAAATTGTTAATTTGTTTGTAAATTAGTTGATTGTATCCTATTTAAAGGAGCACATTGTTACATCTAATTGTTTTACTTTGGTCTGAGGAAGGAGAGATAGTACTCTCTCCGAAAGTGCTTGTGGTTAATAAAAGCTCTAACGAAACAGTGTACGAACTATCGTTGCTTCTTTAACACTTAACAGCGGTACCTAACTGTGGATTATCACTTGGCTACCTACTTGGCGTACGCCCAAGCAGCTTGCTTCCCTTGAATTTTTGTACTTCAGTGGTTTGTTTGGTTTTTGAAAACGTAACCTGCAAAGCAAATAGGATCTGATCTCCCCCTTGCTTGTTGATGTACCACATCATTTTGGTGTTGTCTGTGAAGACTTGTAGGGGGGACCAGGATATATGAGCGGGAGGAAGGTCTTCAGGGATACGAGGAGAGCAGTCATCTCCCTCAAACTGATACGTTTCCTGAGGGAGGGCTCCTATTAAGCCTGTACCTTAAATCCGTTCATGGTGGTCTATCGCAGAAATGACATCTGTGTATATGAATTGGACTGCCTTGGTGGGCTGTAGAGGCAGACCTGGATTCTGGCTTAATTATTGGATCCACCACCCCAACTCTTTTTTCAGGAAAAGCAGGAAGGGCACTTCAAAGTCCAAGGTGCGACTGTGCTGGGACCAGACATTTTTCAAGTAACACTGGAACTTCCTCATATGCAAACAGGCAAGTGGCAACACTGGAATTGTAGCTGCCACTAGGCATAGAAATTCCCTGGCTGAGATGTGAGTGACTAGAAGTAGATCTTCTAAGTTTGTTAGAGAAGTTAGCTTGTCTTGTGGGAGGAAGACCTTTATCAAGTCCGTCCTTATTCTGCAACCCAAGAAGATCTGGTCCTGGGATGGAGTGAGGGAGGACTTCAGTATGTTCAGAGTAAACTCCAGGCCTTGAAGGAGAGAGAGTGAATTGCAGGTGTGCCTGAAGAGTGCTCACGTCTTCTGCTTGGATGAGTAAATCATCCAGGTAAGGGCAGATCTGAATGCCTTTTGTTCTGCAGGAGGCTACTGCTGGGGCTAGACACTTTGTGAAAACTCCTGGTGCTGCAGATAAACCAAAGGGAAAGGCAGTAAGCTGATGGTGAGGATGGCAAAGCAAAAAAAGAAGAAATCTCCTGATGTCGGGTGAATGGGGATAATGGAGACAAGCCACTTTTTCAGGTCCAAAGTGGCCATGAAGGCACCAGGTGTCAAAAGTGAATGACGGGTTTGTAGGGATAGCATGTGGAAGGAGGGTACAAGCAGGAAAGGGTTTAGCAAGGACAGGTCCAGTATAGGCCTCCGTGGGCCCTCCTTTTTTGGGACCAGGAAGAGCCTGGAGTAAAACTCCCGACCCTCTTGTCCAGTTGGGACCCCCTCTATGGTGCCCTGTGATGATAAATAAAACCAAAAACGAAGCAGAATCCAGACCAAAATGTACTGGTAAACCAACAACCACAAGCCTGGAAAAACGAAGCAGGAGGTACCAAAAACTAAATTCCTTTATTGAGCCACAACGTTGAAATGAAAGCACACCATTAACGCCTTTACCATATACAAGTACGTTTTCGTCAAAGAATCATTCGACTTCATCAGATGCTGACAACCATACAGTACTCCGTTTTTATTTGATTCCTTGTTAATTAAAACCTATCAGGATGTTTCTATTAAGTTTAAAACAGCGAATACCCTTTTTCCATTTAAATTTCATCTCCTTCATTTAAATATTCATGAATAATTCATTTAAGATACGTTCCCTCATTTTGACGTGTAAAATCATTTTAAAATTTATGTCAAGTTATGTTTCTTCAAAAAAATTTTTCATTTCATTGTGAACAAATTTATTCCATTTTAATACTTGTAATGTAACATTTAAAAATATTATTAAAATGTCCAGTTAAAAAACGAATAAATAAATGAATACATAAATAGATAAATACATGTGCCCATGTATTTAGTCATATGTTTATCTTTATAAACCAGTGCATTAAATTCAGTTGTTCTCTTCACATACTGTCGCTTTCCATAGGTTCTGACTATATAAATTGATACTAGTTACAATTTAGCTGTTCTTAATTTTAATATAGGTAAAATTGAGATGTACTCATTCAGTCCTGGGGGGTTCCCTGCGTCCAGGGTTAGTTGCCACCACAATTCCCTGAACTCAATTTTTTCTTCCCAGGGTCCCCCCCTACCATCAAGTTTAACTGGTTCCAAAACCAAAAAAGTGAATTTTGCTTCAGGGCATTTTTTTAAATGTTTAAATAAAGCATAGAACCTATGGAAAGCAACAGTATGTGAAGAGAACAACTGAATTTAATGCACTGGTTTATAAAGATAAATACATGGGCACATGTATTTATCTATGTATTCATTTATTTATTCGTTTTTTAACTGGACATTTTAATAATATTTTTAAATATGTTACATTAAAAGTATTAAAATGGAATAAATTTGTTCACAATGAAATTAAATTTTTTTTTGAAGAAACATAACTTGACATCAATTTTAAAATGATTTTACATGTCAAAATGAGGAACATATCTTAAATGAATTATTCATGAATATTTAAATGAAGGAAATGAAATTTAAATGGAAAAAGGGTATTCGCTGTTCTAAACTTAATAGAAGCATCCTGATAGGTTTTAATTAACAAGGAATCAAATAAAAACGGAGTATTGTATGGTTGTCAGCATCTGATGAAGTCGAATGATTCTTTGACGAAAACGTACTTGTATATGGTAAAGGCGTTAATGGTGTGCTTTCATTTCAACGTTGTGGCTCAATAAAGGACTTTATCTTTTGGTACCTCCTGCTTCGTTTTTCCAGGCTTGTGGTTGTTGGTTACCTGTGATGATAAATCCCGGATGACCTGGGGTATCAGATGTATTTGTTTTTTTGGAGGCAGAGTTATATCGTTTGGTAATGGCTTTTTCTGCCAGGTGAAAAAGTACCCTTTTTCCACTACTGATAAGACCCAGCGGTCTGAAGTGATGTGTTGCCATAGGGGAAGACAGTGAGAGGCAGGCATACAGGGGGAGACGGTGGAGGGGATTTAGGCAGTCGCGCACTGTTAGGTCTGTCTGGAAAGGGCTGCCTGGGGGTAGATTGGGATGGACTAGTCCTAGAGGACGAGGGTTTCCTAGCTTCTTTCCTATGCTTTGAGGAAGAAGTGGAAGGAGCAGGTGCCCTCCTAAAAAAGCTAGGCTTTGCAGGGTAGTTCCTGTAGAGTTTTGAAACTGGGGATACCAGTAGATGCTTCAAGTCCTACAGTTACTTGCTTTTTTCCTGCAAACTTTTGAACAGTTCAGCTGATTGCTTGACAAAGAGGAAGGTGTCCAGGGGAGCATCCAGCATCTTGACCTTGAAGTCACCTGGGAGGGGCTGAAGTCTGAGCCAGGAGTACCTGCGTAATACAGAGGCAGATGAAGCTGATCTGTCTGAAGCTTCAGCAGCATTGCAGCTGCATTTTATGGAATGTCTGACTACCTGCCCTGCTAAAGAAAGCCTGGCGGCAACTTGGGGATTTGTAGGGGAACCAGGCATAGAAGAGAGCAATGTAGGTGCCTGGGAAACTAAATCTAGAGCACACTTTACCACGTCAGTCTGGTAATTAATAGCACTAAAGGCCAGGGTGGAGGAAGTGTAGATCTTTTTTCCTAGTCTATCCATCACCTTACTGTCCTTATCTGAAGGAAGCAGGGAAGAGGAAGGAACCTTTCTGGATTGCTTGTCTGGTGTCACCTCAATGACAGATGGATCTGCCATGGGTGGTTTGAAGAGGTTCTTGTTATCATCAGGGACTTTACAGAACCTACTTGGACTTTGAGGCCGGAGGTTGGAATTCTTGGATCTTTGAGGCAGAAGCAAAGGCATCCAGGTAAGATGGAATCATGGGGGATGATAGCAGAGGGAGAGGGAGACTCCATCTGGAGAAACTCCAAGTATCTTTTTTTGTACCACTGTCATTCGGGTGGAGTCCCACTTGCAGTATTCTCTCATTCTGAAGATGGTGTCCCCTAAAAGTGATGTCTTTTGGTGGGGAGTCTCCTTCTCAGGAGTCTTCATCTGAAGATCAGCATTCCAGGGGGGAGGCCAGATGATAGCTATACTTGAGAAATTCATCACAGGAAGGGGAAGAAGAGTCTTCCTCCTGAGTCAGAGGAAGAGGGATGGAACTGGCATAGGCAGGCCTGGGACTAAGGGTGGGCAGAGCAGGAGTATGTGAAACTGAGGACCTCAGGGCCATAAAGGCCTGAAAAAAGGACTGAGAAAAAATGTTTGCCAGTCTGGCCGGCCTTCTGCTGGGGCAGATAAATGTACGGCTTTCTGTTTTTTCTTGAGAGAAGAAATCTTAAGAGCTTGAGAGGCCGAAGGCCTAGTGTCAGGTGCCAGGCCTGGGGCCGAGGTGCCCTGGTTGGAAACTGAAGGCAGCCGCCTGGGCAAGCTCGGTTCCCCTTCAACATCACCGGAGGCAGTTGTTGCAGAACCCCCCCCACACGGACATGCCAACTGGAGAAGCTAGGGCGGCTTCCAAAATGGTGCCAGCATAAGTCGCCAGTTCTTCTGGACGTTCCTCAGCCCTTAGACTGGTAGCTGGCAGGACGTTCAAATTCGGAGGCACAGCAGCAGGCCTTGAAGCCTTGGCCTTCTTTACAGGTGGCTCCACTTAGACGGCCAGCTCAGGATCCATACCTAGGGGCCAAGTGCTTTAGTCGTTGGTTCTCAAACAATTTAAGGGCTGCCAGACAGTACAGAAGGTTTTAGGGACAAACGACTGACAGATATTACAGGTCGTATGGCACACCCAAGTAAAATAAGCAGAGGTCACGTGTATCTTTGTGCAGAATTGGCCGACTGCACTTATTTTCCCTTCCTAGATGACATCAGCTATACAGGATAAACAGCAACATAAGCTCTATCAAAATAATGAAGATTACCCAACGGGGTACTTACCTTTAACGTCTTCTGAAACGCGAAGTAGAACAAGCAAGCTGACGTTCGACTGTGGCAGAGAAGTTCTGAGGTCTGTGAGTGAGGATGTCACATTTATGGACCACGGTTTATGGCCCTGCGTGTGACGTCCAATGCACCAAACAGCAACCAGGCTTCAGCTTTGGTAGATGAGCCTGACGTTCAAATCGCCTGAGGTGGAGGATCCCACGTGAGAATACTGCAACATAATAGGACATCAGTTAGTAGTAAAAAAAAAAAAAAAAAAACTCTCTCTCCAGAAAAATAAAGTTTTAATAGAAAGAAAAATGAAAAAGCAATCCAGTGCTATTTACTCAATTAAGCATCTCAAGTTGGTGCAAAAGAGATCAGAAGAAATGAAGTCTTTAGGCAAATGACTATGGGTAGATAGTTTGCAGCCCAGAAAGTCTCTCAAGTGCCAGTCATCAATATTGTAGGCTGACTCAGCAGTCAGAAGATGCACTTGGTCAGACAGTGCACTCACTCTTTACAGCAAAGACTGGGTAAGCCTTGCCCAACACAGAAGACATGCTGAAGACTGCAGGTACACGTTGATTTTTTTTCTGTAGGATATTTTCAGTTTCAAAAATGTCAGGAGAACACACAAAAAAAAAAATAGAGTACAATGCTTAAAACTTAGCTCTCTAATGGCAATAATCTACACGTGATCAGAGATAATCATTTCCCCAAAGGATACCTATTACAAGTTAGAGAATAACATTTCTCCAAAGGGTACTTATTGTTACAAATTAATATTAGAGAATAACATTTCCTCAAAAGGTATTTAATGAGCGCTCCTCTTTCTACCCAGCACCCTGTTGACACGGAGATCAGACCGTCTTAGGGACATTCAGAGCTCTGGAGGCAACGTTAAATAGGTGGAAACCAGCCTACAGCTAATTATGCCGCAACAGTGATCCCTATGAAAACATCAAGAATCATACCCCAGTAAATGCTGTGTAGATAACTTCACCCAGAACTGTAAAATCTCATCTACAAAAAATCCACCATCACACATCTAGCAAATCACCCAGGACACCCCACTGAAACAGACTACCTACTACTATTTTTCACAGACCAATCAAACTGACAGCTGCAGATGACATCTTTCGAGAAAGCAAATCATGTCTGGTCCTGAAGACATGGGCCTTTCTTACTTCTAATACACAAATGTCAGCCTGATGACCACACTTCCTGGATTCAACTTCTGCAAAGTGGGAAAAGACAATACCTAGAGTTTCCTTTGACATGGGCAGAAAGCATGCCTCTAAGTCACTGGTACCAATTACTTCATCTGGAGTTATGGAGTGAAAGGTCAAGGCAAAATGGTCAAAACTAATGCTGTCTCTGTGGCAGAAAGGTTTTCATCTTCCTACACCCCAGATGACTTGAGTATCACAAGCGGCCTGGCCAAAAAAAAGAAAATCGGTGACGGTCACCAACAACTTCTCATAACTGATCTGCTTATACTACTCAGAAGAAAATCAGGAGTTTTACCTATTTCCTACATTTCCTACAAGCCCTAGAATCACTCTGCACCTCAGGTCAGCCACCAGCATTCATGATGAAGTTGTTCCATTCCAATTCCATAAAATGCATCATCAGTGTATCATCACACAACTTCTACTTGTAAGGGAAAGTCACAGAGCAAAGCCTGAAATCTTACCTTGAACTGGAAAGGTCCTTCCATACACCTCAATGATAGGGCAGCTGAAGAAGTACTCCTGGAACATACTGGTGTCAATGGTGGCTGACATCAGAATAACTCTAACATCAGGAAAAGCTTGAACAACATCCCTCAGTACCACAAGAACAAAATCAGTCTGCAAAAAACATAAGACATACATTTTCCTTTAGTACATTAATTATTTCAACACATCAACCACCTTTCCAGATTACTAAAGGAAACGTAAAGTAAAATTCTACAATGATGTCCACATACAGACAGGCCTTTAATATCAGAAAAGATGACATATCGGGACACGGACTGAGACAGGTGTAACATTAAACAAAACCCTAGTGCTTTAAACTACAGCAAAGTAAAAATAACCTGCAATGCACAACCATGGATGTCTAGCCCAAGTTTTCACAATATAAGCTCACCTCAGCAGACAGTAACCACTGCTGCACTGTAGTTTCAAGTACCTGCAAATTGTTAAAACAAAAAGTCAGTGAGTGACTGAATAACTCACATTAATGTCTCTCTCATGTATTTCATCCACGATGACATGACTGATTCCTCGTATTCCAGCTTCCAATTTTCTCAGCAAGACACCTTTGGAAAGAAACATTTTCCATTATTAAAAACACTGCAGAAAGGGTACACAGACACAACCAATGAACATAAAACCTTAAGTTTTAAGCATTCCCAACTAACAATTACAGAACAGACTTGTAATGCAAACAATTAACTGCTTCTCAGACGCCCGAGAGATTTACTGCCACTCACTTAAGCGAAATGGCACCCTACAGCGGAACGATACTAGTCCTCTGTTTTTCGTGACTTTCAAGTTTCTCCACTGTTCTTATACCCACCACTTGCAAACAGACTAGGGCTCAATAATACACTACTCACTAGCTCCTAAACAGCACGGTCTTGAACAGTAGACCCTATTTTTAGTTTTGCAAGTAGTCGCTTTTTTTGTAAACAAAAAGGTGATAGTACACGTGTCGCGTTTTGGTCAACCCCCGCATATACTTTTTTCTCCAAATCCTCTTTCGTGAAAACAAATAAAAATCTTCTCTCTTAATACAACTGAAGTCACTTCTCACAGCAAACTAGTAAGGATGATGGTGGATAATAATATCCCATTACTCTGAAAAAATATAACTAGGAAATGATTAATTATTGTAATATTCACTTACAGTCATTAAATCAGTTTTAAAAAAATCAGGAACCAGGAAAACACGTTAACTAGTCCATTTTTTTTTTTTAACCAATGACAGATATTTGATAAACACAGCAATAAAGTCTCTCAATCAAAACAGACTTGGCATTAAAACTTCTCTGCCTTTGAAACTCACATTCACTGAAACAGCACTGAAAACAGACAAAGAAAATGCATCTGGCCAGTGGTAGATTAAGTCTATCTTTAGACTGTTTTCAAATCATAGGCCCCTTGCTACACATTTTTAGGATCACAGAAAAGTTCCTTGATTCACCTTCCTTGTTATTATATATTATTGATATTCCTTATATAATACAGCACTTTTATATTTAAGTGTTTCATCTACAAATTCAGTGCCTGCTGTCCTTGAAGAATAAACTGCCTATGTCACATTAAAAAATATGGTAAGCTGGTAATACTGCAATAGGAAATGGATGGCAAACTGAAAACAGGTTCAGAGTTCCTAGGTATCTCATCCAAAGGAGGACATACTCAAGATTGCAGCAAGTCATCCCTTAAAATACAACACAGTATCAAGCAATCAATCTACAAGCTGTGGGAGTAGAACCAAAACAAAAATATGCTACCTGTTGTGCTACAAACACTGCTTTAAAATTCTACACCACAAGACTTATTGATGCCATTTGCTAAAAAAACAGCAGCACATAGTAAACAGACTTGGCATGAATAGCAGTAAACATTTCCTCCCTTGAAGCTCACAATTGCTTGAAAATACACTTGAAACTGAATTCCTCAAAAACTGCCCCTGAAACTCAGTTCCTTGAAAAATGTACCCTGGTAGTTGAGGTAAAGGACTCAGGCTCTTGTTTCCCGTAGCTATGGTACAGGGTTTGTAGCCAAGCAAAACACTAACCACCTGCTAACCATAACTAGAGCATTTCACTGTCTCACACACACCTCAACCTCTTAGTGTGAGAAATCTGGACAAAGCCTAAAATAATAGGGACAGGTTATAACTATTGCTCTCATAAACTTAGAAAGTTGCCAGAACAGGATTTCTGTCCGTATGCATTTTTCTAAAGACTATGAAGTCTAAAACGCAAATGTCCGTCATTATTTAGCAAATTCAATCCTTTGCATGAGCAACAGACAAAAATATGGGGCAAAAAGCTGGGCATTCTGCAAAAACCTGGACAGTTGAGGGCTATGCTAACATACACCTCCCTTCGTTACACACAGCACACCTCTCAACCTCAATGCCACACACACACACACCTCCCCTTACACACACCCTCCCCCTTAACACACACCCTCCCACTTAACACACACCCTCCCCACACACCCCTTACACACCCTCACACCCTCCCCTTAAGCACACACACTCCCGCTTATGCACACCCACCTCTACCCCTTACACACACAACTCCCTCCCCTTACACACCCTCCTGCTCCCCTTACACACACCCCTCCCTTACACACACACCCTCTCCTTACACACCCTCTCCTTTACACAAACCCTCCCCTTACACACACACACCCTCAATATCCCCTTTACACAAACAACCCCCTCCCCCTTACACACACCCTCACACACCCTCCCCATTATGCACACACCCCTCCCCTTACACACACCCACCCCTCCCTAAACACACCCTCCCCTTACACGCACACACCCCCCTTGCAGACACCCCTTACACACACCCTCCCCTTACAGACACCCCTTCCCTTACACACACCCTCCCTTTACACACCTCCCCTTTACAACCCCTCCCCTTACACACCCCTCCCACACACACCTACCTCCCTTACACACACCCTCCTGCTCCCCTTACACACTCTCCCCCTACACACACACACCTCCCCTACACACCTCACCCTCACACACCCTCCCCTTACACACCCTCCCCACACCCCTCCTTACACACCCCCCACACACCCCTCCCTTTACACACACACCCTCTCCCCTTACACACCCCCTCCCCTTACACACACCCCTCCCCTTACACCACACACCCCTCCTCCCTTACACACACACACACCACCTCTTACACGCACACACACCACCCCTTACACACACACACACACACCACCCCTTACACCCTCCCTACCACACACTCCTTACACACACCCTTCCCCTTACACCCCTTACACACACACACTCCCCTTTACACACACACACACACCCCTCCTTACACACCCTTCCCCTTACACACACCTACATTCTCCCCTACACACATCCTCCAGCTCCCCACACACCCTCCCCTTACACACACCTCCTTACACACACCCTTACACACACACCTCCCTCCTTTATACACACACCTCCCACACACACCCCCTTCCCCTTACACACACACCCTTCCCTACACACACTCCTTACACACACACCTCCTTACACACACACACCCTCACACACACACACACACCCCTCCTTACACACACACCACACACACCCTCCCCTTACACACACCACCCTCCTTACACACACACCTCCCCTTACACACACCCTCCTTACACACACACCCCATCCCACACACACACCTCCCCTTACACACCCCTCCCCTTACACACACACCTCCCACCCCTCCCACACACACCCCTCCCACACACACTCCTCACACCCTCACCCCATACACACACCCCTCCCCCTTACACACACACCCCTCTCCCCTTTACACACCCCTCCCCTTACACACACACCTCCCCTTACACACACACCCCCCTTACACACACACCTTTACACACCTCCCTTACACACACACCCTTACACACACCCTCCCCTGCACACCCCTCCCCTTACACACACCCCCTCCCTTACACACACCTCCACACCCCCTCCCCTACACACACACACACCTCCCCTTACACCCCTCCCTTACACCACACCTCACCCCTTACACACTCCCCTTACACACACCCTCCCTCCACACACACCCTCCCTCTTGCACACACCTCCCTTACACACACACCCTCCCTCCCACACACTCCCCCTTACACACACACACACCCCTTACACCCCTCCCCTTACACACACCTCCTTACACACACCCACCTCCCCTTACACACACACTCCCCTCACACACACCTCCTTACACACCTCCCCCACACACACCCTCCCCTACACACACCTCCCTTCACACACACTCACCCTCCCCTTACACACACACACCCTCACCCTTACACACACACCCCTTACACACACCCCTCCTCTTACACACACACCCTCCCCTCCCTTACACACCCCCTCCCTTACACACCACCTTCACACACACCCCTTACACACACCCCCTCCTTACACACACTCACCTCCCTTACACACACCCCCCCCTTACACTCCACACACCTCACACTTACACACCTCCTCCTTACACACACACTCCCCTCACACACCCCTCCCACACACCTCCTTACACACACACGCCCCTACACACACACCCCCCTTACACACACACCCCCACACACACACCTCCCCCCCTCCTCACCTTACACTCTCCTTACACACACCCCTTACACACACACACCTCCCTTACACACACACCTCCTTACACCCTCCCCTTACACACACCCTCACCCCTCCCCACACACCCTCCCTTACACACACACCCTCTCCTCACACACACACCCACCTCCCCTTACACCCCTCCCCACACACACACACACTCACCTCCTTACACACACACTCACCTCCCCTTACACACACCTACCCTCCCCACACACACACACCCTCCCCTTACACACACACACCCCTTACACACACACACACACCCTCCCTTACACACACACACCCATCCCCTCACACACACACCCTCACACACACACCCATCCCCTCACACACACACCCCTCCCCTTACACACCTCTCACACACACACCCCTCCTTACACACCCTCCCCTTACACACACCCCTTACACACCTCCTTGCACACACACCCCTCCCTTACACACACCCCTCCCCTTACACACACACCTACACCTCCCCCCACACACCCCTCCCCACACACACACCCTCCCCCCTACACACACACACACACCCTCCCTTACACACACACACACCCCTCCTCCTTACACACACACACTCCCTCACACACACACACCCTCCCCTTACACACACTCCCCCCTCACACACACACCTCACCTCCCCTTACACACACACACCTCTCCTTACACACACCCCACACTCCCCTTACACACACACACCTCCTCCCCACACACACACCTCCCCCTTGCACACACACCCTCCCCTTACACACACACACACACCCTCACACACACACCCATCCCCTCACACACACACCTCCCTCCCTCCACACACACTTCCTTGCACACACCCTCCCCCCTCACACACACACACTCACCTCCCCTTACACACCCCTCCCTTACACACACACACACCCTCACACACCTGCCTCCCTTACACACACACCCTCCCACACACCTCTCCCCACACACCTCCCCACACACGCACACACCTCCCTCCTTACACACACACCCTCCTCTACACACACACACCCTCTCCCCTTACACACCACCCTCCCCACACACACACACCCTCCCCTTACACACACCTCCTCCCACACACCACTCCCTTGTACACACACCCCTTACACACCTCCCCTCCCTCACACACACCTCCCCTTACACACCACCCCCCTCCCACACACCCTCCCTTACACACACACACTCACCCCCTGGCCCCTTACACACACACTCACCTCCTCACTTACACTCACCCCTCCCCTCACACACACACACACACCTCCCCTTACACCCCTCCTTACACACACACCTCACCCTTCACACACACACCCCTCCTCCCCTACACACCCTCCTTACACACACACCTCCCCTTATACACCTCTCCCTTACACACCCCCTCCCTACACACACCCCACACACCCTCCCTCTTACACACCCCTCCCCTTACACACCCTCCCCTTCCACACACACACCTCTCCCACACACACCTCCCCGGCACACACCTCCCCTTACACACACACCTCCTCCCTTACACACACACCCTCCCCTCACGTGCACACACCTCCCCTCCCACACCTCACCCCTCCCCTCCACCCCTCCCTCACACACACTCACCCCTCCCTCACCCCTCCCCTTACACACTCACCCTCCACACACACTCACCCCTCCCTCCACCTCCCCTACACACACACTCACCCCTCCCCTCACACACACACTCACCCTCCCCTCACACACCCCCTCCACACACACACTCACACACACCTCCCCCTCCCCTTACACACACTCCCCCTCACACTCACTCCCCCTCACACACACACACACCCCTCCCCACACTCCACCCTCCCCACACACCTCCCTCCCACACACTCCTCCCTTACACACACACTCACTCCCTCCCCACACACACACACTCCCCACACACACCCTCCCCTCACACACCTCCCCTTGCACACCCCTCCTCACACACACACCCCTCCCACACTCACCTACACCCCTCCCCTTACACACACACACACTCCCTCCCCCTACACACCCTCCACCTTACACACACTCACACCCCTCCCCTTACACACACACCCTTCACCTCCCTGCACACACTCACCCCTCCTCCCCTACACCTCCCCACCCACACACACTCCACACCCCTCCCTTACACACACCCACACCCTCCCCACACACTCACCCCTCCCCTTACACTGCACCCACCCACCTCCCTACACACACACACACCCACTCTCTCCCCCTACACACACCTCACACCCTCCCCTTAGCCCGCACACCCCTCCGTTTAGCACACCCACTTCTCCCCTTACACACACTCCCCTCCACCACACACACCCCCCTCCCCTCTGCGCACTCACCCCTCCCCCACACACACTCACCCCTCCCCACTTACACACTCACTCCCTCCACACACTCACCCCTCCCCCTGCCCACACCTCCCGTCACACACCCTCCCCCCCTTACACACACCTCCTCCTACACACACACACTCACCCCCTCCCCTCACACACACACCTCCCCTTACACACACACACACTCACCCCTTCCCCTTACACACATACACCTCACCCCTGGCCCTGCCCCTTTACACACACTCACCCACACCCCTCACCCCCTCCCCTTACACACACACCCACTCCCCTCACTTACACACTCACCCTCTCCCCTCCCACACACACACACCCTCTCCCCTCACACACACACACATACACACATCCTCCCCCCCTCACACACACACACCCCTCCCCTCACCCACACTCACCCCTCACACACACCTCACCCTCCCCCTTACACTCCTCACCCCTGGCCCCCCTTACACACTGCTCACCCTGGCCCCCACACACACACTCACCCCACTTACACACACTCACCTACCCCTGGGCCCTCCCGCACACACACGCTCATGCCCCCTGGGCCCCACACACACACTCACCCTCCCCTATAATACTTACACTCACACACACCCCTTGGCCCTTTATATATACACATATATATTATTATTATTATTAATTTAATTTTATATTAATACATAATATTAATAATATTACACTTTGGCCTCACACACACACATTACGCACACTCACCTGCCACTTACACACACTGCCTTACTCCTGGTCACCTATACACTTACACACACACCTCACCCCTGGTCCCCACACAATAATATTGACTCCCACCCCTGGCCCCTTACACACCTCCTCACACACACTCACCACTGGCCACCTTCCACTTACACACACACTCACCCACCTGGCCCCTACACACACACACCTCACCTCACCCTTACACTCACCACACCTGCCCTTACACACACTCACCCCTGGCCTTACACATTATTATACACACACTCCACCCCTGGTCCCCTTACACACACACACCTATTTATACACACACACACCTCACCCCTGGCCTACACACACATTTATACACACACACACTCACCCCTCCACACACACACTCACCTCACTTGCACACACTTTTACACTCACCCCTGGCCCCTGACACACACACACACCCCGGCCCCTACTGACACACACACACACACACTCACACACACCCTGGCCCCTTACACACACACACTCACCCCCTGGCCCCACACACACACTCACCCCCTGGCCCCTTACACACACACACTCACCCCCTGGCCCCTTACACACTCACCCCCTGGCCCCTTACACACTCACCCCTGGCCCCTTACACACACACACCTCACACACCGCCACACACACACCTCAATCCCAGGCCTTACACACACACCTCACCCCTGGGCCCTTACACACACACACACACACACCCCTTGGCCCCACCACACACACATACACACACACACACACCCCTGTTGCCTACACACACACTCTTCAGTACACACACACCCCCTGACACACACACACACACACACACACACACACCCCTGTTGCCACCTAGCCTTACACACTCACCTAGCCCTTACACACACTGGCCCTTACACACACACACACACACACTGCCCTAGCCCCCTTACACACACACACACTCACCCCTAGCCCACCCACACACACACACACACACTCACCCCCTGGCCCCTTACACACACACACACACACTCACCCCCTGGCCCCTTACACACACACACACACACACTCACCCCGTATTTACACACACACCTGGCCCTTACACACACACACACCTAAGTCACCACACACACACACACTCACCCCTGTTACCACACACACAGCCCCTTACACACACACACTCACCCCCTGGCCCCTTACACACACACACACTCACCCCCTGGCCCCTTACACACACACACACTCACCCCCTGGCCCCTTACACACACACACTCACCCCCTGGCCCCTTACACACACACACACACCCCTGGCCCCTTACACACACACACACACACACACCTCACCTAGCCTACACCTGTTACACACACACACACCCCAGCCCCACACACACACCCCTGGCACTCACACACTGTACCACACACACACACCTGGCCCCTTACACACACACACAACTCTGGTCCCCTATGGCCTTACACACACACACACACACCCCCTGGCCCCTTACACACACACACTCACCCCTGGCCCCTGCTTACACACACACACACACCCACTGGCCCCCTTACACACACACACACACACCCCCTGGCCCCTTACACACACACACTCACTCACCCCCTGGCCCCTTACACACACACACTCACTCACCCCCTGGCCCCTTACACACACACACACACTCACCCCTATTTGTACACACACACACACTCACCACCCTGGCCCCACTTATACACACACACACACACTCACCCCGTCCCTTACCACACACACACACTCACCTATTTACCCACACACTCACTCACCTGGCCCCTTACACACACCTCACCTGGCCTACACACACACACACCCCTGGCTCCCTTACACACACGCACACACACACACTCACCCCTGGCCTTACACACACACACACTCCCTCACCCTGGCCCTTACACACACACTCACCCCTGGCCCCAGCCTGCACACACACACACACACACACTCACCCCCTGGCCCCTTACACACACACACACACTCACCCCCTGGCCCCTTACACACACTCACCCCCTGGCCCCTTACACACACACTCACCCTGGCCCCTTACACACACACACTCACCCCACACACACACCTCACGCCTGGCCCCTTACACACACACTCACCCCTGGGCCCCTGGCCTACACACACACACTCACCCACTCACCCCCTGGCCCCTTACACACACACACTCACCCCCTGGCCCCTTACACACACACACACACCCCCTCACCCCAGTCCTCATTAATACTACACACACTCACCCCTGGGTTTGCACCACACACACACACACACTCAACCGGGTCCCCTATTTACACACACACACACACTACACACACACCTTCCAACTCTGGCCCCTTACACACACACACACTCACCCCCTGGCCCCTTACACACACACACACTCACCCCCTGGCCCCTTACACACACACACACACCCCTGGTCTATTTATACACACACACACACTCCTTGTTGCCACACACGCCTCACCCCTTATACACACACACACACTCACCCCCTATTTGCCTTACACACACACCTCACCCCCTTACACACACACCCTGACTCCACACACCCTGGCCCCTTACACACACACACACACACCCCCTGGCCCTTACACACACACTCACCCCTGGCCCCTTACACACACACACTCACCTAGCCCCTGCACACACACACACACACACACTCACCCCTGGCCTTACACACCCCCTGTTATACACACACACACACACCTCCTTATTTATACACACTCACCCCTGGCCCCTTACACACACACACTCACCCCCTGGCCCCTTACACACACACACACTCACCCCCTGGCCCCTTACACACACACACACACACTCACCCCCTTACACACACACACACTCACCCATGGACACCACACACACACACTCACCCTGGCCCCTTACACACACACACACACACACACCTCCTGGCCCCTATACACACACCTCTAGGACATTACTCACCCCTAGTAACATAGACTTCACACATAGGGTATTACATGTCATAGACACTAGCCCCTGGATACACACACACACCCCACTTACACACACACACACACTCTAGCCCCTTACACACACACCCTAGGACACACTCACCTAGCCCCACTTACACACACACACACACACACTCCACCCCTGTTTATACACACACACACACACACACTCACCCCTTACGCACACACACACACACACTCACCCTATTTGGATACACACACACACACACACTCTGCCCCTGCTTACACACACACACTTGACACACACTCACTTGGACATATTGCCACACACTCCCCTGGCTCCTTGGGACATAAAATACACACACACCCTTGCCACTCACCCCTATTGCACACACACACTTGACAAACACACACACACTCACCCCTGGGACACCCTAATATTACACACACACTAGCTACACATAATACACACACACACCTATTTACATACACCTCACCCTTGGGACACACACACACCACCCTTACACACACACACACCATACACACACACACACTCACCCTTACACACACACACACACTCACCCAATAGGACTGTTTACAACCACACACACAATAATAATATTATTACACACAAAACCTGGGACTACACACACACACTTTGGATCCCACTCCCCACACTCCTGTTACACACACACACACACACACCTCCTAGCCCCACCCACACACACACTCACCCCTGTTTACACCACATACACACACTCACCCTATTTACCACACACACACACCTCACCCTGTAGCCACACACACACACACACTCACCCCTTTTATACACACACACACACACTCACCCCTGAACACCCTTACACACACACACACACACACACTCCACACACACACACACACACCCCTATTTGGATACACACACACACTCACCCCTATGTATTACACACACACACACAAAACACACACTCTGGGACACCACACACTGGCCCCTTAGGACACATTAATTAAAACTTCAATTTGACACACACACTCACCTGGACCTTACACCTAAACACACACACACTCACCCCTATTTACACCTACACACCTCTGGGCCCCTGTTGCATATATACACACACACACACACGCCTGGCCCCTTATACACACACACACACACTCTGGACCCCTTGCACAACCTAGGACACACCTCACCCTGGGACTATACATACACACACACACCCCTATTTAGCCCCACACACACACTACCTACACCTCTAAGACCCCTACACACACCACACCCCTGTTGACCTACACACACACACTGGCCCTGTTTACACAATACACACACACCACACTTAGCCCCCCTGTTTATACACACACACACTCACCCCTTATGGCCACACACACACACACACACCTATTGGCCCACACACACACCTCACTTGCCATACACCTACCATTTGGGACACACACACAGACTCACCCCTATTTGCCCCATACACACACACACTCACCCCTGGCCTTACACACACACACACACATTCCTGGGATACACACACTCTGTTATTACACACACACACACCTATTTACACACACGCACACACTCACCCCTGGACACCTACACACACACACAGGGAAACACTCACCCCTGTTGCCACTTACACACACTCACCCCTATTTGCCAAACACACACACTCTGGACACACACACCTACACCCTGGAATAATAATACCCTCCCCTATACATACACACACTCACCCCTGACCAGGATCACACACACACACAACCTAGGGACATTACACACACACACACACACACTGTTGACACACACACACACACACACACACCTCCTATAGGACACACATTGCCACACACACACACCCCTAGGACACCACAAGCACACCCTGACATTGTATACATTACACACACAAAAACACCCTATTTATACACACCTGCACCTTCTTGTTTGGACATACACACACACACACACCTAAACACACCCTATGGCCACATTACACACACGCACTCACCCCTGTTGCTTACACACACTCTCACCCCTGGCCCCTAAGCAAATACACACACACACACCCTGAGACACCCTTACACCTAGGGAACACACACTCACCCCTGAGTACTTACACACACACACACACTGTTGCATTACACACTCACCCCTATTTATACACACACACACACTCACCCCTGGCCCCTTTATACACACACACACTCCCACCTATCACCCTATTTATACACACACACACACACACACTCACCCCCTGGCCCCTTACACACACACACACACACACTCACCCCCTGGCCCCTTACACACACACACACTCACGCCCTGGCCCTGCACAAACACATATACACACAAACCTGACACACACACGCACACACACACCCACACACACACACACACACCCTGGCCCCTTACACACACACACACACACACCCTGGCCCCTTACACACACACACACTCACCCCCTATTTACCACACACACACACAAACACAGACTCACCCCGGGACACACCCACACACTCACCCCTGGACACACACACACACACACCCTTGGGACATACACACAGCCTTACACACACACTCACCCTGGCCTACACACACACACACCACACACACACACACACCACCCCAGCCCCACACACACATTACACACTCACTCCTGGCCCCACCACACACACACCTCACCCCCTGGGAGCCCCACACACACACACACACTCACACCTGTTGCCACACACACACTCCTTGGACACACACTCTTATTTTATACACACACACTCACCCCTGTTGCCACACACACCCACACACTGTGCCACACACACACACACTCACCTATTTATACACCCCTGGCCACACACACACACTCACCCTATACCATTTACTTACACACACACCTCACTATTTATACACACACACACTCACCCCTGGCCCCTTACACACACTCTCACCCCTGGCCCCTTACACACACACTCGCACCCTATACATTAATACACACACACACACACACACACCCCCTGGCCCTTACACACACCTCACCCCTGTTTATACACACACACACACACGCACTCACCCTGGCCCTTATACACACACCCTGGCCCCTTACACACCTCACCCCTGGACACACGCCTATGCATGCACACACACACACACACACACTCACCCCTGGCCCCTTACACACACACACACACCCCTGTTTATACACACACACACACACACACACCCCTGGCCCTTACACACACACCTCCTGTTGCCACACACACACACACACACACCCTATTTATACACACCCTACCTTACCACTGGCCCCTATACACACACACACACTCACCTGGCCCTATACACACACACACACACACACACACCCCTGTTGCCACACACACACACTCACACACACACACACACAGCCCTATTTATACACACACACACACCCTATTTACACACACATGAAGTGATTACACACACACTCACCCCTGTTGCCACACACACTGAAACCTCACCCCTGTTGCCCTTACACACACACACCTCCTATTCCTAGGACACACACACTTCCAACACACCTTGGGCACACACACTAAATACACCTCTGGGTACTACACACCTTAAACAAAATCTATAATGGGTAGACTCACCCCACACACTCCTTACACACACACACACACACTACACTGGCTATACACACACACACACTCACCCCTTACACACACACACACAATCACCCTGTTATACGCCACACACACACACTCTTACTAGCCCCTCCCACACACTCCTTGGCCACTTATTTATACACACACACTCTGGGATACACCTCTAGGCTCCCTATTTATACACACACACACACCATACACACATTTATTACACCTCCAGGGTTGTACAACCTTATACACACACACATGCAACCCCCTAATTTAGCCTACACCTACACACACAATTTGGGACACACACTCACCCCCTGGCCTTACACACACACACACATACCCTGGGACACACACACACACATACACACACACACCCTGGCCTTGCCACACACACACCCTGGCATTTGCACACACGACACCTTGGGACACTTTACACATGTACACACACACACACACATACACACACACACACACACATGGCCTATTAATTCCACATAATTGGGAGACACACACACACACACTACACACCCTGGCCCTTACACCTCCATGCCACACAAACACACACACACCCTGTGACACACATACCCAAACAACACACTGAACATTACACCTGGCCTTGCACACACACACCCTTGGACATATACTACACACTACCCCCTTACACACACACACAACCTCACTGGCCCTTACACACACACACACACTCACCTAGTTTACACGACACACACACACACACACACCCCTGGCACACACACACACCCTAGGGATACTATAAGCACACCTGGACAATAAAGGACACACACACTTCACCCCTAACGCCACACACACACACACACACTGGCCTCTTATACACACACACACTCACCCCTGTTAGATACACACACACACACACCCCTTAGCCTGCCACACCTCACACCTCTATTTGCCTGACACACACACACACACACACTCGCACCCCTGTTGCCTTATACACACCCTACACACACTCACCCCTATTCTATGTATACACACACACACACACTCACCCCTAGGGCTACTACACACACACACAGCCCTGTTTATACACACACACACTGAGACACACACTCACCCCTGGCCTGCCACACACACACACACCTCCTGAGAAACCCACCTAGCACACACACACACACACACCTAGCCCCTTACATGCACACACACACAATTCCTGTGATACCATGCCACTATTTGCACACACACACACACTCACCCCCTATTTATACCTACACACCCCTATTTATACACACTGACCCCTTACACATACACACACACACACACCCTGGGTTTACACATATACACTATTTATACACACACACACCTTAATGCACCCCTAGCCCCTTACACACACACACACACACTCTTATTTGGACCCTTACACACACACACACACACCCTGGCCCCTTATACACACACACACACCACTCCACACCCTTACACATACCACCTCCCTCACCCTGGCCCCACCACACACACACTCCACCCCTGGCGTTACTAAAATACACGACACACACACACTCACCCCTGGCACACACACACACACCTACACACACACACACTATTGTTGCCACACACACACACACCTCCTGTTTGCTACACCTCACCTTTGGCCCCTGTTACACACACACACTCACCCCTGGCCCCTTACACACACACACACACACACACATACCTCCTGGGACTTACACACACACACACACACCCCTGGCCACTTACACACACACACATTTACCACACACACACCCACACCCCTTGCCACACACACGCTCATCACACCCCCTGTTGCCACCTAATGCACACATACACACACACACACACACCCCTGGCCTTACACACACACACACACACACACTATCACCCCTGGCCCCATACACACACAGGACTCACCCCTATTTACCTTATTTACACACACACCCCAAGTATCTGCCTCACCTCTGACACACCTTACACACACACACGCACACACACACTCACACACACACACACACTCACCCCCGTTAATCCTACACACACACACACACCAATCTAGGGCCCCACCCACACACACACACACACTCTCTCACCCCTGGCCCTATTAGGACACACACACACACACACTCACCCCTGGCCCCTTACACACACACACACACCCCTGGCACTTACACACACACACACCCCTGTTGCCACATACACACACACACTCACCCCTATTTGCCACACCTACACACACACACTCACCCCTGGCCCCTTACACACACACACACACCCCCTTACACACACACACACACTCACATTTACACACACACACACACCCCCTGCCTACACACACACACACACACACACACCACCCCTTACACACACACACACACACCACCCCTTACACACACACACACACCCCTTACACACACACACACACACACACCTCACCCCCTGGCACATTACACACACACACTCACCTCTGGCCCCTTACGCACACACACACACCACCCCCTTACACACACACACACACACTTATTTCACACACACACACACACACCCCTGGCCCTTACACACACAAACTCCCCCTACACACACACACACCCTTACACACACCCCTGTTACACACACACACACACACTCACCCCTCCCTACACACACACACACCATTACTCACCCCTTATGCACACACACACCCCTTACACACACTCACCCCTGGCTTACACACACACCACCACACACACACCTTACACACACACACACACCCCTGGCCCCTTACACACACACACACACCTCACCCCTCCTTACACACACACACCCACCCCTGGCCACACACACACACACTCACCCCTGGCCTTACACACACACACACTCACCCCTCCCTTACACACACACACACACACCACCCCTTACACACACACACACACCACCCCTTACACACACACACACCACCCCTTACACACACACACACACACACACACCCCTTACACACACACACACACACACCACCCCTTACACACACACACACACACTCTCCCCTACACACACACACTCTCACCCCGTACACACACACACACCTCACCTGGCCCTTACACACACACACACCTGGCACACACACACACACACACTCTCCTCTACACACACACACACAGACCACCCCTACACACAGACACACACTCTGCCCCTACACACACACACACTCACCCCTGGCCCCTTACACACACACACACCCCTCCCTTACACACACACCCCTACACACACTCACCCCTGGCCTTACACCTTACACACACACACTCACCCTCTACCCTTTATACACACACACACACACTCACACACATTTATACACACACACACCTCCCCCTTTACACATGCACACACACCTCCCCTTGCACACACACCTCCCCTTACACATGCACACCTCTTTCCCTTACACACACACTCACCCCCTCCCCTTACACACACATACACACACTCACCTTCCTCTTACAGACACACACACACACACTCCCCCCTCCACACACACACCTCCCCTAACACACACACACACACTCACCCCTGGCCCCTTACACACACACCTCTTACACACACACACACACACTCTCCTTTACACACACACACACCCCTTGGCCCCTTACACACACACACTCCACACCCCCCTCCCTTACACACACACACACACACTCCCCCTACACACACACACCCTTACACACACACACCTCCTGGCCCCTTACACACACACACTCACCCCTATTTACACACACCTGGCCCTTACACACACACACACCTTTATACACACCTCCCCTTACACACACCTCACACTCACCCCTCCCCTTACACACACACACACACACTTATACACCCCCCCTTACACACACACACACACACACACCCCTACCCCTTACACCACACACACTCACCCCTCCCTTACACACACACACACACTCTCTCTCCCCTTACACACACACACTCTCTCTCCCCTTACACACACACACTCTCTCCCCCCTACACACACACTCACCCCTCCCTTACACACCCACACACACTCCCCCTACACACACACTCACCCTACACACACACACACTCACCCTACACACACACACACACACTCACCCTACACACACACACACACCCCTCATTCCCACACACACACACCTCCTTACACACACTCCCTTACACACACACCCACCCCTGACACACACCTCCCTCCACACACACACCCTCCCTTACACACATCCTCACACCCCCTCCCCACACCCTCCCTTACACACACACACACCTCCCCCACACACCCACCTTACACCTCCCTCCCCCTCACACACACACACACTCTCACACTCTCCCCCTACACACACACACACTCCCCTACACACACACACACTCTCCCCCTACACACACACACACACACTCTCCCCTACACACACACACACTCTCCCCCTACACACACACACTCTCCCCCTACACACACACACCCCCCCCCACACACACACACCTCCTCCTCCCCTTACACACACACACTCCCCTTACACACACACCCCCTCACACACACCTACTGGCCCCTTACACACACACTTCTCCCCTTACACACACCCTCCACTCCCTCACACACCTCCCCCTCCACACACACACACACCCCTCCTTACACACACTCACCCCACACACACACTCACCCTCCCACACACCCTTACACACACACTCACCCCTCCTTACACACACACACTCTCCCCTTATACACCCCTCCCCTTACACACACACCTTTACACACACCCTCACCACCCCACACACACCCTCACCCCCTCCCCTTACACACACACCCTCCCCCCTTATGCACACCCCTCCCCTTACACACACCACACACACACACCCCTCTCCCCTTACACACACACACCCCTTACACACACTCCCCTTACACGCACACCCCTCCTCCACACACACTCCCTCCCCGCCACACCTCCTTACACACACCTCCTCACACACACCCTCCCCACGCACGCACACCCCTCCCCTTACACACCCACTTCTCCCCACACACACCTCCTCACACACACACCACCCCTCCCTTACACACACACACTCACCCCTCCCCACACACACTCACCCCCTGGCCTCCACTCACACACACTCACCCCTCCTTACACACACACACACACTCACTCCCCTCACACACACACCCTCCTCACACACACACTCACCCCTCCTTACACACACATACACTCACTCCTTACACACACTCACCCACACTCACCCCTCCTCACACACACACACCCCTCCTCACACACACACACACCCCTCCCTCCCACACACACACACCCCTGGCTCCCACACACACACACTCCCTCCCTCCTCACACACACTCACCCCTCCTACACACACACACACCTCCCCACACTCACTCACCCCTGGCCCCTTACACACACACTCACCCCCTCCCCTTACACACACACACACCCCCACCACACCTCCCTCACACACACCCCTCCTCACACACACCCCTCTCCCTACACACACCTCCTTACACACACCCCCTCCCTTACACACACCTCCCTCACACACACACACTCACCTCCTTACACACACACTCACCCCTCCCCACACACACTCACCCCTCCCTACACACACACACACCCTCCCTTACACACACACACACACCCTCACACACCCTCCTTTATACACCCCCACACACACCCACCCCTTACACCTCTCCCCTTACACAACCCTCCCTACACACACACTCACACCCCTCCTCCCTCACACCCTCCCACACACACACACCTCCCCACACACACCCCCTCTCCGTCACACACACCACCCCCTTACACACCCTCCCTCTTAGGGCGCACACACACTCCCCGCCAATCACACACCCCTCCTCACACACCCACCTCTCCCTTACACACACCTCACACACCTCCCTACACACACCCCTCCCATTCACACACTTCTCCCCTTACACACACCTCCCTCACACACACACTCACGCCCTCCCCTCACACGCACTCACCCTCCCCCACACACTCACCCTCCCTTACACACACTCCCCTCACACACCCTCACCCCTCCTCCCCTCACACACACTCACCCTCCACACACACACTCCCCTGGCCACACACACACACACTCACCCTCACACACTCACCCTCCACCTTACACACACACACTCACCCCTCCTTACACACACACACCCTCACCCCTGCCCTTACACACACTCACCCACACTCACCCTCCCTCACACACCCTCCCTCACACACACTCCCTCTCCCACACACACCCTCTCCCTCCCTTACACACACACATCCTCCTCACACACACACACCTCACACACTCACCCCCTCACACACACTCACCCCCTCCCTACACACACACTCCCTCCCCACACTCCTCACCCCTCCCCTTACACACACCCACTTCACACACACTCACCCACTTACACACACACTCACCCCTGCCCTCACACACTCACCCCCTCCCCACACTCACTCACCCCTCCCTTACACACTCACCTCACCCCTCCCTTACACACACTCACCCACACCCCTCCCTTACACACACTCACACACCCCTGCCCTTACACACACCCTCACCCCTTACACACACACGCACACTCACCCCCTGCCCCTTACACACACACTCACCCCCTCCCACACACACTCACCCCCTCACACACACACTCACCCCCCTCCCCCTTACACACACACTCCCTGTTGCCACCCCTTACACACACACACACTCCTCCCTTACACTCCACTCACACCCCTCCCCTTACACACACACACACTCACCCACCCCTGCCTTACACACACACTCCCCTTACACACACTCACCCCTGCCCCTTACACACACTCACCCCTGCCTTACACACACACACACACCCCTGCCCACACACACCTCACCCCTCCACACACACTCACCCCTCCCCTACACACACACACACTCACCCCTATTTATACACACACACACACACTCACCCCTGCCTTACACACACACACACACTCACCCCCTGGCCCCTTACACACACACACACTCACCCCCTGGCCCCTTACACACACACACACACTCACCCCCTGGCCCCTTACACACACACTCACCCCCTGGCCCCTTACACACACACACACACACTCACCCCCCTTACACACACACACTCACCCCTGCCCTTACACACACACACTCACCCCCTGCCCTTACACCCTTACACACTCACTCACCCCCTGCCCCTTACACACACTCACTCACCCACACACTCCCCCCTTACACACACTCACCCACACACACTCCCCCCACACTCCCCCCACACACACACAAAACCCCCTCCCACACACACTCCTCCTGCTCCCCTTACACACACCCCTCCCTCTTACACACACCCACACACCCTCCCCCTTATACACCCCTCTCCCCCTTACACAACCCCCTCCCCTACGCACACCCTCACACCCCCTCCTCCCCCTACGTTGAGCCTGACTAACAAGAGGGGAATCAAGGGGAAAGCAGGCTGACAGAGCAGAAAGGTGTACTTTCACTGAATATGAAAGTCAGCTTTTAATCAGTTGACACAAGAACAGGGGGGGGGCATCAGTAGAGCAAGGGTCCCTTTCCAGACATCACTTTGTAAATCTTTCCCATTTAGCTAGGTAAGATTTTCTGGTGGTAGGTTTCCTTGCCTCCCTCAGGACTGAAAGCACGTCCTCAGAGTAGTGGTGTCTGATGGGGATCAGAAGTTTTTCACCCAAAGTCAGGGATAACATCTGCAAGTGTGGGTGGAGGAGAGTTCTTTTGTCTTGTGTTAGTAGGACCACCTTTGTAGGGTAACTTGTAGTGATTTCCCTTGGCTAAACTGTGACATAGGGGGAACCAGTGCTGTCTTGGCCAGCAGGGAGTCACAAGATTGTTGGTTTGTCTTTCTTGATTTTCAGGAGGACTTTCTGAATCATTGGGAAGGGAGGAAAGGTATAAAGAAACTTCCCATCCCAAAAGATGTTGAAAGTGTTCAGTCTCCATGCTAGAGGGGAGTAGATCTATGAACAGAAGGTCTGCAGCTGCCTGTTCTGGGGAAGGCAAACAGGTCTATTTGTGGAGTACCCAACTGATGGACTATGTGTCCAGGAAGACCTTCCTGTCCAGCATCCAATCGTGCTGTGGAGAGGAAGTCCTGCTTAGGAGACCCCCTTGCTTGGTGTCCTGCGAGAGGATGTAGCTCGCCTATAGGACCAAATTGTGGTGAGAAGCTAGGTCCCATAGCAGCAGGGTCAGTCTGCACAGCTGATAGGCCTTTGTTCTTCCCTGTTTGTTGAGGTGCCACATAACAGTGGTAATTTAGGTCACTATCAGAAGCACTCCTGGTACAAGAACGGGGACAAAGGTCTTCAGAGCTAGGAAGACTGCGGTCATTTCCCTGACATTGATGTGTTTGGCCTGAACAGAAGGGTGCCACTTTTCCTGAAGCCTGTAGGATGCCAGTGTCGTCCCCCAACCTGAATCTGAGGCATTTGTATGCATTGTTTGGGTTGGGGTGGGGAGTGGGAGCCCCGGGTTTAGCTGGACTTGGTGGATCCATCACCTGATTTCTGTCTTTAGACAGGGAAGGAGAGGAATAACCTGTTCTAAGTGATGTAGGTGTTGGGACCAAATGTTTTTGAGGGACCATTGTAGCTTGCACATGTGCATTCTGGCCAGTGGTAGCATGGGGATGGTTGCTGCCATTAAGCCTAGGAGACAAAGAAATTGCCTTGCTGTCAACTTCTGGGAGTGTAGGATTTCCTTGAAGTGGAAAGTCAGGGATAGAAAAGTACAGTTTTGTACCTACCATAAATGTAGATGTTCGAAGATCCACATTGCTGCAGTCCTTACACTTGGGTAGTCCGCTGTCCTCGGTCGGCCCGAATATCAAAGTATAAGGCTGACGTCGGTCAAGGCGCATTTGACTGACATCAGGACGTCAGGGTACAAATGCGCATGCCCGACGTCATATCCTCAGTCTTTTCTTGCCCCAGATGTCAGAAGACCCTAAAAAGAAAGGTCAAAACCAAAAGACAGCAAACAACCAACCAACCACCCTTGCACTAAAAATATGTACAATATATACAATATACACCATATTGACAACCCAACCCACACAACCGCTCTAACTACAGAGGGAAGGAGGGAGGTAGGGTGGACTGCAGCAATGTGGATCTTGAACATCTACATTTATGGTAGGTACAAAACTGTACTATGTTCTTCATCTCACATTGCTGCAGTCCTTACACTTGGGTAGAATCCCAAAGCAGAGGTAAGGAGGATGGCAAAACTATAAGGAAGCAGGAGCTGCCAAATGCCCAGCAAAATAGCAGTGGCAAAACCAGCCCTAGATTTAGAATAAAGTGGAAGGTGATAATGCCTAGAGAAAGTATGCACTGAACTCCAAGTAGCTGCCTCCAAAATATCTTTAGTTGCCACCCCTTAAAAGCTGTCAGTGGCAGTAGCCCTAGTGGAATGAGGCCTAATCCCAGCTGGAATCTCCTTGCCATGATGGGAATAACAGAAAGCAATGCAAAACCCAATCCACTTAGAAATAGTTTGTTTTGACACAGGCTTGCCCTGAGAACTCAAAGCAAAAGAAACAAATAACTGCTGAGACTGCCTGAACCCTTTAGTTCTGTCCAAATAATATCGCAACTGCCTGTGTACATCTAAAGTGTGCAAAATCTTTTCCCCTTTATTTTGGGGATTTGCATAAAAAGTAGGCAAATGAATAGTTTGGTTTAAAGCCACACTAGAAACCACTTTAGGCATAAAGGAAGGATTAGTGCGTAAAGATACCCTATCCTTATGGAAAATTAAGAAAGGCTCAACCGCCATAAGGGCCTGCAACTCAGAAACCCTTCTTGCAGAGGTAATGGCCAACAAAAAGCAGTCTTCCATGATAAATATTTCAACTCGGTAGTAGCTGCAGGCTCAAAAGGTTGTAGAGTGAGTTTCTCCAACACAAAATTGAGATCCCAAGCAGGAGTAGGAGCTCACGGGGTCTTATATTCTTTGCCCTCTAGGAAATTGCTTGAACAAAGGATGAGAAAACAATGGTGGGTCACAATCATAGTGAGCGAAATTGCTGCAGCATGAACTTTAATAGAAGAGAAGGACAAACCTTTGTCCAGTAACTCAGTAAGATATTGAAGAGCCACACTTAAATTAGGCTCAGAAACATCAAAATCCTTTGCTGCACTCCAAAATAAAAATCTCTTCCATTTATCTGCGTACACTTTCCTTGTACTAGGCCTTCTAGCTTCCAAAATAACATTCAAAACTTGCTGTGGAAGTTGAGACCCACTATGGTTCAAAACAGAATATGCCAGGCTGTTAGGTGAAGAGAGTGAAGCTTGACATTGAGCAAATGACTGTCCTCCTGAGACAACAGGTGTGGAATAGAAGGCAAAGGCCATGGAGGCTCCCGTACCAGGCTTCTCAGTAATGGGTACCAATGCTGTCGAGGCCAATCTGGAGCTATCAAAATCATCCTTGGCTTGTCCTGTCTGGCCTTTAGTAGTACCTTTGGGAGGAGAGGCAGAGGTGGAAAGGCATACACATGAAGATTGCTCCAATTGAAAGAAAGAGCATCCACTTTCCACGCTGTGGGATGAAACCTTTTCGTGCAAAACTTTGGCAGCTGGTGGTTTAGTGGAGAAGCGAACAGATCTATGTCTAGAGTTCCCCATGACACTGTCAATTTCTGAAATACATGAGGATCCAATTTCCACTCGGGGATCCATAATTCGCCTGCTCAACACATCTGCTAAGGAGTTCTGTGCTCGGCAGAAACCTTGCCTGAAGATTTAGCTGTAAACTGAGAGCAGTCTCCCACAAAATCATTGCTTGCCTGCATAGAGGATAAGAATGTGTTCCCCTTGCTTGTTGATGTACCACATGACAGTTGTGTTGTCTGTTAGAATCAACACCTGCCCTGGAAGAAGTAAATCCTTGAAAGCTATTAATGCAAACTGGACTGCTAACATCTCCTTCAAGTTGATATGTAGATGTTGTAGTCTGGCAGGCCACTTGTCTTGTATCCACTTTCCATTCAGATGAGCTCCCCAAGCTTTGTCTGAGGCATCTGTCGTTAGAATCTGACTCGCCTCTGGACGGGTCACAGAGAGTCCCTTGTTTAGGTGACATTCCTGAGCCCACCACAACAATTCCTTTTGAATGCAAGGTATTATTTGAATGACAGTGTCCAGATCCTGGCAGTGCTGTGTCCATACATTTTTGAGATACCATTGTAGCTTCCTCATATGCAGTTTGGCATTGGGAAGCACCAGAATACAAGATGCCATGAACCCCAAGGCTTGAAGGACTGTCCTTGCAGTCAGCCTGGACTGATGAGACAATTGATGAAAGTAAAGGGAAAGATTCTTTTGTTTGTCCGGGGTCAAAAGGCCATCTGGGATGCTGTATTCAGTCTTACACCCAGAAAGCACATGTCCTGAGAGGGTACTAGACTGGACTTTATTTCGCTCACAGAATACCCCAGGCATCTTAGCACTGCTATCACATATTCCAAATGATGAAGAAGCTCGTCCCTTCCTTGTGCCAGAATCAGGCAATCGTCCAAATAAGGATAGATCTGTATTCCTTTTAGCCTGAGGAAAGCTATCACTGGAGCCAGAACTTTCGTGAACACTCTGGGCGCAGTAGATAAGCCAAAGGGCAATGCAGAGAACTGATAATGAGAAGTCCCAGCCCGAAAACGCAGATACTTCCTGCAACTCAGTCTGATAGGAACATGAAGGTAAGCCTCCTTGAGATCCAAAGTTACCATCCAATGATCTTTGCCCAGCAGAGGTAAAAGCTGTTGTAACGTCAACATTTTGAACTTGGGAATGTCCAGATAAGTGTTGAGGATAGATAAATCCAAAATTGGTCTCCACGTGTTCCCTTTCTTTGGTACTAGGAACAGGCGAGAATAAAATCCTAGGCCCACTTCTGGCATAGGGACCGGCTGTATGGCCCCTATTTGAAGTAACAGAGAAATTTGTTTGTGAGCCTCTATTCTTTGCTGAGGAGGAACGCCTGGCATGCCTTTGAAAGGAGGCAAGGTATGGAAATAAAACCTGTAACCGTGGTGTATGATATCCAATACCCATCTGTCTTGGGTAATTAAACTCCAATTTTCCTTGAAAAGTGCCAACCTTCCTCCCAAAGGTGCTGCCAGGCAGAAGGCTCTGGCAGCTGAAAAGGTAGGTCATTGGGTCTGTTTACGAAGGACTGACCCCTGCCCTCACCAAGACTGTGCAGGTGAACTCCTGTTCTAGGCCTGAAAGAGCCCTGAGCTCTGCCCCTACCACGTCTAGACCTACCCCTAGACTGGGAATCATAAGAAGGATACGTCCACCCCTTGGTAGTCCAATTTCTACTAAACTTCGGAGGCTGAACCTGCAAAAAATCTTTAACAGTCTGCATAGACTAAGCCTTGTCTTCCATTTTCTTTAAGACTGCCTCAACAGGAGAACCAAACAACACATCAGATTGAAAAGGAGCATCTAAAATCCTTGTCTTAACATGGTCAGATAAATTCTGATCCCTCAGCCAGGCGTGCCTGCGAAGAACTGACCCAGTGGCAGCCACCCTAGATGAGGCCTGTACAGCATCAAAACCACATTGCAAAGAATGCTTACCCACCTGTTCAGAAACATGTACTAAATCTTGTAACTCTTTACACTCAATACCTTCCGCCAGAGCATCTACCTTAGACTTCAATTGTGAAAGGAGATAGTTTTGGTATTTCAACATGTGAAACTGGCAATTCAAAGCCCTCATAGCTAGGGTGGAAGAAGTATAAACTTTCTTTCCCCATCTATCCAAAGCCCTGGCCTCTTTATCCGGAGGAACCGGATTTTTGACAACAGAAGCCTTAACACCCTTAGGCCCCTGACTAACAGTTTCTGGGTCTGCCCTAGGACTAAGATACTTATGAGCTTCAGGCACCCTGTAATACCTATCCGGTTTAACAGGAGCAGGAGGCAAAGAATCAGGATTAAGAGAAGCCTCTGCAAAAACATCTTCCACAACATCCAGAACAGGAGGTATATCCAAAGGCCTATGCTGGGGTAAAAACAAGAATTCCCTAAGCCTTTTCCTGGAATCAGAGAAGTCCTGACCTTCCCACTTAAAATGCTCCCTCATGGAATGAAGAGTCTCTGAAAAAGAAAAATCCTCAGGAGGAGAAGCAGAAGGAGTAGAATCATCCACATCAGAATCAGAATAAGGAGAATACTCCTGCAAGTCTTCAGCCGAAGACTCTGAAACATCCGAAGCCTGCTCAAAACTCCCTAGCTCAGGTTCCACCCTAGGTCTCTTATCAGGAGGGGGCAAAGAACCTCTAATCAAAGTAATCAAATCTTCTGCCATTTTAAGCATATGCTTCTTGGGCACAGAGATCCTGAAGAACTAGGGGTGACACCAACTGAAGCTAAACCTGGCCTGCCACTGGGAGAAGCCTTGGAAACAGAAGGAGAGGGCCTAACTACCCTAGGAAGGGAGGGGAGTACAGTAACCTGAGAAGCCCCTTCAGCCTGACCTGCCTCCTGAAAGGCCACATCCTGCAATAACAAAGTCTCTCCCTGGGACTCCAGAGAAACCTCCGGCGGCTCCACCGACACCTCTAAAGAACCGGCGTCCGGTACGGACGGCTCTTCTAGCCTAGGCTGAACTGCTTTGTCCTTGCGCTTCTTCGAAGAAGCGGGCGTCGGAGCATCCGACGGCATTTTATAATTGCACCGCTCAAGACTAACCTGGCACAATCTAACCTTCTCTTTATAGTGCGCTTATTGAATCTAGCACAAGAGCGACACCCAACAACATTGTGCTCAGGCCCTAAACAAGGAATACACAAAGTATGATAATCTCTATGCGGTATCTGTTTCCCACAAGAAATACAGTTATTCACTTTTTCTGACATCCGGTAAACCACTGAGGCAAGAAAAACTAAAATATTCCCCAACGGGGTACTTAGCCAACTTTGACTCGGTCTGAAACTCCGAATTCGAAAAATTTCAGAACGCCGAACGGCACTTGCAACGCTGCTTCTGCATCGGACCATGCGGCAAAAAAGACTGAGGATATGACGTCGGGCATGCGCATTTGTACCCTGACGTCCTGATGTCAGTCAAATGCGCCTTGACCGACGTCAGCCTTATACTTTGATATTCGGGCCGACCGAGGACAGCGGACTACCCAAGTGTAAGGACTGCAGCAATGTGAGATGAAGAACATCCTTGTCATGTGGGAGAAAGGCCTTCATTTTGTCCATTCTGATTCTGCAGCCTAGGAAAATCTTGCCCTGGTCTGGGTTCAAGGAGGCCTTTAGGAGTCTGATGGTGAACCCTAGATTTTGTAAAAGCGACACGAAGTGCAGATGCCTTGAGAGGGTATCTGACTCTGCTAGTATTAGGATGTTGTCCAGATATGGGTAAATCTGGAAATGAGAGGAAGGGCCAGACAAACGCAGGAATAGTCTGTGGGAAGTCCTAATGGGTATGCTTAGGTAGGTTTCTTTTAGGTCCAAGGTGGCCATAAAAGCCTTGGCTGGGATTAGAGGCAACAGAGTGGGGAGTGACAGCATTTTAGAGGGTACCTGAAGGTGGAGATTTAGATAGGAGAGATCTAAGATGGGTCTCTAGAGGCAATCCTTTTTAGGGACCAGGAAGAGACGGGAGTAGAATCCCTTTCCTTCCTGTCCTGGGGGGACAGGTTCTATGGTGCCTAGATTTAACAGGTCTGACAAAACTTGTGGAAGGAGATACATTTGTTTTTTGGGGGGGGGGGATGTAATACCTTTCCTGGGTGGTATTTTCTTTCCAGGATAGAAGTACCCTTTCTGGATAATGGATAGGACCCCATTGGTCTGTGGTGATGGATAGCCAGAAGGGGAGACAGTGGGGAAGGCGTGCAGAAAGTGGTAGGCGGGCAAGGCAGTCACGCATTACTGGGAACTCCTCTGTCCTGAAAGAATTGTCTGGGCTGAGGAGGTGGTGCAGTAGGTCTGGACATGGTAGGTCTTCTTGCCTCTCTTCTACTTCTGGAAGAGGAGGCAGCTGTCTGTGGAGGGTTATGCCTTACAAAAGTGGTTTTAGCAGGGTAGTTCCTGTAATACTCGGGGAATGGGGGACACCAGAAGATATTTGATATCCCGTAATTCTTTATTTTCCTGCAGATTCTTGAAGAGGTCTGCAGATTGTTTCCAAAAAGGAAATTGTGATCCAGAGGGGCATCCAAGATCTTGGACTTGAAGTCTTCTGGTAGATTCTAGAGTCTCAGCCAGGAATATCTCCTGAGGACAGAAGCAGATGCTGCAGAGCAGACAGATGCTTCTGCAGCATCGTAACTACATTTAATGGAGTGCCTGGCTACTTGCCAGGACAGTTTGGAGGAAATGTCAGCCTTAATGGGACTGTCAGGAGTAGAAGCCTGCATGGAGGAGGCTTGAGACACTAAGTCTAGACATACTTAGTCATGTGGGTCTGATAATTTATGGCTCTGAAAGCCAAAGTGGAGGACATGTATACCTTCTCTCATCCTATCCATATATTTGCTATCTTTTTCTGTGGGTAGGAGGGAGGCGGAAGGCAGCACTCTTATCAGGGGAGGTGGCAATCACAGCTGGGTCCGCCAATGGTGGTTTAACTAGGAATTTTTGGTTCTCTGGCACTTTACAGAATCGGTCAGGGCACTTAGGGGCCAGTGACTGGGAGTTTGGAGCCTTAGAAGCTGAATTAAAGGCATCCATGTAAGCAGGTAGAACAGGAGGGAGAGCCGAAGGGGAGGGGGGATTCTACTTGAAGCAGCTCAAAGAAACTCTTTTGGGTGTCAGTCATTTGTGAGGTATCCCATTTGAAATGGTCTTTCATCTTGGTGATGGTCTCAGCAAAGGTAATATCCTCAGGGGGGGAACCCCTTCCACAGATTCCTCATCAGGAGTATAATACGCCTGGGGAAAAGCAATCTGGGAAGTATATGAAATAGAGTCCTCTGAGGAAGAAAAAGAAAAAAACATGTTCTTCCTCCCTAACCTGAGAGGTCATGGGTGGGACTGAAGAGGCAGAAGCAGGCCTAGGGATCAGTAAAGGCAGAGCAGTGGAGGTTGAGGCTGAAGGCCTGCATGAGAGAGGAAGTGAAGGCCTGCCAATCTTGTAGTGATTCTGCAGAGGAGGAGGTATGCTTGGTTTTCTGCTTATTTTTTGCCAGGGTGGATGTAGGAACTGGGCTGGAGTCAGGTTTTGAGGTCAACACTTCCTAAGTCTGGATCCCAGTCGGAAGAACCACAGAATCTGGTTCGACATAGATGGTAGTCAGTGTCTGGGTAAGCTCCAAGGATGTGCCGGTCGGCTGTGCAAGCAGCTTCCTTAAAGGTCGAAGTCAATGGATCTGCCAGGTGCTCATCAACTCCTAGGATGGGCAGTTGATGAGGCATCTGGTAGTGAAGCGGCAGGCGCAGAAAGCCTGGGAATCTTGGCCTTCTTGCGCAGAGGTTCGGATGGGGCCTCCGATGTGGGATCCATTCTAAGGGCCAACTGTTTAAGGCACTGGTTTTCTAGGTAGAGGTTTAAAGTGGCCAAACAGCAGTATAGGATCTTTAGGCACAAATGACTGACAAACTGAGCAGGCGGAATAGCTGTGCTCCAGGCCTAAGCAAAAAAATACACCTATCATGGGCGTCTTTATGGGGTATCTGGCACCCGCATTGACACTTTTCCTTTACTAGACATCAGATAAAAGCTACAACAACCAAGCCTAAGCAATAACAATTGGCAAAACAAGAAAAAACAGAAACCCAATGGGTTACTTAGCTTTATCGATGCGACATCTGAGGAGCGATCGTACGATGCATAGGTAGTCTGCCACTGAAAGTTCTGAGGATTGTGCGTGCAGACGTCACATTTAAAGCCCCTGGTTTATGGCATTACATGCGACGTCCCACGCATGCTGCAACAGCCAAGCTGAAGCTTTTGTGTAGGAGCCGATTTACGAGTCACCTGAGGGCAGGAAATTCCACAACTAGAAAATTGCAACAAAGGAATAAAATGACATCTCCCTAACACACACACCCCCTACCTACCTCTTACCCACACAGCCCTACCTAACTACTTCTCACACACACATACCCCACTACTTCTCACTTGTCCATTCTTGGTCCGTAGTCCAAACATCTTCTGGAATCCAAATTCCGCGCACACGGAAGATGAAGACAATCGGTCGCACAGATGCAGAAGACTAAAACAGGTCACAAACACCCACTGCATCTGACTGACAAGACGCCAAGGGCATTCTTAAAGAATGCCCTTAAAACGTTTCATTTTCTTTTAATTTAAAAGAAAAAAAATCTCCTTTGAATATGTAGTTGACGCCACAACCAGCTGTCAGTGCCAGGGTGCTGGTACTGTGTAGTCACACAAAAAAGCCCTGTAACTAGTGAATGTACTACAGCTGTGTGAATACACTCACCATTAACAGATAAACTAAAAGGATCAGGGCTGCAGTATTAACCTTATCTGAGGAAAATAGCTAGAAGGTACATTTCCACCCTTCCCAGGTGAGTATAATGTGTGGCTAAAATAGCACTGCCACCCCCTTATTTTTGTGTAAAGGAAACAGCAATAAACAGTCATCAACAAATTTAACCTGGTGTCTGCAGGTCATAAATCTGTTCCCAGACTATAAAGCAGGGGGCTTACCTCTCCTGCCCCAATTACTGATAAGCCGGTGCAACAATTTCAAAACCTGCAAGAGCAGATTCTGTAGAAAAAGGCTAGAACATGTATTCAAAACTCTTCATGAGCTGAATGGGAAATAGAGAGGTAGCTGGTTTCCTTCCATGCAGGGTCTGATGTGGGAAAGATGACAATTAGTAAGGACAGACTAGAATAGCCTCTTTTCTTCTTACCCATCAACAGCATGAGTAGTTTCTAAAGGTCCTCTTATATCCTCTACCCACACTAGAGGAGATAAGCAAAGGGAAAGGTGGGTGGGAAGCTTATAATTCAGTGATGATCAATTTATTCTAACATTCTCTATCACTGGAAGCACATTTGATTAGCTGTATTATGTTCATCATAAGGCTCACTGCTTTAGTATCGCTTCTTATCCACGAGTACTATAACAGCTGATTATGCAAGTGGTAGCCTGGTCACAGATGTGGAGAGATGAGCACAGAATGTCAGAGGAAAGCAAGGGCAAACCTTCTCCAGTTCTGGAGTGGATGCCCAGCTTTTACTGCTTGCAGAAGGTGTGAAGATTAGAAAAGGCATTGCTTCAGAAGTAGCAATGGTGGCTGTTCTGGGAAGTGTGCTTTTCATTGCAAACCATAAAGAGAGTCCACAATGCAGTTACCTAACCATTTACACAGACCTCTAACAGTGTGCCTTGTTTACTTGTGTAAATAAAGAGCCGATCAGTCCCATCTCTGGTCCAATCTACTTTGTAAGTCGTACCTATCTGCAAAAAATTGCGAATGAGATTTTGCAAAAAAAGGGGGGGGGGCATAGCAGTGGTGGCTGTCTACAAGGTCACTCAACTTGGATGCTACTCATAAAAAAGCAAACTATTCCAAGACTTACCCCCCCCCCCCCCCCCCCCATGAAATACTGCATATGCTTCTTTACAACTTAGGGCCTTCGGCTCATATTCCCTTAGCAAAGGCTACAAAGAAAGGTTTTCTAGGACAAAAACCTGAGGATCACAGGAAAGGTTTTAAGTGAGTCACTGTCAGTATTTCCACATAAAAGTACAAGCACCAAAAAGGAGGACGAGGCCAGGACTGAGGTGCAAGGCCCACTGAAAACGGCTCAATTACAGAGTGATGAGCCAAACAAGGGACGTGGGGGAGACATGCAGAAACACCCGACAGCTGCACCTTCATGGATGTGTACAACAAACTACTGTGGAAAAGCTCAGCTAAGTAGTTGAGGACTCCAGGTTCTGTTACTGAACATTGCTGGATATTCATAGAATCATACCAAACAGAGAAACTTTTCTGTTCAGCCAAGTAGGATTTCCTTGTACATATTTTTCTGGCCTCTTGCAAAATGTCGCATACCTTCTCAACATGGTCCCAGCTGCCACATACAGCATCACCACATCTAAAAATCAGACAAATCTACCTTGGCCATTGTTGCTGGGTAACGTTCATCTTGTCACAATACCCAATTATGTGCGCACACAGCACAGTACCTTTAACTCCCTTCTGTAGAAAGAGTAGGATTCAGAAATATCTACCGTACTTAAATATAGACATTCTATGTTAAAAAAATTCAAACATTCTAAACAAAACATACATGTTAAAAGTGGTGCTATGACAAACGTGACTTCTTGACAAAGCTATTTCTGATTTTTTTTTTTTTTTTAACATATACAGATTTATTCATTATATATATCTAATATATATATATATATATATATATATATATATATATATATATATATATAGATATATATACACACACACACACATACACAGTTTTTCACATTTCACTTTATGCAGAAAGACATTAAAGACTCCTTACCAACAGTACAGAACATTATGCTGGCATGTGGCCTAGGCAGCACAGACTCAAATCTGACACTGTATCCACAACTCTTTCCTACTTCCTCACCACGCTCAAATGCCACACGTTCAGCCACTGAAACGGCACTGATTCTCCTAGGCTGAAAAAAGTAAATTTGGAAGGCAGTCAGTTTAAATAATGTCTAGTAAGCGCAAAGATTGATTTAAATTTGTTTGCAAAATTAAGTTTTAATGTTATTTTCAACAAAGAAAAGTTCTTACAACTGCAAATGACAGAATAGTTGTGTAAAATCTTACCATAACCATAGATGTCCTTCTCTTCCATGTTGCAGTACTCTAGTTGTGGGATTTCCTGCCCTCAGGTGACTCATACGTCAGCTCCTATACAAAAGCTTCAGCTTGGCTGTTGCAGCTGCATGGGATGGCACACTTAAGGCCATAAACCAGGAACCTTAAATGTGACGGCATGCATAATCTTCAGAACTTGAAACTCAGCAGGTAGAGTAGAAGGCCCAGCAGGAGAAAATGCCAGTGGTGTCAGGTATGGGACCCTGGGGTCCTTCTGTAGCATAGATAGGTCCAGGGTGATGCTGGGATGAAAGGAGAATGATGAGGGGGTTATTGGTGGGTGGGAAGGAATACTGCAACATGGAAGAGGACAGCTATGGTTATGTTAAGATTTTACACAACAATTCTATGTCCTTCTATTCCTATGTTGCAGTATTCTAGTTGTGGGAGAGTACCATAGCTTTTAGGTGGATGAGAGGGTGTTGGATGCAGACGAAGATTTTTCAAAGCCCTGTAGGATTGCCCTGGCGAATACTGCACGTGCTCTGGAGACTTGGTCTAGCTTGTAATGTTTGGTGAAAGTGTGGATAGTGGACCATGTGGCTGCTTCCATAATGGAAGCAGTGTCCTGACCTTTTAGGAAAGCCTTGGAGGTGGCCATTGCCCTTGTGGAATGGGCCTTTACTCCCACTGTTTTTTTTTTTTCTGTGGTGGGAGTAGCAAAGTCAGATGGCTTTCCTGATCCAACATGCAAAGGTTTGTTTGGAGCTGTCTTGCCCAATGCTCTGGGATGGAAGGAGACAACAGTTGTTTAGATTTTCTAATGGATTTAGTTTTGTCCAGGTAAACTCTTAGTTGCCTGTGTACATCCAGGGAGTGGAGTATCCTCTCTTCATTTATGGGAGAAAGAAAGAAGGTGGGCAGGTGGACAGATTGGTTTAGAGACAAATCATTGACCACCTTGGGAATAAAGGAGGGATTAGTTCTCAGGGTGACCCTGTCATTGTGGAACGTGGTGTAGTGGGGGCAAGCCATTAAGGCTTGCAGCTCCAAAATCCTTCTGGCTGATTTGACAGCCACTAGGACTGTTTTCCATGTACATATCTGAAAGGAAGCTGTCCCAGCAGGATATAAAGTGTGTTAGGTAAGCTTTTCCAGGATGTAGTTAAGGTCCCAGGGCGCAGGGATACTTTTTTTGGGGGTCTAATGTGCAACACCCCTTTAAGGAAGAGTTTTACGTCAAGCCTTGCTAGCAAGGGGGGATCAAGAGGCAAGCAGGCTGATATTGTGTACTTTCACTGAATAGGAATGTTCACTTTTTATCAGTTGACACACAAGAACTGGGGGGGGTGGGGTCAGCAATGTAAGGGTCCCTTCCCTTGTCTAGACACCACTTAGTAAATCTTTGCCATTTAGCTAGGTATGATTTTCTTGTTGGAGGTTTCCGGGCCACCCTCAGGACTGAAAGCACATCCTCTGAGTAGTGGTGTTTAAATGGGATCAAAGGTTGATCACCCACAGTGTCAGGGACATTTGCAAGTGTGGGTGGAGGAGAGTTCCTTTCTCTTATCAGGTCGTCCACCTTGTAGGGTAACTTGTAGTGATTGCCCTTGGCTAGATTGTGAAGTAGGGGGAACCAATGCTGCCTTGGCCAGTAGGGGGTCACTAAAGTACAGTTTTGTACCTACCATAAATGTAGATGTTAGAGTGTTCACACTGCTGCAGTCATTACACTTGGGTTATCCTGCCGTCAGGCGGTTCCCCAGTCGGCCTGAGTTCCAAAGTCTTGGTCCGGCATCGGTTGCTGTCACGTCCTCCCTGACGTCAGCGCGACGGGTATACAAGATGCAGCCGACGCCATTTTCTTAAGTTTTTCTTGCCCCAGATGTCAGGTGCCCCCAAATAGGTAGGCAATTCAAACTGCTAATAAAACATAAATAAGAAGAGCAAACAACAACTTTCAGTTACCAGCAAATACTCCCCCATAGGTAGTAAAGGGTTGAAGACCTAGGTATGTACCAGCAATGAAGTGGGGAAGGAGGGAGGGTAACCTGAACTGCAGCAGTGTGAACACTCGAACATCTACATTTATGGTAGGTACAAAACTATACTATGTTCATGTTACACTGTTGCAGTCATTACACTTGGGCAGAATCCCAAAGCTGAGGTAGGGTGGCTGGTTCTATAATGCATTAGGGGTGGCTATAAGGCTCTGCAGCACTGTAGAGGCGAAGCCAACTCTGGAATTAGAGTATAGAGGCAGATGGTAATGCTTGGTGAAGGTATGCACAGAGCTCCATGTTGCTGCTTCCAAAATATCCTTGGTAGGTACTCCTCTGAGGTAGGCCACTGAAGTGGCTGTTGCCCTGGTGGAGTGAGATCTAATGCTGGTAGGCACAGGTTTGCCATGGTGCGTATAGCAGAAACATATGCAATGCCCTATCCATTTGGAAATAGTCTGTTTTGAAATGGCTTTTCCCTGTGCTCCTGCAGCATATGCTACCAATAGTTGCTCAGATTTTCTGAAAGCTTTGGTTTTGTCCAAGTAGAAGCAAAACTGCCTGTGAATGTCCAATGAATGCAGTAGTCTCTCCCCTTTATTCTGCGGTTTAGGATAAAAAGTTGGCAAGTGAATAGTTTGGTTTAGAGACACTTGAAACTACCTTAGGCATTAAAGTACGGCTAGTTCTTAAGGACACCCTGTCCTGGTGGAAAATGAGGAAAGGTTCCACTGCCATTAGTGCCTGTAATTCTGAAACTCTTTGTGCTGATGTTGGTGCCAGGAGCAGAGCAGTCTTCCAAGAGATATATTTTAATTCTGCTGTGCTAGCTGGCTCAAAGGAGGTAAAGTCCATTTTTCCAAAACAAAGTTGAGGTCCCAAGTTGGAGTAGGTGCTCTACGGGGCGCCCTTATGTTTTTTGCCCCTCTGAGGTATTGTTTTAGCAAAGGATTAGAGAAAAGTGGTGGATCCGTGTTGTAATGAGCAGAGATGGCAGAGGTGTGGATCTTGATGGATGAAAATGAGAGGTCTTTGTCCAGCATCTCAGTCAAATATTGTAGTATCTGAGAAATGTTTGACACAAGAGGGTCAAGGCTGTGGGGGGCCTGGTTCCAGGCACAGAATCTCTTCCATTTATCCAAATAGGCTTTTCTGGTACTAGGCCTTCTGGCCTCCAGGATGACCTCCATAACAGCTTTGGAGAGAGGCATTGCTTGCTTGGCGAAGGTATCTTCCATGCAGCTAGGTTTAAGGTCTTTAGCTGGCTGTGGAGTATCTTATTGTTGTGCTGAGACTGATTATAACACACCAAAAAGTTTATTATAAAGCTTTCGGGTCTCACACCCTTCACATTCTACATTTAAACCGGAGATTAAAATCAAATCACATGCTTCAGCCCACCCCTTTACTCATTCAGCAATTAATTCTTAAAAAGACATGCATAAAAAAACTTTTAAAACACATTTAAAAATACAAAAATGAAGTACTCACTTATAAACATTTCTATTTTCAGCTCATTTTTACAGCAGAACAAATAAGTATTGTATTTATATTCCGTAACAATTCACAACTTCTCTCTACGTCTTTTAATCAAAACTGGCTTTAAACTAATGGCATTATTCAAACCAGGAAAACAGTCTGCCTGCAATCTAACTATCCATTCAAACTAAGTTCTAGAAAATTATTTGTATCTCCTTTTCTCAGACCTGTTTGCACTATATCCAATATTCTAAATTTAAAAATATGCTGCTCTCCCTTATCTTGAACATGTTTACTTAATGCATTTGTTGCAACACTTCTTGTATCAGTTTTATGTTCTATAATCCTTTCTTTAAGCTTCCTAGTTGTCTTACCAACATAGAACGATGAGCATACTGTGCAGGTTGCCAAATATACCACTTGTGACGTATTGCAGTTAGTCAGTGCTTTTATCATAAACACTTCTCCCGTAGTGGGATGTTTAAAGTAATCCATACCTTCATATAAGTCATTACAGCAAGAGCAATTATAGCATTTTCTTGTTCCTACTGTTGTCTCTAATTTAACTGTATTTAAAGTCTTTATAGCATAATTTTTGTTTTAATGTTTGTGAATTCCTATATGCATATCTTGGCCTTTCTCCCACTATTCTATTTCTGGCATAGCCATCAGTATAGGCCAGTGTCTTTCTATTATTTTACAAACACTATAAGTATTCAAATTAAAAGTAGTGAGGTACCTAACCACATTATTGCCCTTGTTTATATTGTCCTGATTTTTTATAAGTCCCCCTCTTAGTACTGGCCTATATCTATCAGCCCTTTCAACACCTCTTCATGTACCATACTTGTAATTCGTTCAGAATATCCATTATTACAAAATTCCTGCTTCATACTATTTACCTGTTCTCTGAAGTAGCTCTCTACCATATTCAATTTACTTATTCTTATAAATTGCGCCTTAATTATTCCCTTGAATGTGTGGGGGGCATGCATACTATTTCTGTTGATGTACCTTGAGGCATCTACTACTTTCCTATATACTGTAGATTCTAGTATACCTTCATTTTTAAATAAACACACATCCGAATAATTTATACTAATACATCCGAATAATTTATACTAATATTTGATGTCTCCATTTTAAATTTCAGAAAATGTGTTGATGTATTTAAATATTGTAAATATTTATTTAGCTCTAACTGTGACCCACCCCACAACAGGAAACAATCATCCACAAATCTTTTATAGAGAAGCACTTTCTCATTTAATTGAAAATCTTTATTCAGTACTACCTCCTTCTCCCATTCATACAAAACCATGTTTGCGTATGTGTTAGCAACTGGGGTACCCATCGCTACCCCAGTTAGTTGCAAGTATGGTTCTCCATCAAATATAAATACATTATGTGATAACACAATCTCAAGAAGTGTACAGATATTTTCTATTTCCCTTCCATTCATTTTTATTTCTCCATTCAAAAATTTTCGTACCGCTTCAACACCATATGCATTAGGTATAACGGTAAATAGTGATGTTATATCAAGAGTAACCATTGTATACTCTTTTGGCTCATACAGACTACACCATTTATACAAGGTGTACAAAAAATCATTAGTATCCTTAAGTAATGTGGAACACTTCTGTAAATACTTGCCCAATACATTCTGTAAATATTTAGAAATGGGTTCTGTGATCCATCCACCACCTGATACTATAGGTCTCAGTGGTGGATTTTCTAAGTCCTTATGGATCTTTGGAATACCATAAATTTGTTGTGCTGTGACAGCAGAAGTGGTAGTTGAGGCAAAATCCAAGGTGGTCCTTCTAAGTTTTTTAAGATTGGGTACCAGTGCTGGCGTGGACAGTCTGGTGCAATCAGGATCATCTTTGGCTCCTCTTGCCTGGCTTTTATGAGTACCTTTGGAAGAGGCAGTGGTGGGAAAGCGTATACTTTTAGGTTTTTCCAGCTGAATGAGAGGGCATCCACTTTCCATGCTTGTGGATGGTAACACCTTGTGCAGAATTTCTGTAGCTGGCAATTCCTTGGGGATGCAAACAGATCTATGTCCGGGCTCCCCCATTTCTGTGTTATCATTCTGAATATTTGTGGATTCAATTCCCATTCGTGGGGATCCATGATATTTCTGCTCAAGTCTGCCAGCGTGTTTTTCTCTCCTGGCAGGAATTGTGCTTGTAGATGAACTTGATAGTTTATAGCTGTGTTCCACAAGGTCATGGCTTGTCTGCAGAGGGGGGTAGGAATGGGTGCCCCCTTGCTTGTTTATGTACCACAACTGTGGTGTTGTCTGTCTTTAGTAGTAGTTGTCCTGGATGCAGCAGGTCCTTGAAAGCTATAAGGGCATTTTGTACAGCTAGCATCTCTTTTTGGTTGCTGTGAAGATGCCTTTGTTCTATGGGCCACTTGCCCTGAATACATTTTCCTGCCATGTGTACTCCCCAGGCGTAATCCGATGCATCTATTGTCAATGTCTGCCTGGCTGTGGGTTGAATAAAAGGCTGTCCCTTGTTGAGGTGACGAGCTTGAGCCCACCATCGAAACTCCTGCTGAAGGCAAGGTATTAGTGGTATAACGGTTTCTAAACTTGGACAGTGTTGAGACCATACACTCTTTAGGTACCATTGTAGTTTCCTCATATGCAGTCTGGCATATGGAATTAGTAGTATGCAAGATGCCATGTAGCCCAAGGCCTGCAGAATTTTTCTTGCAGGGAGTTGGGTCTTTGTTGCCATCAAATGAAAGTACTGAGTCAGTTGTCCTTGCTTGTCTGGCGTGAGATAAGCCATCTGGGCCATTGTGTTCACGCTGGCACCCAGGAATATTATCTCTTGTGAGGGCACTAGTTTTGATTTCTTTTTGTTTACTGTGGACCCCAGGCAACTTAACTTTTTTACAAACGCCAGATGTTTTAGGAGAATGTCCTTGCTCTCTGCTTGAAATCAGGCAGTCGTCCAGGTAAGGGTAAATTTGAATTCCTCTCTGTCTGCAAAATGCAATTACTGGTGCCAGGCACTTTGTGAAGACCCTGGGCGCAGTAGATAAGCCAAAGGGCAGTGCAGAGAATTGATAGTGCATTGGACCAGCTAGGAATCTGAGGTATCTTCTGCAGTTTTGTCTGATAGGGACATGCAGGTATGCCTCCTTGAGGTCCAAGGTCACGACCCAAGCTCGCTTGCCCAGCATGGGACAAAGCTGCTGTAATGTCAACATTTTTAATTTTGAAACATCCAGGTAAGTGTTTAGAGAAGAAAGATCCAGAATGGGCCTCCAGGGTTTGTCTTTTCTGGGAACCAGAAAGAGTCTTGAGTAAAATCCTTGTCCTTGTTCCTGTGGTGGTACCTTTTGAATAGCTCCCATGTTCATGAGTGCTGTAATTTGTTTTTGAACCTCTGCCCACTGATTTGGTGGCAGATTTGGCATTCCTTTTAACCTTGGCAGAGTGCGAAAGTGGGACCTGTAACCTTGAGATACGATATTAAGAACCCATTTGTCTTTGGTGATCATATGCCAATTGTGATAGAAGAGAGTCAGTTTTCCTCCCAAGGGGGCTGCCAAGAGAGATGTTTGGCAGCTGTAGTGGGAAGTCATTGGGACTGTTTAAGGTTGATGCCCGTCTTCCCCTTCTCTCTGACCTGATGCACCCCATTGTCGAGGCCTGTAAGGACCTTGTGGCTGACCTCTACCTCTTGGACGTCTGTATCTGCCCCTGTGAGGTCTGTCCGTAACTGAAAAGGACGGATTCCTTGTTGGCCAGTTTCTACTAAATCGAGGAGGCTGAACCTGTAAGAAATCCTTCACTCTTTGCATACATTTTGCCTTATCCTCCATTTTCTTTAATACCTCTTCTGACTTAACTCCAAATAAGACATCATGCTGCAAAGGTGCATCCAGTAGTTAAGCTTTAACATGATCTGGTAACGTAAGCTCTTTTAACCATGCATGTCTTCTAATGACAGCCTGTAACCGCTGCTCTACAGGAGGCCTCTAAAGAATCAAAACCACATTGCAAAGTATGTTTTCCCACTTGTTCAGCAGCATGCAATAAATCCTGCATTTCTCTAAAATTAGGAGGATCTGTACCTGGAAGCAATTTTTGTTTCAACTTAGACATCAAAAATTACTATTTTAGCATGTGAAACTGGCAATTTAAGTATACACATCATCCACAATATCTAACACTGGCGGAATAGCAAGGGGTCTGTGTTGAGGTAATAGGAATTCTCTCAGCCTTTTCTTGGAGTCTGAGTAATCCTGGCCTTCCCAATGGGAATGCTCCCTCATGGTGTGTAAAATTTCCCCAAAGGAGTAATCCTCTGGTGGAGAGGCTGATTGAATTGATTCCTCAGCATCAGAATCCTCATAAGGGGGTAAAGAATAACCTAGGTCTGAGGATGAATCTGAGGAAATGGACACTTGGTCAGATGAGTCATAGTCTTGTGTAGGCCTTTTATCAGGTGGTGGATGGGACCCCCTGATCAGAGTGATTAGGTCTTCGGCCATTTTGAGCATTTGTTTCTTAGGCATGGAGGCCTGTCCTGGAGACTGTTTCTTTGTTTTTAAAGGAGGCTTAGACTTAGAAGAGGGTTTAATGCTTAGCTGAGTAGGTCTGAAGACACCCTCTGAAGCTGAGGGTTGCTCAGGTACTCCGGATCCCTCAGCAGGGTCGGTTTCGGTAGTCTGAAAAACTTGTGCATCCGAAGGCCCAGCCATCTCCAAGAGGGAGTCGGAGGCAGCCTGTGGTTCTGCAGAAGCGGTCGCCAGGGGCTGCAAAGACGGCTCGCTGAAAACCGGAGAACCGGCGACTGGCCTAGAAGACTCTTCGTCATCAGTTTTGGGCCTTGGGTGCCTGTCCTTGTCTTTGCGCTTTTTGTGAATTGCGGTAGTCGAAAGTGCCGACGGCATGGTGTAATTAAATTTTCCGCCAAAGTAATGTCGGGCAAAATCTAACAGACGTTTAATAGTGCACTTGTTAAACCTAGCACAAAACAGACAACCAGTGACGTCGTGGTCTGGGCCCTAGGCATGGGATACAATAAGAATGGAAATCCTTAGGTATTTGCTTCCCACCAGAAATGCAGTTATTAACTTTTACTGACATCGGTCTGAGGCAAGAAAAAGTTTCCCCAATGGGGTACTTAGCTTTGTAGAAGACTTTGGTTCTGGATTCGGAATGAAAATCTCAGGAGTCTGCCGACCGGCACTTGCCAACTGCTTTTGCTTTGGGCACCGTGCGGCAAGAAAGACTGAAGAAAATGGAGTCGGCTGCATCTTATATACTCCTGTCGCACTGACGTCAGGGAGGAGGCGACAGCAACAGACGCCGGACCAAGCCTTTGGAACTCAGGCCGACTGGGGAACCACCTGACGGCAGGATAACCCAAGTGTAATGACTGCAGCAGTGTAACACGATGAACATCACGATTTTTGGTTTGTCCTTCCAGAGTTTCAGAAGGACTTGCTGAATCAGTTGGCCTGGGGGGGGGGGGGGGGCAAAGAATCTTCCCCTCCCAGGAGATGTTGAAAGCGTCTACTCTCAAGGATAGTGGGGAGTACGTCTTTAAGCAGGTCTGCAGCTGCCTGTTCTGGGGTGAGACAAACAGGTCTATATGAGGAGTACCCCACCGGTGGACTACATCTGGGAAGACCGTCCTGGTCCAGCATCCATTCTTCTTGTGGAGAGGATGTCCTGCTTAGGAGATCTGCTCGCTTGTTGTCCTGCGAGGGGATGTAGGTTGCCTGCAGAGTCAAGCTGTGGCAAGAGGCTAGATCCCATATAAGGAGGGGTAGTCTGCACAGCTATGTCTTTGTCCCTCCCTGTTTGTTGAGGTACCACATTACAGTGGTATTGTCTGTTACTATTAGAAGAACCAATCAAAATTCAAGACAACAAACTGAAAAACACTAAAAAATGCAATGGAGCTGGTCGCTGTCGTAGTAGTAATCCAAAAGAATAAGTAGCAATGAACAGTCCGTAATATCCAAATAGCGTTTATTCACGTAAACCACAAAAATCTCCTGAGCGCTTTCGTTTGGCTCCTGCCAAACTTTTTCAAAGACAATGACACAACTACGTATTTGGTTAAATACCAATACGTAGCAACAACAATTAAACAATTAATGTGCAGCATATTATTAACCTTTAACGTGCTTGACACATTTTTTTTCTTTTAAAAACGCATTGTAAATATAAGAATAATAGAAAATACATGACAGGAATGGATCGTTAAATGAATAGATGCACAAACCTTCTAACTAAACATGAACGATATTTTCATAATACATGAACAATATTTTCATAATACATGAAGTGTTGGGACACAACTGTACTTAACCTAAATATGTATCTAAATGTATACTGTATGTATTTTTAGTTATTTGTCTCTAACGATATTAATTAAAAAATAATAAGTTAATATTGAACACATAAATAAAACTTAATATAAAATGTGTAACAATTATAACAATATTTCATAGAAATATAATTATGTAAACATACCCTCATTCATTTTGAATACATAAGATATACTAATATATATATGTATATATTTACACTGTGTATATACTCTAAAATTATAAATTAGTTTATACATAAAAACTCTAATAGAAATGTGTATGTGTACAAAAAATACATATGAAGATTAGTATAAACATTAAAAATATTGTATGAAAGTTTATAAAATATTTATATGATTAAAAATATATATATATATGATGTGTACATGAAAGATGCACATTAGACAATTCTATTAATCAAATTTACTGATACAGTTTATAGTTACCTGGATAAAGATTTTAATTTTAAAATACTGCTGATAGAGGTATGATTATTCATGCCTGGCCAATTGTTGGAATTCAATCTTAATTGCCATTAGAGTTCATGTTTTTCTAACAGTGGTTGTCATGCCCCCCCTCTCACATCCTGATTTAATACATCTAATACAATAAACTTGAAATTGTGTTCAGGATAGAATTTTACGTGTTTTGCGAGGGCATTAAATTCATTATCATCTCTTATTGCCCTCACATGTTCACTTATACGTTCCTTTAATTTCCGTTCTGTTTTACCCACGTAAAACATAGGGCAAAATTGACAGAGGGCACAGTATACCACTTTTTCAGTTGAACAACATGCTTTATGTTTTAATATTATCTTATTACCTATAGTTATATTATTCGTTTCATAAACATATTTACAGAATTTACATTTCCCACATCTAAAAGTTCTCCCTACTTCATGATTTCTAGTCATTTCAAACATATGTTTTATATTCCTACCCCTTTTATATACTATTTTTGGTTTGTCATCCATTAAATTATGCAAAGTCATATCATTCTTTATAATTTGCCAATTTTTATTCATGACTTGTCTAATGGTATTGCTATCCATACTATAATCTGTAATGAATGAATTTCTAAAATCTTTTTTATTATTACATCTTAACCTATTTCCCAGGGGAAAGTCCTCCAAAAATTCATCATTTTCAGTAGTAGGTCCAAAAAGTTGTTCATTTTGTGATCTAAACTCCATGCATGTGTCAACCTGATCATCTATTGAACTCACATTTTTGTGTTCCAGTAATGGTCTATAAAAAAATTCCTCTCTTCTTTACAACCTCTCCCATTACCTCAGTAATTAAATAATCCGGGTATTCTCTGTTTTCGAACATTTTAGATAAACACTGGCATTCATCAATAAAATCCCCCCATTCGCTCACCATCCTTGCAGCCCTCACAAATTGACCTTTTATTACTGCCTTTTTCTGAGGGAAAGGATGGCAGCTACTATAATGTAGAAGAGTGTTACTATACGTCTTCTTACGGAAGATTTTCGTTTTATATTTTCTTTTCAATCTATCCTTTTCTAACATGACATCTAAGTAAGCTATTTTATTGATATCATAACTCATAGTAAACTTTAAAAATGATGTTGTCCCATTTAAAAATTCTAAAAATTCATGTAATTGTTCATTATTTCCTGTCCAGATGATAAAAATATTGTCCAAAAAGCGGAGATACAATCTACAATACTTAAAATAAAGGGAGTTAAAAACATGGTCATATTCCCACATGTACATTACGGTATTGGCATACAATCCACCGCATGGGGATCCCATCGCTACTCCCTCTTTTTGTAAGGAAATATTTTTGTTAAAATATATAAAATTATTCCCAAGTACTATATCCAATAATAGTTCATGTAAATTTATGATATTTTGATTAATACCTTTTTCTTGCTAAGTATTGAACATATTAATTCCATCACTATGTGGTATTGAGGAATAAAGATCTTTTACATCTATAGTGACCAACCAGTCATCTTCATGATAATCCAATGTATTTAAAATATTTAGAAAATGCCAGGAGTCCTTTAACAAGTGCTTCTCTGAATGAATATAATTCTTTAATTTGTTGTCTATGAATTTGGCAATTGGATACGTAATAGACCCCCTGTGCATCGACAATAGCCCTAAATGGTGGACATTCAATACATTTATGAATTTTTGGAACCCCAAATATTACTGGGGTTCTCGGATAATCCATATTTAAATAATTAAATTCATCACTGTTTAAATCCCCATCTATAAATAAATCATGAATAATACCTCTAATTCTTCTATAAGAGGTATTTTTTTCATTAATTGAACTTAAAGAATATGTTTCACCCTCCAAAATGGTCATCATTTCATGATTGTAGTCACTAATATTAAATATTGTAATACCTCCGCCCTTATCAGGTGTAATAAATCTCACAGTATTCATATTTGCCATGCAAGTCAAAACATCGTTTTCCTGTTTTGTTAAATTATATTTTGTATTACTCCTGTTATTATAGATATATCTAAAATCCAATTTGCATGCCTTTTCAAACCTCTCTATCGTTGGATGTAATGGGGGATTGAAGGAACTTTATACATAAAATGGTCCCACTATTCCATCATTGTTTTTGAACATCTGCGAAAAATTCAATTTTCTAGTGTAGATCTTTAAATCTATAATACTCTGCACCATATTCATTTTCCTGCTAGGGACAAAAGATTGTCCATGTGCCAATATTTCGCAGATGTCAGCATCAAAAACCAAGTCAGAGTAATTATAAACATTAAAGTCCCTCTTGATATTATAATACATAACAGGTTTTTTTATTTCGTTGTCCTTTTCTAACGACGACCTCTCCAAGGGCCCCTCAGTGTTTGTGGTTTCCCCCTCATGTGAAAACCACGATTGTTCCCCTGATACTGCTGGACTTGATTGTTTTGAAAATTGTTCTGTTGTCTCTGCTGTAGTCTCTCTGACCTTCGTAGTGTTGGAAATGAACTCTCCCCTAAAAAATCATTATTACCATCACAAAATTCATCATTGGGAGCAATTGTTTCAACAATCTCCACATCATTGTTATTGTCAAAATTAACAGTATTTGATTGTTTTCCCCATTGTTGTGATGAAGGGGGTTGAGGGTATGCATACCCTTGACTATAAGCTTGAATGTCCCGATCTAATTTTTTTTATTTTCCTCTCCTTGATAATTTTTACTTTTTCATCAATTGATTTAAAACTCCGCTGGTAATCATAATCAAATTTACTAAAAGATACATCTTTTTTTATCTTGTTATCCAAATCATTAGCTTGTTTAAACAGATTTAACTGGTTATTGTTGTCCTTAATGACAAGGCCCATATAATCAAAACCAAACTTGTCGAAAAGTTTTAATAATTCCTTGTACAACAGTGAATTTGCACTAAGTCCAGTAGGGAACCTCCAGACCGGAAGCCACTTGGGTACTATGTTCTTGTTCATACATTCATGAAAATACAAATTGTCCATTTGTATCTTCTTTATTTTTAATAGAATGTAATCTAATTCAGCCAAGTTGTCTGAAATAGATGTTACAGTACCTGTAGTTGTAGTTCCGTTGGTATAAAACCCACTGATGTTTTGCATCCACTTCTTTAGTTCTTCCGTCACTGTTTCCTGCCCTTTGGTGGAAGTTGAAGGCTGTACATCAGTTTCCCTATGTCTCGATTGACTTTCATTCTGTTGAATGTCTAAAACCTCTTCAGGTACATCCTCGATTATGTCCACAAACGGATTATTGTGCAAAGTTAGATTGGAACATTGAGATAGAGAACGCTGTTCAAAACGATCCATCCTGTCACACAGCGTTTGTAAAAGGCGCGAAATTGATTGTAAAGGAATGTCTTCATTGTGTTCCGGTGATAACTCCACAGCACTCCCAGCCGAATCCATGCTACCCCAAACCAATCAAAATTCAAGACAACAAACTGAAAAACACTAAAAAATGCAATGGAGCTGGTCGCTGTCGTAGTAGTAATCCAAAAGAATAAGTAGCAATGAACAGTCCGTAATATCCAAATAGCGTTTATTCACGTAAACCACAAAAATCTCCTGAGCGCTTTCGTTTGGCTCCTGCCAAACTTTTTCATTTCGTGATCCATTCCTGTCATGTATTTTCTACTATTCTTATATTTACAATGCGTTTTTAAAAGAAAAAAAATGTGTCAAGCACGTTAAAGGTTAATATGCTGCACATTAATTGTTCAATTGTTGTTGCTACGTATTGGTATTTAACCAAATACGTAGTTGTGTCATTGTCTTTGAACTTGAGCCTGTATCGTTTGTATCCTGTCTGTAGATAGACCCTCATTCGGTTTGAGTCTATCTCTACCCCTATGAATCTTATGCGTTGAGATGGCAGCAATACAGACTTTGGCCAATTGAAGGTGATTCCAAGGGAATTGCCCAATGATATTGTGGCTTGTAGGCTCCTCAAGGTATGCAAGGTTTCCCCAAAAGAGTAATCCTCAGTGGGGGAGACAGAGGGAATGGACTCCTCTGCATCAGAATCTTCAAAAGGGGAGTATGAATGTTCCTGGTCATCAGAATGTTCTGAAATAAATGAGGCCTGGTCCGAGGAGGGGGATTCTTCCTCCACTCTGGGCCTTTTGTCCGGGGGGGGGGCTGAGAAAGTACAGTTTTGTACCTACCATAAATGAAGATGTTCGAGTGCTAATACAGCTGCAGTCATAACAGATGGGTTCTCCTGCAGTCAGGCGGGTCCTCGGTCGGCCGAATTCCAAAGTCTAGGTCCGGCGTCGGCTGTCGTTGCTTCTTCCCTGATGTCAGTGTGACAGGGGTATAAAGGAACCAGCAGACGCCATTTTCTTCAGTTTTTCTTGCCCCAGATGTCAGGTGCCCCCAAAAGGAAGGCAATACATAAATTTGTGTAATAAATCAATGCAATATAATAAAAATACAGTAGTTGCAAGCAAATACACCATAAAAGAATACCCCAATCAAGTTGTATGAGGAGGTGTTAGCCAATAGGCCTGTCCCAAGAGGGGAAGGAGGGAGGGAAACCTGGACTGCAGCTGTATTAGCACACTAACATCTACATTTATGGTAGGTACAAAACTGTACTATGTTCATCGTGCATACAGCTGCAGTCATAACAGATGGGTAGAATCCCAAAGCTAAGAAAGGGGTGGTAGGCACTAGGTGGAACTAGGAGGAGCCAGGATGCCCTGCAAGACTGCAGTGGCAAAGCCTGCTCTAGATTTGGAGTATAATGGAAGGTGGTAGTGCTTGGAGAAGGTATGCCCAGAACTCAAGTGGCTGCTTCCAAAATATCTTTGGTAGGAACTCCTCTGAGGAAAGCTGCGGAGGTAGCTGTGGCCCTTGTGGAGTGAGATCTGATGCCTGTAGGTACAGTTTTGCCATGAAAAGAATAGCAAAAGCGTATGCAGTGGGCTATCCATTTTGAGATTGTCTGTTTCGAAATTGGCTTTCCTTGAGCTCCTACAGCATAGGACACAAAGAGCTGTTCTGATTTTCTGAAAGGCTTTGTTCTGTCCAAATAATAACGCAGCTGTCTGTGGATGTCCAAGGAATGTAGTAATCTCTCCCCTTTGTTTTGAGGATTAGTATGAAAGGTAAGTAAGTGTATGGCCTGATTCAAAGCTACCATGGATACCACTTTTGGCATAAAGGACGGGTTGGTTCGTAAGGAAACTGTCCTGATGGAAGATGGTAAAAGGCTGCACAGCCACGAGAGCTTGTAGTTCTGAAACTCTACGAGCTGGGGTAATAGCCAGAAGGAAAGCTGTTATCCAGGATAAATATTGCAAATCCGATGAGGCAGCTGGCTCAAAGGGAGGCAAGGTCAGTTTTTTCAGAATGAAATTGAGATCCCAAGCAGGTATTGGTTGTTTCCTTGGGGGTCTTAGATTCATAGCCCCTCTGAGGAACTGTCTTGAGAGAGTGAGAGAATAAGGGTGGATCAGTGTTGTATTCTGCAAAAATGGCTGAGGCATGGATTTTGATGGAGGAGAATGAAAGTCCACTGCATGGCAGCTCAGCTAGATACTGTAGTATTTGAGGTAAATTCAGTTTTCCAGGATCCTGACCCTTTTTCCTCATTCCAGACACAAAACAGTTTCCATTTTGCGGAGTAAGCTTTTCTAGTTGACTGCCTTCTAGCCTCCAAAATGACATCCTGCACCTCCTTGAAGAGTAGGGTCTGTTGTGATGCTAAGGAATCTTCCATGCAGCTAGATTGAGTGTTTTTAGCTGGCTGTGAAGAGTTTTGAAGCTGTGCTGAGTCAGGAGAAGAGGCATTAGAGGCAGGGTCCATGGTGGGGAATGAGTCAGGCTCCTCAGGAGTGGGTACCAGTGTTGTCTTAGCCAGTCTGGAGCAATGAGAATCATCTTTGGTCTGTCTGCTCTGGTTTTCAATAGAACTTTGGGCAGCAAAGGAAGAGGTGGGAAGGCATAAACTGTCATTGATGTCCAACAAAGAGAGAGCGTCCACTCTCCAGGCCTTTGGATGGAAAATCCTTGAGCAGAATTTTGTCAATTGGTGATTTTTGTGGGAGGCAAAGAGATCTATGTCTGGCCTTCCCCATGCTTGGATTATTTCTGTAAAAACTTTTGGATGCAACTTCCATTGGTGTGGGTCTGTCATATTTCTGCTTAGGGTGTCTGCCAGTGTGTTTTTCTTGCCTGGCAAGTACTGTGCTTGTGTTCGATTTGTAAGTCCTTAGCCATATTCCAAAGGGACATGGCCAGTCTGCATAGGGGGTATGAATGTGTTCCTCCCTGTTTATGTACCACATAACTGTGGTGTTGTCTGTTCTTATCAATAGTTGACCTGGTTGCAGAAGGTCTTTGAAAGCTATAATCGCATTTATTACTGCTAGCATTTCCTTTTGATTGATATGAAGGTGCTTTTCTTTTTGGGACCATTTGCCCTGAATGCACCGATCTGCCTTGTGCGCCCCCCAGGCGTAGTCCGAGGTGTCTGTTGTGATGACTTGATTTGTTTGAGGCTTGCTGAATGGAAGACCTGTATTTGTTTGGCATAATTGAGCCCACAACAGAAATTCCTTTTGTAGACATGGAATAAGTGGTATTATTGTTTCCAAACTGTGGCTGTGTTGAGACCATAGGTTTTTCAGGTACCATTGAAGTTTCCTCATATGCAGCTTTGCACATGGGATTAGTAAGATGCAAGATGCCATGAATCCCAGAGCCTGCAGGATTTTCCTTGCAGTCAGCCTGGTGCAATTTGCTAGTGTTCTGAAGTATTGAGTTAGTTGCCCCTGCTTCTCTGGCGTGAGGTCTGCCATCTGGGTGTGTGTCCAAGTTGGCACCCAGGAAAATTATCTTTCGAGAGGGTAATAGCCTTGATTTCTTTTTGTTGACTGTATCCCAGAGAGTTCAACATTATTACATAAGCCAGATGTTTCAGAAGAATGTGCTTGCTGTCCGCTTGGATCAGGCAGTCGTCCAAATAGGGGTATATTTGTATCCCTTGAAGTCTGCAGTAGGCAATTACTGATGCCAAGCATTTCGTGAATACTCTGGGCGCAGTAGATAAGCCAAAGGGCAATGCAGAGAATTGATAATGGGTTGAACCTGCAAGAAAACGGAGGTATCTTCTGCAATTTTGTCTGATTGGGACATGCAGGTATGCCTCCTTGAGGTCCAATGTTACCAGCCAAGACTCCTTGCCCAGCATGGGAAGAAGCTGCTGTAGAGTAAGCATCTTGAATTTTGATACAAGTAGAAATGTGTTTAGGATGGATAGGTCCAGAATAGTCTCCAATTTTTTCCCTTCCTTGGTACCAGGAATAGTCTAAAATAAAAACCTTGACCTTGTTCGTGCATAGGTACCTCTTGAATAGCTTTCATGTCTATAAGATCTGTAATTTGCCTTTGTGCCTCTGCCCTTTGATAGTGTGGCAGGTTTGGCATGCCTCTCATTTTTGGAAGGGTGTGAAAATGGAATCTGTTTATAATGTCCAGGATCCATTTGTCTTTTGTGACAATATGCCAATTTATTGAAAATAATGCCAGTTTTCCTCCTAAGGGTGCTGCCCTTTGAGTCTTGCTTGGCATGCAAAGGGGAAAGTCATTGGGCTTGCTTTCTGAATGGTTGCAAGTTATCCTCACCACCTCTTTGTGTAGGAGCTTGCCATTGTCTGCCTCTAAACGATCCTTGGGATTGTCCTCTGCCCCTCGGGCGCCTGTATCTACCTCTTTGGGGTCTGTCCGTGGCTGGAAAGGACCAATTTTTGGAAGGCCAATTTCTACTGAAATGTGGGGGTTGTACCTGTAGAAAATCTTTCACAGTTTGCATTGATTTAGCCTTTTCCTCCATTTTCCTTAATACCTCCTCAGCATTAGCACCAAATACTACATCCTTTTGTAGAGGGGCATCTAGTAATTTAGCTTTGACCTGATCAGGCAAGGTTTGTTCCTTGAGCCAGGCATGTCTACGTATGACTGGTCCTGTAACAGCAGCTCTACATGAGGCCTCTAGAGCATCAAAACCACATTGTTAGGTATGCTTACCCCACTTGCTCTGCACTATGCATCAAATCCTGCAACTCCTTCACGTCTGGTTGTTCAAGTTGTGACATTTTACTTTTCAATTGTGATAAAAACTGTTGGTATTTTAGAATATGGAGACCCTCATGGTTAAGGTAGCCGAGGTATATACCTTTTCCCCCCACCTTTCTAAGGATCTGGAATCTCTCTCGGAAGGTAATGGATTTTTAGCAGTGGAGGCCTTAATTCCCTTGGGGCCCCTGTGAGATGGTTTCTGGGTCAGCAGCATGGCTTTTGTATTGAAATTGGTGAGAGTCAGGAACCCTGTAGTACTTGTCAGGCTTGACTGGGGCTGGAGGCAGAGAATCCGGGTTAAGGCAGGCCTCCGAGTAAACATCATCTAGGATGTCCAAGACAGGAGGTATAGCCAGAGGCCTGTGCTGAGGTAGCAAGAGAAATTCCCTAAGCCTTTTCTTGGAATCTGAATAATCTTGGCCTTCCCAGTGGAAGTGTTCCCTTAAGGTATGCAAAGTTTCCCCAAATGAATAATCCTCTGGGGGGATACAGAAGGAATGGACTCCTCTGCATCAGAGTCTTCAAAAGGGGAGTAAGAATGTTCCTGATCATCAGAGTGCTCTGAAATAATGGAGCCCTGATCAGAGGAGGGGGATTCTTACTCCACTCTGGGCCTTTTATCCGGTGGGGGTTGAGAACCCCTGATAAGAGCAATTAAATCCTCAGCCATTTTAAGCATCTGTTTTTTAGGCATGGGGCCTGGAGATGGGCCCTGTGTAGCTTGTCTCTTAGAATGCATGGCTGCTTTAGACTTGGTGAAAGCCTTAATGGAAAAAGAAGAGGAAGGTCTGAAGACACCTTGAGTGGAGGTAGACCTGTCCACATTTTGAGTTTCAACGCCAGGAGTGGCTTCGGTATCTGTAGTCGGGGTGTGGGCCGAAGAACCTGCGACCTCGGGTACAGGAGACACCGCCAATGAAGTGTCGTCAGTAGTCAGGGGCTGCGTAGGCGCCTCGCTGAGAACCGGACCACGTGTAGTCGGCTTTGGCGTGGTGTCGGTAGAGGCCGCGGACCTCGTGTGTCGGTCCTTATCTTTGCGTTTTTTAGACAAAACTGGAGTCTGAGTATCCGACAACATAATATAGTTAAATGTTTTTCCAAAATAATGCTGGGCGAACTCCGCCCGACGCTTAATGGTGCGTTTGTTGAATGTAGCACAAAAGCGACAGACCGAGACGTCGTGGTCTGGGCCTAAACAAGGTATACAGAGGGAATGGAAATCCTTATGCGGTATTTGCTTCCCACATGAAATACAATTATTAACTTTGACTGACATCGGTCTGAGGCAAGAAAAGTTCCCCCAACGGGGTACTTGGCTTTCAAGAAGACTTCGGTTTCCAAATTTTCATAATTTCAGGAGCTGGCCGACCGGCACTTGCAAACTGCTTCGGGCACCGCGCGGCAAGAAAGACTGAAGAAAATGGCGTTGGCTGGTTCTTTTATACCCCTGTCGTACTGACGTCAGGGAAGAAGCGACAACAGATGCCAGACCTAGACTTTGGAATTCGGCCGACCGAGGACCCGCCTGACGGCAGGAGAAAGTACAGTTTTGTACCTACCATAAATGTAGATGTCCGAGAGGAATGCATCTGCAGTCTTCACAAATGGGTTGTCCTGTCGTCAGGCAGCCCTTCGGTCGGCCGGATTCCAAAGTCTGGGTCTGGCTTCGGCTGGTGTCGCACTTCACCCGACGTCATTGCGGCAGTTTTCGGGTATAAAGGCATCAGCCGACGCCATTTTCCTCAGTGTTTCTTGCCCCAGATGCCAGGTGCCCTCTTGGAAGGCTAAATTTGGATAAATGTCAAAGTTTCCAAATAGTAGAGAGCAACCACACAAAATAAACATGTATGTACATATATACAAACAAATACACCATAATAGATCCCCCCCAAGCTAGCTTAAGATTGGTAAATACCCTAGGAGTACCTCAGAGGGGAAGGAGGGTGGGTAATCCTCACTGCAGATGCATTCCTCTCGGACATCTACATTTATGGTAGGTACAAAACTGTACTATGTCCTTCAAGGATGCATCTGCAGTCTTCACAAATGGGTAGAATACCATAGCTAAACTAGGGGAGGAGGTAAAGATAAAAGATTATGGTGTAGTTAGGATCCCTTGCAAAACAGCAGTGGCGAAACCAGCACGGGATCTAGAGTATAGTGGTAAGTTATAATGCTTGGCAAATGTATGCACGGAGGTCCAAGTAGCAGCCTCTATAATGTCCTTGGTAGCCACTCCTCGTAAGAAAGCTGTGGTAGTGGCTGTAGCCCTTGTGGAGTGAGGCCTGATGTTCTCTGGAGTTTTCTTCCCATGATAGGAGTAACAGAATCTAATGCAATTTCCTATCCATTTGGAGATTGTCTGTTTAGAGATTGGTTTTCCTTCCTTCCCTGTTGCATATGCTACCAGAAGCTGGTCAGTCTTTCTATTGATTTTTGTTCTGTCCAGATAGTAGCGCAATTGTCTATGTACATCCAAGGTATGTAGGAGCCTTTCCCCCCTGTTCTGTGGGTTGGGGAAGAATGTAGGAAGGTGGATAGCCTGATTTAGAGAAACTCTGGATACCACCTTAGGCATAAATGTAGGATTTGTTCTCATGGACACTCTGTCTTGGTGGAAGATCAGGAAGGGTTGCACTGCCATCAAAGCCTGCAGTTCAGAAACCCTTCTTGCTGAAGTTATTGCTAGCAGGAAGGCAGTTTTCCAGGATAAGTATTGTAATTCTGCTGTTGCTGCTGGTTTGAAAGGAGGTAAAGTTAGTTTTTCCAGCACAAAATTCAAGTCCCATGTTGGCAATGGAGGTTTCCTGGGAGGTTTTACATTTTTGATTCCTCTCAGAAACTGTCTAAGCAGAGGATGCGAGAAGACAGGAGGATCCAAGTTGTATTCTGCTGAAATAGCTGATGCATGTATCTTGATGGAGGAATAGGACAGGCCTGTATGGTAGAGCTCTGCCAAGTACTCCAGGATGTTGGCTATGTTCACCAGTGTCACATCTTGCCTCTGTCGTACTCCAAATGAGATATCTTTTCCATTTTGCTGCATAATTTTTCCTTGTGGAAGGTCTACGAGCCTCCAGCATTATGTCTTTAACCCTTTGGGATAAATTCTGGTTAATTGTTGTTAGGTAATGTGCCATGCAGTTAACTGCAGAGTCTTTAGACTGGGATGCAGAATGCTGTAGTTGTTCTGTGTCAGCAGTAAAGGAGTCAGGGGCAGCGTCCAAATCTGTTCCCTGGACATGCTCCTCAGGAGTGGGTACCAATGTTGCCTTGGCCAGTTTGGAGCTATCAGAATGATCCTCGGGCGTTCCTCTTTGATCTTCAGAAGCACCTTGTGCATCAAAGGAAGAGGTGGGAATGCATATGCCGTCAGGCTTTTCCAACTGAAAAAAAGGGAGTCCACCTTCCAAGCAAGTGGGTGGAAGGTCCTTGTGCAGAATTTCTTCAACTGGTGATTGGTTGGGGATGCAAACAAGTCTATTTGTGGTAACCCCCATTTTCTTGTGATGGTTTTGAAGATGTCCGGATGCAGCATCCATTCGTGGGCATCTGTTGTAGTTCTGCTTAATATGTCTGCTAGAATGTTTTCCTTCCCTGGTACATAAATTGCCTGTAACTGAATGTTGTAGCTCAGAGCCACATCCCATAGGTCGAGAGCCAGCCGGCATAGAGGGTATGAGTGTGTTCCTCCTTGTTTGTTGATGTACCACATAACTGTGGTGTTGTCTGTCCTTATCAACTGGCCTTCTTGGAGAAGGGGTCTGAATGCCTGGATTGCCAATTTCACTGCCATCATTTCTTTTAGATTTATGTGCCGATGTAGCTGTTCTTGAGACCATAGACCTTGAATGCACTTGTCCAGCATGTGAGCCCCCCAGCCGAGGTCTGAGGCATCTGTCGTGATGGTTTGTCTCGGTTGACTTCTGCAGAAGGGCAATCCTTTGTTTGATTGGCATGCCTGAGCCCACCATAGGAAGTCCTGTTTCAGGCATGGTATCAATGGAATTTTGGTTTCTAGGCTGTGTTTATGTTGGGACCACAAATTCTTTAGGTACCACTGTAGCTTTCTCATATGCAGCCTGGCATGAGGGACCAGTATTATGCAGGATGCCATGAAGCCTAGGGCTTGTAACACTTTTCTTGCAGTCAAATGACTGTGCTTTGTTAATGCCAAGAAGTAGAGAGGAAGTTCTTTCTTTTCTGCAGTCAGGAATGCCATTTGTTTTGATGTGTCCAGTTCTGCACCCAGAAAGGTTATTCTTTGGGATGGAATCAGCCTTGATTTTTCTGTATTGACTGTATATCCCAGAGCTTGTAGCAGGAAGATGACTCTTTGTAAGTCTTCTGCTAGTTTGTTCTTGCTGTCAGCTTGTATCAGGCAGTCGTCCAGGTAAGGATAGATTTGAATCCCCTGAAGTCTGCAATGAGCTATAACTGATGCCAGGCATTTCGTGAACACTCTGGGCACAGTAGATAAGCCAAATGGCAATGCTGAGAATTGATAATGCTCTGATCCTGCAAGAAATCTGAGGTATCTTCTGCAAATTGGTCTTATGGGGACGTGCAGGTATGCCTCCTTGAGATCTAGAGTTACCAGCCAAGACTCCTTGCCCAGCATGGGAAGAAGCTGCTGTAGGGTCAGCATTTTGAATTTGGGTACAATGATGAATGTGTTTAAGGCGGACAGATCTAGAATAGGCCTCCATTTGTTTTGTTTCCTTGGTACCAGGAAGAGCCTTGAGTAGAATCCTTTTCCCTGCTCCATAGGCGGTACCTTTTCCACGGCTCTCATTTTTAATAATTGAGATATTTGTTGTAGAGCTTCTGCCCTTTGAGTTGGTGGAAGGTTTGGCATTCCTCTCTTTTCTGGTAGAGTATGGAAATGGAACCTGTAGCCTTGGTCTATAGTTTGCAAAATCCATTTTTCTCTTGTAATGCAGTGCCAGTTTTTTGAAAATAATGCTAGTTTTCCACCCAAGGGTGCTTGTAGTTGTTCCCTGGTAGGCGGTACCACCATCCAGTCATTGAGATTGAGTTGTTGTAGAGGTGGTGGCTGTATCCGTGCCTCGCTGGTTGTTGCCATGCCATTGGCGACCCCTGTAGGAACCCCTGGATTGGTTTCTGCCTCTAGTACACCTATTCCTGCCTCTTTGTGGCTTAGAGGATTCCGGAAAGGACCAGTTCTTGGAGGGCCAGTTCCTGCTAAACCTTGGAGGTTGAACTTGCAGAAAATCTTTTACTGTTTGAACAGATTTAGCTTTCTCTTCCATCTTTTTTAGTACCTGCTGCGCAGGGGAACCAAATAAGTTGACCTTGTCCATAGGTGCATCCAAAAGCTTTGATTTGACATGGTCTGGTAATACCTGTTCTTTCAACCATGCATGCCTCCTAATAACTGTGCCAGTCATGGCTGATCTAAAGGAAGCCTCCAGTGCATCATAGCCACATTTTAAAGAATGGTTACTAACCTGCTGAATGTTATGTACCATTTCCTGAACATACTTTTTATCTAAAGATTCTTCAGAGGATAGCTTTTTAGTCAACTGATCAAGCATAAACTCTTGGTATTGAATCATATGGAATTGGCAGTTCAAAGCTCTAGCTGACAAAGTAGCAGAGGTGTAAACCTTTTTACCCCATCTCTCTAAGGACCTGGATTCCCTTTCAGAGGGGAGGGGTTTTTTAGAAGAAGTAGCTGCTACAGCTTTAGGGCCCTGGGATATAGTCTCTGGATCCGCAACAGGAGCCTTATAAAAATGGTGATGAGTGTCCGGGACCCTATAGTACCTATCAGGCTTAACAGGAGCCGGAGGTAAGGAATCAGGAGCAGAGCATGCGTCATTAAATGCATCATCAACAACAGGAAGAACTGGGGGAATGGCTAAAGGTCTATGTTGTGGCAAATGCAGAAAGGTCCTAAGCCTCTTTCTAGAGTCTGTGAAATCCTGGCCCTGCCACTGAAATTGTTCCCTCATAGCATGCAAGGTTTCCCCAAAGGAAAATTCCTCAGGTGGGGAGGCTGAAGGAATGGAGTCCTCAGCATCTGAATCTTCGTAGGGGGAATAAGCAGCCTCAGCAGGGTCTGAATGCTCCGAGTCTTCAGAAGAATCATCTGCGGATACTGGCTCAGGGGGCTCTGCTCTAGGTCTCTTTTCTGGAGGAGGGAGAGAGGCCCTGTCAGGATGTGGCTGGGTTCCACGGATTAAGGATATGAGATCCTCAGCCAAAGAAAGCATGTGGGAGCTGGTGCTGGGCCTGTGAGAAGGAGGCTTGGCAGGCACAGATTTTGTTGTTTTGGCTGCCTTAGCTCTGGCAAAGGCCTTAATAGACATAGCTGGAGGAGGCCTAGCAGCTCCATGTGCAGGGGTAGAAACATCCAGGGGAATGGTGTCTGATAAATCCTGTGAAACCACCACAGACGGTTGGGTTTCGGAGGCCGTCTCTACCAAAGCTGGAAGAGGCCTCGGTGGAAGGCATGTTATCGGCTGAAGAAAGAACCACTTGCTCGGTTTCCGCCGAAACCGAGACACTCGTGGTTTGCTTAACCGCGGACCGCGAGTGTCGGTCCTTTTCTTTGCGTTTTTTAGTAGTTTGTGTAGTCGGAGGATCCGACGGCATAATGTAGGCAAAATCAGAGCCGAATATCTGTTCAACAAAGTCCGACCGACGTTTAAGCGTCCGTCGGTTAAAAGAGGAACAGGCTAGACAAGCTGCTACGTCGTGGTCTGGGCCTAAACAATGAATGCAATAGGAGTGGAAATCTTTATGAGGTATTTGTTTCCCACAAGCTAAACAGTTATTAACTTTGTCTGACATCGGCTGAGGCAAGAAAGAGTCCCCAACGGGGTACTCAGCTTTATTGAAGTCTTCGAAGTTGTATTCGGTAATAGTTATCTCTGGATCTGACCGACCGGCACTTGCGAACAGCTTCTGCTTCGGGCGCCACGCGGCAAGAAAGACTGAGGAAAATGGCGTCGGCTGATGCCTTTATACCCGAAAACTGCCGCAATGACGTCTGGTGAAGTGCGACACCAGCCGAAGCCAGACCCAGACTTTGGAATCCGGCCGACCGAAGGGCTGCCTGACGACAGGACAACCCATTTGTGAAGACTACAGATGCATCCTTGAAGGACATCCCATCTGTTATGCAGCTGTATGCACGATTAACATCCCCTGATTAGAGTAATCAAATCCTCGGCCATTTTGAGCATCTGCTTTTTAGGCATGGGGCCTTGAGAAGGGCCCTGTGGAGCTTGTCTTTTAGTATGCATGGCTGCTTTAGACTTAGTGAAAGCCTTGATGGAAAAAGAAGAGGAAGGCCTTAAGACATCTTGAGAGGTGGCAGACCTGTCTTGAGTTTCACCGCCAAGTGTGGCTTCGGTACTGCAGTCGGGGTGTGGGCCGAAGAGCCTGCGACCTCGGGCACAGTAGACACCGCCAATGAAGTGCCGTCGGTAGTCAGGGGCTGCGTAGGCGCCTCACTGAGAACGGGACCACCTGTAGTCAGCTTTGGCGTGGTGTCGGTAGAAGCCTCGGACCTTGTATGTCGGTCCTTATCTTTGCGTCTTTCACTCAAAACTGGAGTCTGAGTATCCAACGACAAAATGTAATTAAATTTTTTGCCAAAAAGTGTTGGGCGAACTCCGCCCGACGCTTAATAGTGCGTCTGTTGAATGTAGCACAAACACTACAGGCAGAGACGTCGTGGTCTGGGCCTAAGCAAGGAATGCAGAGGGAATGAAAATCCTTATGCGGTATTTGCTTCCCACATGAAATGCAATTATTAACTGTCTGACATCGGTCTGAGGCAAGAAAAGTTTCCCCAACGGGGTACTTAGCTTTCAAGACGACTTCGGTTGAAAAATATTCGTAATCTCAGGAGCTGGCCGACCGGCACTTGCGAACTGCTTCTGCTACCGCGCGGCAAGAAAGACTGAAGAAAATGGCGTCGGCTGGTTCTTTTATACCCCTGTCGCACTGACGTCCGGGAGGAAGCGATGACAACAGACGCCGGACCTAGACTTTGGAATTCGGCCGACCGAGGACCCACCTGACGGCAGGAGAACCCATCTGTTATGACTGCAGCTGTATGCACGATGAACATCTGTACTATGTTCATCGTGCTATGCTGCTGCAGTCATCACACTTGGGTAGAGTCCCAAAGCTATGGTTGGGTGGTAGGAGCTCAAGTGGGTTAGGTGCAGCTAAGATACCCTGCAGAACTGCAGTGGCAAACCCAGCTCTGGTTTTTGAGTACAGAGGAGGGTGGTAAAGCTTGGTGAAGGTGTGCACTGAACTCCAGGGTAGCTGCCTCCAGAATGTCCTTTGTTGGGAATCCTCGGAGGAAGGCTGCTGAGGTTGCTGTAGCTCTGACAGAGTGAGACCTAATACTAGCAGGCATTGCTTTCCCGTGGTGTGAGTAGCAAAAGCGGATGCAATGTGCTATCCATTTGGAGATGGTCTGTTTTGAAATAGCCTTTCCTTCTGAGCCTGGTGCATAGGACACAAGGAGTTGGTCAGATTTTCTGAAGGCCTTTGTCCTGTCCAAATAGTAACGTAACTGTTTGTGAATGTCCAAAGAGTGAAGGAGTCTTTCTCCTTTATTCTGTGGGTTTGGATAAAAGGTGGGCAAGTGTATGGTCTGAGAGCCACACTGGATACTACCTTTGGCATGAAGGAAGGGTTGGGTGCGTAAAGATACTCTGTTCTGATGAAAAATGATGAAAGGTTCCACTGCCACAACTGCCTGCAGTTCTGAGACCATGCGTGCTGAGGTGACAGCCAGCAGCAGGGCCGTCTTCCATGACAAGTATTGAAGCTCTGCTGAAAAGGCTGGTTGGAAAGAAGGAAGTGTTAACTTTTCCAGAACGAAATTTAGATCCCAAGTTGGAGTAGGCGGTTTTCTGGGGGGTCTTATATTTTTTGCCCCTCTGAGAAACTGCCTTAGCAAAGGATGAGAGAAAATGGGAGGAACCGTATCATATTCAGCTGAAATGGCTGAAGCATGGATCTTTATGGATGAGAAAGAAAGGCCTTTGTGTAGCATCTCAGTTAGGTATTGGAGTATGTGTGGAATATTTGGGATGTCAGGATTTAGGCTTCTGGCCTGGCTCCATACACAAAATCTTTTCCATTTGTCTGAGTAAGTTTTTCTGGTGCTGGGCCTCCTGGCCTCCAAAATGACATTCTGGACGTCCTTTGAGAGAACGGTTTGATAATTTAAGGTATTTTCCATGCAGCTAGATTTAAGGTCCTTAGCTGACTGTGAAGGATCTGAGAGTTTTGTTGGGTTAGCAGCAGAGGGAATTGAGATAAGATCCATGGAGGGCTGTGAGTCACGTTGCGTAGTAGTGGGTACCAGTGTTGACGTGGCCAGTCCAGGGCAATGAGGATCATCTGTGGTCTCTCTGATCTGGTTTTCAGTAATACCTGGGTGAGTAGAGGCAGAGGTGTGAATGCGTAGACTGACAATACTGTCCAACTGAATGATAGGGCATCCACTTTCCAGGCCAGGGGATGGTAAGTCCTTGTGCAAAATTTTTTTAGCTGGCAATTGTTGGTTGAGGCAAACAGATCTATGTCTGGAGTTCCCCACCTTTGAGTTATCACTGAAAATACTTGTGGGTGTAGTCTCAACTCATGAGTGTCTGTCAAATTTCTGCTTAATTTTTCTGCCAAAATGTTTTCTTTTCCTGGCAGTAATTGTGCTTGCAGTTGTACTTGGTAAATTAATGCTGTGTTCCACAAGTCCACTGCCTGTCTGCATAGTGGGTAGGAATGTGTCCCTCCTTGTTTATGTACCACATAACTGTGGTGTTGTCCGTCCTTATTAGAAGTTGTCCTGGATGCAAAAGGTCCTTGAAGGGCTTGCATTTTTTACAGCTAGCACCTCCTTTTGGTTGATGTGTAGTTGCCTTTGGTTTGCAGACCATTTGCACTGTATGCATTGTCCTGCCATATGTGCACCCCAGGCGTAGTCTGATGAATCTGTTGTCAAGGTTTGGTTTGGAGGTGGTGAGACAAAAGGAAGGCCCTTGTTTGCTTAGCATACTTGAGCCCACCATAGAAACTCTTTTTGAAGGCAGGGAATGAGAGTTATAGTTGCTTCGAGGCTGTGTCTGTTGGGACCATACACTTTTTAGGTACCATTGTAGTTTTCTCATATGCAGCCTTGCATATGCAATTAGTTAAATGCAGGATGCCATGTACCCCAATGCCTCCAGGAATTTCCTTGCAGTGAGCTGGGTAGAAGTTGCCATCTTTTTGAAGTACTGAGACAGTTGTTTTTGCTTGTCTGGCGTGAGGTAAGCCATCTGGGCCGTTGTATTTAAGCTGGCACCCAGGAAAATTATTTCTTGTGAGGGTATTAGTTTTGACTTTTTGTTTACTGTGCACCCTAGGCAACATAGCAACTTTGTTACAAATGCCAGATGCTGTAGTAGGATGTCTTTGCTGTCCGCTTGGATCAGGCAGTCCAGATATGGATAAATCTGTATTTCTCGCTGTCTGCAGTATGCAATTACTGATGCCAGGCATTTCGTGAATACTCTGGGCGCAGTAGATAAGCCAAAGGGCAATGCAGAGAATTGATAATGTGTTGTGCCTGCCAAAAATCTGAGGTATCTTCTGCAATCTTGTCTGATAGGGACATGCAGGTATGCCTCTTGGAGGTCCAACGTTACCAGCCAAGACTCCTTGCCCAGCATGAGAAGAAGCTGCTGTAGCGTGAGCATTTTGAATTTGGGAATGTCCAGGTACGTGTTTAGAATTGAAAGGTCTACGATGGGTCTCCAGGCTTTGTCCTTTCTTGGTACTAGAAACAGTCTTGAGTAAAATCCTTGACCTTGCTCTTTTGCAGGTACCTTTTGAATTGCTTTCATGTTCATGAGAGCTGAAATTTGCTTTTGTGCCTCTGCCCATTGGTTTGTTGGCAGATTTGGCATCCCTCTCATCCGTGGTAAAGTGTGAAAATGAAATCTGTAGCCTCGGGTAATAATATCCAGAACCCATTTGTCCTTGGTTATGATGTGCCAATTTTGTGGGAAAAGTGCCAGTTTTCCTCCTAGAGGTGCTGCCTGGGCAATTTTGCTTGGCAGGCGACTAAGAAAGTCATTGAGTTTGTTTTCTGAAGGGTTGAGATCTGTCGTCTCCCCCTCTGAGTTGTTGTTTGCCATTGGCTAGGCCTGAAGGTGCCCTCTGCCCCTAGGGCGTCTGTACCTGCCCCTTTGGGGTCTGTCTGAAGCAGGAAAGGACCAGTTTTTTGATGGCCAGTTTCTGCTGAATCGAGGAGGTTGTACCTGTAAAAAATCTTTAACTGTTTGCATTGATTTTGCCTTTTCTTCCATCTTTAAAACTTCCTCTGCTTTGACACCAAATAATGCATCCTTTTGCAGTGGAGCATCCAGTAACTTTGCTTTGACATGTTCTGGTAAGGTCTGCTCTTTTAGCCACGCATGTCTACGTATTACAGACCCTGTGACTCCTGCTCTACATGAGGCCTCCAAAGAATCAAAACCACACTGCAAGGTATGTTTTCCAACTTGTTCTGCTGCATGCAACAAATCTTGCATCCCTTTGAAATCTAGCTGATCTGTTTGAGGGATCAATTTCTGTTTTAACTGAGTAAGCAAGTACTGCTGGTATTTAATCATGTGAAATTGGCAGTTTAATGCCCTCACGGCCAAAGTGGCAGAGGTATACACTTTTTCCCCCATCCTCCTCATACCCTGGAATCTCTTTCCGCAGGATGTGGATTCTTTGCAGTGGAGGCCTTAACCCCTTTGGGACCCTGGGAAATGGTTTCTGGGTCTGCAGCAGGGCTTTTATATAAAAACTTGTGAGAGTCAGGGACTCAATAGTATCTGTCTGGTTTAGGTGGTGCTGGAGTAAGGAATCTGGATTTAAACTGGATTAAGTGTAGACATCATCCAGAATGTCTAAAACAGGAGAAATGGCTGGGGGTCTATGCGGAGGCAAAAGAAGAAACTCACTGAGCCTTTTCTTGGAGTCAGTAATCTTGTCCTTCCCAGTGGAAATGCTCTCATGGTGTGCAGGGTTTCCCCAAAAGAGAAGTCTTCAGGGGGGGAAACAGAGGGAATAGACTCCTCAGCATCTGAGTCTTCATAGAGAGGGAAGGGGTAGTCCTGTTCCTCGGAGTCTGCTGAGGAAATTGATTCCTGGTCAGAAGGGGCTAAGTCTTCCTCCAGTCTAGGCCTTTTGTCAGGAGGGGGCTGGGAACCTCTGATAAGGGTAATCAGGTCCTCCGCCACTGAGCATCTGTTTTTTAGGCATAGGGGCCTGTATGGGAGTCTGTGGACCCGGTTTCTTAACCTTTGGAGGCTTAGCGTATGACTTAACAGAAAGAGTAGTCTGTTTAAAGATGCCTTCTGAAACAGAAGGCCCGTCCATATTCTCCGGATAGTCGCCAGGGCTGGCGTCCGCAAGGTTAGGAGGAACCGGCTCCAGTGGACCAGTCGATTCTGACTGAGAGGTAGTCGTATTTTCTAAATCTGCGGGAGTCAGGGGCTGCGTAGGCGACTCACTGAATACCGAAGATCCGGCGGCAGGCCTAACAGAGACCTCGGTATCCGGTCTTGGTCTAGGCTACCGGTCTTTGTCCTTGCATTTTTTTAAACATAGTGGTAGTCGGAGGTTCCGACGACACAATGTAGTTGAATTTTCTGCCAAAATAATGTCGGGCGGTAACAGCCCGACGCTTAATAGTGCGTTTATTGAACCTAGCGCAAAACCGACAACCAGAAACGTGGTCTGGGCCTAGGCAAGGAATACAATAAGAATGAAAATCCTTATGAGATATTTGCTTCCCACAGGAAATACAATTATTAACTTTGTCTGACATCGGTCTGAGGCAAGAAAAGTTTTCCCAACGGGGTACTTAGCTTTATAGAAGACTTCGGCTGAAATTCTGTTCGAAAATCTCAGGAGCTGGCCGACCGGCACTTGCGAACCGCTTCTGCTTCGGGCACCGCGCGGCAAGAAAGACTGAAGAAAATGGTGTCGGCTGCCTCTTATACCCCTGCCGCACTGTCAGGGACGAAGTGACGACAACCGACGCCGGACTAAGGCTTTGGAATTCAGACAGACTGCGGGGCCGCCTGACGGCAGGATAACCCAAGTGTGATGACTGCAGCAGCATAGCACGATGAACATCAGCTAGCAACTCTTTGGTTGATGTGCAAATGAATATGACTTGGGCTCCAGTGGCCCTGAATGCACTTGACATCCAGATGTGCCCCCCAGGCATAGCCTGATGCATCTGTAGTTAGGGTCTTGGCGGCATGGGGTTGAGTAAAGGGAAGTCCTTTGTTGTGGTTGCATGCTGCTGCCCACCAAAGAAACTGTCCATAGACCAGGTATTATAGGTATGACTGTTTCCAGGTCCTGAGAATGTTGGCACCAAAGACTAAGTACCACTGAAGTTTCCATATGCAGGTCTGGCATATGGAATTAGTATAATGCAAGAGACCATGAACCCTAGGGCCTGCAGGATTTTCCTTGCGGACAGCTAGGTTCTGGTGGCCATTTGAGTGAAGTAGCCTGTAAGATATGCTTGCTTTTCTGGACTAAGGAATGCCATCTGGGATGCCGTGTCCAAGCTTTCTCCCAGGAATACAACCTTTCGACTGGGGACTAATTTTGATTTCTTTTGTTGATAGTGTACCCCAGAGAGGGGAGAATGTTCTTTACAAATCTCAGGTGCTGCAAAAGCTTTTCCTGTCTGCCTGAATCAGGCAATCATCCAAGTAAGGGTAAATCTGAAATTTTCTCTGTCTGCAATAGGCAGTGGCTGGAGCCAGGCATTTTGTGAAAACTCTGGGAGCAGTGGACAAGCCAAAGGGAAGAGCAGAGAACTGATGATGCATAGATCCTGCCCTGAAACGTAGGTATTTCCTGCACGAGTCCCTGATAGGGATGTGCAGACAGGCTTCTTTTAGGTCTAGGGTGGCTAACCAGGCATCTTTGGACAGCATAGGAAGAAGCCGCTGAAGGATTAACATTTTGAATTTTGGTACCACCAGGAAGGTGTTTAGAATGAAAAGATCTAGAATTGCATGCCAAGTGCCCTCTTTTCTGGGTACCAGGAAAAATCTGGAATAGAACCCTTGACCTATCTGTTCTGCAGGAACAGGTTGAATTGCCCTTATGGAGAGCAAGGATTGAACTTGGTTTGTGCCTCTGCCCACTGGTTTGGAGGAAGGTCTGGGAACCCTTTTGGGGGTGGCAGTGTGTGGAAGTAAAATTTGTACCCCTGGAATACAATGTTGAGGACCCATCGGTCTTTGGTGATGGAGGTCCAGTTGTTTTGCATGATGGGCAAGTTTTCCTCCTAGGGCACGAGCATGTGGGCAGAGGTGAGGAATGGAGTTTATAAGTCAGTGAATTCTTTAAGTAAAGGGGTGGCTTAGCACTCCCTGAGGTACTCCACTGCTTAGATCTCTGCATAACCTAGGACTGTAATCTGGGGGGGGGTCCGTTTCCCCCTGGGTCTAGTTTGAGATGGCCTTGAGAGGGCTGGCAAGGACCAATGTTTCGAGGGGCAATGCCTACTGAATCTTGGAGGCTGCACCTGCAAAAACTCTGTCTGCACAGACAGCTTTTTCTTCCATTTTTCTTAGAACCTCTTCTGCTTTGCTGCCAAACAGATTGTCCTTGTTCAAAGGAGCGTCTAGTAATTTTGATTTGACATGGTCTGGCAAGGTCTGCTCCTTAAGCCAAGCATGTCTTCTCAGTACAGAACCAGTGACTGCTACCCTGCAAGATACTTCTAGGGTGTCAAAACCACACTGCAAGGTATGCCTGCTGACTTGGCTTGCAGAATGCATAAATTCCTGTAAATATTTTCTTCAGTCTGTAAAGGTAGCTAATTTTTGCTTAAAAAGTTCCATAATATGTTGCTGGCATTTCAGCATGTGAAAATGGCAATTCAATGCAGTAATGGCGAGAGTTGCAGAGGTGTATACTTTTTTACTACATCTGTCTAAAGCTCAGAAACCCCTGTCTGAAGGGGTTGGAGTCTTAAGATGCAACTGCTTTTATACCTTTAGGCCCCTGGGAGATGACCTCTGGGTCAGCAGTAGGATTTTTGAAAATATATTTGTGAGAGTCAGGGACTCTAGTACCTGTTTGGTTTCCTTGGAGCAGGGGGTAAAGTATCAGAAGTTTGAATGGATTCCATAAAGACATCCTCCACAACATCCAGAACAGCAGGGATAGCTAAAGGTCTATGTTGTGGCAAATCTAAAAATTCTCCGAGTCTCTTTTTGGGCTCAGGATAATCCTGGCATTGCCCAGTGTAAATGCTCTCTTACAGTATGTAGGGTTTCACCAAAAGAAAAATCCTCTGGAGGGGAAGCAGAGGGAATGGAGTCGTCTGCATCAGAATCCTCATAAGCAGATAAAGGCATGGCTTCATATTCAGAAACCTCAGAGTCGGACTCTTGATCAGTTAAAGCTGCTGGGGACAGGTCTCTTTCTCTTAGCAGGAGAAGGCTGGCCCTCCCCTAATCAAATTAATCATGTCTTCTGCCATTTTAAGCATTTCATGCTGTGGTAAGGAAAACAGGTGCTTGAGTTTGGGTAGTCTTTTTTTAGGCGTAGCGCATACTCTTCGCCTTAGAAACTCAGTAGTTTTAGACTGAATTGAAAACGCGAAAGTAGTCAGTGTGTGTCAGATATCGGTATTGCGAAGAACTTCCTCGGAAGCCGGTGCCTGCACAGTGGCTCTGGACCCATCCAAGGCAGAGACGTCCACAGGTTCCATAGTCAAAGAAGAGACTCATGGTAAACCAGACTCCGAACGGGTCTCTGTAAAGACCTGCGAATCGATCGAAGCGGGCATCAGGGGTTGCGAAAAACAAACGTCCAGTCTGGTGGACCCCAGCCATTAACAAACTTTACAATAAGAGGAGAAAGCTATTACATGATAGAACAAAATCCATAAAAGGGAAGTCACCCCTGATCATTATTAGTAAAAAAAATACGAGCACTCATAAAATCAACTAAGGCCAATTTTGAGAGAAAAATTGCCATGGATTCAAAGGACAATCATAAGGCCTTTTTCAGCTATGTTAGGAACCTGGGTGGAAACTCCCAGATATGCTCAGAATTAGTCCAAAATGATACAAAAATCACTGAACCCACAGACATTGCCAACATACTGGCAGACAGGTTCAGTGCAAACTTCACCCTCTCCCCTAAAGGAGAGATAACTATCCCAGCGGAGTGTAGCCTCCCAGACATCTCAAATGTGGAGGTGAAAGCTGCTCTCTCTAAAGCTAAAAACACAGCATCAATGGGACCGGATGGTGTCTCCGGCTGTGTGCTACACGAGCTAAATGAGGAATTAAACCCGCACATAAGGCAGCTGTTTAATCTCAGCCTTACCACAGGATACGTGCCCAAGGAGTGGCGTACGGCAACTGTGGTCCCACTCCACAAAGGCGGTGCCTCTACGGACCCTGGTAATTACCGCCCCATAAGCTTAACAAGTCTAGTCTGCAAAGCTATGGAGAGGATCATAACGGAGCTCATAAACAAAGATATAGGGGACTTGCAGACATTGGACCCGACCCAGTTTGCCGTCAAGGCAGATCATGCCTTTTGAACTTGGTCGACTTCTTCGAGACAGTCACCAAGGCCATTGATGAGGGAAAGGCAGTCCATACAGCCTACCTTGACCTTGCAAAGGCCTTCGACAATACCCCACTCGGGTATTGTAGAAAAACTTACCAGCTTAAATGTAAACCCATATGTCACAAGATGGGTTGCAAACTGGCTTAAGGACAGAACCCACAGGGTTAGAGTTGCTGGCGCTATGTCAGACTCCAAGCCGGTCACAAGTGGTGTCCCACAGGGCTCGGTCCTTGGCCCCCTATTGTTCAGCATCTACTTCTCAGAAGTACAGGCCAACATGGGAGGACTTTGGCTGACAGTTTGTAGACGACTGCAAACTGGGCGCCATAGTGGAAAGTGCATCGGACACGGATATCCTTCAGAAGGGACTCACGGAAACAGCTGGTGACAGAGCCATGGCCTGAAGTTAAACGCCACAAAATGTATAGTCATACCCTTTGGGAAAAACAAGGCAACCCCAAGCTACCATATAGGTGGCAATCCACTAAGCACAGAAGAGGTTATCAGGGACCTGGGGACCCAGGTTGATAGTGGCATTTCTTTTGACACTCACGTTGCTAAAGTGGTTAGAAAGACCTTCTACATTGCCCACCTGATCATGAAGGGATTCACATCCAGATCTAGTGAGGTCATTGTTCCCCTGTACTCTTCACTTATCAGACCAATGATAGAGTACAATGCCCCATTCGGGATGTATCTCACCAGACATCTGCAGCAATTGGAGAGACCCCAAAAGTTCCTCACCAAAAGGATAAAGGGACTCCAAAATCTGTCATATGCTGCCAGATTGAAGAAACTCCAGCTCTATTCAGTTGCATACCGTCTGCTCAGAGGTGACATGTGCCTGACATACAAGGCCATGTCCAACCCGGAATTAATGGACATGCTCCACCTCAAAAAATCCAAATCCACCAAAACCACTAGAGCAAGCGACTTAAACCTTAGCACGGATATAAATAGGACGTGCTGGAGGGATAGATTTATCACTCAGACTCCCTATGCTGTGGAATAAAATCCCGATCCATGTGAGGCAGAGCACCTCGCTGGCTCTGTTCAAGAGAAATCTTGACCTGTGGATGGGAGATCGTAGGTTTATCCCGGGAATCATCTCTGTGTCACTGCTGGACAGAGGCACAACAAACTAATGGGCACAGTATTTTTTCATATAAGGGGTGGCGTAAGCCACAGGGATTTGGGCTAGGCTTGTAGATGCCTTGGGGCAGATAGCCTAGTATAAACCTATGAACCTAAGTACCAGCAAACTGGCGACTAGCTTAATGGAAGCATTGTCAGCAGTTTTTGCCCTGTGCGGTCTGTGTCTATCTATACGTTTTTTCGGAATATCGGTAGTCGGATGGCTTACCGAAGCCATTTTGGAATATGGCGATCGAGAATGAAAGTATTTAGTGACAATAAAGGTCCGACGACAAATATTTCGGCCGTTGAACAAGGCACAAAACTGACAGCGAGGTACGTTGTGGTCTGGGCCTAAACAGGTGACATAGTAAGAATGGAAATCTGTGTGTGGTATTTGCTTTCTACAGCGAGACAATTAACTTTTTCTGACATTGGTTAGAGCAAGAAAAAAGGATCCCCAATGGGGTACTTAGCTTTAGAAGACTTCAGGATGACTCAATTCAGAAACAAACTCAGGTAGCAGCCCACCGGCAATCGTGCAAACTGCTTCTGCTTCGGGCTCCTTGGCAAGAAAGACTGATGTAATGGCATCAGCTGCCTGTTCTTATACCCCTGACATCTGTACTGAAGCAACAGCAACCAATGCAGAAATACTAAGTCTCTGGAATTCGGGCTGACTGAGGGCTACCTGCAGGCAGATAACCCAAGTGTGATGACAGCAAGAGTGAAACACGAACATCAAACTTTCTGGATAAGCTCACAGCCACAGGAACCCAATGCTGATGCAAAACGCGGCAAGCAAGATCTGAGGTACATAGGAGGAGTGGGGCATTATGGGTATAAGGGAGGAGCTCAAGTCAGGATGCTCAAGCTGTAGAAAAATGAGGCCGGTCATTTCTGAGGACTAGAAAAGACCCACAGGTTAATGAAATGAAAAGGACACCATCAAAGATACCATTCTAAGCAATGGCAACATCGATTGGCAGAACCTGACCCTAGACTTACCAATATCAAACATAAATCTCTTCGGTCATACACAAGTAATAAAATATCTCTAACTAGATATACTAGATACAATAAACCTAATAAGAGAACTATTCTTCAGTGGATAATGGTTTCAGACATTTGTAAACTTACATCTGCAGGGACTCTTCCTAACTAAACACAGAGTCATCACACACCAGGTGAAAACACTTCAATTTAGGTGCAGTTGACCGCACCAATTTCAAACTATCACTCACAGAAAAACTTAAAGCCATAAACTGGTCAACTAATGACACTTAGCTGTTCAACATTTTAATTCAATACTCCTTCAAACCCTAAATAACCTTGGCTCCTATGTAAAAAGCGACTTAATTCTAATCAAGCTCCTTGGCATTCTCAGTAAAAAACCTTATGTCTAATAGGGATAGCGTGTGGAAAGAATGGCAATACAAATCTTCAAATTTCCATCCAATTACAGAACCATTTAAAAAAGACAAGTAAATGAAGGCAAGAAAAGTACAGTTGTGTACACTTAAATGTAGATGATAGAGTGCATTCACTGTTGCAGTCATCACATTTGGGTTATCTGCCTGCAGGTAGCCCTCAGCCGGCCTGAATACCAGTGTCTTCGGATTTCTGCGTCACATGCTGTCGTTTCTTCCATGTCAGGGGTATAAAACATGCAGCTGACGCCATTACATCGGTTTTTCTTGCCCCAGATGTCAGGTGCCACCACAATAGGAAAAAATTATATGGTATGGAACACCCCCAGCAAAAAGCAAATACACATGATATAATAGATTACAAAGAAGGAAAGGTAGAGCCAAGAGAAGTCAGGGGGCTGGAGGGTGAGTAACCAGGACTGCAACAGTGAATACACACGAACATCTACATTTATGGTAAGTGTACACAACTGTACTATGTTCTTCATGTTTCACTGTTGCAGCCATCACATTTGGGTTGATTCCCAAAGCTAAGGAAGGGTGGAGGCACAGTTAAAGGGCATTGGGGCTAGCAATCAGGCCCTGTAAGACTGCTGTGGCAAATCCAGCTCTGGATTTAGAAAAGATAGGCAGGTGGTAATGCTTGATGAAAGTATGTACAGAGCTCCAGATAGCAGCTTCCAGGATGTCCCTGGTAGGGACTCCTCTGAGAAATGCTTAAGAGGCAGCCCTGGCGGAATGTGATCTTATTCCCTTGTGGGTTAGGTTTTCCATGGTGCCTGTAGCAGAAATGGATGCAATTGGATATCCATTTCGACATTCTTTGCTTTGAAATGGCCTTCCCCTCTGCCCCTGCAGCAAAACTAACTAGCAGCTGGTAAGATTTTCTGAGAGGCTTAGCTCTGTCCAAATAGAATCTAAGCTGTGCACGTCCAGAGAATGTAGTATCCTTTCCCCCATATTTTGAGAATTAGGGAAAAAAGTAGGCAAATGAATTAATTGGTTTAGTGCCACACAAGACACCACCTTGGGCATAAAGGATGGATTAGTCCTGAGGGAAATCCTGTCCGCATGGAAGGCAATGAAGGGTTCCACTGCCATGAGGTCCTGCAGTTCAGACACTCTTCTTGCTGAAGTGATGGCTAGAAGTAAGGCTGTTTTCCAAGAAAGGAATTTCAACTCTGCTGTAGCAGCTGGTTCAAAGGGGGAAGGAGTGAGTTTTTCCAATAAAAAGTTAAGGTCCCAGGCTGGAGTGGGAGCTTTCCTGGGGGGCCTTACATTGTTGGCCCCACTAAGGAGTTGTTTTAGCAGGGGATGTGATAAGAGGAGTGTCTCAGTATTATAATGTGCTGAAATGGCAGAGGCATGAATCTTAATTGAAGAGAAAGATGGGCCCTTGTGGAGCATTTCTGTCAAATAATCTAGAATATGGGGTAAGCCGGGCACTGTTGTGCCCCTCCCCTGAGCCTGGCTCCAGGAACAGTATCTTTTCCACTTTTCTGAATAGGATTTTCTAGTACTAGGCTTCCTTGCCTCAAGAATGACATTCAGCACCTGCTTACTGAGGGCTGCTAGAGGTAAGCTCAGGGAATTAACCAGGCTGCAAGGTTCAGGGTTTGAAGTTGAGGGTGCAGAATAGGGCCCGCTTGCTGGGACAGCAGGGAAGGGGTCTGAGGCAGGTGCCATGGTTGTAGCACTGTTAGACTGCATAAAAGGGGACACCAGTGCTGGTGTGGCCAGTCTGGGGCAATCAGTAGTGTCCTTGGCTTGTCCTGATCTTTAGTAGAACCTTTGAGGGGAGAGGGGGAAGACAAACTGAGAGGCTTTCCCAGGTAAAGGACAGGGCATCCACTTTCCAAGTTTGACTGTCAGGAGTCCTGGTGCAGAATTTGTTCAATTGGTAGTTCTGAGGGGAGGCAAACAGGTCTACCTCTGGTATCCCCCCCATTTGTTCCACAAGAGCTTGAATATTTTGGGCTCCAGTTTAAATTAGTGTGGGTCTATGAGATTTCTGCTTAAGTCGTCTTCCAGTGAATTTAGTTAGCCTGGGCAGGAATTGAGCTTGCAGGTTCACCTGGTAGTTCACGGCTGTGTTCCACACAGCCATGGCTAGTCTGCAGAGTGGGTTCCCCCTGCTTGTTTATGTACCACATAACTGTGTTGTCGTCTGTCTACCAATAGATCTCCTGGAAGAATAAGATCTTTGAAGGCTGTCAGAGCATTGTGTACAGCTAACATTTCTTTTTGACTGATATGCAGGAGCATCTGTTTTGGATTCCATTTGCCCTAAATGCACTGCCCTGCCATGCGAGCCCCCCATGCATAGTCTGATGTGTCTGTTAGGGTTTGGGCAGCAGGGGGTAGAGTGAAAGCGAGTCCCTTGTGGCGGTAGCAGGCCTCTGCCCACCAAAGGAACTCTGCCCTTAGACAAGGAAAGATGGGAATCAATGTTTCCAGGTCCTGAGAATGTTGACACCATAGACTTTTTAGATACCACTGAAGTTTCCTCATATGCATTCTTGCATATGGAATTGACAGAATGCAACAGGCCATGAACCCCAGGGCTTGCAGGATTTTCCTTGCAGATAGCTGGGTTTTTGTGGCCAGTAGGTTGTCAAATAAACTGGTTTCTCCGGAGTGAGGAACGCCATCTGGGAAGTTGTGTTCAAGCTTGCTCCCAGGAATACAATCTGTTGGGCAGGGTACTAGGTGTGATTTCTTCTCACTGATGGTGTACCCCAGTGAGGTTAGAAGTCTCTTTACAAATGCCAGGTGTTGTAATAGCAAGTCCTTACTTTCTGCCTGAATCAGGCAATCGTCCAAGTATAGGTAAATCTGAATATTTCTCTGCCTGCAAAATACAATGGCTGGAGCTAGGAACTTTGTGAATACCCTGGGCGCAGTAGATAAGCCAAAGGGAAGTGCAGAGAACTGATGGTGCATGCAGCCCGCCCTAAAACGTAGGTATTTTCTGCAGGATTCCCACATTTGGATGTGCAGGTAAGCTTCTTTCAAGTCGAAGGTTGCCAGGCATCCTTGGCTAGCATAAGAAGCTATTGAAGAGTTAGCATTTTGAATCCACCAGAAACATGTTGAGAATAGACATGCCCAGGATAGGACGCCAGGAGTTTTCTTTTCTGGGAACCAGGAACAGTCTTGAATAAAAACCTTGTCCTTGTTGTTTTGCTGGGACAGGTTGAATAGCCCTGACACTGAGGAGGGAGAGCACTTGGTTTAGGGACTCCGCCAACTGATTTGCGGTAGGTCTGGCCATCCACTTAGGGTTGGTAGTGAGGGAATCTGTATCCTAGGGAAACTAAGTTTAAAACCCACTTGTTCTGGGTAATGAGTTCCCAGTTTTTTGCATGCAGGGCGAGCTTTCCTCCTACGGGAGCAAATAGTTGAGCAAGGCTTGGAAAAGTTAAGGATAAGTCATTGTGCCATTTTTCCATAGGGGGGTGGCCTACTACTCCCTGCTTTGGGAGTAGGAGCCCCCTACTGCTTAGATCTGTGCATAGCCTGAGACTGAAGTCTTGGTGGTCTGCTGCTCCTGGGTTTGGACTGAGAAGGCCTGGAAGGGACTGGAAAGACCAGTTCCTTAAAGACCAATGCCTACTGAATCTAGGAGGCTGTACTTGTAAGAAATCTAAGTTTGCATAGATTTAGCTTTTTCCTCCATCCTTTTCAGGACGACTTCTGCTTTGTTGCCAAAAAAGCTGTCTTGGTTTAAGGGTGCATCCAGCAATTTAGTTTTGACATGATCCTGCAAATTTTGTTCCTTAAGCCAAGCATGCTTCTAAGCACATTCTCAGTGACAGCAGCCCTGCAATATGCTTCTAAAGCATCAAAACCACATTGCAAAATATGTTTACCATCTTGTTCAGCAGAATGCATTAACTCTTGCAAATCTTTATGTTCAGCACAGTCAGGAATCATCATTTTCTAATTAAGGAGTCCCATAATATCCTGCTGATACTTTAACATATGAAAACTGGCAATTTAAAGCCCTAATGGCAGAAGTAGCAGAAGTGTATACCTTCTTACCCAATTTGTCTAAAGCTCTAGAGTCCCTATAAGAAGGGGTAGGATTTTTGGCAGTAGTAGCCTTAACGCCTTTTGGTCCTTGGGAAATGGTCTCTGGATCCGCAGTAGGATTCTTGAATTTCAGAGTCAGGTACTCTGTAGTACCGGTCAGGTTTCCTTGAAGCTGGAGGCAAAGTGTCTGGGATAAGGCTGGATTTCAAGAAAACATCATCTACAACCTCCAGAAAGTACAGTTTTGTACTACCATAAATGTAGATGTTCGAGGATCCACATTGCTGCAGTCATAACTTATGGGTAGTCCGCTGTCCTCGGTCGGCCCGAATACCAAAGTATAAGGCTGACGTCGGTCATGGGCGCTCAGATCTGACGTCAGAGCGTCAAGGTATTAAAGCGCATGACCGACGTCATTTCCTCAGTCTTTTCTTGCCCCAGATGTCAGAAGGCCCTAAAAATAAAGGCCACAGCCAAAAATAGAATAACTCCCTAAAACCATGTACAAAAAACAGCTACAACCCAAATCATGCCACCACTCCAAACTACAGAGGAGGGAGGGTAAATTGGACTGCAGCAATGTGGATCCTCGAACATCTACATTTATGGTAGGTAGAAAACTGTACTATGTTCTTCATCTCACATTGCTGCAGTCATAACTTATGGGTAGAATCCCAAAGCAGAGGTACAGGGAGGCTGGCAAAATCATAAAGCATTGGGGGCTGCCAAAATGCCCTGTAAGATTGCAGTGGCAAATCCAGCCCTAGATTTGGAATAAAGAGGAAGATGGTAATGTTTAGAGAAAGTGTGCACTGAACAAGTAGCTGCTTCCAAAATATCTTTAGTAGCTACTCCCCTTAAAAAAGCAGTAGAAGTGGCAGTAGCCCTAGTGGAGTGAGGCCCGATTCCAGCTGGAATCTCCTTACCATGATGAGAATAACAAAAAGCAATACAAAGGCCAATCCACTTAGAAATAGTTTGTTTTAAAACAGGTTTCCCCTGAGAACCCAAAGCAAAAGAAACAAACAACTGCTGAGACTGTCTGAACCCTTTAGTCCTGCTCAAATAATAACGCAACTGCCTGTGAATATCCAAAGTGTGCAAAATTTTTTCCCCTTTATTTTGGGGATCTGCATAAAAAGTAGGCAAATGAATAGATTGGTTCAAGGCCACATTTGAAACCACTTTAGGCATAAAAGTAGGGTTAGTACGCAGAGATACCCTGTCCTTATGAAAAATTAGGAAGGGTTCAACCGCCATTAGAGCCTGTAATTCAGAAACCCTTCTAGCAGACGTAATGGCCAACATAAAAGCAGTCTTCCAAGACAAAAACTTTAACTCAGCCGTAGCTGCAGGTTCAAAAGGAGGTAAAGTAAGTTTTTCCAACACAAAATTGAGATCCCAAGCAGGAGTAGGAGCTCTATGCGGGGGTCTTAAGTTCTTTGCCCCTCTAAGGAACTGCTTAAACAAAGGATGAGAGAATAATGGTGGGTCACAGTCATAGTGAGCAGAAATGGCTGCAGCATGAACTTTTATAGAGGAGAAAGACAAACCCTTGTCCAATAATTCTGTAAGATATTTAAGAGAAACACTCAAATCAGGCCTGGAAACATCAAAGCTCTTTGCTTTGCTCCAAATAAAAAATCTCCTCCATTTATCAGCATAAACTTTCCTTGTACTAGGCCTCCTGGCCTCCAAAATAACATTCAAAACTTGTTGAGGAAGCTGCGACCCTCCAGGTTCTAGAACAGAATATGCCAGGCTGTTAGATGCAGGGACTGAATCCTGACATTGAGGAAATGATTGCCCTCCTGAGTCAAAAGGTGTGGAATCAAAGGCAAAGGATAAGGAGGTTCCCGTATTAAACTCCTCAGCAGAGGGTACCAGTGCTGTCGAGGCCAGTCTGGAGCTATTAGAATCATGGAGGGCTTGTCTTGTCTGACCTTCAAGAGAACCTTTGGAAGAAGAGGCAGAGGCGGAAAGGCATAAACGTGAAGATTGCTCCAACTGAATGACAGAGCATCCACTTTCCAAGCTGTGGGATGAAACATCTTTGTGCAAAACTTTGGCACCTGGAAATTTAGTGGAGAAGCGAACAGATCTATGTCTGGAGTCCCCCATATCATTGTCAACTGTCGAAATACATGAGGATCCAATTTCCACTCGTGGGGATCCACTATCAGTCTGCTCAAAACATCTGCTAAGGAGTTCTGTGCTCCTGTCAGAAACCTTGCTTGAAGAGTGAGTTGCAAACTGAGAGCAGTCTCCCACAAAATCATAGCTTGCCTGCAAAGAGGGTACGAGTGGGTTCCCCCTTGCTTGTTGATGTACCACATGACAGTTGTGTTGTCTGTTTGAATCAACACCTGCCCTGGGAGAAGTAAATCCTTGAAAGCCATCAATGCAAACTGGACTGCTAACATTTCCTTCAAGTTGATATGTAAATGTTGAAGTCTGGCAGGCCACGTGTCTTGCACCCATTTTCCATTGAGGTGTGCTCCCCAAGCCTTGTCCGAGGCATCCGTCGTTAAAATCTGACTCGCCTCTGGTCGGGTCAGATTGAGTCCCTTTGTTTAGGTGACATTCCTGAGCCCACCACAAAAATTCCTTTTGAATGCAAGGTATTATTCGAATGACAGTGTCCAGATCTTGGCAGTGTTGTGTCCATACATTTTTGAGATACCATTGTAGCTTCCTCATATGCAGTTTGGCATTGGGAAGCACCAGAATACAAGATGCCATGAACCCCAAGGCTTGAAGGACTGTGTCCTTGCAGTCAGCCTGGACCGTAGAGACAACTGATGGAAGTAAATTGTAAGATTCTTTTGCTTGTCCGGGGTCAAAAAGGCCATCTGGGAAGCTGTATTCAGTCTCACACCCAGAAAGCACATTTCCTGAGAGGGTACTAGACTGGACTTTGTTTCGTTCACAGAATACCCTAGGCACCTTAACACTGTCATAACATACTGTAGATGGTGAAGAAGCTCGTGCTTGTCTTGAGCAAGAATCAGGCAATCGTCCAAATAAGGATAAATTTGTATTCCTCTTAACCTGAAAAAGGCTATCACTGGAGCCAGAACTTTTGTGAATACCCTGGGCGCAGTAGATAAGCCAAAGGGCAATGCAGAGAACTGATAATGTAAAGTCCCAGCCAGCAGGAATCTCCTGCAACTGAGCCTGATAGGAACATGAAGATAAGCCTCTTTGAGATCCAGAGTTTCCATCCAGTGATCTTTGCCCAACAGAGGCAGTTGTTGTTGCAACGTCAACATTTTGAATTTTGGAATGTCCAGATATGTGTTGAGGATAGATAAATCCAAGATTGGCCCCCAAGTGTTTCCTTTCTTTGGTACAAGAAATAGGCGAGAGTAAAATCCGAGGCCCACTTCTGACTGAGGGACCTCCTGTATAGCCCCAATTTGAAGAAGCAAAGAAATCTGTTTGTGAGCCTCTAACTCTTTGCTGAGGAGGAACGTCTGGCATGCCTTTGAAAGGAGGCAATGTGTGGAAATAAAACTTGTAGCCTCGGTCTATAATGTCCAACACCCACTTGTCCTGGGTGACTAGAAACCAATTTTGCTTGAAGAGTGCCAACTTTCCTCCCAAAGGAGCTGCCAGACAGGAAGGATCTGGCAGCTGGAGATGTAGGTCATTGGGCCTGTTTACGAAAGGACTGGCCCCTGCCCTCACCTGTAGATTGCGCTGGTGAACTCCACGGTCTAGGCCTAAAAGAACTCTGAGCTCTGCCCCTACCATGCCTAGATCTAACCCTAGACAGAGTCAGAAGAAGGGTAAGACCAACCCTTAGCAGGCCAGTTCCTGCTAAACTTAGGGGGCTGCACCTGCAAAAAATCTTTAACATTCTGCATAGACTTAGCCTTGTCTTCCATTTTTTTCAAGACCGACTCCACAGGAGAACCAAACAAAACTTCAGACTGCAAAGGAGCATCTAAAATCCTAGCTTTAACATGCTCTGACAAATTCTGATCCCTAAGCCAGGCGTGCCTGCGAATAACTGAACCAGTGGCAGCCACCCTGGAAGAAGCCTGTAAAGCATCAAAACCACACTGCAAAGCATGCTTACCCACCTGATCAGAGGCATGTACCAAATCCTGTAATTCCTTACACTCTATGCCCTCTGCCAAAGCATCCACTTTAGATTTTAACTGAGTAAGGAGAAAATTCTGGTACTTCAACATATGAAACTGGCAATTCAAAGCCCTCATTGCTAGAGTGGAAGAAGTATACACTTTCTTACCCCACATTTCCAAAGCTCTAGCATCCTTATCCAAAGGAACTGGATTCTTCACAATAGAAGCCCTGACCCCCTTAGGTCCCTGGCTAATAGTTTCTGGGTCGGCCCTAGGGCTCTTGTACAGATATTTATGAGCCTCAGGCACTCTGTAATACCTATCTGGCTTAACTGGCGCAGGAGGCAAAGAATCTGGATTAAGGGAAGCCTCAGAGAAAACGTCTTGAACAACATCCAAAACAGGAGGTATAGCCAAGGGCCTATGCTGTGGTAAAAACAAAAATTCCCTAAGCCTCTTCCTGGAATCTGAGAAATCCTGACCTTCTCATTTAAAATGCTCCCTCATGGAATGCAGGGTTTCTGAAAAAGAAAAATCCTCTGGAGGAGAAGCAGAAGGAGTGGAATCCTCTGCGTCTGAATCAGAATAAGGAGGAAAATCCTGAATGTCTTCAGCCGAAGACTCTGAGTAATCTGAAGCCTGCTCCAAACTTTCCATGTCTGGCTCCACCCTAGGCCTCTTATCAGGAGGGGGCATAGAACCCCTGATTAAAGTAATTAAATCTTCTGCCATTTTAAGCATGTGTTTCTTAGGCACAGAACCTGCAGAACCAGGACTGACACCTGTGGTAGGCAAACCAGGCCTGCCTTTGGAAGGTACCTTAGAGACAGAAGGAGAAGGCCTAACCACCTTAGGCAAGGAAGGGAGAACAGTAACCTGAGAGGCCCCCTCAGACTGACCTGACTCCCGAGAGGCCACATCCTGCAAAACCAACGTGACCCCCTGAGACTCAGTTGAAACTTCGGCCGGATCAACCGAATCCACCGTAATGTCTAAAGAACCGTCGTCCGGAACGGACGAGTCATCTTGCTTGGACTGTAAAGATTTAACTTTGCGCTTCTTCGCGGTAGCGGGCATCGGAGGATCAGACGGCATATTGTAATTACACCGCTTACCAAAGACAAGCCTAGCACAATCTAACCTACGCTTAATGGTGCGCTTATTAAATCTAGCACAAAAGCGACACCCTACTACGTCGTGCTCAGGTCCCAAGCAAGGAATACAAAGAGAGTGGAAATCCCTATGTGGTATCTGTTTCCCACAAGAGATACAATTATTCACTTTTTCTGACATCCGGAAGTAACTGAGGCAAGAAAAAACAAAAATATTCCCCAACGGGGTACTTAGCCCAACTTGGTTTCGGTCTGAAACTCAGAATACGAAAATTTCAGAACGCCGAACGGCACTTGCAAACGCTGCTTCTGCTTCGGACCATGCGGCAAAAAAGACTGAGGAAATTACGTCGGTCATGCACTTTAATACCTTGACGCTCTGACGTCAGATCTGAGCGCCCATGACCGACGTCAGCCTTATACTTTGGTATTCGGGCCGACCGAGGACAGCGGACTACCCATAAGTTATGACTGCAGCAATGTGAGATGAAGAACATCAGGAGGGATAGCTAGAGGCCTGTGCTGAGGCAGGAGTAAAAATTCCCTAAGTCTCTTCTTGGACTCAGAATAGTCCTGGCTTTCCCAGCGGAAATGCTCCCTAAGGGTGTGCAAGTTTTCATTAAAAGAAAAATCTTCTGGAGGGGAAGCAGAGGGAATGGAATCCTCTGCATCAGAATGCTCATAAGTAGAGAAGGGTAAATCCTTGTAGTCAGAAGGAATAGATGTATCAGATTCCTGATCAGAAGAATCCGAAGGAAAATCAGTTCTAGTTCTCAGAGGGGGATGGCTGGCTTCCCCTAATTAAGGTAATACGGTCTTCAGCCATTATAATCATTTGTTTTCGAGGCATAAGGGCCTGAGTATGCGGCTTGGTCATCTGTTTTTTAGGTGTACTGCAAGCTTTAGGCCAGAGGAATTTGGTATTTCTTGATTGAAACAAAGTCGTCATTTGAATATGAAAGTTGGTAGGCCTGAATACACCCTCAGAAGCCAGTGCCTGCACAGAGGCTAAGGATTCATCCAAGGTACAGACATCTGCAGGTTCAATAGTCGAAGCATCTCGCGGCATACCGGACTCGAATGGGTCTCAGTAGAGGCCTGCGAATCTGTAGTAGCGGGTATCAGGGGCTGCGAATGTGCCTGAGTACTGGCGGACTGGCAACTAGCTTAACAGAAGCGTCGTCGGCAGTTTTGGACTTATGCGGTCTGTTGGTAGTTGGATGGCTTAAAGCCATTTCGGAGTACAGAGATAGAGAATGAAAGTATTTAGCTACAAAAACAGCCCAATGAATAGTTTGGCCGTTGAACAAGGCACAAAACCAACAGCGAGGTATGTCGTGGTCTGGGCCTAAACAGGTGACACAGTAAGAATGAAAATCTGAGGTATTTGCTTTCCACAGACAAGACTATTGTTAATTTTTTCGGACATCAGTTAGAACAAGAAAAAAAGATCCCCAATGGGGTACTTAACCTTCTGAAGACTTCAGGTCTGAAACTAAACAAAAATTTCAGGAGTCAGCCGACCGGCACTTGCGAACTGCTTCTGCTTCGGGCACCGCACAGCAAGAAAGACTGATGTAATGACGTCGGCTGCATGATATATACCCCTGACGACCTCACGTCATGGAAGAAGCGACAGCATCCGACGCAGAAATATGAAAACTCCGGTATTCGGTCCGGCTGAGAGCTACCTGCAGGCAGATAAAGTACAGCTGTGTACACTAACCATAAATGTAGATGTTAGAGTGTATTCACTATTGCAGTCATTACATTTGGGCAATCTGCTGGCAGGTTGCCCTCAGTCGGCCTGATTAAGTTTTGGAACCTGCGTCAGTTGCTGTCCCTTCTTCCATGACATACGGTCGTCAAGGGTATAAAACATGCAGACGACGCCATTACATCAGTTTTTCTTGCCCCAGATATCCGGTACCCCTCAAATGGGGAGCCAAATATTTAAGTAATTAAAAACAAAAATATACCTCCAAACAAAAAGCAAATACACCAAAAAGGCTTTTAAGCATCGTAAAGGTGTTATAACTGAAAAACAGGGGGTTGGAGGGAGGGTAACCAGGACTGCAACAGTGAATACACTCAAACATCTACATTTATGGTTAGTGTACACAACTGTACTATGTTAGTGTTTCACTGTTGCATTCATTACATTTGGGTAGATTCCCAAAGCTATGGTTGGGAGGCTGGAGCTAAACAGCATTAGGTGCGGCTATAAGGCCCTGCAGCACTGCAGTGATAAAGCCTGCCCTAGACTTAGGAGTAGAGAGGCAAATGGTAGTGCTTTGTAAAGGTGTCAAAAGAACTCCCAAGTAGCAGACTCTAGAATGTCTTTGGTTGGTACTCCTCTGAGAAAGGCTGTTGAAGTAGCTGCAGCTCTGGTGGAATGAGACCTAATATGCCCTTGGGCACAGGTTTACCATAGTGTAAGTAGCAGAAACAGATGTAGTGGCTTATCCATTTTGAAAATGTCTTCTTTGAAATAGACTTTCCTTCTGATCCTGCAGCATATGACACTAGTAATTGCTCAGTTTTTCTTAGAGCTTTTGTCCTGGTCAAGTAGAATCTTAGCTCTCTTTGCAGGTCCAAGGAATGCAGAATTCTTTCCCCCTTGTTCTGCGGATTTAGATAAAAAGTTGGCAGATGAATTGTTTGGTTAAGAGCCGCACTGGAAACCACCTTAGGCATAAAAGTAGGATTTGTCCTTAGAGACCCCCTGTATGGGTAAAAGATAAACACCAAGAGGGCCTGCAGCTCTGAAACTCTTCTTGCTGAAGTAATTGCTAGTAGCAGAGCTGTTTTCCATAAGAACTTCAGATCAGCGGTAGCAGCTGGTTCAAATGGAGGCAGGGTGAGCTTTGCCAACACAACTGAGGTCCCATGCAGGTAATGGTGATAATCTAGGAGGCCTTAAATTTTTGGCTCCTCTAAGGTACTGCTTTAGTAAAGGATGAGAAAAGATTGGTGGCTCTGTATTGTAATGAGCCAAAATTGCAGAGGCATGGATTTTGATTGATGAGAAAGATAGGCCTTTGTCAAGCATCTCAGTCAAGTATTGTAATATCAGAGGAATATTTGGTTCTGCTGCATCAGTTCCTTGTGCTTTATTCCAAGCACAGAATCTCTTCCATTTGTCAGCATAAGATTTTCTAGTGCTAGGCCATCTGGCTTCCAAAATGACATCCATCACAGCTTTACCGAGAGGTTTTGTTTGTATGACTACATGATTAGCCATGCGGCCAAGTTCAGAGTCTGTAGTAGATTGTGCAGAATCTGATTGTTTTGCTGGGACAGTAGTTGCGGTCTTGGAGGCAAGGTCAAAGCTGGGTATTGAGCCAAGTTCCTTAGGATTGGGTACCAATATTGGCGGGGCCAGTCTGGGGCAATATAATCTTTGGCTTCTCTTGTCTGACTTTTAGGAGTACCTTGGGTAGTAGAGGCAGGGGAGGAAAGGCGTAAACTGAAGGATAGGGCGTCCACTTTCCATGCTGGTCTGTGATAAGTCCTTGTGCAGAATCTTTTCAATTGATAATTTTGAGGAGAGGCAAATAGATCTATGTCTGGGCTCCCCATTTCTCTGTTATGTTGAAGACTTGTGGATTTAGTCTCCACTCGTGAGGATCCATAAGGTTTCTGCTTAAATAGTCTACCAGAGTGTTTTGTTTTCCTGACAGGAATTGAGCTTGAAGATGTATTTGGTAGGTCAAAGCTGTGCCCCACAGTGCCATTGCTAATCTGCAAAGGGGGTAGGAGTGTGTACCCCCTTGTTTATATACCACGTGACTGTGGTGGTGCCAGTCTTTATCAGTAGTTGTCCTGAATGAAGTCCTTGAAGGCTGTTAGGCATTTTGAACAGCTAGCATCTCTTTCTGGTTGATATGTAGATGCATTTGTTTTGGTGTCCATATGCCCTGAATGCATCTTCCTGCCATATGGGCCCCCCAGGTATAATCTGATGCATCTGTTAAGATTTGGCTGGCAGGGTGTAAAGTGAAGGGCAGTCCTATGTTTTGGTGACATGCCTTTGCCCACCACAGAAACTCCTGTTGCAGGCAAGGAATGAGAGGAATCATTGTTTCCAAACTGTGTGAATGCCGACTCCATAAATTTTTTAGGTACAATTGAAGTTTCCTCATTTGCAGTCTTGCATATGGAATTAGTAGGATGCAGGATGCCATGAAGCCCAGAGCCTGCAGAATTTGCCTTGCAGACAACTGGGTTTTTGTTGCCATCAGTTTGAAGTAAGCAGTCAGTTTTGCCTTTGCTTGTCTGGCGTGACGTAAACCATCTGGGCAGTTGTATCCAAGCTTGCACCCAGGAATGTTATCTTTTGAGAGGGTACCAGTTGTGATTTATTTTCGTTTATTGTGCATCCTAGGCATGTTAGAAGCCTTTTCATAAACGTCAGATGTCGAAGAAGTGTCTCCTTGTTCTTTGCTTGAATGAGACAGTCATCCAAGTAAGAATATACTTGTATACTTCTTTGTCTGCAAAATGCAATTACTGGTGCCAAGCACTTTGCAAAGACCCTGGGCACAGTAGATAAGCCAAAGGGCAGTGCAGAGAATTGGTAATGCATTAAGCCAGCCTTGAATCTGATGCATCTTCTGCACGATTGTCTTACTGGGACATGCAGGTATGCCTCTTTTAGGTCTAAGTCACCAGCCAATCATTCTTGCCCAGCATGGGCAGAAGCTGCTGCAAGGTCAGTATTTTGAATTTTGGAATGTCCAGGTATGTTTAAAATCGATAAATCCAGTACTGGCCACCAGGCCTTCTCCTTTCTGGGTACCAAGAACAGTACAGTAAAAACCTTGTCCTTTTTCTTGTTCTGGTACTGTCTGAATGGCCCCCATATCCACGAGGGACGTAACTTGTTTCTGTGCCTCTGCCCATTGATTTTTTGGCAGATCTGGCCAACCATTTGCCATTGGCAGACTGTGGAAGTGGAATCTGTATCCCTGTGATACGATGTTTAGTACCCACTTGTCCTGGGTTATTAACTGCCAATTTTGAGCAAAAAGTGCTAATTTTCCCCCCAATGGGTGCTGCCAAAAGATAAGTGCTTGGAGTAGGCAGTGGGAAGTCATTGGGATTGCTTTCTGCAGGTTTGTACTTAATCTCCTCCAGATTTGGAGGTGGAAGCGCCCCATTGCTTTGACCTGTATGAATCCTGCGCCTGATATCTGGAACCCTTAGGGCGTCTGGATTTGCCCCTTAGGGTTCCGACACAGGAAAGGACCAAATTTTTGTAGGCCAGTGTTTACTGAATCTTGGTGGCTGCACTTGTAAGAAGTCTAACAGTTTGCATAGACTTTGCTTTGTCTTCCACTTTCTTTAAAAGCTCTTCTGCCTTAACACCAAACAGAGAATCAATCTATAAAGGTGCATCTAGCAATTTAGTTTCAATATGAAAAGGGAAATTTTGTTCCTTTAACCAGGCATGCCTCCTAATCACAGATCCAGTAACTGCGGCCCTGCAGGAGGCCTCTAAAGAATCAAAACTACACTGCAAAGTATGCTTTCCAACTTGTTCAGCTGCATGCAGTAATTCCTGCAATTCTTTATTTTCTGCACATTCTGAAATGAACATAATTTTCTGTTTCAGTAATCCCATAACATGTTGTTGGTACTTAAGCATATGAAATTGACACCAAGGCCCTGATAGCCAAGGTTGCAGATGTATAAACCTTTTTTCCCCATCTGTCTAGTGCCCTTGAATCTCTATCAGAGGGGGTAGGATTTTTTTTGTTGTTGAGGCCTTAACTCCCTTTGGACACTGTGAAATAGTTTCAGGATCGGCAGCAGGGTTTCTAAATAAAAATTTGAGAGTCAGGGACCCTGTAATATCTGTCAGGGCTTACTGGGAGCCGGAGGTAAGGAGTCAGGTGTCAAGCTTGACTCCAAAAACACTTTAGCCATTCCCCCTGTTTTAGAAATTGTGGATGAAGGCTTGTGCTGAGGGAGAAGGAAATCCCTGAGCCTCTGTTCTGACTGAGAAGTCTTGACTCTCCCAGTGAAAATGCTCCCTCAAAGTATGCAAGGTTTCTCCAAATGAATAATCCTCAGGAGGAGATGCAGATGGAATAGACTCCTCAGCATCAAAATCCTCATAGGGAGGTAAAGATAATTCCTCATCAGAAGAGGAATCAGAAGAAATAGAAACCTGATCTGAAGATTCATAATCAGTGTCTTGCCTAGGCCTCTTATCTGGAGGGGGTTGGGTACCCCCTGGTCAAGGTAATAAGGTCTTCAGCCATTTTGATCATCTGTTTTTTTAGGCATAGAGGCCTGTGCACGTGGCTCATGTGTCAGTTTTTTAGTTTTAGGAGTTGCTTTTGTCTTTGGTTTTACAGCTGTCGTCGGTTTGATATACAAATGTTGAGGTCTGAATACACCCTCAGAAGCCGGTGCCTGCTCAGCGGCTCCAGACCCATCCGAAGGAGATACATCCGTCAGTCCAATACCTTGAGTATCTAGCGGCATGCCGGACTCCACATGGGTGTCGGTAGAGGCCTGCGACTCGAAGGTAGCGGGTATCAGGGGCTGCAAAAGCGCCTGAGTACCGGTGAACCAGCTACTGGCTTAGAAGCTTCGTTGTTGGTTTTGGATCTCTACTGCCTTTCTCTGTCCTTTTCTTTGCGTTTTTTATGAACTCCGGTAGTCGGATTGCCATCAGATGACATTTCTGGGTAGTTAAATTTGTTTCCAAAATACTTCGATACAAAAATATACAGACGCTTAATAGTGCGTTGGTTAAATCAGCACAAAACTGACAGCCAGGCACGTTGTGATCAGGGCCTAGGTAAAGAATACAGTACAAATGGAAATCCTTATGAATTATTTGCTTCCCACAAGTAATGCAATTATTAACTTTTACTGACATCGGTAAGGAGCAAGAAAAAGTTTCCCCAATGGGGTACTTAACTTTTTAGTTGAAGACTGGTTCTGAAACTCGAAAATGAAAATTTCAGGAGTCTGCCAACCGGCACTTGTGAACTGCTTCTGCTTCGGGCACAGCGCGACAAGAGACTGATGTAATGGCATCAGCTGCATGTTTTATACGCCTGATGTCATGGAAGAAGGGACAGCAACTGACGCAGGACCAAAGACTTTGTTAATCAGGCCGACTGAGGGCAACCTGCCAGCAGATTACCCAAATGTAATGACTGCAACAGTGAAACACGAACATCCCAAATGTAATGATTGCAACAGTGAAACATGAAGAACGCCAGTATTACTCTCCTTCAAACAAGCCATAAACAGCCTCCAAAAATATTCTGTCCTCAACTCTATATTAAATTTTGGCTCAAAGAATCTAGTTCTTGTCAACCAACTTTCCCCCCACAAACTGTTACACTATAACAAATCACTAACAGTATATCGCCCTTAACAAAAAAAAAAAAAACAGCTCCCCTTACAGATCCAATGTCTTCCTCTTCCAACGCCTCACAGCACTACTCTGTCTACACACATCTACTAACAACCTACCCTATTCAGCCTTTTCCTTAACATCTGTCCCCACTGCAACCATTAAAAGACTGTTAAACACAAACCATGCTCCACCCCAGCAAACAACCTGCCACCTGATTACCTTAAACAAGCTGCTGTTGCCACAGCCTGCTCAGAAAGCATCCTAAAAAAACAGACCTTTAAAGCTCATGTTCCTCCCATTTGGAAAAACATCATCCCAAACAAAGGTGGCAAGTCAACTGACATACTCATCCGACCCACTGCAATACTATCCTCCCTCTCAACATTCTTTAAATTCGTACACACAAAAATAGTTGTGTAAAATCTTACCATAACCATAGATGTCCTTCTCTTCCATGTTACAGTATTCTTGGTGTGGGATTAGAAAATCTTCAGTTGGCAGTTGTGTGGGATGTCACACGTAGGGCCACAAACCAAGGATCTTAAATGTGACGTCCACCCACACAGACCTCAGAACTTGAAAGCCCAGCTGAAGTAGAGTAGCCAGCAATGTCAGTCATAGGATCAATGAGCCATTTTGTGGTTAAATTGGTCAGAGTAAGGTACAATCCCCACGAGACCCAAGACAGATCAGTAATGAGTGAGAGAAAAGGATAAGGGGGTTAAGGTGGGTCAGAAGGAATACTGCAACATGGAAGAGAAGGACATCTAAGGTTATGCTAAGATTTTACACAACTATTCTATGTCCTTCTGCTCCTATGTTGCAGTATTCTTGGTGTGGGAGAGTACCACAGCTTGGATGGAAGGAAGGGAAGAGGCAGAAGATGATTCCACAAACCCTGCAGGACTGCTCTAGCAAATCCTGCACGTGCTCTGGAGACAGTGTCTGACTTGTAGTGTTTGGTGAAAGTGTGAATTGTGGACCATGTGGCTGTTTCTAGTATGGATGCAGTGTCTAGGTCTTTTAAGAAGGCTTTGGAAGCTGCCACTGCCCTGGTAGAGTGAGCTTTAACTCCCTGTGGGAGTTTCTTACCATGGTGTGTATAACATAGGCAAATAGCTTTTCTAATCCAACATGCAGTGGTTTGTTTGGAGACTGCCTTGCCCAGGGCCATGGGATCGAAGGAAACAGAGCCGACTGGATTTTCTTATGGATTTTATTTTGTGTAGGTAAAATCTTAGCTGTGTACATTCAGGGAGTGGAGTATTCTCTCACTTTCATTGGTAGGAGAGGGGTAGAAGGTGGGAAGGTGAATAGATTGGTTTAAGGACAGATCATGGACCACCTTCGGTATAAAGGAAGGGTTAAGTTCTTAGTGTTACACTGTCTTTGTGAAGGTGTGTATGCAGGGCAGGCCATTAGGGCATGTAATTCAGACACCCTTCTGGCTGAAGTTATGGCCACTAGCAGGACAGTCTTCCATGTGCACATTTGCAGAGTAGCCGTACTAGCAGGTTCAAATGGAAATTGGGTTAGTTTTTCCAGGATAAAGTTCAGGTCCAATGGTGGTGGGATGGGTTTTCTTGGTGACCTGATGTGTAAGACCCCTTTTAATAGCAGCTTTACATAGAGCCTGGCTAGTAGGGGTGGGTCTAGTGGCAGGCAGGCTAAGACTGCTGAAAGGTGGACTTTCAGTGAAGAGTAAGAAAGTTCCCCCCCTTTACCAGTTGACACATCAGGATCTGCGATGCTTGGATCCCTGCCCTTGCCCAGACACCATTTTGAAAATCTCTCCCATTTAGCCAAGTAATATTTTCTTGTAGTAGGTTCCCTGGCCTCACTCAGGACTGAAAGCACGTCCTCGGAGTAGTGGTGCCTGAAGGGAATTAGAAGTTTATCACCCAAAGTATCAGTGACAACATCTGCAAGTGTGAGTGGATAAGGGTTCCCTTTTGTTGAGTCGGAAGGTCCACGTTGTGGGGTAACTTGTGGTGATTGCCCTTGGCTAGATTGAGAAGTAGGGGGAACCAGTGCTGCCTTGGCCAGTAGGGGATCATCAACAAAATTTTTGGTTTGTGTCTCCTGATTTACAGGATGACTTTTGGGATTAATGGGAAGGTGGGAAAGGCATGTAGAAACCTTCCCTTCCATGAAATGCTGAATGCGTCTACTCTCCAAGCTAGAGGGGAGTAGGTCTTGCAGCAGAAGGTCTGCAGTTGTCTGTTCTGGGGGGAGGCAAACTAATCTACCTGGGTGTGTCCCACTGGTGGACAATATCTAGAAAGACATTCCTGTCACAATCCATTTGTGATTTGGAGAAGGTGTCCTGCTGAGAAGGTCTGCTGGTTTGTTCTCCTGCGAGGAGATGTACGTTAACTGCAGGGACAAGTTGTGTTGCGAGGCTAGGTCCCAGATTAGTAAGGTTAGTCTGCAAAAGGGGTGTGCTTTTGTCCTTCCCTGCCTGTTGAGGTACCACTTAACTGTGGTATCTTACTTGGAGAACACCTGGTTGTAGGAGTGGAAGGAAGGCTTTCAGTTCCAAGAGGACTGCTGTCATTTCCCTCACGTTGGTGTGTTTGTTCTTTAAGGAAGGGTACCGCTTTGCTTGAACCTCAATTTGCCATTGTGGCTCCCTATCCTAGGTCCAAAGTTTCTGTATGCATAAACAGTTGGGGGGGGGGGGGGCGCTGCAGTGGAAGGCCCGGGTTCAGCGAACTTGCTGAATCTACCATTTTAGCTCTGACCGTAGGCAAGGCAGGAGAGTGATTTCTTGCACTAGAGGATGTTGGTGCTGTGACCATGCATGTTTTAGATACCACTGTAGCTTTCCCATGTGTATTCTAGCTAGTGGTAGCATGGGGATGGTTGCTGCCATTACGCCCTGTGTTTGTAGGAATTCCCTTGCAGTTACTTGCAGAGTGTCTGCAGAAAAGCTTTGAAGTGGGAGGTCAGGGAGCTGACCTTATCCTAGGGAAGAAAAGCTTTCATTATGTCTGTCTTGAAAGTGCAGCCCAGAAATGTTTTGACTTGTTCTGGGGTCAAGGAGGATTCTGGGAAGTTGAGTGTGAACCTCAATCTTGCGTGAACTCTAGATAGATTAACAGGGTTTCCATGCAGTTTGCTAGGCTCAGGATGTTGTCCAGGTAGGGGTAAATCTGAATGTCTTGTGTTCTGCAATAGGCTATGGAAGGTACAGTACAGTTTTGTACCTACCATAAATGTAGATGTTAGAGTGTCTTCACTGCTGCAGTCATTACACTTGGGTTATCCTGCCGTCAGGTGGTCCTGCAGTCGGCCAGAGTTCCAAAGTCTTGGTCTGGCGTCTGTTGCTGTTGCTTCTTCCCCGACGCCAGTGCGCCAGGGGTATACAAGATGCAGCAGACGCCATTTTCTTCAGTTTTTCTTGCCCCAGATGTCAGGTGCCCCCAAATAGGTAGGCAATACATATTGGTAGTAAAACATACATAAAAAGTAAAACCAAAAATTTTCAGTTACCAGCAAATACACCACAAAGGTAGTATAGGGTAGAAAAGTGTAGATAAGTCCCAGCTAAGAAAGAGGGGAGGGAGGGTAACCTGGACTGCAGCAGTGAAGACACTAACATCTACATTTATGGTAGGTACAAAACTGTACTATGTTCGTGTTTCACTGCTGCAGTCATTAGACTTGGATTGAATCATAAAGCGGAGGTAGGGTGCTGGTTCTATAGAGGATATGGGGTGGCTATGAGGCCCTGCAGCACTGCAGTGGCAAAGCCAGCTCTGGATCTAGAATAAAGAGGCAAGTGGATAATGCTTGGTAAAGGTGTGCATGAACTCCAAGTTGCAGCTTCCAAGATGTCTTTGGTAGGTACTCTAAGGTAGGCAGTCGAAGTGGCTGTTGCCCTGGTGGAATGTGGCCTAATGTTACTAGGTACAGGTTTCCCATGCTGTGTGTAGCAGAAACTGATAGTGTCCTATCCACTTTGAAATGGTCTGCTTTGAAATAGCTTTTCCCTGTGATCCTGCAGCATACGCTACAAATAATTGCTCAGTTTTTCTGAAAGCTTTTGTTTTTTCCAAGAAGAAACGTAACTGTCTGTGTATGTCCAATGAATGTAAAAGTCTCTGCCCTTTATTCTGGGGATTTGGATAAAAAGTTGGCAAGTGAACGGATTGGTTAAGAGCCACACTGGATACTACATTTGGCATAAATGTAGGATTTGTTCTTAAAGAAACCCTGCCCTGATGAAAACTGATGAAAGGTTCCACTGCCATTAGTGCCTGTAACTCAGATTCTTCGTGCTGAGGTTATTGCCAGAAGCAGAGCAGTTTTCCATGACACATTTTAGTTCTGCTGAATTGGCTGGCTCAAAAGGAGGTAAAGTTAGTTTTTCCAAGACAAAATTGAGGTCCCAAGTTGGTGTTGGTGCTCTATGGGGCGGTCTTATGTTTTTAGCCTGTCTGAGGTACTGTTTTAGCAGTGGATGGGAGAAAATAGGAGGATCTGTGTTGTAATGAGCCGAGATGGCAGAGGCGTGGATCTTAATGGATGAAAAAGATAGCCCTTTGTCCAGCATCACAGTTAAATATTGTAATATCTGAGGAATATTTGGGACAATAGGGTCAAAGCTTTGAGCCTGGTTCCAGGCACAGAATCTCTTCCACTTTTCTGTGTAAGATTTCCTGGTGCTAGGCCTCCTGGCCTCCAAAATGACATCCATAACAGCTTTAGAGAGAGGTGTTGTCTGCTTGACTAAGGAATCTGCCATGCAGCCAGGTTTAAGGTTTTGAGCTGACTGTGCAGGATCTGATTGTTTTGCTGAGTCAGAAGGTGTGGAGTTTGGGGTAAAATCCATGGTGGGCCTTGAGCTAAGTTCTTTAAGATTGGGTACCAGTGCTGGCGTGGCCAGTCTGGGGCAATCAGAATCATCTGTGGTTTTTCATGCCTAGCTTTTAGGAGTAACTTTGAAAGGACAGGCAGTGGTGGGAATGCATAAATTTTTAGGCTTTTCCAGCTGAACAAGAGAGCATCCACTTTCCATGCTTGTGTGTAATAAGTCCTTGTGCAGAATTTTTGTAGCTGGCAATTCATTGGGGAGGCAAAAAGATCTGTCTGGGCACCCCCACTTTTTGCGTTATGCTGAATACTTGTGGATTTCATTTCCACTCGTGAGGATCCATGATGTTTCTGCTTAAGTCGTCTGCCAGATTATTTTTCTTTCCTGGCAGGAATTGTGCTTGCAGATAAACTTGATAGGTTAGAGCAGTGTTCCACAAGGTCATGGCTTGTCTGCATAGGGGATAAGAATGAGTGCCCCCTTGCTTATGTACCACATAACGGTGGTGTTGTCTGTCTTTAATAATAGCTGTCCTGGATGCAGAAGGTCCTTGAAAGCTGTTAGAGCAGTTTTCAAAACTAACATCTCTTTTTGATTGATGTGAAGATGCATTTGGTCTGCGGCCCAATTTCCCTGAATACATTTTCCTGCCGTGTGTGCTCCCCAGGCCTAATCTGAAGCATCTGTTAGTGTCTGCCTGGCTGCGGGTAGAGTGAAAGGCTGCCCCTTGTTGAGGTGACTTGCCTGTACCCACCATCGAAACTCCTGTTGTAGGCAGGGAATTAGTGGTATTACTGCTTCCAAACTGTGACAGTGTTGAGTCACAACACTTTTGAGGTACTATTGTAATTTCCTCATATGCAGTCTGGTATATGGAATTAGTAGTATGAAAGAAGCCATGAATCCCAAGGCCTGCAGAATTTTTCATGCAGGGTGTTGGATCTTTGTTGCCATTAACTGAAAGTACTGAGTCAGTTGTCCTTGCTTGTCTGGCGTGAGATAAGCCAACTGGGCCATTGTATTTAAGCTGGCACCTAGAAATATCATCTCTTGTGAGGGCACTAGTTTTGACTTCTTTTCGTTTGCTGTGTACCCCAGGCAAATTACCAACCTTTTTACAAACGCCAGATGCTTCAGAAGTATGTCCTTGCTCTCTGCTTGAATAAGGCAGTTGTCCAAGTATGGATACATTTGAATTCCTTTTTGTCTTCAAAATGCAATTACTGGTGCCAGGCACTTTGTGAAGACCCTGGGCGCAGTAGATAAGCCAAAGAGCAGTGCAGAGAATTGATAATGCATTGAACCAGCTATGAATCTGAGGTATCTTCTGCAATTTTGTCTGATAGGGACATGCAGGTATGCCTCTGAGGTCCAAAGTAACAAGCCATGCCTTCTTGCCCAGAATGGGCAGAAGCTGCTGTGGTGTCAACATGTTGAATTTCGGAACATCCAGGTAAGTATTGAGAGTAGAAAGGTCTAGTATGGGTCTCCAGGCTTTGTCCTTTCTGGGGACCAGGAAAAATCTTGAGTAAAATCCTTGTCCTTGTTCCTGTTGTGGCACCTTTTGAATAGCTCTCATGTCCATGAGGGTTGTAATTTGTTTTTGTGCATCTGCCCATTGATTTTGTGGCAGGTCTGGCATTCCTTTTAGCCTTGGTAGTGTGTGAAAGTGGAACCTGTAACCTTGAGATAATATTCAGAACCCATTTGTCTTGGGTGATTATATGCCAATTTCGAGAAAAAGGGGCTAGTTTTCCCACTAAGGGAGCTGCCAAAAGGCAAGTGCTTGGCATTTGAAGAGGGAAGTCATTGGGGCTGTTTCCTATAAGGTTGTGACTTGTCTTCACCTCCTTTTGGGGTTGAAGCACCCCCACTGTCGTGGTCTGTAAGAGCCTTGGGGCTGAGATCTGCCTCTTGGGCATCTATCTGCCTCTGTGGTCTGTCTGACACTGGAAAGGACCAATTCTTAGAAGGCCAATTTCTGCTAAATCGAGGTGGCTATACCTGTAAGAAATCCTTCACTGTTTGCAAAGATTTTGCCTTATCCTCCATTTTCTTTAATACCTCTTCTGCCTTAACACCAAATAAAATATCCTGCTGTAAAGGAGCATCCAATAATTTTGCCTTAACATGATCAGGTAAACATAGTTCTTTTAACCAAGCATGCCTTTGAATCACAGATCCTGTAACTGCTGCTCTACAAGAAGCCTCTAATGAATCAAAACCACATTGCAGAGTATGTTTTCCCACTTGTTCAGCTGCATGCAATAAATCCTGCATTTCCTTATAGTCAGGATGTTCTGAATTTGTAAGCATTTTCTGTTTTAACAGACATTAAATATTGTTGGTATTTAAGCATGTGAAACTGGCAATTTAAAGCTCTCACTGCTAAAGTTGCAGAAGTGTAAACTTTCTTCCCCCATCTGTCTAATGCTCTAGAATCCCTGTCAGAGGGCACTGGATTTTTAGCCATGGAAGCCTTTACCCCTTTGAGATCCTGGGAAATAGTTTCTGGGTCAGCAACAGGGTTTTTATAAAGAAATTTGTGAGAGTCAGGGACTCTGTAGTACCTGTCTGGCTTGCCTGGAGCAGGGGGCAAAGAATCAGGATTTAAACTGGATTAGGAGAACACATCATCCACAATATCTAACATTGGCGGAATAGCAAGGGGCCTATGCTGAGGCAATAAAAGAAAGTCTCTGAGCCTTTTCTTGGATTCTGAATAATCCTGGCCCTCCCAATGGAAATGCTTCCTCATGGCAGGTACAGTTTCCCCAAAAGAGTAATCCTCAGGAGGAGAGGCTGAAGGAATTGATTCTTCAGCATCAGAGTCCTCATAGGGGGGTAAAGAGTATCCCTGGTCTGAAGAGGTATCAAAAGAAATGGAAACCTGGTCACAGGAATCATATTCTGTATCCTGCCTAGACCTTTTATCAGGAGGGGAATGGGAATCACTGATCAGAGTAATTAAGTCTTCGGCCATTTTAAGCATCTGTTTTTTAGGCATGGAGGCCTGTCCAGGTGAATGCTGCACTTGCTTCTTTGTCTTTAATGGAGTTTTAGACTTGGCTGTAGTTTTTATGGTAAGCTGTGAAGGTCTGAAAACACCCTCAGAAGCCGATGCCTGCTCAGCGGCTCCGGACTCATCTGAAGGGTTAGTTTCCGTAGGCCCAACACCTTGAGTATCAAGAGGCCTAGACATCTCCATGTGGGAGTTGGAGGCGGCCTGTGGCTCTGAGGTAGCAGGTGTCAGGGGCTGCGAAAGCGCCTCACTGAGAACCGGCGACTGGCCTAGAAGAGGCTTCATCATCAGTTTTGGGCCTCTGATGCCTATCCTCATCCTTGTCTGTGTTTTTTGTGTATTCCAGTCGTTGGTTGTTCCGACGGCATGGCATAATTAAACCTTCGGCCAAAGTAATGGCGAGCAAAATCAAACCGACATTTTAATAGTGAGTTTGTTAAACCTAGCACAAAACCGACTAGTGACGTCGTGGTCTGGGCCTAGGCATGGAGTACAGTAAGAATGAAAACCCTTATGAGGTATTTGCTTCCCATAAGAAATACAGTTATTAACTTTTACTGACATCGGTCTGAGGCAAGAAAAAGTTTCCCCAACGGGGTACTTAGCTTTGTAGAAGACTTTGTTCTGGATTCAGAATGAAAATCTCAGGAGTCGGCCGACCAGCACTTGCGAACTGCTTTTGCTTCGGGCACCGCATGGCAAGAAAGACTGAAGAAAATGGCGTCTGCTACATCGTGTATACCCCTGTCGCACTGACGTCAGGGAAGAGGCGACAGCAACAGACGCCAGACCAAGACTTTGGAACTCTGGCTGACTGCGGGACCACCTGACGGCAGGATAACCCAAGTGTAATGACTGCAGCAGTGAAACACGATGAACATCAGGGATTTTGTGAACACACTGGGAGCAGTGGACAAACCAAAGGGCAATGCAGTAAACTGGAAGTGTGAGGAGGGTCCAGAAAAGCTTAAGAATTTCCTGTGGGAAGGTTGAATAGGTATGTGAAGATAGGCTTCTTTCAGGTTGAGTGTGGTCATGAAAGCCTGGGCTGGTATGAGGGGGATTAAATTTGGTAGGGACAACACTCTTAAAAACTTAAGATGGAAAGGTCTAGAATGGGTCTCCATGGACAATCTTTTTTTGGGGACCAGAAATAGTCTTTAATAGAAGCCTTTTCCTTCCTGCCCAGGAGGGACAGGTTCTAATGTACCCAAGTTCAGAAGGACTATCAGAATCTGTGGGACGAGTCCCTGATTTTTTGGTGGGAAGACAACACCCCTTAAGGGTGGTTTTTCTTTCCAGTACAGGAAGTATTATTTCTGAATATTAGCCAGCACCCATTTCTCTGTGGTAAAGGTTTTCCAAAAGGAAGGCAGTGGGAGAGGCAGGCAGAAAGGGGGAGATGTGAAAGGATTTGTCTTCTGGCCCCTCTTCTGTGTCTGGAAGAGGTAGGTCGCTTTGGCAGGGTAATTCTTGCAATATTTAGGAATAGGAAACACCAGAAGGTGCTTGATGTCTTTGCAATTCCTTACTTTTTTCTTGCAGATTTCTGAATAGGTCTGCTGAAGGTTTACCAAACAGGAAACTAGGGTCCAAAGGGGCATGTAACACTAACTTGAAGTCTTCTTGTTAAGTGTTGCAGACATAGCCAGGAACATTTCCCGAGTACAGTGGCAGATGCTGTAGAGCATGCAGAGGCCTCTGCAGCATTACAACTGCATCCAATAGGAGTGTCTGGCTACTTGGGCAGCCAGAGATAGTTTGGAAGAGATATCAGATTTAGTGGGGCAGTCTGGGGCAGCAGCCAGCAGAACAGCGGTTTGAGACCAGGTCCAGAGCATATCTGGTCATATGGGTTTGATAGTTGATGGCTATAAAGGCCAATGTGGAAGATGTGTAAACCTTCTTTCCACTTCTATCCACAGTTTTGCTATCTTTGTCCATACGCAAGACAAAGGCAGACGGAATTAGTCTGGATTGTTTATCTGGTGAAATGGCAATCACAGCAGGATCAGTCAGGGGTGGTTTGACTACAAATTTCTGGTCATCAGGCACCTTGTAGAAGCGGTCTGACCACTTAGGGGCAGGAGGCTGAGAATCTGGTGTCTGATGCTGAGGAAAAGGCATCTAAATTGGCAGGAATGACAGGAGGAATGGCAAAAGGGGAGGGAGATTCCACTTGTAATCATTCAAAATACCCTGAGTAACAGACATTTGACAGGTGTCCCATTCAAAGTTCCTTCATTTTGGTTATGGTCTCACAAAAGGTGATATCCTCTGGAGGGGAGTCCCTTTCAATGGATTCATTTGGGGAATAATACTCTTGAGAAGAGGCCATTTTGGGAGGTGTAAGATATAGATTCATCAGAAGATGAAAGGTCTCTTGCTCTTCTTCCCTGTCTTGTGAGGGAGGTGGTGGAAGAGAGAGGATACAGACAGGCCTAGGGCTGAGGAGAGGAAGAGTAGACGAAGACGTTGAGGGCCTAAAGGCCTGCATCAAAGATGAGGTGAAGGACTGCCAATAAGGTAGGCCTTCGGCGGGAGTAGCCAGATTTTTTTTTTTTTTTTTTTTTTAACTGGGGTAGACTTAAGCATAGGTCTGGAATCAGATGCCTGGCTAAGGGTAGCTGTGTCAGGAGGAGGGATCCAGGTCAGAGGTCTGGCTGTCTAGTTCCCCCTCAAACTCAACAGTAGCCGATGTCTGGGTTAGCTCAGAGGATGGGCTTGTCGTCAACTGCGAAGTGACTTCCTTGAAGATCACAGAAATCGACCGATCTGTCGGACGTCGCTCAACTCCTAAATTGGTAGCTGGCAGGGTGTTCAAAAGCAGAGAGGCAGTGGAAGAGGGTCTAGAAATCTTGGCCTTATTTCGCAGAGGTTCTGTCAGGGCTTCCGAAAAGGGATCCACCTTAAATGCAAAAATTTTTTAAGTTGCAGGTTTTCCAGGTAAAGATTAAGTGCAGCCAGACAGTTGCGCAGGGTCTTAGGAATGAAAGATTGGCAGATAGAGCAAGCGCTGTGATCATGCTCCCGGCCTAGGCAAAAACCGCAGAGGTCATGTGCATCTATGGGTTATCTGGCACCCGCATTGGCACTTGCCCTTTTTTGCTGAAATCGGCTACAGTTTACTACAAAAAAAACAAGCTTTAGCTAGAGGCTAAAGAAGAAAAAACCCCAATAGGGTACTTAGGATCAAGGCGTCTTGTGATGAAGCAGCGAAGCAGACGATGTGACAATAGTCTGCGGCTGAAAAGTTCTGAGGTCTGTGTGCAGACGTCACATTTAAGGTCCATGGTTTATGGACCAACGTGTGACGTCCCACGCAACTGCAACAGCCAAGCTGAAGCTTTTGTATAGGAGCCGATGTACAGGTTTACCTGATGAAGAAATTCCCACACCAAGAAAACTGCAAGATAAAAATAGAAGATAAACTGTTCCAACACCTCACTCAAAAAGTACAGCTGTGTACACTTACCATAAATGTAGATGTTGGAGTGTATTCACTGTTGCAGTCATTACATTTGGGTAATCCTGCTGGCAGGTTGCACTCAGTCTGCCTGAATTCCAAAGTCTTGGGTCCTGCGTTGGTTGCTGTCGCCCCTTCCCTGATGTCAGGTCGTCAGGTGTATAAAAGATGTAGCAGACGCCATTTTCTTCAGTTTTTCTTGCCCCAGATGTCAGGTGCCCCCTAAAGTGTAGCCAAAATTATATATATATATATATATATATATATATATATATATATATATATATATATATATATATATATATATATATATAGGTTTACTATTGAAAATGCGACAGTCGAGCGTATAAGGTCAGTAAACAAGGATGTCGAGACAAAATAATCATAGAATGGTTTTAACATGGGTTGAGGTAGGTGTTCAGTATTACTCCCTACTACAAACATCTTCCCTACCTCGACCCATGTTAAAACCGTTCCTAGATTGATTATTTTGTCTTAGACATCCTTGTTTACGACCTTATACGTTCGACTATCTGACTGTCGCCCAAGTGCCGTTCGCATTTTCAATACTAAACCATATATATATATATATATATATATATATATATATATATATATATATATATATATATCTATATATATATATCTATATACATATAAAAGCACATGCATCAATATAAACTTTACTTTCATCTACAAGCAAATACACCACATAGGTTGTATAAATCAGAGAAGGAAAGTTAAGTTCCAGCAGAAATAAGGGGGATGGTGGGTAACCTGGACTGCAACAGTGAATACACTCTAACATCTACATTTATGGTAAGTGTACACAACTGTACTATGTTCTTGTTTCACTGCTGCAGTCATTACATTTGGGTAGAGTCCCAAAACTATGGTTGGGAGGCTGGAGTTAAACAGCATTAGGAGCGGCTATGAGGCCCTGCAGAATTGCAGTGGCAAACCCTGCCCTGGATTTAGAGTAGAGTGGCAGATAACGCTTTGTAAAAGTGTAAACTTAACTCCCAAGTAGCAGCTTCTAAAATGTTTTTGGTTGGTACTCTCCTGAGGAAGGCTGCTGAAGTGGCTGCAGCTCTGGTTGAATGTGGCCTAATGCTTTTAGGCACTGGCTTGCCATGCTGTAAATAGCAGAAACGAATGGATTTGCCTATCCACTTTGAAATAGTCTGCTTGGAGATAGCCTTTCCTTGTGATCCTGCAGCATATGCCGCTAGTAATTGCTCTGTCTTCTTGAAAACTTTGGTTCTGTCCAAACAGAATCTAAGCTGTCTAAGTCCAATGAATGCAGAATTCTCTTCCCCCTTGTTCTGTGGATTTGGATAAAAAGTTGGCAAATGAATAGTTTGGTTAAGGGCCAAACTGGACATCACTTTAGGCATAAGTGTTGGGTTTGTCCTCAGAGACCCTGTCTGGATGAAAAATGATAAAAGGTTCCACAGCCATGAGTGCCTGTAGCTCCGATACTCGTCTTGCAGAAGTTACTGCTAGAAGCAGAGCTGTTTTCCAGGATAAAAACTTTATATCAGCAGTAGCAGCTGGCTCAAAAGGAGGCAGGGTGAGTTTTTCCAAGACATAGTTGAGGTCCCATGCAGGTATTGGTGATCTCCTTGGAGGCCGTAAGATTTTGGCTTCTCTGAGGTACTGCCTTAATAAATGATGAGAAAAGATTGGTGGCTCTGTATTGTAATGAACCGAAATGGCAGAGGCATGAATTTTAATTGATGAAAAAGATAGGCTTTTATCCAGCATCTCAGTTAAATATTGCAAAATCTGAGGAATATTTAGTACAGCTGTATCAGTTCCTTGTGTCTAGTTCCAAGCACAAAATGTCTTGCATTTTCCAGCATAAGATTTTCTAGTGCTAGGCCTTCTGGCTTCCAAAATGACATCCATCACAGCTTTACTGACAGGTGTGCTTTGTACACCTACATTATCAGCCATGCTGCCAGGTTTAGAGTCCCGAGTTGGCTGTGCAGGATCTGACTGTTTTGTTGGGACAGTAGATAAGGTATTTGAGGTAAGGTCCAGGCTGGGCATTGAGACAAGTTCCTTAAGATGGGATACCAGTAATGGTGGGGCCAATCTAGGGCAATCAGTATCATCTTTGGCTTCTCCTGTCTAACCTTTAGGAGTACCTTGGGGAGGAGAGGTAGTGGAGGAAAGGCGTATACGGATAGGTTTTTTCCAGCTGAAAGATAGGGCATCCACTTTCCATGCTTGTCTGTGATAAGTCTTTGTGCAGAATCTTTTTAGTTGGTAGTTGTGAGGGGAGGCAAATAGATCTATGTCCGGGCATCCCCATTTCCTTGTTAACATGCTGAAGATTTGTGGATCCAGCCGCCACTCGTGGGAATCCTATGAGGTTTCTGCTTAGTCTACCAGAGACCTTTCCTTTCCTGACAGGAATTGTGCCTGCAGATGAACTTGGCAAGTCAATGCTGTGTCCCACAAAGCCATGGCTAGTCTGCAAAGGGAGTAAGAATGTGTGCCCCCCCCTGCTTGTTTATACACCCCATGACCGTGGTGTTGTCTGTCTTGATCAACAACTGGCCTGGATGAAGTAGGTCCATGAAGGCTGTCAGGGCATTTTGAACAGCTAGCATCTTTTTGATTGATATGTAGATGCATTTGGTTTGCGGACCATGTGCCCTGAATGCATCTTCCTGCCATGTGAGCCCCTCAGGCATAATCTGATGCATCCGTTGTTAGGTTTTGCTTGGCTGGGGGGTAAAGTGAATGGCTGTCCCTTGTTCTGGTGACAAGCATTCGCCCACCATCAACACTCCTGTAGCAGGCAGGGAATGAGAATAATCATTGTTTCCAGGCTGTGGCAATGTTGAGTCCAAACACTTTTTAGGTACCATTGAAGTTTCCTCATATGCAGTCTTGCATATGGAATTAGAAGGATGCAGGATGCCATGAAGCCCTAAGCCTGCAGAACTTTTCTTGCAGATAACTGGGCCTATGTTGCCAATATTTTGAAATAGGTAGTCAGTTGCCTTTGTCTGGTGTGAGATCAGCCATCTGGGCAGTTGTATTTAAGCTTGCACCCAGGAATATTATCTCTCGAGAGGGTACTAGTTTTGATTTATTTTCGTTGACTGTGTACCCTATGCATGTTAGAAGTCTTTTCACAAACGCCAGATGCTGAAGAAGAATGTCCTTGTTCTCTGCTTGAATTAGGCAGTCATCAAAGTAAGGACATATTTGTATTCCTCTTTCTCTGCAGAATGCAATTACTGGTGCCAGGCACTTTGTAAAGACCCTGGGCGCAGTAGATAAGCCAAAGGGCAGTGCAGAGAATTGGTAATGCATTGAGCCAGCCTTGCATCTGAAGTGTCTTCTGCATGACTGCCTGATTGGGACATGCAGGTATGCCTCTTTTAGGTCTAAAGTCACAAGCCAAGCCTTCGTGCCCAGCATGGGCAGAAGCTGCTGCAAGGTCAACATTTTGAATTTTGGTATATATCCAGGAATGTGTTTAGAATAGATAGGTCCAGTACTGGTCTCCAGGCTTTGTCCTTTCTGGGTACCAAGAACAGTCAAGTTAAATCCTTGTCCCTGCTCTTGCTCTGGTACTAGCTGAATGGCCCCCATGTCCATGGGGGATGAGACTAGTTTTTGTGTCTCTGCCCATTGACTTTTTGGCAGATCTGGCCAACAATTTGCCTTTGGCAGGGTATGGAAGAGGAACTTGTAGCCTTGTGACACTGTTTAGAACCCACTTGTCCTGGGTTATAATGTGCCAATTTTGAGAAAAAGTGCTAATTTTCCCCCTAAGGGTGCTGCCAGGAGATAAGTGCTTGGTGCAGGCAGGGGGAAGTCATTCGGACTGTTTCCTGTAAGGTTGTGATTTGTCCTCCCCACTTTTGGAGGTAGAAGCACCCCATTGCTTTGACCTGTATGAACCTTGCGCCTGTGATCTGCCTCTAGGGTGTCTGGATCTGCCCCTTTAAGGTCCGTCTGACACAGGAAAGGACCAATTCTTCGTAGGCCAGTGTCTACTAAAGCTAGGTGGCTGTACTTGTAAAAAATCTTTGACAGTTTGCATAGATTTAGCTTTGAACTCCATTTTCTTTAACACATCTTCTGCCTTAACCCCAAACAAAGTATCATGCTGTAAAGGTGCATCTAATAATTTAATTGACATGATCAGGCAGATTTTGTTCCTTTAACCAAGCAGGCCTCCTAATTACAGAACCTGTAACTGCGGCCCTGCAGGAGGCCTCCATAGAATCAAAACCACATTGCAAAGTATGCTTTCCAACTTGTTCAGCTGCATGCAATAAATCCTGCATTTCCTTGTTTTCTGCACATTCAGAGTTTAACAACATTTTCTGTTTAAGCAATGCCATGACATGTTGCTGATATCTGAGCATATGAAACTGACAGTTTAAGGTCCTTATAGCCAGGATAGCAGATGTGTAAACCTTTTTTCCCCATCTATCCAGTGCCCTAGAATCTGTCAGAGGGTGGTAGGGTTTTTTGCAGCAGAAGCCTTTACCCTTTGGGACCCTGTGAAACAGTTCCTGGGTCTGCAGCAGGGTTTTTGAAAAGGAATTTGAGAGTCAGGAACCCTGTAACCCTGTCAGGCTTAACAGGAGCTGGAGGTAAGGAGTCAGGGGTCAGACTAGACTCTGAAAACAAATCTACAATGTCTAACACGGGTGGAATGGCTAGAGGCCTGTGTTGACGTAGTAAAAGGAAGTCCCTGAGCCTCTTTTTAGATTCTGAAAAATCTTGGCTCTCTCAGTGGAAGTGCTCCCTCATGGTATGTAAGGTTTCCCCAAAAGAATAATCCTCAGGAGGAGAAGCTGAAGGAATAAAGTCTTCAGCATCAGAATCCTCATGGGGGGAGAATATTCCTGAACAGAAGAGGAATCAAGAAATAGAAACCTGATCTGAAGATTCATAGTCTGTCTCTTGCCTAGGCCTCTTATCAGGAGGGAGATGGGAACACCTGATCAAGGTAATCAAGTCTTCGGCCATTTTGAGCATCTGTTTTTTGGGCATGGAGGCCTGTCCACGTGGCTCTCGAGTTTGTTTCTTTGTCTTTGAAGGTGCTTTAGTCTTTGCCTTTGAAGCTGAAGTCTGTTTAATGTATAGATGTTTAGGTCTGAATACACCCTCAGAAACCAGTGCCTGCTCAGCGGCTCTGGACCCATCTGAAGGAATAGTGTCAGAGGCTCCAATACCTTTAGTTTCTAGCGGCATAGCCAACTCCACATGGGAGTCTGTAGCGGCATGCGACTCTAAAGTAGCGGGCGTCAGGGGCTGCAAAAGCGCCTCGCTGAGAACCAGCGACTGGCTTAGGAGAAGCTTTGTAGTCAGTTTTGGGCTGTGGTTGTCTATCTTTTTCTTTATCTCTGCGTTTTTTTATGAACTCCGGTAGTCGGATGGCTACCCAACGACATTTCTGGATAATTAAACCTGCGTCCAAAATAGTTTAATGCAAAATTATACAGACGCTTAATAGTACGTTGGTTAAATCTAGCACAAAACCAACAACCTGAAACGTTATGGTCAGGGCCTAAGCAAAGAATACAGTAATAATGGAAGTCCTTATGAGGTACTGGCTTTCCACAAGAAATACAATTAACTTTTTCTGACATCGTTCTGGAGCAAGAAAAAAAGTTTCCCCAACGAGGTACTCCGCTTTAATGAAATCTTCGGATCTAAAATTCGAACATGAAAATCTCAGGAGTTGGCTGACCGGCACTTGCGAACTGCTTCTGCTTCGGGCACCGAGCGGCAAGAAAGACTGAAGAAAATGGCGTCGGCTGCATCTTTTATACCCCCGACGACCTGACGTCAGGGAAGGGGTGACAGCAACCGACGCAGGACCAAAGACTTTGGAATTCAGGCCGACTGAGGGCAACCTGCCAGCAGGATTACCCAAATGTAACGACTGCAACAGTGAAAAACGAACATACAGTTCTTAACCCCCTACTCAACACTGCTTCCAAACAGCCCATAGCACTACCACAACCTTATTATCCTTCCTTGACACTGTAAATAAAGCTGGAGACTCAAGAAAATTTTAATCTTTATCAATCTAGGGCTTTTTAACACAGTCTCATCTTAAACTGCTGTAACAATTATCCACTCTTGGCTTATCAACCATTACTGGTTCCAGTCAATAAAACGGCAAGGCTTCCTCTCTCCATACCTCCCAAATAGCACAGGCATTCCACAAGGTTCTATCCCTGGCCCTTTATTTTTTAATATTTTTAATCAGTAATCTTAAAATACAGTTGTGTACACTTACCATAAATGTAGATGTTAGAGTGTATTCATTGTTGCAGTCATCACATTTAGATTATCTGCTTGCAGGTATCCCTCAGTCGGCCTGATTATCAAAGTCTTGGGTCCTGCGTCGGTTCCTGTCTCATCTTCCGTGACAACAGGTAGTCAGGGGGTATAAAGCATGCAGCCAACACCATTACATCAGTCTTTACTGCCCCCCTAGATGTCAGGTGCCCCCCCATAATGGGAAGCAATTAAATCTATCTATACAAGGCTATATCTCCAACAAAAAAGCAAATACACTAAAAAGCTTTTAAGTATAGTAAAGGAGAATAGAGATATAGCCAAAAGAAGTCAGGGGGATGGAGGGAGGGTAACCAGGACTGCAACAGTGAATACACTAACATCCACATTTATGGCAAGTATACACACAACTGTACTATGTTCTTCGTGTTTCACTGTTGCAGTCATCACATTTGGGTAGATTGCCAAAGCAAAGGATGGGAGGAAGACTTTAGATAGCATTAGGACCAGCTACAATGCCCTGTAAGATGGCAGTGGCAAAGCCAGCTCTGTATTTAGAGAAAACTGGCAAATGGTAATGCTTGGTGAATATGTACAGAACTCCAGGTAGCAGCTTCTAGGAGGTCTCTGGTAGGAACACCTCTGAGAAAGGCTGCAGAAGTAGATGCAGCCCTGGTTGAATGGGGTCTGATCCCTGTGGGATAGGTTTTCCATGGTGCTTATAGCAGAAATGAATGCAATGGCCTATCCATTTTGAAATGGTTTGCTTTGAAATAGCCTTCCCCTCTGCCCCTGCAGCAAATGCCACCAGCAGTTCAGATTTCCTTTGCGGTTTAGTCCTGTCCAAGTAAAATCTAAGTGGTCTGTGCACATCTAAGGAGTGCAGTATCCGTTCCTCTTTTTCTGTGGATTAGAAAAGAAGGTTGGCAAATGAATGGACTGATTAAGAGCCACACTGGATACCACCTTGGGCATGAGAGAGGGGTTAGTCCTGAGGGACACCCTGTCCGCATGAAAGAGGATGAAAGGCTCCACTGTCATAAGAGCCTGTAATTCAGATACCTTTCTAGCTTAAGTGATTGCTAGAAGGAAAGCTGTTTTCCAAGAGGAATTTTAAACTCTGCAGTTGCAGATGGTTCAAGAGGAGGAACAGTGAGTTCTTCCAGTACAATGTTAAGGCCCCAGGCTGGAGTTGGGGCTCTCCTGGGTGGTGTTAAGTTTTTGGCCCCTCTGAGGAACTGCCTGAGCAGTGGGTGAGAAAAGAGGGGTGGTTCTGTGTTGTAATGAGCTGAAATGGCTGAGGCATGAATTTTGATGGGGAAAGGCCCTTGTGAAGCATTTCAGTTAAATATTGAAGAATCTGAGCTAAGTTGGACGCTGCTGTGGCCATCCCTTGAGTTTGGTTCCAGGCACAGAACCTTTTCCATTTTTCAGCATAAGATTTTCTAGTACTAGGCATCCTTGCCTCCAAAATGACATCCAACACTTGTTTACTGAGGAATGGCAACGGAGAGATTAGGTAATTAGCCAGGCTGCCAGGTTCAGGGTTTGAAGCTGGGGGTGCAGAATCTGTCTCTCTTGCTGTGACGGCAGGGTAGGGGTCTGAGGCAGGTGCCATGGGGATAGCTGTGACACTGCGAAAGAGGGGTACACCGTGTTGGCGTGGCTAGTCTGGTGCAATCAGTATCATCCTTGGTTTGTCCTGTTTGATCTTTAGTAGTACTTTGGAGAGGCAGAGGAAAGGCATAAGCTGATTTTTCCAGCTGAAGGACAGAGCATCCACTTTCCAAGCTCGTTTATGGGTAGTCCTTGTGCAGAATTTGTCCAATTGGTAGTTCTGAGGGGAGGCAAACAGGTCTATATCTGGGCTCCCCCATTTGCTGATCAACATGTTGAAAGTCTTTGGTTCCAGTTTCCACTCATATGGGTCCATGAGATTTCGGCTTAGTTCATCTGCCAGTGTATTTAGTTTTTCTGGCAGGAACTGAGCATGTAGATGCACTTGGTAGCCCAAGGCTGTGTTCCACAGAGCCATGGCTAGTCTGCCAGAGGGGGTAAGAATGGGTACCCCCCTACTTGTTTATGTACCACATAAAAGTGGTGTTGTCCGTCTTTACCATTAATTGTCCTGAAAGAATGTGGTCCTTGAAGTCTGTCAGAGCATTCTGTACAACTAACATTTCCTTTTGATTGATATTGCAGGTGCATTTGACTTGGGTTCCATTTGCCCTGAATGCACCTCCCTGATTTGGAAGTGGGAGCACCCACTGCTTAGTCCTGTGCATACCCTGGGACTGAAGCCTGCGTGTTCTGCTGGTTCTGGGATTGAACTGAGACGAGAAGACTGGAGGAGGAAGGAAAGGACCAACTATTTGAGGGCCAATGCCTACTAAATCTTGGAGGCTGCACTTGTAAGAAATCTTTAACAGTTTGCATAGACTTAACTTTTTCCTTCACCTTTTTAAGAACAACTTCTACTTTGTTGCAGAACAGGGGCTCCTGATTTAAGGGAGCATCCAATAATTTAGTTTTAACATGATCTGGTAAAGACTGCTCCTTAAGCCAGGCATGCCTTCTAAGTACAGACACAGTGACAGCAGCCCTGCAAGATGCCTTTAGTGAATCAAAACCACATTGCAAAGTACGTTTTCCAACCTGTTCAGCAGAATGCATTAAATCTTGTAAATACTTATTTTCAGCACAATCAGGAACCCAACATCATTTTCTGTTTAAGCAATCCAATAATATGCTGCTGATCCTTTAACATATGAAACTGGCAATTTAAGGCCCTGATGGCAGAGGTTGCAGATGTGTATGCCTTCTTACTCCATCTAGCCAGGGCCCTGGAATCTCTATCAGTGGGGGTACGATTTTTGGCAGTAGTAGCCTTAATGCCCTGGGTCCCTGTGAAATAGTGTCAGGATCCGCAGAAGGATTTTTAAAAAGGAACTTGAGAATCAGGAACCCTGCAATATCTATCAGGTTTTCTGGGAACAGGAGGTAAAGGGTCAAGGGCCAAGCTAGATTAAAAAAAAAAGGCATAGTCAACAATATCCAGCACAGGAGGAATAGCTAAAGGCCTGTGTTGGGGCAAGAGTAAGAAATATCTAAGCCTCTTTTTAGAATCAGAGTAATCCTGGCTTTCCCAGTGAAAATGCTCCCTAAGAGTATGCAAGGTTTCACCAAAAGAAAAATCCGCTGAGGGAGAAACAGAGGAAATAGAGTCATCTGCATCAAAATCCTCATACGTAAATAAAGGTAAATCCTGATAGTCAGAGGAGACAAAATTTCAGAATCGTGGTCAGAAGCATCATAAGCAGATTCAGTCCTAGGTCTCTTAGGTTCATAGGTTCATACTAGGCTATCTGCCCGAGGGCATTTACAAGCCTAGCCCATCGTTTTGTGGCTTACGCCACCCCTTTAGTATGGGGAACTATACCCATTATTTTGCTGTGCCTCTGTCGAGCAGTGACACTGAGGTAATCCCTGGGGTATATCTGCGATCTCCCATCCATTGGTCAAGATTTCTCTTGAACAAGGCCAGCGAGGTGCTCTGCCTCACATGTACCGGGATTTTGTTCCACAGCATAGGGAGTGTCTTTGGGTGATGAATCTATCCCTCCAGCACGTCCTATTAATAGCTGTGTCGAGGTTTAAGTCTCCCGCCCTTGTGGCTCTGATGGATCTAGATTTTTTGAGGTGAAGCATATTCATCAAATCTGGGTTTGACATGGCCTTGTATGTTAGGCAAAGGTCACCTCTGAGCAGCGGTGCGACTGAATAGAGCTGGAGTTCTTTCAGTCGGGCAGCATAGGACAGATTTTTGAGACCCTTTATCCTTTTGGTGAAGAACTTTTGTGGCCTCTCCAGCTTCTGCAAGTGTCGGGTCAGATACATTCCGAATGGGGCATTGTACTCAATCATTGGTCTGATGAGTGATGAGTAAAGGGAGACTATGACCTCCCTTGATCTAGATGAGAATCCTTCATGATAAGGTGGGCAATGTAGAAGGTCTTCCTAACTACTTTAGCTACATGGGTGTCGAATGACAGACTACTATCAACCTGGGTCCCCAGGTCCCTGATAACTTCTTCTGCTCAGTGGATTGCCACCTATTTGGTAGCTAGGGGTAACCTTGTTTTTCCAAGGGTATGACTATGCATTTTTGGCATTTAACTTTAGGTCGTGGCTCTGGCACCAGTTATCCGCTTCTGTGAGACCCTTCTGAAGGATATCTGTGTCAGATGTGTTTTCTACTATGGCCCAGTTTGCAGTCATCTGCAAACTTTGTCAGCCATAACCCTCCTGTGTTTGCTTGTACTGAAAAGTAGATGCCAAACAAGAGTGGGCCCAGGACTGAGCCCTGTGGGACACCACTTGTGACAGGCTTTGAGTCTGACATGGCGCCAGCAACTCTGACCCTGTGGGTTCTGTCACTCAGCCAGTTTGCAACCCATCTTGTGATGTATGGGTTAACATTTAAGCTGATGAGTTTTTCAATGATACCCGAGTGGGGTATTGTATCGCAGGCCTTAGCCAGATCGAGGTAGGCTGTATGGACTGCCTTTCCTCATCAATGGCTTTGGTGACTGTTTCAAAAAGTCAACCAAGTTTAAAAGGCATGATCTGCCTTTGACAAAGCCAAACTGGGTTGGATCCAAAGTCTGCAAATTCCTATGTCTTTATTTATGAGGTCCATTATGATCCTCTCAATGGCTTTGCAGATAAGGCTTGTCAAGCTAATGGGCGGTAATTTCCAGGGTCTGTGGAGGCACCGCCTTTGTGAAGTGGGACCACAGTTGCAGTGCGCCACTCCTGGTGCGTATCCAGAGGTAAGACTTTGATTAAACAGCTGTCCTAGCTGTGGGTTTAATTCCTCATTGAGTTCGTGGAGCACACAGCCGGGGACACCATCAGGTCCCATGGATGCTGTGTTTTTAGCTTTGGAGAGAGCAATTCTCACTTGATGGCTGGAGCTGTTTGTGGGGCTGCACTGCTTGGTATAGATATCTCTCCTTTTGGGGGGAGAAGTTTGCACTGAACCTGTCAGCCAGTATGTTGGCAATGTCTGTAGGATCAGTAATCTTCACATCATTTTGAACTAGTTCTGAGCATATCTGGGAGTTTCCTCCTAGGTTTCTAACATAGCTAAAGAAGGCCTTATGATTGTCTTTTGAGTCTTTAGCTATTTTTCTCTCGAAATTTGCTTTGGATGATTTTATGAGAGCTCTTAGTTTTTACTTATAGTGATCAAGGGTGTCTTACCTTTTAAGGATTTTGCTCTATCTTGTAGTAGCTTCCTCCTTTTGTTGTAGAGTTTGTTTATGGCTGGGGTCCACCAGACTGGACGCTTGCCTTTGGTACAAAGAGTCTTTGTTTTGCTTGGGATTGCCTTATCCATGCAGTCCTGCAGGTGCTGGTAGAAGGCATTTGTAAGTGATTCAGCTGCTTGAGTATTGTTTTCCACCCTGGGCTGAAAGGAGACCACACTAGTCTTTAGAAGTGTGAAGTCGGCTTTTGAGAAGTTCTTTACTTTGGTCTTTTTTATTTCAGGTGGGGGTGGGATGAGGACCTCCAGCGAGATTAGTTTGTGATCTGATCTCACCAGTGAGGGGTATACTTCGGTGTTGAACATTGTGCTCCCATGTTCGTGATGATGAGATCAAGTATGTTATCTCCTCTTGTGGGGATGGTGACTAGTTGTTCCATGGCATTTGAGTTTATGAATTCCAGGAACTTTTGGGCTAGGGTGTTTGAGCTTGAGTAGTGTTCCCAGTCTATATTAGGGTAATTGAAGTCACCTAGTATGATGGTGTTTGGTGATACATTTATCCCTCTAGTGTTTTCAGGAAGGCCATGTGAGGTTCCTGAGTTTGTGAGGGTGGCCTGTAACATGCTACAATTTGCAGAGCAGTCTTGCCTATGGTTAATTGCACCTGGATGGTCTCCGATGCATCGCGTTGCCACCAGTCTTGAGGTGTGGGTGTCCTTGATGAATATGGATACCCCCTCCTTTCTTGGTATTGTCCGGATTTTGGGGCCGGAACATCATATCAGGTAAAACCTGATAGCTGTGGTGCTCTCAGGTGCCTTGACCCAGGTTTCTGTCACAGCACAGACATCGATGTTCTCCATACTGAGAAGGGCCTCGAGTGCGTGCATTTTGAGATTTAGACTTCTGGCATTGAGCAGCATTACCCTTAGTTTTTCCTTTTTGTGTTCTAGGGTGGTAGGTTTAGAATTTGAGCCTTGCCTAAAAGGCACTATGGGTGGCAAGAGCCTTTGCCAATATCCGAATCCAGGGGTGACAGGTGCAAGCCGTCCCTTGGCAGCGTGGCTTGTCCAGCATGTCATCCCAGGCAGACAGATACTGGATCCCCTTTGAATGACACCAGTGTTTAAGCCAATTGTTAAAGCTGATCATCTTATCTCTGTATTGTGGCATCATTCTTGGTGAAGGTAGGATACTGCTCAAGGTCAGGGTCATACCTGCCTGGGCTACATAATCAGAGAGCTCCTCAATGTCTCTTTTCATGTAGTCCAAGGAGGTACGTCTCAGGTAGTTTACACCAGCGTGGACAATGACCGAGTCATATTTGTACCTGCTGTTGAGAGACCTGAGTGCTTGCGTTATGTGGCGGATTCTAGTGCCCGACAGGCAGCTTACTGTGACCTTCTCCTTACTCAGTCTGGTGAGCGGGACATCAGTGTGTCTGACTATGGAGTCACCAATGACTAGTGTGTCTGGCATTGTGTTTGGCCTTAAGGGCTGTGACTGTTTGACACACTGACTGTGATGTCTATGTGTTGCAGGTGTTGTGTTCTGAGGTGGTGGTTGTTTGGGTGTCTGCTTTGGTGGCCTCTGCTGTTTAGGTAGATTTTTGATCAGAGCCTCGGAGTATGTCTTTGTGTGTTTATGTGTATGATTTGAGGTTGTAATGGTACTATGTGAGACTGGGTCTATAGTGTGTGTGGTAACCTTCTCCTCCTGACTGGTCTTGCCAGTCCTATGTTGAGAGAGCTCAGCCTCCAGTTTGGCCGTATAGTTGCATCTCTCGCATGTATTTGTGTTTTGTGGGAGGAGGAGAGGGTTGTCTGTGTACATGAGGCAATTGTAACATTGCCTCAATATTCCCAGGTTCACCAGCTGAGCAGGAGAGGACACTAGCAACTGATCCCTCGACATGCTAGAAGGATAGACAAAAAAAACTTTAAAAAAGATTCTGGGGGCCGTGGGTGACGCACAAATGGCCGGTTGCCTTTTTGGGGTACTATCTATGACAAGAGTGCCGTATCAAGGTAATAAGTACTGTAGGAGCAAGTGCTAGGTTTAACAGATAGAGAATGGTCTACTTGGAGTCAAGTAGAGATGATCTTTTTAGTTATAGGATACGCTGATTTGATCAGTAGTATAGTTCGAGGAAGGTAGTTTTAAGGGAAAATTTGAAGAGTGGACTTTAGGTAGCCCGAATAGTTTAAACCTGCTTAACCGGCGCTGCCCTAGTGTGCAACAGTGGCAGCTCCGCTCTAAATCGCGCTAACGTGCATTTACCACGTTTTATACCAGGGGGCTGGAAAAAGCTAGAAACTGTCCCAAAACGACCAATAAACTACTAGTTACTGGCTGAAACCTCACAAAACTGGACAAAAGGCAGCTCAATGCTTCCCACTCCCACTGGTAAGCAAGGTAACTTCCTCTCCCCCAAATAAGGCAAGGAAACAGTACACAGGAACTACAACCAAAGCCCAGGAATCAGCAACTCTGAAACTGGACTAAACTAGTAAAGCAGGAAAAAAGTACAGTTTTGTACCTACCATAAATGTAGATATTCGAAGATCCACATTGCTGCAGTCCTTACACTTGGGTAGTCCGCTGTCCTCGGTCGGCCCGAATATCAAAGTATAAGGCTGACGTCGGTCAAGGCGCATTTGACTGACATCAGGACGTCAGAATACAAATGCGCATGACCGTCATATCCTCAGTCTTTTCTTGCCCCAGATGTCAGAAGACCCTAAAAAGAAAGGTCAAAACCAAAAGACAGCAAACAACCAACCAACCAACCACCCTTGCACTAATAATATGTACAATATATACAATATACACAATATTGACAACCCAACCCACACAACCTCTAACTACAGAGGGAAGGAGGGAGTAAATTGGACTGCAGCAATGTGGATCTTCGAACATCTACATTTATGGTAGGTACAAAACTGTACTATGTTCTTCATCTCACATTGCTGCAGTCCTTACACTTGGGTAGAATCCCAAAGCAGAGGTAAGGGAGGATGGCAAACTATAAAGAAGCAGGAGCTGCCAAAATGCCCTGCAAAATAGCAGTGGCAAAACCAGCCCTAGATTTAGAGTAAAGTGGAAGGTGATAATGCCTAGAGAAAGTATGCACTGAACTCCAAGTAGCTGCCTCCAAAATATCTTTAGTTGCCACCCCCCTTAAAAAGCTGTCAAGTGGCAGTAGCCCTAGTGGAATGAGGCCTAATCCCAGCTGGAATCTCCTTGCCATGATGGGAATAACAGAAAGCAATGCAAAACCCAATCCACTTAGAAATAGTTTGTTTTGACACAGGCTTGCCCCGAGAACTCAAAGCAAAAGAAACAAATAACTGCTGAGACTGCCTGAACTCTTTAGTTCTGCTCAAATAATATCGCAACTGCCTGTGTACATCTAAAGTGTGCAAAATCTTTTCCCCTTTATTTTGGGGATTTGCATAAAAAGTAGGCAAATGAATAGTTTGGTTTAAAGCCACACTAGAAACCACTTTAGGCATAAAGGAAGGATTAGTACGTAAAGATACCCTATCCTTATGGAAAATTAAGAAAGGCTCAACCGCCATAAGGGCCTGCAATTCAGAAACCCTTCTTGCAGAGGTAATGGCTAACAAAAGCAGTCTTCCATGATAAATATTTCAACTCGGTAGTAGCTGCAGGCTCAAAAGGTTGTAGAGTGAGTTTCTCAAACACAAAATTGAGATCCCAAGCAGGAGTAGGAGCTCTACGGGGGTCTTATATTCTTTGCCCTCTAAGAAATTGCTTGAACAAAGGATGAGAAAACAATGGTGGGTCACAATCATAGTGAGTCAAATTGCTGCAGCATGAACCTTAATAGAAGAGAAGGACAAACCTTTGTCCAGTAACTCAGTAAGATATTGAAGAGCCACACTTAAATTAGGCTCAGAAACATCAAAATCCTTTGCTGCACTCCAAAAAAAAAATCTCTTCCATTTATCTGCATACACTTTCCTTGTACTAGGCCTTCTAGCTTCCAAAATAACATTCAAAACTTGCTGTGGAAGTGGAGACCCACTATGGTTCAAAACAGAATATGCCAGGCTGTTAGGTGAAGAGAGTGAAGCTTGACATTGAGCAAATGACTGTCCTCCTGAGACAACAGGTGTGGAATCGAAGGCAAAGGCCATGGAGGCTCCCGTACCAGACTTCTCAGTAATGGATACCAATGCTGTCGAGGCCAATCTGGAGCTATTAAAATCATCCTTGGCTTGTCCTGTCTGGCCTTTAGTAGTACCTTTGGGAGGAGAGGCAGAGGTGGAAAGGCATACACATGAAGATTGCTCCAATTGAAAGAAAGAGCATCCACTTTCCAAGCTGTGGGATGAAACCTTTTCGTGCAAAACTTTGGCAGCTGGTGGTTTAGTGGAGAAGCGAACAGATCTATGTCTGGAGTTCCCCATGACACTGTCAATTTCTGAAATACATGAGGATCCAATTTCCACTCGTGGGGATCCATAATTCATCTGCTCAACACATCTGCTAAGGAGTTCTGTGCTCCCGGCAGAAACCTTGCCTGAAGATTTAGCTGTAAACTGAGAGCAGTCTCCCACAAAATCATTGCTTGCCTGCATAGAGGATAAGAGTGTGTTCCCCCTTGCTTGTTGATGTACCACATGACAGTTGTGTTGTCTGTTAGAATCAACACCTGCCCTGGAAGAAGAAAATCCTTGAAAGCTATTAATGCAAACTGGACTGCTAACATCTCCTTCAAGTTGACATGTAGATGTTGTAGTCTGGCAGGCCACTTGTCTTGTATCCACTTTCCATTCAGATGAGCTCCCCAAGCTTTGTCTGAGGCATCTGTCGTAAGAATCTGACTCGCCTCTGGCCGGGTCACAGAGAGTCCCTTGTTTAGGTGACATTCCTGAGCCCACCACAACAATTCCTTTTGAATGCAAGGTATTATTTGAATGACAGTGTCCAAATCCTGGCAGTGCTGTGTCCATACATTTTTGAGATACCATTGTAGCTTCCTCATATGCAGTTTGGCATTGGGAAGCAGCAGAATACAAGATGCCATGAACCCCAAGGCTTGAAGGACTGTCCTTGCAGTCAGCCTGGACTGATGAGACAATTGATGAAAGTAAAGGGAAAGATTCTTTTGTTTGTCCGGGGTCAAAAAGGCCATCTGGGATGCTGTATTCAGTCTTACACCCAGAAAGCACATGTCCTGAGAGGGTACTAGACTGGACTTTATTTCGTTCACAGAATACCCCAGGCATCTTAGCACTGCTATCACATATTCCAAATGATGAAGAAGCTCCCTTCCTTGAGCCAGAATCAGGCAATCGTCCAAATAAGGATAGATCTGTATTCCTTTTAGCCTGAGGAAAGCTATCACTGGAGCCAGAACTTTCGTGAACACTCTGGGCAGTAGATAAGCCAAAGGGCAATGCAGAGAACTGATAATGAGAAGTCCCAGCCCAACGCAGATACTTCCTGCAACTCAGTCTGATAGGAACATGAAGGTAAGCCTCCTTGAGATCCAAAGTTACCATCCAATGATCTTTGCCCAGCAGAGGTAAAAGCTGTTGTAACGTCAACATTTTGAACTTGGGAATGTCCAGATAAGTGTTGAGGATAGATAAATCCAAAATTGGTCTCCACGTGTTCCCTTTCTTTGGTACTAGGAACAGGCGAGAATAAAATCCTAGGCCCACTTCTGGCATAGGGACCGCTATATGGCCCCTATTTGAAGTAACAGAGAAATTTGTTTGTGAGCCTCTATTCTTTGCTGAGGAGGAACGTCTGGCATGCCTTTGAAAGGAGGCAAGGTATGGAAATAAAACCTGTAACCGTGGTGTATGATATCCAATACCCATCTGTCTTGGGTAATTAAACTCCAATTTTCCTTGAAAAGTGCCAACCTTCCTCCCAAAGGTGCTGCCAGACGAGAAGGCTCTGGCAGCTGAAAAGGTAGGTCATTGGGTCTGTTTACGAAGGACTGACCCCTGCCCTCACCAAGACTGTGCAGGTGAACTCCTGTTCTAGGCCTGAAAGAGCCCTGAGCTCTGCCCCTACCACGTCTAGATCTACCCCTAGACTGGGAATCATAAGAAGGATACGTCCACCCCTTGGTAGGCCAATTTCTACTAAACTTCGGAGGCTGAACCTGCAAAAAATCTTTAACAGTCTGCATAGACTTAGCCTTGTCTTCCATTTTCTTTAAGACTGCCTCAACAGGAGAACCAAACAACACATCAGATTGTAAAGGAGCATCTAAAATCCTTGTCTTAACATGGTCAGACAAATTCTGATCCCTCAGCCAGGCGTGCCTGCGAAGAACTGACCCAGTGGCAGCCACCCTAGACGAGGCCTGTACAGCATCAAAACCACATTGCAAAGAATGCTTACCCACCTGTTCAGAAACATGTACTAAATCTTGTAACTCTTTACACTCAATACCTTCCGCCAGAGCATCTACCTTAGACTTCAATTGAGAAAGTAGATAGTTTTGGTATTTCAACATGTGAAACTGGCAATTCAAAGCCCTCATAGCTAGGGTGGAAGAAGTATAAACTTTCTTTCCCCATCTATCCAAAGCCCTGGCCTCTTTATCTGGAGGAACCGGATTTTTGACAACAGAAGCCTTAACACCCTTAGGCCCCTGACTAACAGTTTCTGGGTCTGCCCTAGGATTCTTAAAAAGATACTTATGAGCTTCAGGCACCCTGTAATACCTATCCGGTTTAACAGGAGCAGGAGGCAAAGAATCAGGATTAAGAGAAGCCTCTGCAAACACATCTTCCACAACATCCAGAACAGGAGGTATAGCCAAAGGCCTATGCTGGGGTAAAAACAAAAATTCCCTAAGCCTTTTCCTGGAATCAGAGAAGTCCTGACCTTCCCACTTAAAATGCTCCCTCATGGAATGAAGAGTCTCTGAAAAGAAAATCCTCAGGAGGAGAAGCAGAAGGAGTAGAATCATCCACATCAGAATCAGAATAAGGAGAATACTCCTGCAAGTCTTCAGCCGAAGACTCTGAAACATCGGCCTGCTCAAAACTCCCTAACTCAGGTTCCACCCTAGGTCTCTTATCAGGAGGGGGCAAAGAACCTCTAATCAAAGTAATCAAATCTTCTGCCATTTTAAGCATATGCTTCTTGGGCACAGATCCTGAAGAACTAGGGGTGACACCAACTGAAGCTAAACCTGGCCTGCCTCTGGGAGAAGCCTTGGAAACAGAAGGAGAGGGCCTAACCACCCTAGGAAGGGAGGGGAGTGTACAGTAACCTGAGAAGCCCCTTCAGCCTGACCTGCCTCCTGAGAGGCCACATCCTGCAATAACAAAGTCTCTCCCTGGGACTCAAGAGAAACCTCCGGTGGAACCACCGGCTCCACCGACACCTCTAAAGAACCGGCGTCCGGTACGGACGGCTCTTCTAGCCTAGGCTTAGCTGCTTTGTCCTTGCGCTTCTTCGAAGAAGCGGGCGTCGGAGCACTGACGGCATATTATAATTGCACCGCTTCCCGAAGACTAACCTGGCACAATCTAACCTTCTCTTAATAGTGCGCTTATTGAATCTAGCACAAAACCGACACCCAACAACGTCGTGCTCAGGCCCTAAACAAGGAATACACAAAGTATGATAATCTCTATGCGGTATCTGTTTCCCACAAGAAATACAGTTATTCACTTTTCTGACATCTGGTAAACCACTGAGGCAAGAAAAAACTAAAATATTCCCCAACGGGGTACTTAGCCAACTTTGACTCGGTCTGAAACTCCGAATTCGAAAAATTTCAGAACGGCGAACGGCACTTGCAACGCTGCTTCTGCATCAGACCATGCGGCAAAAAAGACTGAGGATATGACGTCGGTCATGCGCATTTGTACCCTGACGTCCTGATGTCAGTCAAATGCGCCTTGACCGACGTCAGCCTTATACTTTGATATTTGGGCGGACCGAGGACAGCGGACTACCCAAGTGTAAGGACTGCAGCAATGTGAGATGAAGAACATCAAGAGATATTTTTTTCTTTTTTTTCTTTTTTTTCACAAAACAGGCAGAAACAGGTACAGCAAACACTTATAAATGCTATGAATCAGCTACTACAGCTTACACAGAAGAATTTGCTACAAATACAGTCAAATAGTAACAAACAAGGATTCCAAGTGCAATATTAAGTTAAATGCAGTAAAAACAGCTTGAATGTAACAGAAAGGCAGGCGAAATACAGTCGCTAGGTATTCAGATGTGGAAAGCAACAAAAAATATACTTGGTATCAAGAAAAGTCGCTTATTCAGCTCTCTGCAGCCTGGATTACTCTGCTGGCCCACGTGGAGTCTGTGCTGAGAGGGGGAAGGTTAGCTTCTCCTGATTAAAGTAATAATGTCTTCAGCCATTCTTACTTACTTTTTAGGCATAGAGGCCTGACCATGTGGGCTGGGTGGTTTCTAGGCATGGTTCGAGTTTTAGGCCTTGAAGAAGATGGCATCGGTTTAATATGCAAGTCAGTAGGCCTGAATACACCCTCAGAAGCCAGTACCTGCACAGTGGCTCTGGACCCATCCAAGGTACAGACATCCGCAGGTTCCACAGTTGAAGCATCTTGTGGCATACCGAACGGGTCTCAGTAGAGGCCTGCAAATCTGAAGTAGCAGTTATCAGGGGCAGCGAAAGTGCCTGAGTACCGGCGAACTGGCAATTAGCTTAGAAGCACTGTCGGCATCTTTGGACCTAGGCAGCCTGTCTCTGTCATAACCTTTGTGTTTTTTTGGAATGTCTGTAGTCGGGTGGCTTACCGAAGACATATCTGGATAATTGAACAGAGTACTAAAATATTTTGAAGCGAAAATATACCGATGACAAATAGTTTGTGGTTTAAATAAGGCACAAAACCGACAGTGAGTTATGTCGTGGTCAGGACCTAGGCAAAGAATACAGTATGAATTAAAATCTTTATGAGGTATTTGCTTTCCACAAGAAATACAATTACTGACTTTTACTGACACTGGTTTAGAGCAAGAAAAAGTTTCCCCAATGGGGTACTTAGCTTTAGTTGAAGACTTTGGTTCTGAAACTCGAAAACGAAAATTTCTGGAGTCGGCCGACTGGCACTTGCGAACTGCTTCTGCTTCGGGCACCGTACGTCAAAAAAGACTGATGTAATGGCATTGGCTGCATGCTTTACACTCCTGACTACCTGACTATACGGAAGATTGGACAGCAACCGACGCAGGACCCAAGATTTTGATAGTAGGTCGACTGAGGACTACTGCAAGCAGATAACCCAAATGTGATGACCAACAGTGAAACACGAAGAACATCTGTGCCGCCTGCAAAGCCACTATGTGGATGACTCAACACTGGTCTGTTCCCCCCAATGCCTGCCACAACTTGAACACAAAGTTTTTACTTCCATAGAATCTTTGCTAGCTGATGGCTTTCTTCTACTTAACACCAAAAAACTCAAACTCCTCCTCTTCAAACCAAACGCACACAACCTTGAAAAAAATCATTTTAAAATACTTGTACTTAAATACTAAAATACAAGTAGTCCCCCACACAACTTTACCAGAAACAACGGATGACAACCTAAACTTTCAACTTCAAATCCAAAACAACAAACACACCAAAACTAAGAATACAACATAGGCACACCCACTTTCTGAATGAGTCCTACCCTCACTGCTATATGGAGTTACAATACTCCAACAGTACAGTTGTGTACACTTAGCATAAATGTAGATGTTAGAGTGTATTCACTGTTGCAGGCATCACATTTGGGTTATCCCTGCAAGGGTAGCCCTCGGCCAGCCCAAATACCAGAGGCTAAGTATTTCTGCGTCAGTTACTGTTGCTTTACGACTGATGTCAGGTAGTCAGTAGTATAAAATTAAGGCAGCAGATGCCATTACATCAGTTTTTCTTGCCCTGTCAGAAGCCAACAAGTGGGAACCAGGTTCTGGTGAAGAACACCACCAGTAGAAAGTAAATACCAAAACGTCCCTTATAAGGAGAGAGAGAAAAAAAAACAAGAAGGATGGAGGGAGGGAAACCAGGACTGCAACCGTGAATACACTTGAACATCTACATTTATGTTAAGGGTACACAACCGTACTATGTTCTTCGCATTTCACTGTTGCAGTCATCACATTTGGGTCGATTCCCAAAACTGGGGAAAAGGGTGGAGGCAGTCAAGGAAACTAGGGACTGGCTAAGCTGCCCTGCAAGACTGCAGAGGCAAACCCTGCCCTGGATTTGGAGAAGATAGGCAGGTGGTAGTGTTTGGTGAAAGTGTGAAAAGATGTCCAGGTGGCAGCCTCAAGGATGTCCCTGGTGGGGATTCCTCTGAGGAAAGCTGCAGAGGCGGAGGCTGCTCTGGTAGAGTGCGTCCTGACCCACTTACGGGGAAGGTTTCAGTGTTGCTTGCAACATAAATGGATGCAGTGTGCTATCCATTTGGAAATTGTTTGTTTGGAGATGGCTTTGCCCTCTGCCCCTGTGGCAAAGCTAACCAGCAATTGATCAGACTTTCTGAAGTACTTAGACTTGTCTAGATAGAATCTGAGCTGCCCGTACACATCTAGAGTGCAGGATCCTTTTCCCCTTGTTCTGTGGGTAAGGTTAAAAGGTTGGTAAATGAATGAATTGGTTGAGAGCCACACTGGACACCACTATGGGCATGAAGGATGGGTTAGTCCTTAGGGAAATCTTGTCAGCATGGAAGATGAAGGCGTCCACAGCCATGAGTGCTTGTAGCTCGGAGACCATTCTGGCTGAAGTGATATCCAGAAGGAAAGCTGTCTTCCATGAGAGAAATTTTAGCTCTGCTGAAGATGCTGGTTCGAAAGGGGGCAGGGTGACTTTTTCCAATACAAAGTTAAGGTCCCAAGCTGGGGTTGGTGCTCTTCTGGGTGGCCTCAAGTTGCTAGCCCCTCTTAGGGATTGTTTGATTAGGTGGTGTGAGAAAAGGGGCTGCTCAGTGGGTAAATGAGCAGAGATAGCAGAGACATGAATTTTAATAGAGAAAGAGACCACTGTGTAGCAGGTCAGCTAAGCAATCCAGAGTGAGAGGGAAGGAGGGCTGTACTGTATCAGCTCCCTTAGCCTGAATCCAGATGCAGAACCTTTTCCATTTGTCAGCATAAGACTTTCTAGTGCTAGGGCGTCTGGCCTCACGTATAACATCTAGAACCTGTTTACTGAGGTTGGCAGACTGATCGGAGGTTAGGGAATAAGCCAAGCTGCCAAACTGAGGGTCTGCAACTGGGGATGCATGAACTCTCCTTACCTCTGGGTCAGGAGGGTTGGGGTCTGAGTGACAAGCCATGGTGACAGTGGGTACCAGTGCTGGTGAGGCCAGTCTGGAGCTATAAGAATTGTCCTTGGTATCTCCTCCCTTATTTTGAGAAGTATCCTGGGGATGACAGGTAGTGGGGAAAAGGCATAGACCGATAGATTGACCCAGGGGAAGGACAGGGCAGCCACTTTCCAAGCCGTGCAGTAATGCTCCCTGGTGCAGAACTTGCTGAGCTGATGGTTGGTGTGGGAGGCAAGACCTTCGGAGTGCCCCATTTCTCAGTTATTAAGATGAAGGTTCTTTTGTCTAGCTGCTACTCATGTGGGTCCAGAAGATTTCTGCTCAAGTGGTCTGCCAGAGTTTTTACAGAACCTGTCAGGAATTGTGCTAACAGGTGGAGTTGCATGGCAGAGACTGTGCACCAAAAAAATCATGGCCAGCCTGCACAGAGAGTAGGAGCGAGTCCCTCCCTGCTTCTTGATGTACCACATCACAGTGGTGGTGTGTTTTGATCAGGAGAGCCTCTAGGGAGAGAAGGGGTTTGAAAGATGTCAAGGCGTGCTGGACAGCTATCATCTCTTTTTGGTTGATGTGCAGATGGATTTGCTGTGAGCTCCATTGGCCATGTATGCACCTACTGTCCAGGTGTGCACTCTAGGCATAGTCTGATGCGTCTGTGGTGAGGGTCTGGGCAGCAAGGGGTGGTGAAAAGGGTAGTCCCTTGTGGGAGCAAGCTACTTACCACCAAAGAAAATCTTTTCTGAGGCAAGGTATCATTGGTATAAGAGTTTCCAGGTCTTGAGAGTGTTGACAACCAAAAGCTTTTTAGATGACACTGAAGTTTCCTCCAATGCAGTCTGGCATATGGAATGAGTAGAATGCAAGATGCCATGAACCCCAGAGCTTGCAGGATTTTCCTTGCAGATAACTGGCGTCTGGTGGCTACTTGAGAGAAGTAGGCTGTCAGGCAAGTTTGCTTCTCTGGTGTAAGGAATGCCATCTGGGATGCTGTGTCCAAGGCTTGCTCCCAAGAAATTAATCCTTTGGGTGGGTACTTGTTTGGATTTCTTTTAGTTGATTGTGTACCCTAGGGAGGTCAGTAGGGATTTTACAAAGGCCAGGTGTATGAGCAGCTTTTCCTGGCTGTCTGCCTTAATTAGGCAGTCGTTTAAGTATGGGTAAATTTGGATATTCCTTTGTCTGCAAAAGGCAATGGCCAGAGCCAGACATTTTGTGAAAACGCGGAGCAGTAGATAAGCCAAAGGGAAGTGCAGAGAACTGCAAGTGCAGGGGATCCTGCCCTGAAACACAGATATTTCCTGCACGATTCCCTGATAGGAATGTGGATGTAGGCCTAAGGGTGGCTAGCCAAGCATCCTTGGAGAGCATGGGTAGCATTTGTTGGAGGGTGAACATTTTGAATGTTGGTATCACCAGGAAGATGACTAGAATGGATAGACTGTTAATGGGTCACCAGCTGCCCTCTTTCCTGGGTACCAGAAAAAGTCTGGAGTAGAAACCTTGGCCTTTTTGTTCTGTAAGAATGTGCTCTATTGCCCTCAGAAAGCAGGGAAAGTACTTGTTTTTGTGTCTCTGCCCAATGGTTTGAAGGTAGATATGGGAACCCTTTTGGAGTTGTAAGAGTGTGGAAAGAAAATTTGTATCACCAGGACACTGTTGAGGACCCAGCTGGTCATTGGTAATGGTGGCTGAGGTGCTTGTGTGAAAGGAGACTTTTCCTCCTAAGGGTAAGTGAAGGTGGGCAGAGGGAGGGGGTGGGGGAGAGTCATTGTGAGTTCTTACCACGATAGTGTGGCTTACAACTCCAAGTCCATTGTTTTGATCTCTGCATTCCCTGTGGCTGCTGTCTGGGGGGTCTGCTTCCACGGGGTCTGGCATGAACTGACCTGATGGGAGCAGGAAATGACCAGTGCTTGGAGGGGCAATGCCTGCTGAAACGGGGTGGCTGGTCCTGTAAGAAATCCTTAACTGCCTGCATAGATTTAGCTTTTTCTTCCATCTTTAAGACATCATCTCTGCCTTCGTGCCAAATAAGTTGTCTTTGTGCAAGGGTGCATCCAGCAATTAAGAGTTAACATGGTCTGGCAAGGGTTGTTCCTTAAGCCATGCATGTCTTCTAAGGACAGACCCGGTGACTGCTGCCCTGCAAGAAGTTTCTAGGGCATCAAACCCACAGTGCAAAGTGTGTTTAGTTACTTGACTTACAGAACGCATTAACTCTTGTAACTCTAGATTCAGCACAAGCAGGAAAGGAAGACACTGTGAGGAGTTCCAGGGGATGTTACTGAAATTTTAGCATATGGAACTGGCAGTTTAGTGCTCTGATAAGAGTAGCAGAGATGTATACCTTTTTACCCCATCTGTCTAGTGCTCGGGAATCACTATCTGAGGGGGTGGGATTCTTAACAGAGGTCGCTTTAATTCCTTTAGCCCCTTGAGAAGTTACCTCAGGGTCAGCAGTAGGATTTTTAAAAAGACATTTGTGAGAGTCAGGGACTCTTAATACCAGTCTGTTTTTCTGGGTGCAGGAGGGAAGGTGTCAGGAGTCCAACTGGATTCCAGGAAAACATCCTCCACAACATGCAGGACTGGGGGAATGGCCAGGGGTCTGTGCTGTGGAAGATCCAATAATTCCCTGAGTCTTTTTAGACCAAGGGTAGTCCTGACATTTCCACTGGAAATGCTCCCTTAATGTATGAAGGGTTTCACCAAAGAAAAAGTCTTCAGGGGGAGAGGCAGAAGGAATGAAGTCCTCTGCATCAGAATCCTCATAAGCTGAGAAGTGTTGCATGTCTTCATATTCAGATGCATCAGAGTAATCAGACTCCTGTTCAGACAAAACTACCGGGGACAGATCTCTCTTTTGAAAGGGGTAGCTTGGCTTCCCCTGATCAGCATAAGGTCTTCCGCCATTTTAAGCATTTGAGACTGAGGCAAGGAAACAGGTGTCTGACACTGGGTCAGTTTCTTGGATGTGGTTCATACCCTGGGTAGTTTTCAAAACAACGGTAGATGCAAAAGTTGGTTTGTATTGAGAACCGGTAATGCGTAGTACTTCATCGGAAGCAGGAGCCTGCTCAGTGGCTCCGGACTCATCCAAGGGAGAGACTACCACAGCATCCTTAGTCGAAGAGTTTTGCGGCATACCGGACTCTGAAAGGGTCTCGGTAGCAGCCTGTGAATCCACAGAAGCAGGCATCAGGGGCTGCAAAAGCGCCTCACTGAGGACTGGAGAACTGATGACTAGCTTAACGAAAGTGTCATTAGGTTTGGACCTGTGCGGTCTGTCTCTGTCTATCTTTACATTTTTTTCGGAAGATCTGCTGTTGGATGGCTTACCGAAGCCATATCGGAATTAGAGGACTGAGCGAAAATATCTAGCTACAATAAAGGGCCTGATGTATAGTCCTGGCATTGAACAAAGCACAAAAGTGACAGCAGGGGACATCGTGGTCTGGGCCTAAGCAAGTGACGCAGTAAGAATGAAAGTCTCAGTGTGGTATTTGCTTTCCACAGGCAAGACAATTAACTTTTTCCTGACATCGGTTAGTGCAAGAAAAAAGGATCCCCAACAGGATACTTAGCTTTAGAAGACCAGATTCAATTCAGAAGATGAAACGCAGGTAGCGGCTGACTGGCACTCGTGCGAACTGCTTCTGCTTCGGGCTCTGTAGCAAGAAAGACTGATGTAATGGCGTGGGGCTGCCTTACTTTATACTACTGACGACCTGACCTCAGTCCTGAAGAGACAGCAACTGATGCAGAAATACTAAGCCTCTGGTATTCGGGCCGGCTGAGGGATACCCTGGCAGGGATAACCCAAATGTGGTGACTCCAACAGTGGAATACGAAGAAAGTACAGTTGTGTACCTACCCATAAATGTAGATGTTAGAGTGTATTCACTGTTGCAGTCATTACACTTGGGTTATCCTGCTGGCAGGCTATCCGCAGTCGGCCTGAATTCCAAAGTCTAGGTCCGGCGTCGGTTGCTGTCACCTCTTCCCTGCCGTCAGTGCGCCAGGGGGTATCTATGACTCTATGACTCTATGACTATAAAAGATGCAGCCAACGCCATTTTCTTCAGTTTTTCTTGCCCCAGATGCCAGGTGCCCCCAAACTGGTAGGCTAAAAATTATGCCAATAAGTATGCATGCACTAAAATAAAACATTTCCTTCATCTACAAGCAAATACACCACATAGGTTGTATAGGACAGAGAAGTACAGATAAGTCCCAGCAAAGAAAGGGGGATGGTGGGTGGGTAACCTGGACTGCAACAGTGAATACACTCGAACATCTACATTTATGGTAGTTACACAACTGTACTATGTTCATGTTTCGCTGTTGCAGTCACTACACTTGGGTTGAATCCCAAAGCTGAGGTTGGGTGGCTGGGTCTAAATAGGATTAGGAGAGGCTATAAGGCCCTACAGAACTGCAGTGGCAAAGCCTGCTCTGGAAGTGCACTGAACTCCAAGTTGCAGCCTCTAAAATGTCTTTGGTTGGTACTCCGAGGAAGGCTGCTGAAGTGGCTGCTGCTCTGGTTGAATGAGGCCTAATGCCCTTGGGCACAGATTTGCCATGTTGTGAATAGCAAAAACGAATGCAGTGGCCTATCCATTTTGAAATAGTCTGCTTTGAGATGGCCTTTCCTTGTGATCCTGCAGCATATGCCACTAAAAGTTGCTCAGTCTTTCTGAAAGCTTTAGTTCTGTCCAAGTAGAAGCGTAGCTGTCTGTGTATATCCAAAGAATGCAAGAGTCTCTCACCCTTATTCTGAGTGTGGATAAAAGGTAGGCAAAATGGATGGTTTGGTTAAGGGCCACACTGAACAATACCTTAGGCATAAATGTCGGGTTCGTCCTCAGAGAAACCATGTCTTGATGGAAAATGATAAAAGGTTCCACAGCCATGAGTGCCTGTAACTCTGAGACTCGTCTTGCAGAGGTTATTGCTAGGAGCAGAGCTGTTTTCCAAGATAAGAACTTCACTTCAGCTGTATTGGCTGGCTCAAAAGGAGGCAATGTGAGATTTTCCAAGACATAACTGAGGTCCCATACATGTACTGGTTCTCTCCTTGGAGGTCTTATGTTTTTGGCCCCTCTGAGGTACTGCCTTAGCAACGGATGAGAAAAAATAGGTGGTTCCGTATTGTAATGAGCTGAAATGGCAGAGGCATGGGCTTTAATTGATGAAAAGGATAGGTCTTTGTCCATCATCTCAGTTAGGTATTGTAAAATCTGAGGAATATTTGATACAAACATGTCAATTTCTTGTGCCCGATTCCAAGCACAGAATCTTTTCCATTTTTCTGCATAAGATTTTCTGGTACTGGGCCTCCTGGCCTCCAAAATAACATCCATCACTGCTTTAGAGAGAAGTGTGTTCTGAATGGCTACATTAAATGCCATGCTGAGGGACTTAGGGTCCCGAGTTGGCTGTGCAGGATCTGATTGTTTCGCTGGGCCAGTAAGTAATTAGAGGTAATGTCCAGGCTGGGCCTTGAGACAAGCTCTTTAGGATTGGGTACCAGTGCTGGTGGGGCCAGTCTGGGGCGGTCAATCATTTTTGGCTTCTCTTGTCTGACCTTTAGGAGTGCCTTGGGGAGGAGAGGCAGAGGAGGAAAGGCATATACTGTTAGGGTTTTCCATCTGAATGATGGAGCATCCACTTTCCATGCTTGCTTGTGATAAGTCCTTGTGCAGAATCTCTGTAGTTGGCAGTTGTGAGGGGAGGCAAATAGATCTATGTCTGGGAATCCCCATTTCTTTGTTATCATGCTGAACACTTGTGGACCCAGTTTCCACTCGTGGGGATCCGTGAGGTTTCTGCTTAGTTCGTCTGCCAGAGTATTTTTCTTTCCTGGCAGGAACTGTGCTTGCAGGTGTACTTGATAAGTCAATGCTGTGTCCCACAAAGTCTGGCTTGTCTGCAGAGGGGGTAGGAATGTGTGCCTCCCTGCTTGTTTATGTACCACATGACTGTAATATTGTCCGTCCTTATCAGTAGTTGGCCTGGATGAAGTAGATCCTTGAAAGCTGCCAGGGCATTCTTAACAGCTAGCATCTCCTTTTGATTGATATGAAGATGCCTTTGGCTTGTGGGCCATGTGCCCTGAATACATTTTCCTGCCATGTGCCCCCCCCCCCCAGGCATAATCTGATGCATCTGTTATTGACTGCCTGGCTTTAGGTAGGGTAAATGGCTGTCCCTTGTTGTGGTGACAGGCCTGTGCCCACCATCGAAACTCCTGTTGCAGGCAAGGAATCCGTCCAAACACTTTTTAGATACCACTGTAGTTTCCTCATATGCAGTCTGGCATATGGAATTAGCAGAATGCAGGATGCCATGAAATCCAAAGCCTGCAGAACTTTTCTTGCAGATAACTAGGTCTTTGTTGCCAACATTTTGAAGTAAGAAGTCAGTTGCCTTTGTTTGTCTGGTGTGAGATAAGCCATCTGGGCAGTTGCATTTAAGCCTGCACCCAGGAATATTCTCGCTTGGGAGGGTACTAGTTTTGATTTCTTTTCGTGTACTGTGTACCCTAGGCAAATTAATAATCTCTTTACAAACGCCAGATGCTGTAGTAGAATATCCTTGTTCTCTGCTTGAATAAGGCAGTCGTCCAAGTAAGGATATATTTGAATTCCTCTGTCTGCAAAATGCAATTACTGGTGCCAGGCATTTTGTGAAGACCCTGGGCGCAGTAGATAAGCCAAAGGGCAGTGCAGAGAATTGGTAGTGCATTGAGCCAGCTATGAATCTGAGGTATCTTCTGCAAGACTGTCTGATTGGGATATGCAGGTATGCCTCTTTTAGGTCCAAAGTTACAAGCCAAGACTTCTTGCCCAGCATGGGCAGAAGCTGCTGCAGTCTCAACATTTTGAATTTTGGGACATCCAGAAATGTATCTAGAATAGACAGGTCCAGTATTGGTCTCCAGGCTTTGTCCTTTCTGGGTACCAAGAAAAGTCTTGAGTAAAATCCTTGTCCCTGCTCTTGCTGTGGCACTTGCTGAATGGCCCTCATGTTCATGAGGGATGAAACTTGTTTTTGTGCCTCTGCCCATTGATTGTGTGGCAGGTCTGGCATACCTTTTGCCTTTGGCAGGGTGTGAAAGTAGAACCTGTAGCCCTGGGACACTACATTCAAGACCCATTTGTCCTGGGTGATCATGTGCCAATTGAGAAAAAATTGCTAGTTTTCCCCCTAAGGGAGCTGCCAAAAGATAAGTGCTTGATGCTGGCAGAGAAAAGTCATTGGGACTGTTTCTTGTATGGCTGTGATTAGTCTTCTCTGCTATTGGAGGTAGAAGCGCCCCACTGTTTAGGCCTGTATGAGCCCTGGGGCTGGGATCTGCCTCTGGGGTATCTGTATCTGCCTCTTTGTGGCCTGTATGACACTGGAAAGGACCACTTCTTTGTAGGCCAGTTCCTGCTAAATCTGGGTGGCTGTACCTTTAAGAAATCCTTTACTGTCGGCATAGATTTCGCTTTGTCCTCCATTTTCTTCAACACCTCCTCTGCTTTAACACCAAATAAGGTATCATGCTGTAATGGAGCATCTAATAATTTTGCTTTAACCTGATCAGGCAGATTCTGTTCCTTTAACCAAACATGCCTCCTAATAACAGAACCCGTAACTGCGGCCCTGCAAGAGGCCTCCAGAGATTCAAAACCACATTGCAATGTATGCTTTCCTACTTGTTCAGTTGCATGCAATAAATCCTGCATTTCCTTATTTTCTGCACAATCAGAATTTGTCATTTTCTGTTTTAGCAGTGACATTAAGTATTGCTGATATTTAAGCATATGAAATTTACAATTTAAAGCTCTCACAGCCAAAGTAGCGGAAGTGTAAACCTTTTTCCCCCCATCTTTCTAGTGCCTTTGAATCCCTATAAGAGGGGATATGGTTTTTTGCAGTAGAACCCTTGACCCCTTTGGGACCCTGAGAAATAGTTTCAGGGACAGCCGCAGGGTTTTTATAAAGAAATGTATGTGAATCTGGAACCCTGTAGTATCCCGTCTGGTTTAACAGGGGCAGGGGGTAGAGAGTCAGGAGAGAGGCCGGACTCTGAAAATACATCTACAATGTCTAACACAGGGGGAATAAGAGGCCTGTGCTGCGGTAGTAAAAGAAAATCTCTAAGCCTTTTCTTCGATTCTGAGTAGTCTTGGCTCTCCCAGTGGAAGTGCTCCCTCATGGTATGCAGGCTTTCACCAAAAGAATCCTCAGGAGGAGAGCCTGAAGGGATAGATTCTTCAGCATCAGAATCCTCATAGGGAGGAAGAGTATTCCTGTTCAGAAGAGGAGTCAAAGAAAATGGAAACCTGATCTGAAGATTCATATTCTCTCTCTTGCCTAGGCCTCTTGTCAGGAGGGGGATGGGAACCCCTGATCAAGGTAATTAGGTCTTCGGCCATTTTCAGCATCTGTTTTTTAGGCATGGAAGTCTGTCTTGGAGAATACTGTACTTGTTCCTTTGTCTTTAGAACTGCTTTAGTCTTTGCTTTGGAAGCTGAAGGAGGCTTTACATATACCTGTGTAGGTCTGAAAACACCCTCAGAAGCAGATGCCTGCTCAGTGGCTCCGGATCCATCTGAGGGAATAGTTTCAGTGTCCAATACCTTGAGTATCCAGAGGTCTAGCTGTCTCCACGTGGGAGTAGTCAGCGGCCTGTGGCTCTGAGGTAGCGGGCGTCAGGGGCTGCGAAAGCCTCACTGAGAACCGGCTAACAGCTTAGCTGAAGTCTCGTCTGTTTTGGACCTTGGATGCCTGTCCTTTTCTTTTTCCTTGCACTTTTTATAAACTCCAGTCGTCGGCTGTTCCAACGGCATTATATAATTGAATCTTCGGCCAAAGTAATGAAAAGCAAAATCGTACCGATGCTTAATAGTGTTTTGGTTAAATCAAGCATAAAACAGGCAGATAGCAACATTGTGATCAGGGCCTAGGCAAGGAATACAGTAAGAATGAAAACCCTTATGAGGTATTTGCTTCTCACAAGAAATACAATTAACTTTTTCGGACATCGGTCTGGAGCAAGAAAAAAAAAGTTTCCCCAACGGGGTACTTAGCTTTAATGAAGACTTCGGATCTGAAATTAGTTTTTGAAAATCTCAGGAGTCGGCCGACCGGCACTTGCGAACTGCTTTTGTTTCAGGCACCACGCAGCAAGAAAGACTGAAGAAAATGGCGTTGGCTGCATCTTTTATACCCCTGGCGCACTGACGTCAGGAAAGAGGCGACAGCAACCGATGCCGGACCTAGACTTTGGAATTCAGGCCGACTGCAATTAGCCTGCCAGCAGGATAACCCAAGTGTAATGACTGCAACAGTGAAACACAAACAATCTACAAATGAGTCTGAAGGCAAAACTGAACAAAGCTGTAAAACTGGCTACAAATCCTACCTTTTACTGCCATCACTGCCTTTCACTCAAGTCCCTTAACTGGCTAGAATTATCACATTATCTATTGTACAACCACAACTATTTACTATACAAGATTGTGTATAAACCCTCAGCCTGTCCTGCCTTAAGTTACAATCTCAACAGCTATCATCTTAACAGATGCCTATGATCTGACGGCAAACCACTCCTTTCCCACCATAAACCAAACATATCTCTTGGATTCCCCTCATACTCTTTTGCAGTAGCCATGAGTTGGAAATTTATACCTTTGACCCTCAAACCAATCTCTAATTACCACTCTTTCATAGCAATACTGAAAGAATTCCTACCAAAGTCTTGGCTCTGTTCCTTTACTACTGGATAAAACTGACACTGACCCGCTAAACACTCGATCAGATTTTTCCATCAAAAAGTCTTCCTAATCTTTTGAAGCAAGAAATTCTAGTGACCTAAAACAAACTTTTACTTTTTTCTCTATGTGGCTGGGACTTGTAAGTAGTCATGAAATATACTCTGGACTTTGTAATTTTTGTAAACTTCCAAGAATTGGACTTTGCTTTTGTATTGTACTCATGCATGTAATCTTTGGGAATTGTGTATGTTCTGTGACTGTAAATCTGCTTCCTTTTCCTACTGTACTTATGCATGGTAACTTTGTAAACACTGTTTATGAATTTATGACTGTAAACCTTACACTGTCAATGTTACGTGACTATTGTAGCTGGAGCTTTTCTGCCTCTGAAAATGGGTACGATTAGACCAAGTCAGATTTTCCCAGTAATCAAATGTCAATAAATAAAATAAAACTTGAATGCATGGTGCATTGGACTTGTATGGCAAGAATGAACGAATATGGCATTGGGAAGGGAAGCCTTTATACGACTCACATCAGATAGGGAGGGTTGTCTGGTAGCTGCACAAACTGCTGACCAATTTATCTTCTGTACTTACCTTCAACACTATTCACACTGACAAAAACATGAACTAAAGGGGCCTAAAACAGGTGCTTAACTGTACGACCAGTGTTATTAAAAATACTACAAGACAAAAGTTGAACAAACACTTGAATAAGAGCACATTTTCTCAAACTTCTAACCTGTGTCACAACAATGTTGCATTCAGCAGCTCTGCCATTCCGAATGTACTCATCCAATATGTACTGGGGAACCTGAGTGGTTTTACCACACCCAGTGGCACCTCGAATGATGATAACAGAGCTATGAGCAATGGCATCAAGGATCTCTTCCTCAAACCTCTTCACAGGAAGCTGGTCCCGTTCATCCAATATCTGAAATTACAATTGCCACAACTTAAGACAGAACATTAAAAAAAAAAAAAACTGTCAGTCTTTCCAGCCTTATACGTGTAATGCAGGAACCTCACAGCTACAAAATTATAACCATGCCTTGCATGCTAAAGGTCCCCTACCCTTTCCTTTGCAATAAAGCTTATCACATGAAAATGAAGCACAGATTTTAGTCACATGGGCATTAACAGTTCCTTCAGAAATAATGCAGCTCTCGTTATCTGCTCTGCACTCATACTGAAATCAAAAACATTAATAAAATGTGCAGGAAAAATAAAGGTGGTGCCAATCGGGCACACTTTCAGAAGGGGAAGAGATGTGCTTCATTTTCTGTTTCTTTTTGAGGGACCTAGTAGAATGCCTTGACTCTGGTGTCTGTATGGTAGCGATGAAATCAGATGGGCCTACAGAAAGCGGTGCCCCCCCCCCCCCCCCCGGCACCAGACACAGCCATTGGTAATGCCTCTACAGCAGGACTGTGCAGTTTCCTTGGAGGCACCCGCTTTATCCTGTATGGCGGGATCTGATTCCTCTGCCAGGCTGTCCGCCACAGGTTGAGGGACAGATGGTGGAGGTGCAGTCGGAGCCAGTCCTGTAAGGGCAATGCCATGTCATTGCCGTCCAGAAAAAAAAAAGTTACGTACTCACCATAACGTTCCATGTGAGTTGTTCCATCTCACCTTCATTCATCACTGATGGGTTCAGGGCCGATCCTCGGCTCCGACACGGCCGGCTAGCAAGTTCAAAGTTCTCCAGTAGCTCGAGACCCCACCCCTTATCCCATAACGCACTGCTGGAATTACCTCAGATCTTGTTTGCTGCGTACCATATAATAGTACAATAATTATTCTACCTAGGAATGAATACATGTTGAAAAACCAGGATGAAGACAGCCTCCAGGTTAACTGTCAGCCAGGAGGGGGAAGGAGGGAGGGACGTGAGAATGAAGGCGAGAAGGAACAACTCACATGGAACGTTATGGTGAGTACATAACTTCTTTATGTGAAGTTGTTCAATCTTCATTCATCACTGATGGGTAGCGTCCCTAGCACCCTGATCTTGGGTGGCTCACGGCAGTACACTTTTCAGAACCGTAGAACCAAATGAAGCCCTGTTCCTGGAGGCCTTATCCACTTTGTAATGAGTTAAAAAAAAATTTTAGGTTTAGACGAGGTGGCTGCTGCACAGATGTTATCCAAAGGCAATTTGGCTTGAAAGGCTGAGGTAGAAACTGCTCTAGTTGAATGAGCCTTTACCTTACTAGATAATGGCATTGCATCACCTATACATATGCTTATCATAAAATCAGACAGCCACTTAGGGTTGTTTTAGCAACTGGTTTACCTTTCCTGGTCTCAGAAAAGGACACAGAGCTGATCTGATTTCCTAATGTCTTTAGTTCTGTCCAAATAAAATATGTCTCAAGTTTATGCAACATATATTCCAATTTGTTGGTATGATTAGGGAAGAAAACTGGCAACTCAATGACTTGATTAATGTTAACCTCAGAACATACTTTGGGCAGAAAGGATGGATTAGTTCTGAGAGAGACTCTTGGTATGGAAGACCATGTAAGGGGGGCTTGATGGAAAGGGCTTGGAGCTCTGAGACTAGAGGCTGAAGTGATGGCTAAAAAGATAGTTTTCCATGACAAGAATTTTTGTTCACAAGATGATGCAGGCTAAAAAGGAGGAAGAATGATACGAGATAACAAAATTAAAATTCCAGGGAGAATAAGGTGTCTTCACTGGAGGCCTTATATGAAAGGACCCTTTTAATAAAGCCTTAGACAACTGGTGAGCCATAACATTCAAACCATCAATTCCTAGATGGAAATTAGATATAACTGCTAACTCATACCGTAGCTGCCGCTGCTCCTTTGTTGAAGATTTGTCAAGAATTGTAAGATAGAAGACAATGGCGCTAGATAAGGGTCAATGTTGTGGGAAGAAGCCCAAATGGAAAATCTCTTCCACTTACTACTATACAATTTTCTGGTGGAAGGTTTGTGGGAAGCCAACAAAACCTGACTAGTGTCATGGGAAAGATTATACAGCCTGGCTATGCGGGGAATTGGAGCAGCCAATCAGTTAGCTTCAGTGTCTGCAATGACGGGTGAAGATCCCCTGACAGATGTCAAGTCCGGAACTGGGCCCAGGATCCATGGATCTTCCAGAATATGATAAAGAAATGGGAACCAAATCTGCAGAGGCCAATGAGGGGCTATGAGGATGATTGTCCACCCCAGCTACTTTGCTTTTTGTAAGAATTTGGATATCAGGGGAATTGGTGGAAATGCATAGAGGAGACCTGAGGGCCAATCGTGGTGATCTGGCATGGGAATTAGGGCAAAATAGCTTCTGCATTTGTTGTTGATGTGACTGGCGAAGAGGTCGCAAGAAGGCTGGCCCCATTTGCAGAAGATCCTGTCCGCAATCTCTTGTTTGAGGGACCATTCGTGGGGCAACAAGATTGCTCTGCTGAGTCTGTCCGCTAGTACGTTGGATTTGCCCGGGATGCGCGTTGCCAACAGAAAGCACTGAGATGACAGTGCCCACTGCCATACTCTGAGGGCTTCTCGGCAAAGGGGATAAGACTTGGTCCTGCCTTGTTTGTTCAAATATCAGACCACTGACATGTCTGTCTGTATTGCAATTGTCCCTAGAGGAAGATAGTCCTGAAAGTATTGCAACGCTAGAAGTACTGCTCTCATCTCCAGGACATTGATATGCAGATGTGATTCTTGATCCGTCCATATGCCTTGGGCAATCTTTCCCTGAAATAGCCCCCCCACCCCACCCTATCAGGGAATCGTCCGTGGTCACAGTGGCAACTGGAGGGGGAAGCATGAAAGGAAGTCCTCCTGGGACATGCAGAGACGTCAACCACCACTGAAGACCCTTCTTGCATGAATTTATCAGGGTCATGTGACTCACTGGAAGTTCTTGGAGACCACTGCGTGAATAGAAGCAATTGAAGGATTCTCATACACATCCTTGCTAATGGGATTGCTAGAATAGCTGCCGCCATCAATCCTAGAACTTTTAATACCTCTGCTGCTGGTACTCTGTTCTTTGATATTAGGAACATGATGTGTTGGTGAAGAACAGAGATTCTTTTTGGCGGAATGCGAAGAGTGGTGATTGACGTGTCTAGTTCTGTCCCTATAAACACGATATGCTGCGATAGCAACAAGGCAGACTTTTTGAAGTGGACTGTAATGCCTAGCTGATCGCAGATTGTCAGAGTAGCCTATCTTGCTTGTAGAAGTTGATGCCTGGTGGTGGAGGTAAGGAGCCAATCGTCTAGATACGGAAACACCTGGAATCCTAGACGTCTCAGGTGAGCCGTGACTACTGCCATGCACTTGGTGAACACTCGGGGGGGGCTATAGTGAGACCAAAGGGCAGAGCTCGGAAATGATGATTGGCTTCCAGCCAGAAATGCAGGTGATCTCTGGATGGTCTGGCCATCTTTGTGGCAGTACGCATCCTTGAGATAGATAGAGCATATCCAACTGTCCTTCCCCAACAAGGGGAGTATGGACTGTAGCGTGACCATTCGGAACTTCTCTTTTCTCACAAATTGGTTTGAGTCTGCCAAGATCCAAAATTGGTCTCCAGTCCCCTGTTTTCTTTGGAACCAAAAAGAACCTTGAGTAAGTTCTGAATCCTGTCTGGTCTGCTGGGACTGGCTGGATGACTTTTTTCTAGCAATCTGCGTACCTCTATTGCTGCATGTCCCATGTAACTGGGTGGACCATCCAGGATTGTTTTTGACGGGAAGAGGCTGGGTGGAGAATGGTATGAAATACCCTCTGGAAATTATACTTCGTACCCAATTGTCATTTGTTATATTTAGCCAGGCTTTGGGGTACAAAGATAAATGACCCCCGACTGCCTCCAGAGTAGGACAGGCGGGCCTCCCTTCAGGAGCGCTGGTAGGACTGACCAGAGAAGTGATCTGTCACCCTGGTGTTGCGGACCCCTCTGCCGCGAGGGCGGCATCTTCAATTGAAACCCCCTCCTCTGCCTCTGGATGGGGGCTCTCCACGTGTCTTGAAAGGCTACTTGGGCTTTCTAGAACCACATCTTTCATCCCCCTCTGACCTTTGGGAAAGGGTCGAGTGAGGGTGGAAAAAGGACTCCGACGGCAGACAGTCTTTCCTTCTTGCTCACACCTGGTTAAAGTCTCCTTCACCTTTGGCCCAAACAAGGATGAGCCGTCAAATGGGGTATTATTAAAGGAAGACTTGAAGGGTTCTGCAAAGGAACAGAGTCGCATCCAGGGATGCCTACGGACAGATTCCTGTACCTGTGGCTCTGCTCGAACCATCAGCAGCGTATGATACGAGACGCATGGACGAGTTGACTATCGAATTCAGGATAGAGAGCTGAGTGGCAAACTTATTGGATACACTCAAAGCTACAGCACCCTGAAGAGCATCTCCCAACTCCTTAAGGAGATCTCTCTGCAGTTTGTCTGGTAAAATGTGTCAAGTAGTTCAGTGATCTGAGTGAGAAAGTCGCTGAACTGAGCATGCGTTACCCATATCTACCCATGATCCTAGACTCTCTATTAGGAGGATGGATAGATGAAGTCTCAGATATTTCCTTTTTGGTGGCTGCCGCCACCACCATGGCATCAACAGGGACTCCCTTGGTCAAAAAGGACATACACAGGGGCTGAAATAAACTTATTAGGCCTCCAAAGGAACAGGTTCCATAGATTCTGGAGACTCCCACGCCCTAAGAGAGACCAGATCCATAAGCTCATCGTAAGGTGGAGATACCAAAGAGGTGGAAGGTTGAGACCCAAATGCCTTCAGAACAGACTCGTCCTAAGTAGGGCTCTTGGACTGCCAATCACCCCTCTGCCTAAGGATTTCAAGAATCTCCGCAAAGATGATGTCCTCAGAGGGGGAATTGGGGGACACTTCTGATTCATCCAGGTCAGTGTCCGATGTGATAGAAGTGTCCGATGTGATAGACTCCTGGGGGAAGGTCAGTGTCCGATGTGATAGAAGTGTCAGATGTGATAGACTCCTGGGGGTCCAAATGCCTCCTCTTGCATAATCTCTTTCTGGGAACCTCTTCAGGGGGAACTTCTGGAAAGGTCCCACAAGAGCAGGGAGCACCCTGTGGGGCTACCTGAGGCTCTGGGTTTCTACGCTTGGGAGGACCAGAGGAAACAGACACAGGCACTTTAGGGGAAGAAGAGGCCAAACCTTGAAATTAGTAAGTCTTGGGAGACCACACTCGCCTCATGGCATCGAAAGCACCTCGGCTCCGATGAGTCGTTGATTGCTCCGATGGAGCCACAATCATCTCCCGCATTGAAGCCATGGGCTCAGAGCCCAAGGTAGGAGCCAAGCTCACCCGAGCAGAGGCCCCGCGAGGAAGAGTCAGCACCAAGTCGGTGCGGCTATCCTCCCCGGACCAGACCAGAGAGTTTCGGCTCCTAGAGTCCCCGGTTGGCACCAAGAACGTCCGAGAAGATGGAGCAGATGACACTGGAGCAGGTGTCTGCTCCAAGGGATTCATGATCATCAGGTCAGCCTCCTCCGGCTCCGAAGGTCCAATATGGCTCAGAGGAACAGACAATTCAAGGGTAGTGGTCTTCGGCTCCAACGGTTGTGTCTGAGCTGACAGCAATTTAACTAGGCCTGGTGCCTTCAAGAGTTTCTGAACCAGCCAGTCCATATCCAGATCAGATAAGCTGACAGAGGACCTGAAAGAGTGGGACAGATGGAGCCGATTGGAGCAACATGGAAAGAGGTTTTTCGGTAACTGGTTCCAAGGCCGTGTCCCGGTTCCGAAAAGAGTAGACTGTCTGCTCCGAGGGCAGTGGAGCCCAAGTCACCACAATTACCTCTTTCCTTTCTTGGATCTAGAATCAGTTGAAGACTTTGAAGATTTAGATGATTTACTGGCTCCATCCTGGTCAGACAATGCCTCAGAAAAGGGGTGCTTAATGATACCCCTATCAATTTCCTCTTCCTTTCAGCTAACATTCTTGTGAAAAAAGGAATGACATATGCTGCAAGACTCTTGCAGATGAACCTCACCCAAGCAATAAACACAATTCACATGGGCATCTGTGACTGACATTTTCTGTCCGCAGTCTGGGCACTTTTTAAACCCAGACTTTGGATGATTGCCCTTATCTTCAGACATTACACAACTCAAGCACACTAAGAGCGGTTTTAAACTAAGTAACTCACACATACACACAGCCCAAAAAGGGGCACTAATAACTACAAACAGTAAATAGAGATCCAAAAATGACAGTCCCAAAGGGGATCACTGACTAATTATTAATCCTAAGACCAAAAGGCCGAAGGCAAGACAGAATACAGAGGAAAGGGGTAAAAACACAGAAAAAAGTACTATTTACTAACTAGTACATCTGCTACTATGAACAGAACAAAGTATATAAAAAAAGTGAAAATATAACTTGTTGAAAAACTCCCAATAGTCTCGAGCTAAGCTGGAAACCAAGAGATCCGTGCAACGGCAAACTAGATCTGAGGTAATACCAGCAGTGCATTATGGGATAAGGGGTGGGGTCTCGAGCTACTGGAGAACTTTGAGCTTGCTAGTCGGCAGTGTCGGAGCCGAGGATTGGCTCTGAACCCATCAGTGATGAATGAATGGCAAGACTGAACAACTTCACATGGAAGTAATTAGCTGACAAGAAGGGAAGAAGGGTGGGAAGGAAAACTGCAACATGGAAGAGAAGGACATCTATGGTTATGGTGAGATTTTACATGTCGTCCTATCCCCATGTTGCAGTATTCTGCATATGGGTGAGTGCCTAACCTCACTGAGGCTTGGGGGGGGGGGGGTCTACAGGCAGATTCCAGGAATCCATGAAGGATAGCCCTGGCGAACCCTGCCCTGGATACAGAGATGAGGTCAGGTTTGTAGTGCTTGGTGAAGGTGTGGACCGAGGACCAAGCAGCAGCTTCCAGGATAGAAGAGGTAACCAGACCCATGAAGAAGGCTCCTGAAGATGCCACTGCTCTTGTGGAATGAGCTTTAACTGTACCTTGCAGGGACTTGCCATGGAATTTGTAACAGAAGGTAATGGCCTTGGAGGTCCATGTAGAAATAGTCTGCTTGGTCACTGCTTTCCCCAGTGCTCGGGGATGAAAGGATACAAAACATTGGTCAGCCTTGTCTTGACAGACTTGGTGTTGTGCAGGTAGAATCTGATTTGCCTGTGAACATCCAGGGAATGCAGCACACACTGTCTCCTAATGGGTTTGGGGGGGGGTCGGTAATTTATGGCCTGACTGACAGACAGGTCATTGACTACCTTGGGCATGAAGGACGGGTTTGTCCTGAGGGTAACCCTGACTTTGTGAAAAATGAGGAAGGGAGGAGTAGCCATAAAGGCTTGGAGTTCGGACACACTCCTGGCTGAGGTTAGAGCCCCTAACAGAACAGTTTTCCAAGTACAGTGCTTTAATGAGGCTTTGTCTGCTGGCTCAAAGGGAGGTAGCATAAGCTTCTTGAGTATGTACTTGAGGTCCTAAGGTGAGGGGGTGGGTTTTCTGGGGGGCCTAAGGTGCAGTACCCCTTTGAGGAAGAGTCTGCAAGGAAGTCTGGATGCTAATGAGGCAAGCAGAAATAGCAGACAGTTGTAGGCTTTGATGAAAGAATAAGCCAATCCAGCCTGTAGTAGCTCAAACAGTACAGCACTAGAGGGGGTTCGCTGAGAAGCAGGTCCAGCTGTATTTTATGAAACCAAATAGTGAATAGTTTCCACTCAGAGGATTTTCTAGTATTTGGTTTCCTGGCCACCTGCAGGACACTGAGCATGTCCTCATTGTAAAGGTGTCTAAATGGGATCAGAATCCTATTAGCCACAGGGTAAGGTGCAGAATCTGCCACTGTGGATGGATTTTTGACCCCTTGTGCTGTGAGAAGGTCCACTCTGGGGGGTAACTTGTGGTGACTGCCCTTGGACAAATGTAGGAGTAAGGGGAACCAGTGCTGTCTGGGCCAGTACGGAGTCACCAGCAAGATTTCACTGGCTAGAGGGAAGGGTTGGGTCTAGTCAGAGGAGGTTTGTTTCCTTCTGGGCTTACAAGACCTTGAAGGAGCAGGTCGGGAGAGCTTCCTAACAAACTGGGTTTTGGAAAGATAGTTTCTATGAAACTTGGGAATTCGTGAGAAAAGTAAATCTTTTAGAATAATATCATAAACCATAGGTGTCCTATTCCATGTTGCAGTATTCTTGTTCTGGGATTTCCTGCCCTCAGGCTACAAGAACGTCTGCTCCTATACAAAAGCTTCAGCTTGGCTGTTGCAGCTGTGTGGGACATCACAAGTAAGGCCATAAACCAGGGGCCTTAAAGGTGACGTCTGCATGCACAATCCTCAGAACTTGAAACTCAGCAGGTAGAGTAGAAGGCCCAGCAGAGGAGATGCAAGTGGTGTCAGGTATGGTACCCTGGGGTCCTTCTGTTGCAATGATAGGTCCAGGGTGATGCTTGGATGAAAGGAGAATGAGGAGGGGGTTACTGGTTGGTGGGAAGGAATAATGCAACATGGAAGAGGGCATCTATGGTTATATAAAATTTTACACAACTATTCTATGTCCTTCTATTTCTATGTTGCAGTATTCTAGTTGTGGAAGAGTACCATAGCTTAGTTGGATGAGAGTGTGGTGGATGCAGAAGAGGATTTTACAAAGTCCTGTAGGATTGCCCTGCCGAATCCTGCATGTGCTCTGGCGACTTGGTCTAGTTTCTAATGTTTGGTGAAAGTGTGGACCATGTGGCTGCTTCCATAATGGAAGACGTGTCCAGACCTTTTAGGAAAGCCTTGGGAGGCGGCCACTGCCCTGGTGGAATGGGATTTTACTCCCACTGGGGTATTTTTTCCATGGTGGGAGTAGCAAAGAGATGGCTTTCCTGATCCAGCATGCAAAGGTTTGTTTGACGACTGCCTTGCCCAATGCTCTGGGATGGAAGGAAACAGAGTTTAGATTTCTTAATGGACTTTGTTTTCTCCAGGTAAAATCTTAGTTGCCTGTGTACATCCAGGAAGTGGAGTATTCTCTCCTCTTCGTTGGTGGGAAAGTGTATAGATTGGTTAAGAGACAAATCATTGACCACCTTGGGCATAAAGGAGGGGTTAGTTCTCAGGGTGACCCTGTCTTTGTGGAGCATGGTGGGGGGGGCAAGCCATTAAGGCTTGCAGCTCCGAAACCCTTCTGGCTGAGGTGATAACCACTAGGAGGACTGTTTTCTATGTACACATATGAAGGGAAGCTGTCCCAGCAGGTTCAAAAGGGTGTTGGGTAAGCTTTTCCAGGATGAAGTTAAGGTCCCAGGGCGGAGGGATAGGATTTTTTGGAGGTTTGATGTTCAACACCCCTTTAAGAAAGAGCTTTACATAGAGTCCGGCTAGCAAGGGGAGGATCAAGAAGCAGCAGGATGACATTTCAGAAAGGTGCACTTTCACTGAATAGGAAAGTCCAGTTTTTATCAGTTGACGCACATAAGTTACAATTGTGGGGGGGGGGGGGGGGTCAGCAATGCAAGGGTCCCTTCCCTTGTCTAGACACCACTTAGTAAATGTTTCCCATTTAGCCAGGTATGATTTTCTTGTTGTAGGTTTCCTGGCCTCTCTCAGGAGTGAACGCACATCTTCTGAGTAGTGGTATCTGAATGGGATCAAAAGTTTATCACCAACAGTGTCAGGAACAACATCTGCAAGTGTGGGTGGAGGAGAATTCCTTTTTCGTGTGTCAGGAGGTTCACCTTGTAGGGTAACGTAGTGATTGCCCTTGGCTAGATTGTGAATTACTGGGAACCATGCTGCCTTGGCCAGTAGGGAGTCACTAACAAGATTTTTGTTTGTCCTTCCTGATATTCAGGAGGACTTTCTGAATTAGTGGAAAGGGGGGGATAAAGAAACTTCCCCTACCAGGAGATGTTGAAAGCGTCTACTCTCCAGGCTAGAGGGGAGTAGGTCTTTTGAGCAGAAGGTCTGCAGCTGTCTGATCTAGGGGGGAGGCGAACAGGTTTGAGGAGTGCCCCACTGGTGGACTATATCTAGGAAGACGTTCCTGTCCAGCATCCATTAGTGTTGTGGAGATGTCCTGCTTAGAATATCTGCCTGCTTGTTGTCCTGCAAAGAAATATAGATTGCCTGCAGGGATAAGTTGGGTCGAGAGGCTACGTCCCAGATCAGAAGGGTTAGTCTGCACAGCTGGAATGCCTTTGTCTCTCCCTGTTTATTGAGGTACCGCATTACAGTGGTATTGTCTGTTACTATTAAAAGAACTACTGGTAGAAGCAGAGGAGTAAAGGTTTTTAGAGCAAAGAAGACTGCTGCCATTTATCTGCCATTGATGTGTTTGGCCTTTAAATAGGGCTGCCAGTTTGCTTGAACACTGTAAGTTGTCAATGTAGCTCCCCAACCCGAATCTGAGGCATCTCTATGCATTACTTGGGTCGGGGGGGGGGGTAGTGGAAGCCCCGGGTTTAGTTAGACTTGTTGGATCCATCAGCTGATTTCTTTCTTTAGACAGGGAAGGAGGGGGATTACTTGTTCCAAGTGCTTCAGGTGCTGGGACCAAATGTCTTTCAGGTACCACTGTAGCTTGCGCATATGCATTCTGGCCAGTGGAATCAAAGGGAAGGTTGCTGCCATTAAGCCCAGGAGTCGAAGGAATTGCCTTGCAGTTATTGCCTGAGAGTGTAGCAGCTCCTTGAAGTGGAAGGTCAGGGATGGGACCTTGTCCTGTGAGAAAAAGGCCTTCATTCTGTCTGTTCAGATTCTGCAACCCAGAAAACGTTTGTCCTGGTCTGGGTTCAAAGTGGACTTTGGAAGGCTGAGGATGAACCCTAGATTCTGCAGAAGGAACATGGTGAAGTGCAGATAATTTGAGAGGGTATCTTTTGACTCTGCCAGTATTAGGTCATCCAGATAAGGGTAAAACTGAAATCCCGGAGTTGTGCCGAAGGCAATAGTCGGGGCCGGGGGGGGGGCACTGGACAAACCAAGGGGCAAAGCAGTAAATTGGAAATGATAGGAGGGCTCAGAGAAACGCAGGAATCTTCTGTGGGAAGCTCTGATGGTTGTGTGTGTAGGTTGGCTTCTTTTAGGTCCAAGGTGGAAAGGACAGCCTAGGCTGGTATGAGAGGTAGGGTAGGACGTAACAGCATTTTGGAGGTGGGCACTTGAAGGTAAATATTTAGGATGGAGAAGTCTAAGATGGGTCTCCAAGGGCAGTTTTTCTTGGGAACCAGGAATAGACGGGCATAGAAACCCTTTCCTTCCTGTCCTGAGGGAACAGGTTCTACTGTACCCAGCTTCAACATGTCTGTCAGAACCTGTGGAAGGAGATGCTGTTTTTTATGGGGGAAAGTGATGCCTTTCATGGGTGTTTTTCTTTCCAGGAGAGGAAATATCCTTTTTGGATTATGGACAGTACCCATTGGTCTGAGGTTATGGTTTGCCAGAAGGGGAGGCAGTGGGAAAGGTGTGCAAGGCAGTCACACATTGCTGGGGCCTCCTCTGTCCTGAAAGAGTTGTCTAGGCTGAGGATGTGGGGCAGCAGGTCTGGGTGTGGTGGGTCTTCTTGCAACTCTTCTAGAGCTGGAAGAGGAAGAACCTGTCTGGGTAGGGTTTTGTCTTACAAAGATGGCTTTAGCTGGATAGTTTCTGTAGTACTTGGGAATAAGGGACAGCAGTAAATGTTTTATGTTTTTTCTTGCTGATTCTTAAAAACATCTGCAGATTGTTTTCCAAAAAGGAAATTGTGACCCAGGGGGGCATCCAAGATCTTTGATTTGAGGTCTTCTGGGAGATTCTGAAGTCTCAGCCAGGAATATCTTCTGAGAACAGAAGCAGATGCTGCAGAGCGAGCAGATGCTTCTGCAGCATCATAGCTGCATCTAAGTGTCTGGCTACTTGTGTAGCCAGAAAATGTTTGGAGATGTCAGCCTTAATGGGGCTGTCAGGGATAGAAGCCAGCATAGAGGAGGCTTGAGAGACCAAGTTCAGAGCATATTTAGTCATGTATGTCTAATACTTAACGGCGCTGAAAGCCAATGTGGAGGAGGTGCACACCTTCTTACCAATCCTATTAATAGATTTGATGTCTATCAGTGGGTAGGAGAGTGAGGTGATGGGAAGGAGTCTGGATTGCTCAAGTGGCAATCACTGCTGGGTCTGCCAAGGGTGGTTTGACTAAATTTCTGCTCATCAGGCACCTTGTAGAAGCGATCTGGTCGCTTGGGGACAGGTGACTGAGTCTGGGGACTTAGATGCAAAATTAAAGGCATCCAGGTATGCAGGCAGAACTAAAGGAACAGCAGAAGGAGAGGAGGATTCAACTTGAAGCTCAAAATACCTCTTTTGGGTGTCCAGACATTTGTGAGGTGTCCCATTTGACAGTCTTTAATCTTGGTGACGGTCTTACCAAATGTAATATCTTCAGGGGGAGAATCTCCCTCAACAGATTCCTCATCAGGAGAATAAAACTCCCGGGGAGATTCAATTCAGAAGATGTAAGATATAGAGTCCCCTGAGGAGGAAAAGGAAGTATCATGTTCTTGCCCAACCTGAGATGTGGGGGGGCTGAAGCAGGCCTAGGGGCTGAATAAATGTAGAAAAGTGGGGGATGAGGCTGAAGACCTAAGGGCCATAAAGGCCTGCATCAGGGAAGTGAAGGACTGCCAATCAGGTAGGCCTTCTGCAGTGGAAAAGGCTTGCTTTGTTTTCTGTTTTTTTTTTTTTTTTTTTTTTAGCCAAGGTGGACATTGGAACAGGCCTGGAATCAGGTTTGTTAGGAACCGTATCCGAAGTTGGGATTCCAGTAGGAGGCTCCACAGATTCTGGTTCCCCTTCAACGGCAGTCGGGGACTGGGCTGGCTCCGTGGAGGTGCCGGTCGTCGGCTGAGCAACAGCTTCCGCAAAGGTAGACTTAAGTCTACGGATCTGCCGGGCGCCCCTCAGCTCCTAAGTCAGCAGCTGGCAGGGTGTCCGGTAACAGAGCGGTAGGCGAAGAAGGCCTAGAAAACTTGGGCTTCTTACGCAGAGGTTCTGATGCGGCCTTAGAGGCAGGATCCAATTTTAGGGCTAACCGCTTAAGGCGCTGGTTTTCTAAGTAGGGTTAAGCGCAGGCAAATGGCTGCATAGGGTCTTCAGCACAAATAATTGACAAATTGAGCAAGTGGAATGATCTTGCTCCCGGCCTAAGCAAAAAAACACACCTGTCATGGGCATCTTTATGTATTATCTGGCGCCTGCATTGGCATTTACCCTTTTTACCAGACGTCGGCTATAAATCGTTACAACAAACCAAGCTTAAGCAATAACAGTCAGATATGAAAAAACAAACCTAACGGGTTACTTAGCTTTATTGAGATGTCTGAAGAGAAGGAGCGAGCATACAATGAGTCAGTCTGCGACTGAAAAGTTCTGAGGATTGTGCGTGCAGACGTCACATTTAAAGGATAACAATGGGATATTAAAGCAGACTGCTCAACCTGTTTCTTAGACCCCATTGTTTGATGCAGCCACAAAAAATCATCACTACAGCTTTAAAAAGTAATGCAGTCAACTGTTTTACCTCTCAGGCTTCCTACCTTTCCATACTGTTCTACTTTCACTTTGCTAAACAAGTAGAAACCCCCCCTAGGTGGCTATTAAATGATGATATCACATCTGCCAGAGCGCTTGTTGTAGTTACCCAAACGTTTCCTCCCCCAAAGTGATGCAAGCGCTGCCTGATTTGCATGCTCTATAGAAGAGCCAGTGAACCTCCCAAATTGTGATGTCAGAGCTGCCTTGCCCAGCCCACTCAACCTAATATTACTGAGTATATGCTGTGTGGAACTCCTTTTCTGTGTAAGTGCACCCTGTCGAGTGCATTTTATCTGACGGATTTGAGGAAAGTTTGCATTGCCTGCGCCTTCTCCAGTGTGTGTGTGTGTATGCATGCGGGGGGGGTTGGCCTGTGTGTGAATGCACGCGGGGTTGGCCTGTGTGTGAATGCACGGGGTTGGCTTGTGTGTGAAAGCACGCGGGGGGGGGGTTGGCCTGTGTGTGAATGCACGGGGTTGGCCTGTGTGTGAATGCACGCTGGGGTTAGCCTGTGTGTGAATGCACGCTGGGGTTGGCCTGTGTGTGAATGCACGCGGGGGGGTTGGCCTGTGTGTGAATGCACGCATGGGGGTGGCCTGTGTGTGAATGCACGCAGGGGTGGCCTTTGTGTGTGAACGCACGCAGGGGTGGCAGTTTGTGTGTGAATGCACGCAGGGGGTTGGCAGCCGGTGTGTGAATGAACGCTGGGGCAGCCAGTGTGTGAAAGCGGGGGCAGCCAGTGTGTGAAAGCACGCTGGGGCAGCCAGTGTGTGAAAGCACGGGGGCAGCCAGTGTGTGAAAGCACGGGGGTTGGCTGGTGTGTGAATGCACATAGGGGGTGTGTGGTGTGAATGCACCAGGGGGGTGTGTGTGTGTGTGTGTAAATGCACATAGGGGGTGTCGGTGTGTGTGAATGCAAGTGGGGCCGTGTGTGTGTGTGAATGCACGCAGTGGGGCCAGTGTGTGTGTGTGTGTGTGTGTGAATGCACGCAGTGGGGCCGTTGTGTGTGTGTGAATGCACGCAGTGGGGCCGTTGTGTGTGTGTGTGTGTGTGTGTGTGTGTGTGTGTGTGTGTGTGTGAATGCACGCAGGGGGGCCGGTGTGTGTGTGTGTGTGTGAATGCACGCAGGGGGGCCGGTGTGTGTGTGTGTGTGTGTGTGTGTGTGTGTGTGAATGCACGCAGGGGGCCGGTGTGTGTGTGTGAATGCACGCAGGGGGGCCGGTGTGTGTGTGTGTGTGTGTGAATGCACACGCAGTGGGGCCGGTGTGTGTGTGTGTGAATGCACGCAGGGGGGCCTGTGTGTGCGAATGCACGCAGGGGGGCCTGTGTGTGTGTGTGTGTGTCAATGCACGCAGTGGGGCGGTGTGTGTGTGTGTGTGTGTGTGAATGCACGCAGGGGGCCGGTGTGTGTGTGTGTGTGTCAATGCACGCAGTGGGGCGGTGTGTGTATGTTTGTGAATGCACACAGGGGCAGTGTGTGTGTGTCAATGCACGAGGGGGCCGTGTGTGTGTGTGTGTGTCAATGCACGCAGGGGGGTGTGTGTGTGTGTGTGTGTGTCAATGCACGAGGGGGCCGGTGTGTGTGTGTGTGTGTCAATGCACGAGGGGGCCGTGTGTGTGTGTGTGTGTCAATGCACGAGGGGCAGTGTGTGTGTGTGTGTCAATGCACGCAGGGGCCGGTGTGTGTGTGTCAATGCACGCAGGGGGCGGTGTGTGTGTGTCAATGCACGCATGGGGGGCAGGTGTGTGTGTGTGTGTCAATGCACGCATGGGGGGCAGGTGTGTGTGTGTGTGTGTGTCAATGCACGCAGGGGGCAGTGTGTGTGTGTGTGTCAATGCACGCAGGGGCCGGTGTGTGTGTGTGTCAATGCACGAGGGGGCCGTGTGTGTGTGTGTCAATGCACGCAGGGGGCCGTGTGTGTGTGTGTGTCAATGCACTAGGGGGGGTGTGTGTGTGTGTGTCAATGCACGAGGGGGCCGTGTGTGTGTGTGTAAATGCACGCAGGGGGGCCGGTGTGTGTGTGTGTGTGTGTGTGTGTCAATGCACGCAAGGGGGCCGTGTGTGTGTGTGTGTGTGTCAATGCACGCAGGGGGCTAGTGTGTGTGTGTCAATGCACGAGGGGGCAGGTGTGTGTGTGTGTGTCAATGCACGCAGGGGGCCTGCGTGTGTGTGTGTGTGTCAATGCACGAGGGGCCGTGTGTGTGTGTGTGTGTCAATGCACGCAGGGGGGGTGTGTGTGTGTGTGTGTGTCAATGCACGCAGGGGCCGTGTGTGTGTGTGTCAATGCACGAGGGGGCAGGTGTGTGTGTGTGTGTGTGTGTCAATGCACGCAGAGGGGGCCGGTGTGTGTGTGTGTCAATGCACGCAGGGGGGGGCCGGTGTGTGTGTGTGTGAATGCACGAGGGGGCCGTGTGTGTGTGTCAATGCACGCAGGGGGCCGGTGTGTGTGTGTGTGTCAATGCACGCAGGGGGGCAGTGTGTGTCAATGCATGATGGGGCACCGGTGTGTGTGTGTGTGAATGCACGCGGGGGGGGGCAGGTGTGCCTGTGTGTGAATGCACGCGGGGTGGCCGATGTGTGTGTGTGTGTGTGAGAAAATGCACGCAGGGGGTCCGGTGTGTGTGTGCGAATGCACGAGGGGTGTGTGTGTGTGTGTGTGTCAATGCACGAGGGGCCGTGTGTGTGTGTGTCAATGCACGAGGGCCGTGTGTGTGTGTGTGTGTGTCAATGCACGCAGGGGCCGGTGTGTGTGTGTGTGTGTCAATGCACGCAGGGGCCGGTGTGTGTGTGTGTGTCAATGCACGAGGGGGCCGTGTGTGTGTGTGTCAATGCACGCAGGGGGCCGTGTGTGTGTGTCAATGCACGCAGGGGGGGCCGGTGTGTGTGTGTGTGTGTCAATGCACGCAGGGGGGGGCCGGTGTGTGTGTGTGTGAATGCACGCAGGGGGGCCGGTGTGTGTGTGTGTGAATGCACGCAGGGGGCCGGTGTGTGTGTGTGAATGCACGCAGGGGGGCCGGTGTGTGTGTGTGAATGCACGCAGGGGGGGGCCGGTGTGTGTGTGTGTGTCAATGCACACAGGGGGGGCCGGTGTGTGTGAATGCACGCAGGGGCCGTGTGTGTGTGTGTGTCAATGCACGAGGGGCCGGTGTGTGTGTGTGTGTCAATGCACGCAGGGGGCCGTGTGTGTGTGTGTGTCAGTGGACGGAGGGGGGCCGTGTGTGTGTGTGTGTGTCAATGCACGCAGGGGGGGGGGGCGGTGTGTGTGTGTGTGTGTGTGTGTGTGTGTATATGCACGCAGGGGGAGTGTGTGTGTGTGTGTATGCATGCAGGGGGTGTGTGTGGGTATGTGTGTGTGTGTATGCACGCAGGGGGTGTGTGTGGGTATGCACGCAGGGGCCGGTGTGTGTGTGTGTGTGTGTGTCAATGCACGCAGGGGGGGCCGGTGTGTGTGTGTGTGTGTGTGTCAATGCACGCAGGGGGGGCCGGTGTGTGTGTGTGTCAATGCACGCAGGGGGGGCCGGTGTGTGTGTGTGTGTGCGCGTGTCAATGCACGCAGGGGGGGCCGGTGTGTGTGTGTGTGCGCGTGTCAATGCACGCAGGGGGGGCCGGTGTGTGTCTTGGCGCTGTCAATGCACGCAGGGGTGTGTGTGTGTGCGCGTGTATGCACGCAGGGGTGTGTGTGTGTGCGCGTGTATGCACGCAGGGGTGTGTGTGTGTCAATGCACGCAGGGGGGGCCGGTGTGTGTGTCAATGCACGCAGGGGGGGCCGGTGTGTGTGTCAGTGCACGCAGGGCGGGGGCCAGCGTGTGTGCACGCAGGGCGGGAGCCAGCGTGTGTGCACGCGGAGGCCAGCGTGTGTGAACGCACGCGGGGGCCAGCGTGTGTGAACGCACGCGGGGGCCAGCGTGTGTGAACGCACGCGGGGGCCAGCGTGTGTGAACGCACGCAGGGCGGGGGCCAGCGTGTGTGAACGCACGCAGGGCGGGGGCCAGCGTGTGTGAACGCACGGGGCCCAGTGTGTGTGAATGCACACAGGGGGGGCCCAGTGTGTGTGAATGCACGCAGGGGGGCCGGTGTGTGTTCCATTCCTGGAAATATTACAGCAATAATGTCAAACTAATATCAATTTTCTGAAAAGTCCTACTGATGTGACAAAGCACAGTGAGGAAGTACAGTAACAGCTGCATAATTTAAAAAAAAGACCATGCATACACATTAATTGCATCTTTTTACATAGAAAGCAGATGTCTGTCAATTAACAGAGAACACTACATAAGATTACATAAAGTATGAGAGACCGTAATTTTCTTAAATTACCACTTAAAGAACATGCAACTGCTGTCATGCAAGTCCTTGAAATATATTTTTTATAGTCCATCATTTGTTAGCTATTTAACCACAATACAAGGAAAAAACTGGGAGCTTGGTTTGCAAAGAAGTGATTTTTCCCATTGCTACAGAGCTTGGATTTAAATTTGACAGGAGGAGTGCAACAAAAAAGTGTCCCACTGTAAGGAAAAAAAGGATGTGAGAAGCAAACGGTACATTAGTCTGGTCACCTGCTGTGAGCTGTCAATCACATGCAGATAATGGGTCAAATTACCCTTAGCTCTGACAGCTAGGGAAGGTAGGTGTGAAGGGGGTGGGGACTTACCCTGAAGAACTAGATTTCTATTATCAAGCCTGAAATCAAGTTAGCACTTCTAAGAAGAAACAGCAATAAAATGCACTTTTCAGTTCTGTTCTGTGGCATTTGCACTGCTTAGGTTTGAAACAGTCAATGAAAAAGGATAAAATGTTAGCCAAACCTAGGTGTTTACAACACAGCAGTGAATGCCTGTAAATGAGTGCAGTGACAGGAGCTCTAAGGAAATAGTGGCAGATGTGATGCAATTTTTTTGAGACGAACAATGCATACTGCAATACACAGAGGCAAACTAAACTTTTGGAATTCCTTCAATATGCCAGACCCTATGTGGTCAGACTCAGAAATTATGTATAAAAATAAAAACCTGTAAACAGTCCCAGAGTGGTGTTAAAATGTAGGAAACACCAAACCATGATGAAATACACATGTTTTTTGAGTCTGAGGGCGCGGTTGTCCTTTAAGCCCCCTGGTTTATGGCCTTACATGACGCCCCACACAGCTGCAACAGCCAAGCTATAGGAGCTGATGTACAAGTTGCCTGATGGCAGGAAATCCCACAACAAGAATAATGCAAACATAGGAATAGAAGGACATCCTGCATTTCTTTTTCTTTCTGTTGTAGAAATTTAAAGAGGTCTTCCACCTTAGAACCAAAAAGTGCAGCATCGTCCAAAGGGGCATCAGTGAGAGCTTTGCTCTGAAGTTATCTGTCAGGAGTTGTAGGAAAGCCAGGAGTATCTGCGTAAGGCAGATGCTGCTGACCAAGTGAGGGATTCAGTAGCATTGCAGCTACACTTGACAGTGTCTAGTGACCTGGGATGAGAGCGCCAGGAGAGAGGACAATGATAATTTGGCAGGGGAGTCTGGAATATCTGCCAGATGTTTGTTAGATTGTAAGACAAGGTATACTTTTGGCCATGTGGGTCTCAGTTTGTGGCTCTAAAAGACAAGGTAGCAGAAGTATAAATCTTTTTGGCCAACCTTTTCATTTTCTTGCTGTCAGTTGGGAGAAAAGTGGTAGTGGGCAGGAGATTGGTTGCTTCGTCAGTGGCAACAGATATAGTGGCAGGATCAGCCAGTGGGCATTTGACCAGACGTTTAGCAGTGTCAAAGTACTTTGTAAAGCCTGTCAGGTCTGCATGGGGCAGGAGGTTGTGAGTCAGGGTTCAAAGATGCACAAGAAAAAGAATCTAAAAAGGCAAGCAGGATTGGGGGGGGGGGGGACCGCAGAAGGGCTAGGGGTTTCCATTTCAATGGAGTCATAGTACCTCTTTTGTACCGCAGACATTTCTGAGGATTCCCATTGAAAATGTTCCTTTAGCCTGCTGTTTTTCTTTCAGTGAAGGTCAAGTCTTCAACTGGGGAGTCAGGGTCCAGTGACTTCCTCTGGGGGATCCATATCCCAAGGGGGAGGAGAGTTGAGTTGAAGGAGAGAGATTCCTCAGAGGAATCTGAAAAGACCTCCTCTTCCCTAGAAGCTGGATCAGTAAGCAGAGGCCTAGGGCTCAGGAGAGGAGGAGTGAAGGCAGTAACAACTGTGGTAGGCCTCAGTGCCATGAAGGCACTGAAGAGGTCTTGGCTGAAAGCCTGCCAAATCAGGTACACTTTCTGTAGAGGGGCAGATATGTTTCCTCTTTTCCCTTCTTTTAAGAGGGCCTGTGGATGTCTGTCTAGAAACCAGTGACTGCAAGTGATCGGAAGGATCAGACGGCTCCTCAGTAAACGCAGCCCCCCCCCCCCCCGCTTCAGTTAGCGGCACCGGAATAGCCTCTGTGGATATCCTCTCACCTAAGGATGGTGCAGTGTCCTTAGATGTTCCCACGTCCTCCGAAGTGGCAGATCCAGAACCCGATATTGGAACCAGGCCTATGTCGACCACAGGCTGGGGAACGGCTGGAAAAGGCTCAGCAGTAGATGAAGGCCATAAGGTTCTGGCCATCTTTTTAGGCAGTTCTGTGGAGACATCTGAAGAGCCTTCCATCCAAAGCATTACCTTTCATACATTGGTTTTCAAGGTAAAGATTTAGCACATGCAAGCAACCACACAAAGTTTTCAGTACAAAAGCCTGGCAGGTCGTGCAACCGTCCCAAACAAAAAGGCACTTGTCGTGGACATCCTTATGAAGGATCTGGCGATTGCACTGACACTTACCCTTTCTGGATAACATGAACAAGCAATATTAAAATTATGAAGTACTGAAAAGATCCCCAACAAGATACTTATCTGAAGAATGAATCTGATGTTCGCGGTAACAGGAACACCTGGCATATAACTGGCAGCTGAAAAGTTCTGAGGGCTGGTGAATGCCAACGTCACCTTTATGGCTCAAAAACTCTTGTCCACGTCAGACGTTTCACACACCGCAGAGGGACTGAAGGCTTTGGCATACTGGCCGTACATACGAGACAGAAGGGTAAACTCATATGCAGAATACTGCAACATGGGAATAGAACATCAGGTGGAAACAGAATCTGGAGGATGAGGACTTACCTCCTTGGGAAGGGCGAATTGCTTCCCGCTGCCATCTGTAACCTTGTAGAATGATCTTCAGAACTCATCTGTCTGAAAATAGTTGAGTAAAATCTTACCATAGCCATAGATGTTCTTCTCTTCCATGTTGCAGTATTCACTTGTGTGTGGGATTTTCCGACTTGGGCAATCTGACATCAGCTCCTATACAAAAGCTTTTTGTCTGGCTGCTGTAGGTGCGTGAGAAGTCACACGTAGGGCCATAACCCAGAGTCCTTAAATGTGACGTTGGCATGCACAGACCTCAGAACTTGAAGCCCAGAGGAGTGGCATGTGAGTAGAGCAAGTTATCAACAAAAGAAACAAATGCCACTAAAGCTGAACAGATGAGCCTTAGGGGGTGGAAGCAGTGATCAAGGGCCAGACCCTGTAATAAAAGAACAGGGGGGATGGAGAGTGCAGACCCTGTAATAAGAGAAGAACAGGGGGTATGGAGGGTGGGAAGGAATACTGCAACATGGGAGAGAAGGACATCTATAGTTATGGTAAGATTTTACACAACTATTCTATGTCCTTCTATTCCAATGTTGCAGTATTCACTTTGGTGTGGGAGAGTACCACAGCTAAGGAGGAGAAATGGGAGGAAGTAGAGGATTCTACGAATCCTTGCAGCATTTCTCTAGCACAGACTGCCCTGGCCCTTGAGACTTGCTCTAGTTTGCAGTGTTTGGTGAAGGTGTGGACTGTAGACCAGGTAATTGCTCTGGAAGCTGTGCCCAGGCCTTTGACAAAGGCCTTGGAGATAGCTATGGCCCTGGTGGAGTGAGCTCTTACACCCAGAGGTAAAACTTTGCTATGGTGTAAATAACAAGAACAGACGTCATAATCCAGCAGGAAATGGTTTGGAGACTGCCTTGCCCAGGGCCCTGGAGAGAAAGGAGTTAAAGAGCTGGTCAGACTTGTCTAAATAAAATCTCAACTGTGCACATCCAGGGAATGAAGGATTCTCTCTGTACTGTTGGTTGGAGTTGGGAAGAAGGCAGGTAAGTGGATGGACTGGTTTAGGGATAGTTTGTTTACCACCTTGGGCATAAAGGAAGGATTTGTGCGTAAAGTAACTGTCATTATGAAAGGTGGTGTAAATCGTGTTTTTCCAAGTACACATTTGTAAGGAGGCCAAACTAACCGGTTCAAAGGGGGGTAGGGTGAGTTTTTCTAGCATGAAGTTGAGATGTCCCAGGGAGGAGGGACATGTTTTCTTGGTGGTCTAATATGTAGGACCCCTCTCAGGAAAAGTTTCACTTCCAGCCTGGAAAGCAGGCATGGCTGTAAGGGTAAGCAGGCTGAAATGACTGACAGGTGGACTTTCACAGAGGAGTTAGTCCAGCCTTAATGAGATCACAAACATAGCTGAGGACTGGGGGGGGGGGGTCTCCCTGCACAGGGTCCCTGTCCTTAAGACACCATTTTGGAAATCTCTCACTTAGATAGGTATGTCTTTCTAGTAGCTAGTTTCCTGGTTGCCCTCAGGATTAAAAGCATGTCCTCAGAGTAGAGCTGTCTGTAGGGGATTAAAAGTTGATCACCCAAAGTGTTAGGTTTAGCATATGCAGCTGAGGGTGAATGAGAGATCCCTTTTGAAGCGTCATCGGCAGCTTTGGACCTATGCGGTCTGTCTGTCTTCATCTTTGTGTTTTTTCAGAATGTCGGTAGTCGGGTGGCTTACCGAAGCCATTTCTGGATAATTGAACAGAGTACCAAAATATTTAGAAGCGTAAATAAGCAGACGAATAGTTCGAGGTTTGAATAAGGCACAAAAGAGACAGCGAGGGACGTTGCAGTCTGGGCCTAAGTAAGGAATGCAGTACGAATAAAAATCTTTATGAGGTATTTGCTTTCCGCAAGAAATACAATTGTTAACTTTTACTGACATCGGTTTAGAAAAAGAAGGTTCCCCAACGGGGTACTTAGCTTAGTTGAAGACTTCAGTTCTGAAACTCGAAAACGAAAATTTCAGGAATCTGCCGACCGGCACTTGCGAACTGCTTCTGCTTCGGGCATCGCACGGCAAGAAAGACTGATGTAATGGTGTCGGCTGCATGCTTTATACCCCTGACTACCAGATGTCATGGAAGATGAGACAGCAACCGACGCAGGACCCAAGACTTTGATTATCAGGCTGACTGAGGGCTACCTGCAAGCAGATAATCCAAATGTGATGACTGCAACAGTGTAACACGAAGAACATCCAGTGTTCCCTTGTCCAGTAGGGAGTCACCAGCATGATTTTCAGTTGATCCTTTGATTTTCAGAAGGACCTTTTGTATTTGTGGGAAAGGAGGGGACACACAGAGGAAAGTACAGTTGTGTATACTTACCATAAATGTAGATGTTCGGGTGTATTCACTGTTGCAGTCATCACACTTGGGTTATCCTGCCAGGGATAGCCCTCAGTCAGACCAAATACCAGAGGCTTAGTATTTCTGCATCGGTTGCGGTCACTCCAGGACTGCCATCAGGTTGTCAGTGGTATAAAATCAGGCAGCTGACACCATCAGTTATCTTGCCCCAACTGTCAGAAGCCCCCAAAAAAAGGGAGCTAGGTTATGGTGGAAGAACACCACCAGTAGAAAGTAAATACCAAAAATTCCCTGCAAGTTGAGAGGAAGAGAGAGAGACAAGAGGGATATTGGGTGGGAAACCAGGAATGCAACAGGGAATACACTTGAACTGAAAGTTTACAGAACTAGTTCCATCCTGCCAAAATATTCCTGCATCTGTATTGTTTGGATAATTGGTCTGCTTTGTGCCCTTTGTTTTAAATCGGATATACCTGTTGCTCAGGCTGCTGCAGAGAGACTGACCTACTGCCAGCTGTGATACTGAGAAAAGAAAGTTTACTCTCATTTTTTGCATGCATTTTGATTTAATATCTCTGTAATCTGTACAACTGTTTTCCCCCACCAACCCTCCCAGTTCTTGTTTTGGTCTTTTTGTCTTGGTGGCACTGAGTTGCCCGCCTCTGGTATTAAGTCGATACTCGACACTCACACCCAGTCACATTACATTGCTACTAGTGGGAAACTAGCAAAGGCCCACCCCTTTAACTTCGGCATATTGAATTATCTCATTATCTTCTGTCTCTTCACTTTCTTCTTAAAACTTTCCTACATTTCCTGGAGCTAGTGTAGCCCAGATACACACTTGCTGTATCCTGGACTTTTTGTATGCTAACGGTGATCTTCAATTTTTTCCCTCAGATCTGCTAGTTCTCTGCTCTCCATAAACTTATTAGTCTAGCACTTTAAACTACTCCCGGTTGCAGAAAGTCTGTTCTTCAAACTTTCTCTTAGAACTAGCTGGTTTGTTATCAGTAGCACTACAATCTCAATCCCTGTGACTAGCACTTGCTATAAAACATGCTGGAAAGCACTAGGAAGCCTTAAACTGATACAAGCACTTGGTTCTCCTTGTTAATAACGAGAAATTAATTGTGGGCTCTAAACAGCCTACAACTGCAAAGTACCTTGCCAAGGTAAGGGAAAACAGCTCTTGTACTTGACAAAAGAAACACTGAACCAGGCATGTTCCAACGGTCAGCTTCTGGTGATTTCTCCTGTCCACCTGGTGAATCTGGGCATACTGGGGCAATGCAGCAACTGCCTCATGTACACAGACAACCCTCTCCTCCTACCAACCAACACTACAACCTGCAAGAGATGCACTTACATAGCCAAACTGGAAGCAAAGCTCTCTCTACCCAAGACTGTGCTACAGTCAAGAGGAGAATGTTAACACCTGTACTACACCTCGGGCAACACATAGCCCTTCAAAACTCACACCTCCAACATCCACACATAGTAACACTAAACCCACTTCTGTGGAGGCTCTTAACATTAACCTGCACAAGCAACAAAGACCTCCGAAACGGAAACGCAAACAAACAACAATCACAACCAAAGTGTCACACAGCTCACAATACCAGTGTGCCACCCAACAACAGCCTCTAAGGGAAGACAATGTGCCCAACATTAGTCATAGGTGACTATAGTCCGGCACACTATGTACACTCACCAGGCTGAACAAGGAGAAAATTACAGTCAAGCTGCCTGTCTGGTGGCAAGATCTGCCACATCACGCATGCACTCAAGTCACTCCACAACATAAATTGCAAATACGATTCTGTCATTGCCCATGGAGTGAATGACTTGAGACGTACCTCCTTGGACTACATGGAGACATGGAAGAGCTCTCAGATCATGTGGCCCAGGCAGGTATGACCCTAGCCTGAGTAGCATCCTGCCTTCGCCCAGAATGATACCACAGTATAAGGACAAAATGACTGACTTCAACAGTTGGCTAACTTTCTGGTGTCATTCAAAGGGGATCCAGTTTCTGTCTACCTAGGATGACATGGATCAAAAGACCACGATGCTTTGCCAGAGATGGTCTGCACCTGTTGACCCTGGGATTCAGGTTACTGGCTAAGGCTCTTGCCACCCCTATAGTGCCGTTTTTAGGCAAGGCTCAAAGGACAAAACCACCACTGTAACAGAACAGATACAAGCATGCAAAATCTGAAGGTAATGCTACTCAGTGCTAGAAGACTAAACCTCAAAATGCACTCTCTCGAGGCACTTCTAAAAATGGAGAACATCGATATCTGTGCAGTAAATGAGACCTGTTTCAAGGCTCCAGAGAGCACCCCTGCAATACCAGGCTACAACTCTTACCACACTTCAGCCACCATACGAGGACCGAAACACTAAAGGCGGAGTAGTGCCCATATTCACCAAGGATATTCACACCTCCAGGTTAGGTGCCCAACATAATGCATTTGAAATTCTACAGGTACAACTAATACTAGGTAAGACTGCAATCCAATTGTATCTTGCTACAAATCCCCCACCATGCCCCAAGATTCTCACTACATCTTTCTAAACATACTGGAAAATATTAAGATACAACCAAACACCCTAATACTGGGTGATTTCAACTACCCTGCCATTAATTGGGAAAACTACTCGGGCACCAACACCTTAGCCCAACTGTTCTTGGAATTCATAAATTCCAATGCCCTGGATCAACTAATCCAAAGTCCCACCAGGGTCTCAAATATCCTAGACCTGGTCATTACCAACATGGGAGATCGATGCTCCACGCCAGTGGTCAACCCCCTCGGTCAGGTCTGACCATAAGCTAATCACCTTTGATGTCCACATCCCACCCCCCTGCAGGGAAACCTCCATAAAAAAAACTTCTCCAAAGCTAACATCATGCTACGCAAGTCAGTAGTGGCAAACTTCATGGCACCCATGCAGATGTGAACAGAAAGTTCGATTACTGAATCTTAAGGCACTGTACGAGCACATCCACTCATGCATGAATCGTGCCATTCCAAATAGAACCAATATGCTCTCCTCTCATAAACAAACTACACAACAGAAGGAAGAAACTGTTGCAGAACAGTAAAATCCCAGGATGCAAAATACTCCCTTACCAGCCTCCGTAAGAAGCTGAAATCCCTCAAAATCCTCCAAAGCTAGTTACGAAAAAAAATTGCCAAAAGACAACCACAAGGCATTCTACAGTTATGTCAAGAATCAAAATGGCAATGCTCAGATCTGTTCTGAGCTACAAAGGAATGCCTTTAAATATACTGATCCCAAGGATATTGTCAATATCCTGGCAGATCGATTCAGTGCCAACTTCACCACCACCTAAAGGGTCCAGCTCAATACCAAAAGATTGCCAAATTCTGGTAATCACGGCCACACAGGTAAAAAAACACTCTCCAAAGCTAAGAATACAGCATCCATGGGATCAGATGACATCCCGGCCGGTGTACTACATGAACTACAAAATTAACTGGCACCTCATCTAAGTGTCATATTTAATCATAGCCTCACCTCAGGCTTCATGCCCAATGAGTGGCACACAGCTACAGTTATCCAACTCCACAAGCGAGGATCCACCTTGGATCCCGGGAACTATCATCCCATCAGTCTGACAAACCTGATCTGCAAAGCCAAGGAAGGCATCATCATGGAACTTATAAACAAAGACATTGGCAACCTTGAAACACTGGACCCCACACAGTTTGGTTTTGTAAAGGGCCGATCTTGTCTCCTCAACCTGATTGACTTCTTCGAATCAGTATCCAGAGCCGTGGATGAGGACAAGGCGGTCCACACAGCCTATCTGGACCTCCCCAAGGGCTTCGACACCACCCCCCCCCACTCTGGAATCATAGATAAACTTACTACGCTGGGCATTAATCCCTACGCTACTCTATGGGTTGCCAACTGGCTTAATGACGGAACCCATACTGTAAAAGTAGCAGACTCAAAATCCAACTCCAGACAAGAGACAAGCAGAGTACCTCAGGGTTCAGTCCTGGGACTGCTCGTTTGGCATCTACTTCTCTGAAGTACAGGCCAGCACTAAGGGACTCTGGCTAACAAAGTTAGCAGATGACGGCAAACTGGGAGCCATTATTGGATACCCAAATGATGTGGATATTCTACAAGAGGGCCTTACAGAAAAAGATGCTTGGTGCCAGAGCCATGGGCTCAAGCTCAATGCCAAGAAATGTATAGTTATCCCCTTTGGGAAAAACCATGTACCCATGAATTACCACACAAGTGGCAGTACACTAAACACCGAAAGTGTGATAAGGGACTTAGGGACACAAGTGGACAGTGGTCTCGCCTTCGATAACCAAATCGCCACAACAGACAGGAAATCTTATGTGGCACACCTCATCATTAAGGGCTTATCCAGAAAAAAGGAGGTCACTGTCCCACTGTACTCATCCCTCATTAGACCTATTAGAGTACAACGCCCAGTTTGGTATGTACCTCACAAGACATCTGCAACAACTGGAAAGGCCACAGAAACACCTCACTAAAAGAATCACAAGCCTAAAGCAGATGCCCTATGCTGACCGTCCAAAAAAACTCCAGCTACACTGTCGCATATCGCCTGTTCAGAGGCGATCTCTGCTTAACATACAAGGCCATGTCAAACCTAGAGCTGTTGAACATGCTACACAAAGAAATCCAAATCCCTCAGAGCCACACACTGCAGGGTTCTAAACTGGTCATCACAATGAACAAAACATGCTGGAGAGATAGGTTCCTGACCCAGAGACTCCCCATACTCTGGAATAGACTGCCCATACATGTCAAGCTATGCGCCTCTTCAAAAAGAACCTTGACGATTGCATGGGAGATAGGAAATTCACCCCAAGGATCACATCAATCACCCTGTTAGACAGGGGACCAGGGAAGTAACAGCCAGGGAATTGTTATGGCTAGGCGTGTATAGGCCCTAGGGCTGATAGCTAGTAGCAAACTTCAAGAGGAGGGAATTACTTGCATCACACACCACCAGTCTCACACAGACCTATGAAACCATCACCGACAAAAAACACACAAATAAAAAAAAACATACTCTGAGGCTGTAAATAATCTGCAAAAGCAGCAGTGACCTCCAAAGCACACATCCAAGCAACCTCCAACCCCCAACATAAACCATGAAACACATACTTCACAAAACCAGTGTGCCACACAATCATAGCCCTTAAGGCAAAATAACATACCCAACACGCTAGTAATAGGTGACTAGCGTCAGGCACACTGACGTCCCACTCACTAGGCTGAACAAGGGGAAGGTTACTGTTAGCTGCCTGTCTGGTATTAGGATCCACCAACATAACACAAGCACTCAGGTTCACTCCAGAACAAGTACAAATATGACTGTCATTGTCAATGTTGTTGTGAATGACCTGAGCTGTACCTCCCTGCTCTACATGAAAAGAGACATGGAGGAGCTCTCTGATCACGTAGCCCAGGTCTCACCAAGAATGATACCACGGTATAGAGAAAAAATCATCAATTTCAACAATTGGCCAAGCTTTCGGTGTAATTCAAAGGGGATCCAGTGTGTCAGCCTGGGATGACATGCTCAACAAGCCACGCTGCTTCGCTAGAGACCTTCACCCTTAGGCTTTTGAATACTGGCCAATGCTCTTGCCACCTCCATCGTAACTTTTTTTAGGCAAGGCTCAAAAGACAAACCCACCACCGTAAATAGCACAAGTAACAAAAAACTGAGGGTAATGCTACTCAATGCCAGAAGTCTAAACCTCAAAATGCATGCACTCCAAGCACACCTCAGTATGGAGAAAATAGATATATGTGAAGTAACAGAAAAGTACAGTTTTGTACCTACCATAAATGTAGATGTTCGAGGATCCACATTGCTGCAGTCCTAACTATTGGGTAGTCCGCTGTCCAGTCGGCCCGAATACCAAAGTATATGGCTGACGTCGGTCAAGGCGCATTAGACTGACGTCAGTACGTCAGGGTACTAATGCGCATGACCGACGTCATATCCTCAGTCTTTTCTTGCCCCAGATGTCAGAAGACCCTAAAAAGACAAGGCCAATACCAAAAAACTCCAAACATACCTGCACCAAAAATATGTACAATATATACAAAAGTACCAGAATATAACCTCACCTACACAACCACCCCTAAACACAGAGGGGAAGGAGGGAGGTAAATTGGACTGCAGCAATGTGGATCCTCGAACATCTACATTTATGGTAGGTACAAAACTGTACTATGTTCTTCATTCCACATTGCTGCAGTCCTAACTATTGGGTAGAATCCCAAAGCAGAGGTAAGGAGGCTGGCAAATCATAAGGAAACAGGAGCTGACAACATGCCTTGCAAAATAGCTGTGGCAAAACCAGCCCTAGACTTAGAGTAGAGAGGAAGGTGATAATGCTTAGAGAAAGTATGCACTGAACTCCAAGTAGCTGCCTCCAAAATATCCTTAGTTGCCACCCCTTAGAAATGCTGTTGAAGTGGCAGTAGCCCTAGTGGAATGAGGCCTAATCCCAGCTGGAATCTCCTTGCCATGATGGGAATAACAAAATGCAATGCAAAACCCAATCCACCTAGAAATAGTTTGTTTTGACACAGGCTTGCCCTGAACTCAAAGCAAAAGAAACAAACAACTGCTGAGACTGCCTAAAATCCTTAGTCCTGCTTAAATAATAACGCATTGCCTGTGCACATCTAAAGTGTGCAAAATCTTTTCCCCTTTATTTTGGGGATCTGCATAAAAAGTAGGCAAATGAATAGTTTGGTTTAAAGCCACACTAGAAACCACCTTAGGCATAAAGGAAGGATTAGTACGTAATGATACCCTATCCTTATGAAAAATCAAACAAGGCTCAACCGCCATAAGGGCCTGCAACTCAGAAACCCTTCTTGCAGAAGTAATGGCCAACAAAAAAGCAGTCTTCCATGACAAGTATTTCAAGTCAGCAGTAGCCGAGGCTCAAAAGGTTGTAGAGTAAGTTTCTCCAACACAAAATTGAGATCCCAAGCAGGAGTAGGAGCTCTCGTGGGGTCTTATATTCTTTGCCCCTCTAAGAAATTGCTTGAACAAAGGATGCGAAAACAATGGTGGATCACAATCATAGTGAGCTGAAATTGCTGCAGTATGAATCTTAATGGAAGAGAAAGACAAACCTTTGTCCAATAACTCAGTAAGATATTGAAGAGCCACACTCAAATTAGGCTCAGAAATCTCCAAATTGTTCGCTGCACTCCAAAATAAAAATCTCTTCCATTTTTCTGAGTACACCTTCCTTGTACTAGGTCTTCTGGCTTCCATAATCACATTTAAAACTTGTTGAGGAAGTTGAGACATGCTGCGTTTCAAAACAGAATATGCCAGGCTGTTAGATGAAGAGAGTGGAGCTTGACATTGAGCAGGTGACCGTCCCTCTGAGACAACAGGTGTGGAATCAAAGGTAAAGGCCATGGAGGTTTCCTTACCAGACTCCTCAGTAATGGGTACCAGTGTTGCCGAGGCCAATCTGGAGCTATTAAAATCATCCTTGGCTTGTCTTGTCTGACCTTTAGGAGCACCTTTGGGAGAAGAGGCAGAGGTGGAAAGGCATACACATGAAGATTTTTCCAACTGAAAGAAAGAGCATCCACTTTCCAAGCTGTGTGATGAAACCTCTTTGTGCAAAACTTTGGCAGCTGGTGGTTTAGTGGAGAAGCGAACAGATCTATGTCTGGAGTTCCCCATGACACTGTCAATTTGTGAAATACATGAAGATCCAGTTTCCACCGTGGGGATCCATGATTTGTCTGCTTAACACATCTGCTAAGGAGTTCTGTGCTCCTGGCAGAAACCTTGCCTGAAGAGTTAGTTGCAAGCTGAGCGCAGTCTCCCATAAAATCACTGCTTGCCTGCACAACGGGTAAGAATGTGTTCCCCCTTGTTTGTTGATGTACCACATGACAGTTGTGTTGTCTGTTAGAATCAACACCTGCCCTGGAAGAAGTAACTTCCTGAAAGCCATTAATGCAAACTGGACTGCTAACATCTCTTTCATGTTGATATGTAGATGCTGTAGTCCGGCAGGCCACTTGTCTTGTATCCACTTTCCATTTAGATGAGCTCCCCAAGCAATGTCTGAGGCATCTGTCGTTAGAATCTGACTCGCCTCTGGCCGGGTCACAGAGTCCCTTGTTTAGGTGACATTCCTGAGCCCACCACAAAAATTCCTTTTGTATGCAAGGTATTATTTGAATGACAGTGTCCAATTCCTGGCAGTGCTGTGTCCATACCTTTTTGAGATACCATTGTAGCTTCCTCATATGCAGTTTGGCATTGGGAAGCACCAGAATACAAGATGCCAAGAACCCTAAGGCTTGAAGGACTGTCCTTGCAGTCAGCCCGGACTGAAGAGATAGGTGATGGAAGTAACTGGAAAGATTCTTTTGTTTGTCCGGGGTTAAAAAGGCCATCTGGGCTGCTGTATTCAATCTCACACCCAGAAAGCACATGTCTTGAGAGGGTACTAGACTGGACTTTATTTCGTTCACAGAATACCCTAGGCATCTTAGCACTGCTATCACATATTCCAAATGCTGTAAAGGTCTTCCTTTTCTTGAGCCAGAATCAGGCAGTCGTCCAAGTAAGGATAGATTTGAATTCCTTTTAGTCTGAAGTAAGCTATCACTGGAGCCAGAACCTTTGTGAATACTCTGGGCAGTAGATAAGCCAAAGGGCAATGCAGAGAACTGATAATGAGAATTTCCAGCTCGAAACGCAGATACTTCCTGCAACTTAGTCTGATAGGCACATGAAGGTAAGCTTCCTTGAGATCTAAAGTTACCATCCAGTGATCTTTGCCCAGCAGAGGTAAAAGCTGTTGTAACGTCAACATTTTGAACTTGGGAATGTCCAGATAAGTGTTGAGGATAGATAAATCCAAAATTGGTCTCCACGTGTTCCCCTTCTTCGTACTAGGAACAGGCGAGAATAAAATCCTAGGCCCCTTTCTGGCACAGGAACTGGCTGAATGGCCCCTATTTGGAGCAACAGAGAAATTTGCTTGTGAGCCTCTTGTCTTTGTAGAGGAGGAATGTCTGGCATGCCTTTGAAAGGAGGCAAGGTATGGAAATAAAACCTGTAACCGTGGTGAATGATATCCAGAACCCATCTGTCTTGGGTAATTAAATCCCAATTTTCTTTGAAAAGAGACAGCCTTCCTCCCAAAGGTGCTGCCAGGCGAGAATGTACTGGCAGCTGAAAAGGCAGGTCATTGGGTCTGTTTACGAAAGGACTGACCCCTGCCCTCACCAGAAGTCTGAGCAGGTGAACTCCCTGTTCTAGGCCTAAAAGAACCTTGAGCTCTGCCCCTACCACGCCTAGACCTACCCCTAGACTGGGAATCATAAGCAGGATATGTCCATCCCTTAGTAGGCCAATTTCTACTAAACTTTGGAGGCTGCACCTGCAAAAAATCCTTAACAGTTTGCATAGACTTAGCCTTGTCCTCCATTTTCTTTAAAACTGCTTCCACAGGCGAACCAAACAACACATCAGACTGTAAAGGAGCATCCAAAATCCTTGTCTTAACATGCTCAGCTAAATTCTGATCTCTCAACCAGGCGTGCCTACGAAGAACAGAACCAGTGGCAGCCACCCTCGAGGAGGCCTGCACAGCATCAAAACCACACTGCAAGGAATGCTTACCCACCTGTTCAGACACATGAACTAAATCCTGCAACTCTTTACACTCAATACCTTCAGCCAGAGCATCCACCTTAGACTTCAATTGTGAAAGGAGATAATTCTGATATTTTAACATGTGAAACTGACAATTCAACGCCCTCATGGCTAAAGTGGAAGAAGTATACACTTTCTTTCCCAATCTATCCAAAGCCCTTGCCTCTTTATCAGGAGGAACAGGATTTTTAACAACAGAAGCCTTCACAGCTTTAGGCCCCTGAGAGACAGTTTCCGGGTCTGCCCTAGGACTCTTAAAAAGATACTTATGAGCCTCAGGCACCCTATAGTACCTATCCGGTTTAACTGGGGCAGGAGGCAAAGAATCAGGATTCAGGGAAGCCTCTGCAAAAACATCTTCTACCACATTCAGAACAGGAGGTATAGCTAAAGGCCTATGCTGGGGTAAAACAAGAATTCCTAAGCCTCTTCCTGGAATCAGAGAAATCTTGACCTTCCCATTTAAAATGCTCCCTCATGGAATGCAGAGTCTCTGAAAATGAAAAATCCTCAGGAGGCGAAGCTGAAGGAGTAGAATCATCCACATCAGAATCAGAATAAGGAGGATACTCCTGCAAGTCTTCAGCCGAAGACTCAGAAGCCTCCGAACATTGCTCAAAACTCTCAAACTCAGGTTCCACCCTAGGCCTCTTATCAGGAGGGGGCATAGAACCTCTAATCATAGTAATCAAATCCTCTGCCATTTTTAGCATATGCTTCTTAGGCAAAGACCCTGACACACTCGGAGAAACCCCCACTGAAGCTAAACTAGGCCTGCCTCTTAAAGAAGCCTTGGAAACAGAAGGGGAGGCCCTAACCACCTTAGGAAGAGGGGGAAGATTAGCCACCTGAGAAGCCCCTTCAGCCTGGCCTACTTCCTGAGAGGACACATCCTGTAACAGTAAAGTCTCTCCCTGAGACTCCAAAGAAACTCCTGGCAAAACCTCCGGCTCCACTGAGCCTTCTAAAGAACCGACGTCCGGGACTGTCGGTTCCTCCACTCTAGGCTTTGCTGCTTTGTCCTTGCGCTTTTTGGCCGAAGCGGGCGTCGGAGCATCCGACGGCATTTTATAATTACAACGCTTCCCAAAACTAACCTGGCACAGTCTAACCTTCTCTTAATAGTGCGTTTGTTAAATCTAGCACAAGAGCGGCATCCAACAACGCCGTGCTCAGGCCCTAAACAAGGTATACACAAAGTATGGTAATCCCTATGAGGTATCTGTTTCCCACAAGAAATACAGTTATTCACTTTTTCTGACATCCGGTTAAATACTGAGGCAAGAAAAACCAAAATATTCCCCAACGGGGTACTTAGCCAACTTTGATTCGGTCTGAAACTCTGACTTCAGAAACTTTCAGAACGCCAACCTGCACTCGCAAAACTGCTTCTGCATCGGACCATGCGGCAAAAAAGACTGAGGATATGACGTCGGTCATGCGCATTAGTACCCTGACGTACTGACGTCAGTCTAATGCACCTTGACCGACGTCAGCCATATACTTTGGTATTCGGGCCGACTGGACAGCGGACTACCCAATAGTTAGGACTGCAGCAATGTGGAATGAAGAACATCCTGGTTTAAGGCTCCAGAGCACCCCAGCACTACCAGGCTACAACACATACCATACATTTCAGCCACAAAACAGTGACCGAAATACAAAAGGCGGGGGAGTATCCATATTCATCAAGGATACCCACACCTCCAGGTTAGTGGCACAGCACGATGCTTCAGAGATCATCCACGTGCAACTAACAGGCAAAACTGCTATTCAAATTATAGCTTGCTACAGATAACCCACCATGTCCCAGGGCCCCCACTCCACATTCTTGGAAAAGTACAGTTTTGTACCTACCATAAATGTAGATGTTCGAAGATCCACATTGCTGCAGTCATAACCTGTGGGTAGTCCGCTGTCCTCGGTCGGCCCGAATACCAAAGTGTTAGGCTGGCGTCGGTCATGGTCGCTCAGATCTGACGTCAGTACGCCGTGGTACTAAAGCGCATGACCGACGCCATATCCTCAGTCTTTCTTGCCCCAGATGTCAGAAGGCCCTTAAAAGAAAGGCCATAGCAAAAAATGGAAAAACATCCAATCACCCATGTACAAACAATATTTACAATATTTACAACCCCAACCACACAATCACCCCAAACTACAGTGGGGAAAGAGGGAGGGTAAATTGGACTGCAGCAATGTGGATCTTCGAACATCTACATTTATGGTAGGTACAAAACTGTACTATGTTCTTCATCTCACATTGCTGCAGTCATAACCTGTGGGTAGAATCCCAAAGCAAAGGTAAAGGGAGGTTGGCAAAATCATAAAGCATTGGGAGCTGCTAACATGCCCTGTAACACTGCAGTGGCAAACCCAGCCCTAGATTTGGAATAAAGAGGGAGATGGTAATGCTTAGAAAAAGTGTGCACTGAACTCCAAGTAGCTGCCTCCAAAATATCTTTAGTAGCTACACCCCTTAAAAAAGCAGTAGAAGTGGCAGTAGTCCTAGTGGAATGAGGTCTGATTCCAGCCGGAATCTCCTTACCATGATGGGAATAACAAAAAGCAATACAATGGCCAATCCACTTAGAAATAGTTTGTTTTGAAACAGGTTTCCCCTGAGAACCCAAAGCAAAAGAAACAAACTGTTGAGACTGCCTGAACCCTTTAGTTCTGCTCAAATAATAACGCAACTGCCTGTGAATATCCAAAGAGTGCAAAATTTTCTCCCCTTTATTTTGGGGATCAGCATAAAATGTAGGCAAATGAATAGATTGGTTTAAGGCCACATTTGAAACAACTTTAGGCATAAAAGTAGGGTTAGTACGTAGGGATACCCTATCCTTATGAAAAATCAGGAAGGGCTCAACTGCCATTAGAGCCTGTAACTCAGATACCCTTCTAGCAGACGTAATGGCCAACAAAAAAGCCGTCTTCCAAGACAAAAACTTCAACTCAGATGTAGCTGCAGGTTCAAAAGGAGGTAAAGTGAGTTTTTCCAACACAAAATTGAGATCCCAGGAAGGAGTAGGAGCTCTACGTGGGGGTCTTATGTTCTTTGCCCCTCTAAGAAATTGCTTAAACAAAGGATGAGAGAATAATGGTGGGTCACAGTCATAGTGAGCAGAAATGGCTGCAGCATGAACTTTAACCGAGGAGAAAGACAAACCCTTGTTCAATAATTCTGTAAGATACTGAAGTGAAACACTCAAATTAGGCACTGAAACATCAAAGCTCTTTGCTTTGCTCCAAAGAAAAAATCTCCTCCATTTATCAGCATAAACTTTCCTTGTACTAGGCCGTCTGGCCTCCAAAATGACATTCAAAACTTGTTGAGGAAGCTGCGACCCCCCAGAGTCTAGAACAGAATGTGCCAGGCTGTCAGATGCAGGGACTGTATCCTGACTGAGGAAATGATTGCCTGCCTGTGACAAAAGGTGTGGAATTGATGGCAAAGGCCAAGTAGGCTCCTGTACTAAACTCCTCAGCAGAGGGTACCAGTGCTGACGTGGCCAATCTGGAGCTATTAGAATCATTGAGGGCTTGTCCTGTCTGACCTTCAAGAGCACCTTGGGAAGGAGAGGCAGAGGAGGAAAGGCATAGACGTGAAGGTTGTTCCAACTGAATGATAGAGCATCCACTTCCAAGCTTTTGGGTGAAACATCCTTGTGCAAAACTTTGGCAGTTGGAAATTTAGTGGAGAAGCGAACAGATCTATGTCTGGAGTCCCCCAAGTCACTGTCAACTGTTGAAATACATGAGGATCCAATTTCCACTCATGGGGATCCACCATCTGTCTGCTCAAAACATCTGCTAAGGAGTTCTGTGCTCCTGGCAGAAACCTTGCCTGAAGAGTGAGGTGCAAACTGAGAGCAGTCTCCCACAAAATCATAGCTTGTCTGCAAAGAGGGTACGAATGGGTTCCCCCTTGCTTGTTGATGTACCACATGACTGTTGTGTTGTCTGTTTGAATCAACACTTGTCCTGGGTAAAGTAGATCCTTGAAAGCCATCAATGCAAATTGGACTGCTAACATCTCCTTCATGTTGATATGCAAATGAAGTCTGGCAGGCCACGTGTCTTGAACCCATTTTCCATTGAAGTGTGCTCCCCAAGCCATGTCTGAGGCATCTGTCGTTAAGATCTGACTCGCCTCTGGTCGGGTCACAGAGAGTCCCTTGTTTAGGTGACATTCCTGAGCCCACCACAGAAATTCCCTCTGAATGCAAGGCAGTATTTGAATGACAGTGTCCAAATCGTGGAAGTGTTGAGTCCATACGCTTTTGAGATACCATTGCAGCCTCCTCATATGCAGCTTGGCATTGGGAAGCACCAGAATACAAGATGCCATGAACCCCAAGGCTTGAAGGACTGTCCTTGCAGTCAGCCTGGACTGTAGAGACAATTGTTGGAAGTAAAGGGTAAGATTTCTTTGTTTGTCCGGGGTCAAAAACGCCATCTGAGAGGCTGTATTCAGTCTCACACCCAGAAAGCACATGTCCTGAGAGGGTACTAGACTGGACTTTGTTTCGTTCACAGAATACCCTAGGCACCTTAACACTGCCATAACATACTGTAGATGGTGAAGTAACTTGACTTTGTCTTGAGCAATAATCAGGCAATCGTCCAAATAAGGATAAATTTGCATTCCCCTTAACCTTAAGAAGGCTATCACCGGAGCCAGAACTTTTGTGAATACCCTGGGCGCATGCAGAGAACTGATAATGTAAAGCCCCAGCCCGAAAACGCAGGAATCTCCTGCAGCTGAGCCTGATAGGAATGTGAAGATAAGCCTCTTTGAGGTCCAGAGTTACCATCCAGTGATCTTTGCCTAGCAGAGGCAGAAGTTGTTGCAAAGTCAACATTCTTGACTTTTGGAATGTCCAGGTATGTGTTGAGAATAGACAAATCCAGAATTGGCCTCCAAGTGTTTCCTTTCTTTGGCACCAGAAACAGGCGAGAATAAAAACCTAGTCCCACTTCTGACGGAGGGACCTCCTGGATAGCCCCCATTTGTATAGCCCCCATTTGTAGAAGTAAAGAAATCTGTTTGTGAGCCTCCACCTTTTGCTGAGGAGGAACGTCTGGCATGCCTTCGAAAGGAGGCAGAGTGTGAAAATAAAACTTGTAGCCTCGGTCTATAATGTCCAACACCCATTTGTCCTGGGTGACTAAAAGCCAGTTTTGCCTGAAAAGTGCCAACTTTCCTCCGAGGAGCTGCCAGACAGGAGGGATCTGGCAGCTGGAGATACAGGTCATTGGGTCTGTTTACGAAAAGGCTGGCCCCTACCCTCACCTGTAGATTGTGCAGGGGAACTCCATGTCCTAGGCCTGAAAGAACCCTGAGCTCTACCCCTACCACGTCTAGATCTGCCCCTAGACTGTAAATCAGAAGGGTAAGCCCATCCCTTAGTAGGCCAATTTCTACTAAACTTAGGGGGCTGCAACTGTAAACGCTGCTTCTGCTTCGGACCATGCGGCAAGAAAGACTGAGGATATGGCGTCGGTCATGCGCTTTAGTACCACGGCGTACTGACGTCAGATCTGAGCGACCATGACCGACGCCAGCCTAACACTTTGGTATTCGGGCCGACCGAGGACAGCGGACTACCCACAGGTTATGACTGCAGCAATGTGAGATGAAGAACATCAAAGGTCCTACCAAACACCCTGATATTGGGTGATTTCAATTACCCAAACATTAACTGGGAGAACTACTCAAGTACAAACTCCCTTGCCCAACATTTCCTAGAATTTACAAACTCACGCCCTGGATCAACTGGTCAACACCCCCACCAGATGTGACCGCATACTGGACCTGGTCATCACCAACATGGGCGACAGGTGTTCCACACTGGAGGTCAACCCCTCGCTGGTTAGATCTGACCATAAACTAATCACTCTGGATATCCACATTCCGCCAGCACCCCCGGTCAAAGAAACCACCGTGAAAAACTTTTCAAAAGCAAACTTCACATTACTTAAGACAGAGGTGGGAAGTTTCAAAGTCTCCATGCTAAAGGATAACGCTGTCCAAGCTGCAAAATCCTTTACTAATGCACTCTACGGGCACCTACAAGAATGCATGGATCATGCTATCACAAACAAAACCAAGACTCACTCCTCCAAGAAAAGGAAACCAGTCTGGTGCACCCCTGCCATAAACAAGCTATACAACAGGAGGAGGAAATTAGTACAAAAAAAAAAAAAAAAAAAAAAAACAGTAAAATCCCAAGAAGGGAAGACATCCCTGATCAGCATCAGCAAGACAAAGAAGTTATGTACTCACCATAACGTCCCATCTGAGTAGGTACTTCATTTGTCTGCAACCTGTGGGTATCGGATCCGATCTCGGATCCGAGCCAGCAGCTTTACTAGCTAAAAGATCCGAGCTCCTATCTCCTCCCCTTACCAATAATCCCCTGCTACATACTCCCTTTCCCCAGATCGAGTTTGCCTAAACTAGCAACCAAGACTCTCGACCAAGTACCATAACCTACTGCCTAACTGCATGAACCAATGTCATTCATAGTCAGGTAGCACGATACTGGATATGGGGCATGGAGGGGGGGGGGGTTGGTTGCAGACAAATGAAGTCCCTACTCAGATGGAACGTTATGGTGAGTACATAACTTCTTTATCTGAAGTAGTTACTTCATTTGTTCTGCAACCTGTGGGACAGAGTCCCCAGCTAACTAATAAAAACCCTGGGAGGTCCTCAAAGAAGGATATTCCGGAGCACCACGGAGCCAAAGGAAGCCCTAATCCTGGATATCGTATCCAACTTATAATGAGAAATGAATGTATGAGAAGAGGACCAAGTAGCTGCTGAACATATATCATCCAGAGGAACTCTGGACCAAAACGCTGCAGAAGTAGCTATGGAACGAGATGAATGGGCATGGACTCCGGAAGGAGCAGGTTTCCCTGAGGCTAAGTAAGCATGGATGATGCATTGCGAAATCCAGTTTGCTAAAGTAACTTTGGTAATAACCTTTTCTAAAGAAGGCTTGGCAAAGGACACAATTTATCAGACCTACGAGTAGCCTTCGTCCTGTCCAAGTAAAAGCACAGTTGTCTATGTACGTCCAATTTGTGTAATTTATATTCCCCTTTGTTCTGGAAGTTGGGAAAAAATACTGGTAAATTAATCGACTGATTAATATTTGATTCAGAGGCCACTTTGGGCAGAAAGGCGGGGTTAGTCCTGAGAGACACTCTATCCTTATGAAAAATTAGATAAGGGGGTCTCATGCAAAGTGCTTGAAGTTCTGAGACCCACCTGGCTGATGTAATAGCGATCAGAAAGGCGGTTTTCCAGGATAAAAATTTTAATTGAACCGAGGCGGCCGGTTCAAAGGGCGGACTCGTTAATGCCTGCAGAACCAATGTCAGGTCCCATGGTGAAACCGCAGTCTTAACTGGTGGCTTCAGCAGAAAAATTCCTTTCAAAAACGTTTTGCATATTTTAGCTGAAGCTAACGATCCCAGCCCATCTCCTATGTGAAAATGAGAGATGGCTGCCAACTGTACTTTTAACTGTAGATGCACTGGCTCCTTGATGAAAAATGTGACGAATTCAAGAACAGTTGGGATAGGGACGGTAAAGGGATCCAAACTCTTGTCTGTAGCCCAGATAGAAAAACGCTTCCACTTACTACTGTAAATGTTTCTGGTAGTAGGTTTGTGCGCTGCTACCAGAATGTCTTTCACTGGTGAGGAGATACCAGGAGCCCTTGCCATCAGTGGAACTGGATCAACCAAGCCGCGAGCGTGAGGTTTGCCAGGTTTGGGGGTTGCAATCACGCAGGATGCGAAATCAGATCCGGGATGGGATCCGAGAAGGAACTACACTGAGACCGCAGATAAGGGAACCAGATCTGGTGGGGCCAGAATGGGGCTATGAGGATAACTTTGCTCCCCAACCTTCGGGCTTTTCTGTAGGAATTTCATCATGAGAGGAAGAGGGGGGTAAAGCATAGAGGAGACCGGGTGGGCCAAGCATGAACCAGAGCGTCCCTGGGGCTCTCCCCTGGTGGGGGAATTAGAGCGAAAAACTCGCTGCACTTTGTGTTTAACGGAGAGGCAAAAAGATCGCAGCAAGGTAGACCCCACTTGAGGAAAATCTGTTTCGCTACTGATGGGTTCAGACACCACTCGTAAGGTGTGAGGATCAAGCGACTCAGCTTGTCTGCAAGAACGTTGGACCATCCCGGAAAGTGCGTTGCTATCAGAAAACGATTGGTGGATATCGCCCATTCCCAAACTCTCATGGCCTCCCGACAAAGGGGATAAGATCTGGTTCCTCCCAGTTTATGTACCAGACTACCGCCATGTTGTCTGTCTGTATTGCAATAGTCCCCAAGGGAAGGTCGTGAAGAGCTTGCAACGCTAGAAGCACCGCCCTCATCTCTAGGACACTAATATGCAGAGCAGTCTCCAAGGGAGTCCACATGCCTTGGACGGTTCTGCCCATAGCATGCCTCCCCCCACCCGAGGCGAGAAGCGTCCGTGGTCAACGTGGCTTGGGGTTGAGGCATCACGAAGGGTCTCCCTTCCCGAAGCTCCCGTGAGTGAAGCCACCAGAGGAGGGAGTCCCTGCAAACCTTGCTCAGGGGAATAGGAGTGTCTAGGGGGTGTAGCAACAGAGACCATTGGACTTGAAGGGTCCATTGAAGAATCCTCATTCACAGACGTGCGTGCAGGGAAAGACTGATTGCTACCGCCATAGAGCCCAGCGCTCTCAGGACTAATTCTGCCGATGGGGCTGGAGACTGAAGAAGTGCCATAACATGACGTGACAAACTGCTCAATCGGTCTGATGTTAAGAGGGCCTGAGAGAGGCGAGTATCTATTTTGGCCCCTACGAATTCCAGAACCTGTACAGGATGAAGGAAGGATTTCTGGAGGTTTATTGAAATTCCCAGACGCTGGGCAAGAGTGAGAGAAAAGTCTCTGGCAGAACAAAGCTGATGCCTGTTGGAGGCGGTGAGGAGCCAGTCATCCAGGTACGGAAAGACCTGAATGCCCTGGAGTCTCAGGTGGGCTGCAACAACTGCCATGACCTTGTTGAACACCCTGGGGGCTGTGGTGAGGCCGAACGGAAGAACCCTGAACTGATGACTGGCTCCCAGCCGAAAGCGGAGAAACCTCCTGGATCGTCTGTCCATAAGAATATGGTAGTATGCATCCTTGAGGTCTATGGAGCACATCCAGTCATTCTCCCGAAGAAGGGGGAGAATTCGTTGCAGAGTGACCATCCGGAACTTTTCTTTGGGAATGAACAAGTTCAGGGAAGAAAGGTCTAGAATTGGTCTCAAGTCCCCCGTCTTTTTTGGCACTAAAAAGAACCTGGAGTAATTGCTCAATCCGAACTGGTCTGGGGGGACATGCTGGATGGCTTTTTTCTAGCAGCTTCGAAACCTCCGAAGCTGCCACCTCCCATTGATTGGGTGGGACATCGGGGAGGCTCTTCGTAGGAGGGGGAAGACTTAGAAAGGGAATGGTGTAACCTCTGGATATGATTCGGAGCACCCACCGATCCATCGTAATGGAATCCCAATTTTGGAGGTGCTTCAACAGACGCCCCCCGACTGCCTCCACAGAAGGACAGCCAGGTAAGCCCTCAGGGCTGTTGCGTGGGCCTGTCTGAGAACGGTTCTCTAGACCCGAAATTACGCGCCCCCCCCCCTCTGCCTCTGGGCTGGCATCAACCTTGTCCTCTGCCTCTGAAGGACGAGGGGTCCGAAGCTGGACGGGACTGCTGAGACTTCCGGAACCACATCTTTTGTCCCCTCAGATTCCTAGGGAAGGATCTTTAGGGATTAGAGAAGCGGACTCCGACGGCAGACCACGTCTTCCTGTCCTTTTCGCTTTGGACCAGCGTCTTGCGGACGGTCTTGCCGAAGAGCTTAGAGCCGTCAAAGGGTGCGTTCGTGAAGGACGCCTTGAAGGGTTCCACAAAATCGCAAAGACGGAGCCAGGAGTGATGCCACAAGGCGACCCCTGCTCCGCTAGCTCTAGCAGCTCCCGCCGTGGCATGGGAGAGTAGCCGCATAGAAGTGTTATAAATAGATTTCAGAGTGGCCATGCGAGTCGAGAAAGTCCTCTTATCCTCGGCCGTCATGGACTCAGAGGGAGCCCCAGCGTATACCTTTACTAAGTCTTGCTGGAGTCTGATGACGTGCGCCATGTAGTTCATCGTCCTTATAGAAAAGGTAGCCGAAGCAAACATCTGCTTTCCAATGCGGTCCAACTTCAGAGATTCTTTATCCGGAGGGTGGACCGAGGAACTCTCCTGTGCTAGTTCCTTCGTGGTGGCCGCCACCAACATGGCATCCAGTGGTGAACCCTTAGACCAAGCCTGCCTATCCGACGGAGGGCTAAGAATTTTATCTGGCCTTCTTGGAATTGGCTCCACGGTGTCCAGCTCCTTCCACGCCCTGGTAGTAATTAAGTCTACCAGGGGGGTCAGTCGGGGGGGGGGGGGACACCCAGGGAGGTAGATGGGCCTGCATCAAACACCGCCAGAAACAGACTCGTCTGAGGAAGGTTTTTGGGCAGACCACCCTCTAATTCGCAACATTTCCATGTCGTCTCCAAAGGAGACATCCTCAGGGGGTGATCTTGGGGAACCTTCCCCTTCATCCAAATCCGTGTCTTCCGTGAGGGACTCAGGGGAGTCCAGGTGCCTCCTTTTGGACTTCTGTTTGCAAAGAACCTCCTCAGTGGGGCTATCCGAGGAGGGCTCCTGTTCCTCTAAGGGAACTAACTGGAGTGTTGGTGCAGGCTGTCCCAATGGCCGGATGATGGAGGATAGACCCAAATGCGTGGGGGGGGGGGGGTGGATCAGACACCCAGACCAGGGATCTGGAAGGTCTCGACAGAACCCTCTCCACTACTTTGAATGCCGAAGGTGAACCGCTTTCCCCAGGCTCCAAAAGCAGCCCCCTCAGCTCCGAGGTAGGGATCGGCAGTGCCGAAGCGGTCGGACCAGAGAGGGAAGTGTGCTTCGACCTGAACGGAGCCGAACACACAACTACCCCCCACATATCTGACGCTCGGCTCTCAGCCCCGAGAGCTAGGATCCGACAAGCTCGAGGGCGACATTAGCGAAGTAACCGGTGCTGTCAGCGCCAACAACTCCCCGGTTCCGAAATGGCCCGGATCCAACGACTCCGAGACCCCAAACCGGGTCAGAGAAGGAGCTATCGGGGTAAAGAAAGGGGCTACCCCCCCCCGGGGGGGGGGGCAGGAGCACCCCCATCTGCATCTGAGTCTGCAAAAATCGACTCATCATCCGATCCATGTCCGCGTTGGTCAAGCTCCTTGTCGATCTAGAAGAGGTAGTCGAGGTGGGCCGGGAGGGCCGCTTCGAAGACCTCGAGGTAGACCGGCACTACTCCTCCAGCTCCGGTGAGAAACAAGGCGAACGGAGCCGAGAGGGAGAGGCCCTCGTGGAGGGACATGTAACTTTAGACAGCGGGGCCGAGGGATGAGTCTCTGCCCGCCTCTTGTGACTCTTATGCTTCTCTTTATGCCTCTTCTCCTTAGAGGAAAAACAGTCCTCCCTGACCCTGAGAACCAGACAGGGTAGGGGGTTCCAAAGGCCCGGAGCCGCAGTCACGGCCTGTGCCTTAGAGGGAGGAGGAGGAAGAATCATCCCGCGGTAATAATCCCGCCAGGATTAACTTGTTCCTCCTATCCCTGGTGGCCCGGGGGTTAAAAGCTGCACAAATTTGGCAGCTGGTGGACAAATGGGCCACCCCCAGACAAAGAACGCACTGAGTGTGGCCATCAGTGGGGAAAGCTTATGGCCACACTCAGTGCACTTAGAGAATATGGCTTTGGGCCCTTCAGCCATAATACACAACACACATGCTAAGTGGAGGAAAATAAAAATTAAGACAAAAAATTACCACAAGATTTTTAAACTGATACTACTACACGACTAGGGCGCTAACACACACACAACAAAAAGTATTAGAGTCTAACTTGTTTTACGTTTTTTTAAACCAGAAAGTTCTCACCCAAACCTAAGAGCTCTTCATTTGAAGCTTCTCTCAGCCACGGCAAACGAGATCTGGGGAAAAGGAGTATGTACCAGGGGATTACGAGTAAGGGGAGGAGCTAGGAGCTCAGATCTTTTAGCTAGTAAAGCTGCCGGCTCGGATCCGATACCCACAGGTTGCAGAACAAATGAAGTAACTACTTCAGATACAGTTTCATCATAAAAACATCTAAGGCTAGCTTTGAAAGAAAAATTGCTATGGACTCCAAAGATGACCACAAGGCATTCTCTTTAGCTATGTCAAGAATCTAAGTGGCAATTCTAAGACCTGCTCAGAGTTAGTGCAGAATGGCACAAAATACACTGAACCGACTGATACAGCCTACACCCTGGCAGACAGGTTCAGTGCAAACTTCATCCCCCTCTCACCCCGAAAAGGGCCCATAACTATAGCAGAAGAATGTAGTGCCCCTGAAATCACAGACACTCCGGTTAAAACAGCCCTCTCCAAAGCCAAAAACACAGCATCAATGGGACCGGATGGTGTCCCAGGCTGCATCCTACATGAGCTCAAAGATGAACTAACCCCTCACCTAAACACACTGTTTAAACTCAGCCTCTCCACAGGCTACGTACCCACGGAGTGGCACACACCAACAGTTATTCCGCTCCACAAAGGTGGAGCCACAACAGACCTCGGAAACTATCACCCTATAAGCCTGACTTGCTTTGTCTGCAAAGCTATGGAACGCATCATCACGAATCTCGTTAACAGAGACGTAGGAAACCTCCAAACACTGGACCCTACCCAGTTCGGCTTTAAGCGCAAATCATGCCTCCTAAACCTGGTGGACTTTTGAGACAGTTACCAAAGCTAAAGACGAGGGAAAAGTGGTCCACACAGCCTACCTAGACCTCGCAAAGGCCTTCGACACCATTCCCCACTCCGGTATTATAGACAAGCTCACCAGCCTGAACATAACCCCCTACATCATGAGATGGGCTGCTAACTAGCTCGTGGACAGAACCCACATGGTAAGAGTTGCTGGAGCTAAGTCTGACTCTAAACTGGTTACAAGAGGCGTTCCCCAGGGCTCAGTCCTAGCACCCCTCCTGTTTGGCACATACTTCTCAGAGGTACAGGCAAGCACAGGAGGACTATAGCTGACCAAGTTCAGACGTCTGCAAACTAGGGGCTATAATTGAGACTCCCGCTGACAAACCTCCTCCAAAAGGGTCTCACTGAGACTGATACCTAGTGTCAAAACCATTGCCTCAAGCTAAATGTCAAAAAGTGCAGTTATCCCCTTTGGAAAAAAGTACCCAAAAACTACCACATAGGTGGCAGCCCCCTAAATATGGAAGACGTAATAAGGGATCTGGGGACCCAAGTAGATAGTAACCTCTCCTTTGATAATCCCACTGCCAAAGTGGTTAGAAAATCCTTCTATGTGGCCCACCTAATCACAAAAGGGTTTGCATCCAGATCGAAAGATGTCATTAGGCCCCTCTACGCATCACTCAGACACATCATAAAGTACTATGCCCCATTTGGGATGTACCTTACAAGACACCTGCAACAACTGGAAAGACCACAGAAGTACCTCACTAAGAGGATCACTGGCCTCAAGCAGATGCCCTATGTAGCTCGAATGAAGAAACTCCAGCTGTAGTCGGTTGCATACTGCCTACTCAGAGGTGATCTCTGCCTGACATACAAGGCCATGTCCAACCCAGAATTGATGGACATGCTCCACCTAAAGAAAACCATATCCCCTCGAGCCACACGCTCCAGGGATCTAAACCTCACCACAACAATAAATAGGACGTGCTGGAGGGAGATTCCTGCCCCAGAGACTTCCCATGCTCTGGAACAAAATTCCAATCTACATCACGCAGAGCTCCTCGCTAACCCTATTCAAGAAAAACCTTGGCGAGTAGATGGGAAACAAAGTTTACCCCAGAAATCACTTCAATGGCTCTGCTGGACAGAGGTACAGGGAACTAATCTAATGGGGCAGCGAAAGCCAACACATTCCGGCTAGGCATATAAATGCCTTCGGGCAGATAGCCTAGTACCTACCTATGAACCTATCTATATTTATGGTAAGTGTACACAACTGTACTATGTTCTTCAGGTTTCAGTGTTGCAGTCATCACACTTAGGTTGATTCCCAAAGCTGAAGAAAAGAGTGGAGGCAGTCAAGATGACTGGGAGGCTAGCTAGGATGCCCTGCAAGACTGCGGTGGCAAAGCCTGCCCTGGAATTGGAGAAGATAGGCAGGTGGTAATGCTTGGTGAAGTACATGTTGCAGCCTCCAGGATTGTCCCTAGTGGGGACCCCTCTGAGGGAAACTGCAGAGGTGGAGGTTGCCCTGGTGGAATGCATCCTGACCCCCTTTGGGGGCTGCTTCCCATGCTGTTTGCAGAAGAAATGGATGCAGTGTGCTATCCCATTCGGAGACTGTTTGGATATGACCTTGCCCTCTGCCCATGCTGCAAAGCTGACTAGCAATTGGTCAGTTTTTCTAAAAGATTTAGTCCTATCCAGATAGTGTCTGAGCTGTCTGTGCACATCTAGACGTGCAGAATCCTTTCCCCCCTTGTTTTGTGGGTTACGGAAAAAGGTGGACAAATGAATGGATTGGTTGAGAGTCATACTGGACATGAAGGATGGGTTAAGTCCTGAGGGAGACCCTGTCAGCATGAAAAATGATGAAGGGCTCTACAGCCATGAGTGCTTATAGCTCTGAAACCCTTCTAGCTGAAGTGATGGCCAGAAACAAGTCTGTTTTCCAAGAGAAGAAATTTAACTCTGCTGAAGCTGCAGGCTCAAAGGGGGGGGGGGTGAGCTTTTCCAACACAAAGTTAAGGTCTCAAACTGGGGTAAGAGCTCTTCTGGGTAGCTTGAAGTTGTTAGCTCCTCTTAGGAACTGTTTGATGAGAGGGTGTGAGAAGAGAGGTGGGCTCTGTGCTATAATGAGTAGAGATGGCAGAGGCATGAATTTTAATAGCAAAGAAGGATAGACCCCTGTGTAGTAGGTCTGCTAGGTAATCCAGGATGAGAGGTAGGGAGGGCTGTGCTATTTTGGCTCCCTCAGCCTGGATCCAGATGGAAAATCTTTTCCACTCGTCAGCACAAGATTTTCTAGTGCTTGGGCGTCTGGCGTCACGTACAACATCCAGGACTTGTTCTCTTAAGCTAGCAGCTTGAGGAGAGGTCAGGGAATAAGCCAGGCTGCCAGGTTTAGGGTCTGCAATTGTGGTGCATGAATTCTCCATTCTTCTGGTCAGGAGTGCTGGGATCAAAGGTAGGTGCCATGGTGGCAGGGGTGAGAGGCTGCACAGCAGTGGGTACTAGCGCTGGAGTGGCCAGTCTGGAGCAATCAAGATTGCCCTTGGTTTTTCTTCCCCTATTTTGAGCAGTACCCTTGAAATGAGTGGTAGAGGGGGAAATGCATAGACAGGTTTACCCATTGGAATGATAGAGCATCCACTTTCCAGGCCTTGCTGTGAGGCTGCCTGGAGCAGAATTTGCCGAACTGATGATTCAAGTGGGAGGCAAAGAGGTCCACCTTCGGGGTGCCCCAATTCTGGGTTACAAGGTTGAAGGTTCTGTGGTCTAGCTGCCACACATGTGGGTCTAGCAGGTTTTAGCTTAAGTTGCCTGCCAGAGAGTTTAGGGAGCCTGGCAGGAATTGTGCTAGCAGGTGGATGTGCATGGCTGAGGTAGTGTGTCAAAGGGTCACGGCGAGCTTGCAGAAAGGATAAGAGTGAGTCCCTCCCTGCTTGTTGATGTACTACATCACTGTGGTGTTGTCTGTTTTGATCACTAGAGTCCCCAGGGAGAGAAGGGGTCTGAAAGCGGTTAGGAAATGCTGAACAGCTAACATCTCTTTATGGCTGATGTGCAGATGTACTTGATTTGGGCTGCAATGGCGTTGAATGCACCTGCCATCCAGGTGTGCACCCCAGGCATAGTCTGATGCAATGTAGTGAGGGTCTGTGCGACAAGGGGTTGTGAGAATAAAAGTCCCTTGTGGTTGCATGCTGCTGCCCACCAAAGAAAATCTTTCCTTAGACAGGGTATCATAGCTGACAGTTTCCAGGTCTTGAGTGTGTTGACACCAAAGGCTTTTTAGGTACCACTGTAGCTTTCTCATATGCAGTCTGGCATATGGAATGAGTAGGATGCAGGAGGCCATGAACCTTAGAGCTTGCAGGATTTTCCTAGAGGATAACTGGGTTCTGGTGGCTAGCTGAGAGAAGTAGCCTGTCAGGTAGGCTTGTTTTTCTGGAGAAAAGAATGCCATCTGGGATGCTGTGTCCAGGCTTGCTCCCACAAATACATTTTTTTGGGTGGGGACTAGTTTTGATTTCTTTTCATTGACAGTATACCCCAGGGAGATTAGTAGGACTTTTACACAGGTCAGGTGCTGTAACAGCTTTTCCTGTCTGCCTGAATCAGGAAATCGTCTAAGTAGGAGTAAATTTGAATATTTCTTGGTCTGCAAAAAGCAATGGCTAGAGCCAGGCATTTTGTGAAAACTCTGGGAGCAGTGGATAAGCCAAAGGGAAGCACAGAGAACTGAAAGTGCATAGATACTGCCCTGAAACAGATATTTCCTGCAAGATTGCCTGATTGGGATGTGTAGGTTCACATCTCCTTTAGGTCTAGGGTGGATAATCAAGCAGCCTTGGAAAGAATAGGAAAAGGTTGCTGGAGGGTGAACACTTTGAATTTTATCACCAGAAAGGTGTTTAGAATGGATAGATTGAGGATTGGGCACCAGGTGCCCTCTTTTCTGGGTACTAGGAAGAGTCTGGAATAGAAACCTTGGCCTATCTGGTCTGCAGGAACATGCTATATTGCCCTCATGGAGAGCAGGGAATGGATTTGCTTTTTGGCCTCTGCCCAATGGTTTGTAGGAAGATCTGGGAACCCTTTTGGGGTTGGCAGAGTGTGGAAATAAAATCTGTATCCCTGGGACACTGTTGAGGACCCATCAGTCATAGGTAACAGAGGCCCAGTTGTTTGCATGGAAGGAGAGTTTTCCTCCTAGGGGCACAAGCAGGTGGGCAGAGGTAAGGGGTGGAGGTGTACAGTCATTGTGAGTTCTTACCATAAGGGGGTGGCTTAGCACTCCTGTTTTTGAAGAGGAGGAACTTCATTGCTTAGATCTCTGCATTCCCCTGGGACTGCTGTCTGTGGGGGTCTGCTTCCCCTGGGTATTGGCTGAGATGGCCTGGTGGGGGCCAGAAAGGACCAGTGCTTGGAGGAGCAATGCCTACTGAACCTCGGAGGCTAGACCTGTAAAAATTCTGTCTGCATAGATTTGGCTTTTTCTTCCATCTTTAAGACCTCTTCGGCCATGGTGCCAAACAAATGGTCTTTGTTCAATGGTGCGTCCAATAATTTTGATTTGACATGGCCTGGCAAGGTCTGTTCCTTAAGCTAAGCATGCCTTCTAAGGACAGAACAAGTGACTGCTGCCCAGCTTCTAGGGTGTCAAAGCCACATTGCAAGGTGTGCTTAGTAAACTTGGCTTGCAGAATGCATAAGCTCTTGTAATTCTTTACTTTCTGCACAAGCAGAAAAGGAAGATATTTTTTGTTTGAGTTCCATGGTATGCTGCTGCTATTTCAGCATGTGGAACTAACAATTTAGTGCTCTAATAGCAAGAGTTGCAGGGATGTATACTTTTTTACCCCATCTGCCTAAAGCTATGGAATCCCTGTCTGGGGTGGGGGATTCTTAGCTGAGGTTGCTTTAATTCCTTTAGGTCCTTGAGGGGATGACCTCTGGGTCAGCAGTAGGATTTTTGAAAAGGAATTTGAGAGAGTCAGGGCCTCTGTAGTACACATCAGGTTTCCTGGGAGCAGGAGGAAGGGTGTCCGGAGTCAAACTGGATTCCAAATCATCCACAACATGCAGGACAGGAAGAATGGCTAAAGGTCCGTGCTGTGGTAAACCTAAGAATTTCTGAATCTCTCTTAACTGAGGATAGCCCTAACATTCCCATTGGAAATGCTCCCTTAAAGTATGTAAGATTTCACCAAATAAAAAATTCTCGGGAGAACAAACAGAAGGAATAGATTCCTCTGCATCAGAATCCTCATAAGCAGAGAGGGGTTGTATGTCTTCATATTCAGAAAAGTACAGTTGTGTGCACTTACCATAAATGTAGATGCTCGAGTGTATTCACTGCTGCTGTCATCACACTTCGGTTATCTGCCCGCAGGTAGCCCTAAGTCAGCCCGAATACCAGAGTCCTGGGATTTCTGCATCAGATGCGGTCACCTCTTGCATGACGTCAGGGGTATAAAACATGCAGCCAATGCCATTACATCAGATTTTCTTGCCCCAGATGTCAGGAGCCCCCAAAAAAACAATTACATGGTGTGGAACATCTCCAGTAAAAAGTAAATACCACTGCAATGAGATATGGCCAAAGAGAGAATAGTAGAAAGTATAGAAGAAATCAGGCGGCTGGTGGGAGGGTAACCAGGACTGCAACAGTGAATACACTCAAACATCTACATTTATGGTAAGTATACACAACTGTACTATGTTCTTCGTGTTTCACTGTTCATCACACTTGGGTTGATTCTCAAAGCTAAGGAAGGGTGGAGGCAGTCAAGAAGTATTATAGCTGGCTAGCAGGCCTTGTAAGACTGCTGTGGCAAATCCAGCTCTGGATTTAGAAAAGATAGGCAAGTGGTAATGCTTGGTGAAGGTGTGTACAGAGCTCCAGGTTGCAGCTTCCAGGATGTCCCTGGTAGGGACCCCCCTGAGAAATGCTATAGAGGTTGAGGTAGCCCTAGTGGAATGAGTTCTGATCCCCTGTAAGGTAGGCTTTCCATGGTGTTTGTAGCAGAAATGGATGCAGTGTGCTATCCACTTGGAAATGGTTTGCTTTGAAATGGTCTTGCCCTCTGCCCCTGTAGCAAAGATGACTAGCAGCTGTTCAGATTTTCTGAAAGACTTAGTTCAGGTTCTACCTTGACAGGACTATCTGTGCATGTCCAAGGAGTGCAGGATCCTTTCCCCTTTATTCTGAGGATTAGGGAAAAAGGCTGGTAAATGGATGGATTGATTTAAAGCCACAATGGATACCATCCCTTTGGCATAAATGATGGGTTAGTACTGAGGGAAACCCTGTCAGCATGGAAAATGATGAAGGGTTCCACAGCCATTAGTGCCTGTAAATCACTCTTCTTGCTGAAGTGATGGCTAGCAGTAAGGCAGTTTTCCAAGACAGGAATTTTAACTCTGCTGCAGCAGCAGGCTCGGGGGGGGGGGGGGGGGTGAGTTTCCCCTAGTATAAAGTTAAAGGTCCAAGGCAAGGGTGGGAGCTCTCCACTGGGGCCTTAAATTGTTAGCTCCTCTCGGGAGCTGTTTGAGAGGGTGAGAAAAGAGAAGAAGCTCAGTACTGAAATGAGCTGAGATAGCAGAGGCATGAATCAAGTGATGAGAAGGATAGGCCTCTGTGGAGCGGCACTGCTAGGTAATATAGGATTTGAGGTAAGGTGGGCACGGCTGTGTCCTTTCCTTGAGGCTGGCTACAAGCACAATATCTTTTCCACTTTTCTGAATAGGATTTCCTAGTACTAGGCCTTCTGACCTCAAGGATGACGTTCAGCACCTGTTTGCTGAGGGTTGCTGGTGGTGCATTCAGGGGATAAGCCAGACTGCAAGGTTCAGGGTTTGCAGATGTGGATGCAAAATCTGTCTCTCCTGCTGGGACGGCAGGGAGGGGGTCTGATGTAGGTGCCAGGGTGGCACTGCTGTCACACTGCATAGGAGTGGGTACCAGTGCTGGCATGGCCAGTCTGGGGCAATACGGATTGTCCTTGGTTTGTCCTGTTTGATCTTGAGTAGTACTTGAGAGAGGAGGAAGGCATAAATTGAGTGGTTTTCCCATGTAAAAGATAGGGCCATCCACTTTCCACATTTTGCTGTAAGGATTTCTGGTGCAAAATTTGTTCAATTGATGGTTTTGGGGGAAGGCAAAGAGCTACAACTCTGGTGTCCCCCACCTGTAGATTAGAAGTTTGAATGAGTTGGTTTCCAGTTTCCACTCGTGTGGGTCCAGTAGATTTCTGCTCAAGTCTTCTGCCAGTGAAATTAATTGAGCTTATAGGTGCACTTGGTTGCTCAAGGCTGTGTTCCACAGGGCCATGGCTAACCTGCAGAGTGGGAGTGGGAGTGGGAATGGGTCTCCACCCCCCCCTGCTTGTTTATGTACCATATAACTGAGGTGTTGTCTGTCTTTATCAGGAGTTGTCCTGGAAGGATAAGATATTTGAAGGCTGTCGGAGCATTCTGTACAGCTAACATTTCTTTTTGATTGATATGCAGGGGAATTTGTCCTGGGCTCCATTTGCCTTGAATGGATTTGCCCGCCATGTGAGCCCCCCATGCATAGTCTGACGTGTCTGTTGTCAGGGTTTGGGCGGCGAGGGGTTGAGTGAAAGAAGTCCCTTTTTGTGGTTGCATGCCTCTGTCCATAAGCAAAGAATGAGAGGAATCACTACTTCCATGTCCTGAGAATGCTGACACCAGAGACTTAAGCACCACTGAAGGTTCCTCATATGCAGTTTTGCATATGGAATTAGTAGAATGCATGAGACCATGAACCCTGGGGGCTTGCTGCATTTTTCTTGCAGATGGCCATTAGTTTGAAGTAGTTTGTCAAATAAAACGTTTTTTCTGGAGTGAGGAATGCCATTAAGGGAAGCTGTTCAAGCTTGCTCCCAGGAATACAATCTTTTGGGCTGGGCACCAGTTTTGTGATTTCTTTTCATTGGTGGTGTACCCCAGAGAAGTTAGGAGTCTCTTTACAAATGCCCAGGTGCTGAAGTAGCAATTCCTGACTGTCCGCCTGAATCAGGCAATAGTCCAAGTATGGGTAAATTTGAATATTTCTCTGCCTGTACGCAATGGCTGGAGCCAGGCACTTTGTGAACGCCCTGGGTGAAAAAGATAAGCCAAAGGGAAGTGCAGAGAACTGATAATGCATAGAGCCAAAGGGAAGTGCAGAGAACTGATAATGCATAGAGCCTGGCCTGAAATATAGATAATTCCTGCACGATTCCCTTATGGGGATGTGCAGATAAACTTTTAAGTCTAGGGTGACTAGCAAAGCATCCTTGGCTAGCATAGGAAGAAGCTGTTGCAGTGTAAGCATTTTGAATTTTGGGATCACTAGGAAGGTGTTCAGAACTGACAGATCCAGGATAGGGCACCAAGAGCACTTTTCTGGGCAGCAGGAGCAGTTTGGAATGGAAACCCTGTCCCCTTTGATCTGCTGGAACAGGTTGAATGGCCCTGATATGAGCTTCTACCCACTGGTTTGGAAGGAAGGTCTGGAATCCCGCTTAGGGTTGGCATTGAGTGGAAGTAGAATCTGTATCCCTGGGACACAATGTTTAGGACCAATCAGTCTTAGATAATGGACATCCATTTTTTTGTATAGAGGGCGAGTTATCCTCCTAGGGGTGCAAGGGGCATGACTGGGAAGGTTGACAAGTCATTGTGAACTTTTTCCATAAGGCGGCGGCTTACCCTTCCATGTTTTTGAGGTGGGAGCACTCCATTGTTTTGGTCTCTGCATATACTGAGACTGTAGTCTTGGTGGTCTGTTGCCCCTGGGTTTGGGACTGAAGGCCTGGGAGGGACTGGAAAGGACAAGTTTTTTGGAAGGCCAATGCCTACTGAATTGTAAGTGGCTGCACCTGTAAGAAATCTAACAGTTTGCATAGATTTAGCTTTTTCCTCAATCTTTTTAAGAACTTTGTCTGCTTTTGTGCAAAACAAACATTCCTGGTTTAATGGAGCATGTAAAAAGTTTGCTTTGAAGTGGTCTAGCATGATTTGTTCCTTCAGTCAAGCATGCCTTCTCAAAACAGACCCAGTGACAGCAGCCCTGCAAGATGCTTCGAAGGCATCAAAACCACACTGCAAAGTATGTTTACTAACTTGGTTTGCAGAATGCATCAACTCTTGTAAATCTTTGTCTTCTGTACAATCTGGAAGCAACAACACTTTGTTTAATTAGTCCCATAATATGCTGCTGGTACTTTTAACATGTGAAACTGGCAATTCAAAGCCCTGATGGCAAGAGCTGCAGAGGTATACACCTTCTTACCCCATCTGTCTAAAGCTCTAGAATCCCTGTCCAAAGGGGTAGGGCTTTTAGCTGCAGTGACTTAATACCTTTAGGTCCCTGGAAATTGCCTCCGAATCTGCAGTGGGATTCTTAGAGAGAAAGTTGAGAGAATCAGGTACTCTGTAGTACCTGTCAGGCTTTCTCGGAGCTGGTGAAGTATCAGGAGTAAGACTGGATTCCATGAAGACATCATCTACAATATCCAGGACAGGGGTATAGCTAGAGGCCTGTGCTGAGGCAAGTCTAAAAATTCTCTGAGGCTCTTTTTGGACTGAGGGTAGTCCTGGCATTCCCAGCGGAAATGCTCTGTTAAGGTATGCAAGGTTTCACCAAAAGAAAAAATCCTCTAGAGCAGAGGGAGAGGGAAAGGAATCCTCTGCATCTGAATCTTCATTGATAGATAAGGGTAAGTCTTGGTAATCAAAAGGAAAATCAATTCTTTGCCTTTTAGAGGGGGAAGGCTGGCTTCCCCTAATAAAGGTTATAAGGTCTTCAGCCATTCTAAGCATTTGATTCTGTGGCATGAGAGCTTGAGCATGCGCTTTTGGCTGTCGTTTTCTAGGCATAGTGCGAACTCTGGGCCTGAGAAACACTGTAGTTTTAGTCAAAAACAAATTTGTTTAATACGGACACCGGAAGGTCGGAATACACCCTCAGAAGCCGGTGCTTGCACAGCGGCTCTGGACCCATCCAATGTAGAGACATCCACAGTCAAAGACGCTGCATACCAGACTCAGAATGGGGCTCGGCAGAGGCCCGCAAATCTGTAGAAGCGGGTATCAGGGGCTGCGAAGGCACCTCACTGAGTACCAGCATATGCTGTCGGTCTCTGTCTTTATCCTTATGTTTCTGTCAGATGATCTGTAGTCGAATGGCTTATCGAAGCCATTTCGGAATACGGAGAATGAGAGCAAAAGAATTTAGTGACAAAGATAGCCTGACAACTAATAGTTTGGGTGTTGAACAAGGCACAAATCCAACAGCGAGGAATGTTGTGGTCTGGGCCTAAACAGGCGACGCAGTAAGAATGAAAAACTCTGAGGTGTTTGCTTTCCACAGGCAAGACAATTGTTAACTTTTTCTGACATCAGTTAGAGCAAGAAAAAAGGATCCCCAACGGGGTACTTAGCTTTAGAAGACTTCAGGTTTGAAACTCGAACAATGAAAATTTCAGGAAGCTGCCGACTGGCATTTGCGAACGGCTTCTGCTTCGGGCACCCAGGCGGCAAGAAAAGCTGATGTAATGGCGTCGGCTGGATGTTTTATACCCCTGACAACCTGACAACATGGAAGATCTGACAAATCCCAATACTGGTATTTTGGCCGACTGAGGGCTACCTGCAGGCAGATAACCCAAGTGTGAGGACTAACAGTGAAACACGAAGAACATCTGGTCAGATCTCCTGAAGAGCTTAGTCCTATCAAGGTACAATCTGAGCTGTCTGTGCACGTCCAGGGAGTGCAGGATCTTTTCCCCTTTATTTTGAGGATTAGGGAAGAAAGTTGGCAAATGGACAGATTGGTTTAAAGCCACACTGGACAGCACTTTAGGAATAAAGGAAGGATTAGTCCTGAGGGAAAACCTGTCAGCATGGAAAATAATGAAGGGTTCCACAGCCATTAGTGCTTGTAGCTCACTCTACTAACTGAAGTGATGGCCATAAACAAGGCTGTTTTCCAAGAGAAGAATTTTAACTCTACTGACGCTGCAGGCTCAACAGGAGATAACGCGAGCTTTTCCAGTACAAAGTTAAGGTCCCCAGCAGGGGTGGGTTCTCTCCTTGGCAGCCTTAAGTTGTTAGCCCCTCTCAGGAATTGCTTGATAAGAGGGTGAGAGAAGAGGTGGCTCAGTGCTGTAATGAGCAGAAATGGCAGAGGCATGGACCTTAACGGAGGAGAAGGACAGACATCTGTGGAGTAGATCTGCTAAGTGATCCAGTATCAGAAGAAGGGAGGGCAGAGCTGTGTCCTCCCCTTTGGACTGAACACAGGAGCAGTACCTTTTCTGCTTATCAGCACAGGATTTCCTTGTACTGGGTCTGCTGGCTTCAAGGATGACGTCCAGCACCTGCTTGCTTAGGCTGGTTACTGGGGAAGAATTCAAGGAATAAGCCAGGCTGCAAGATTTAAGGTTTGCAGGTGCGGATGCAAGATCTGTCCACCATGCTGAGAGAGCAGGTTTAGGCTCTGGTGTAGGTGCCAGGGTGGCAAAAGTGAGGCTGTGCAGGAGTGGGTACCAGTGCTGGCGAGGCCAGACCGGGGCAATCAGAACTGTCCTTGATCTGTCCCGTCTTATCTTGAGCAATACTCTTGAGAGAAGGGGCAGAGGAGAAAGGCATAGAATGAGAGATGTACCCACTGGAAGGAGAGGGCATCCACTTTCCAGGCCCGGCTGTGAGGTGTCTTGGTGCAGAATTTTCTGAGCTGGTGATTGCAGGGTGAGGCAAAGAGATCCACCTCTAGGGTCCCCCATTTCTGAATCAGAAAAGGTGAAGGTGCTGGGCTCTAAATGCCACTCGTGTGGGTCTAGGAGATTTCTGCTTAAGTCGTCAGTTTTTTTTGACTGGCAGGAATTGAGCTTGCAGATGGAGCTGCATGTCCAAGGCCATGTTCTAAAGGGCCATGGCTAGCCTGCAGAGTGGGAAAGAATGGGCTCCCCTTTGTTGATGTACCACATAACTGTGGGGTTGTCCGTTTTTATTAGCAGGTGCCCTGGAGAGAGTAGGGCTCAGAAAGCTGTTAGAGTGGGCTGCACCGCTAGCATCTCTTTTTGGCTGATGTGCAGATGAATTTGACTTGGGCTCCAGTGACCCTGAATGCACTTGCCATCCATGTGTGCCCCCCAGGCATAGTCTGATGAGTCTGTGGTCAGGGTCTGGGCGGTGTGGGGTTGAGTAAAGGGCAGTCCCTTGTTGTGGGTGCATACATCTGCCCACCAAAGAAACTCTGTCCTTAGACAGGGAATGATAGGCATGACTGTTTCCAGGTCCAGATAATGTTGGCACCAGAGACTTTTTAAGTACCATTGAAGTTTCCCCATATGCAAATGGAATTAGCAGTATACATGAGGCCATGAACCCCCTAAGGCCTGCAGATTTTTTCTTGTGGATAGCTGGGTTCTTGTGGCCATTTGTTTGAAGTAGGCTGTCAGATAAACTTGTTTTTCTGAAGTGAGGAATGTCATCTGGGATGTTGCATCCAAGCTTGCTCCCAGGAATACAATCTTCTTTTCGTTGATGGTGTACCCCAGGCAAGGTTTTTCACAAATGTCAGGTGCTGCAACAGCAATTTCTGACTGTCTGACTGAATCAAGCAGTCCAAGTACAGGTAAATTTGGGTATTTCCCTGCCTGCAGTATGCAATGGCTGGAGCTAAGCATTTTGTGAATACTCTGGGCGCAATGGATAAGCCAAAGGGAAGTGCAGAGAACTGATGATGCATTTTACCGACCCTGAAATTAAGACATCCTGCAAGACTCCCTTATAGGGATGTGCAGAGAGGCATCTTTTAAGTCTAGGGTGACTAGCCAGACATCCTTGGCTAGCATGGGTAGGAGCTTTTGCAGGGTAAGCATTTTTAATTTTGGTACCACCAGGAAGGTGTTGAGAATTGAAAGATACAGGATTAGGCACCAACAGCCCTCTTTTTTTGTGTATCAGGAAGAGTCTGGAATAGAATCCTTGACCTATCTGTTCCACTGGAACCGGCTGAACAGCTCTGATGGATAGCAGGGATAGAACTTGGTTTTGAGCCTCTGCCCACTGGTTTGGAGGAAGGCCTGGAAACCTTCTTGGTGTTGCAATGAGTGGAAGTAAAATTTGTACCCCTGGGATACAATGTTGAGGACCCATCGGTCTTGTGTGATGGACATCCAGTTCTTTGCATGAAGGGCAAGTTTTCCTCCTAGGAGCACAAGCAGTTGGGCAGAGGTGGGGAGTGGAGTGGGGGAAGTCATTGTGGGTTTTTTCCATAGGGAGGTGGCTTGCCACTCCCTGCTTTGGGGGTGGGGGCACTCCATTGCTTAGATCTCGGCATACCCTGATACTGTAATCTGGGTGGTCTGTTTGCTCTGGGTCTGATTTGAGATGGCCTGGAGGGGGCTGGAAAAGACCAGCGCTTGGAAGGGCAATGCCTACTGAATCTAGGGGGTTGCACTTGTAATAATTCTTAAACAGTCTGCATAGACTTAGCTTTTTCTTCCATCTTTTTAAGAACCTCTTCTGCTTTGGTGCCAAACTGTCCTTGTTCAAAGGAGCGTCTAATAACTGATTTGACATGGTCTGGCAAGGTCTGCTCCTTGAGCCAAGCATGTCTTCAGTACAGAACCAGTGACTGCAGCCCAGCAAGATGTCTCTAGGGCATCAAAGCCATAATGCAAAGTATGCTTGCTGACTTGGCTTGCAGAGTGCATAAGCTCCTGCAATTCCTTATTTTCTGCACAGTGTGTAAAGGTAGTCATTTTTTGTTTAATAAGTTCTGTAATATGTTGCTGGTACTTCAGCATGTGAAACTGACAATTTAATGCCCTAATAGCAAGGGTAGCAGAGGTATAAACCTTCTCATCTCATCTGTCCAAAGCTCTGGAATCTTTGTTCGAAGGGGTGGGATCCTTGGCTGTAGTTGCCTTGACACCTTTAGGCCCCTGGGAAATGATCTCTGGGTCAGCAGTAGGACTCAAAGAAATTTGTGAGGGTCAGGTACTCTGTAGTACCTGTCTGGTTTCCTAGGAGCAGGAGGTAAAGTATCAGGAGTAAGACTGGAAATCATAAAAACATCAACAACCTCCAGACAGGGGGTACTGCTAAAGGCCTGTGCTGTGGCAAATCTAGGAATTCTCTGAGTCTCTTTTTGGACTGGGGCTAGTCTTGGCATTCCCAGTGGAAATGCTCTCTCAATGTATGTAAGGTTTCACCAAAAGAAAAAACCTCTGAATGGGAGGCAGAGGGAATGGATTCCTCTGCATCTGAATCCTCGTAAGCAGATAAGGGCATGTCTTCACAATCAGATACCTTGGAGTCAGACTCTTGGTCTGTTGAAGCTGCAGGGGATTGGTCTCTTTTCCACTTAGCAGGGGAAGGCTGACTTCCCCTAAAATCAGAGTAATAAGGTCTTCAGCCATTCTAAGCATTTGTTTCCGAGGCATGGGAGGATGTGCATGCGCTTTGTTAGTCTGTTTTCTAGGCGTAGCGCATACTCTAGGCCTAAGAAACTGAGTCGAACATTGGTAGTGCGAAAAACTACCTCAGAAGCCAGAGCCTACCCATCCCAAGGTAGAGACATCTACAGGTTCCATAGTCGAAGAGTCTCGCGGCATACCAGACTCCAAATGGGTCTCGGTAGAGCCCTGCGAATCCACAGAAGCGGGCATCAGGAGCTGCGAAAGTCCCTCACTGAGTAACAACGAACTGGCGACTACCTTAGCGGAAGCGTCGTCAGCAGCTTTGGACCAGTCTGTCTTTATCCTTACGTTTTTCGGAATATCAGTAGTCGGACGGCTTACTGAACCCATTTCGGAATACAGATATAGAGAGTGAAAGAATTTAGCAACAATGAGAGCCCGACGACGAATTGTTTGGGCGTTGAACAAAGCACAGAACCAACTAGGTACGTCGTGATCTGGGCCTAAACAGGTGACTCTAAGAATGAAAATCTGTGTGGTATTTGCTTTCCACAGGCAAGACAATTGTTAAGTTTTTCTGACATCGGTTAGAGCAAGAAAAAAGGATCCCCAATGGGGTACTTCGCTTTAGAAGACTTCAGGATTATTCAATATGAAACAAATTCAGGTAGTGGCCAATCGCCACTTGCAAACGGCTTCTGCTTCGGGCTCCTCAGCAAGAAAGACTTATGTAATGGTATCGGCTGCCTGTTTTTATACCCCTGACGACCTATCAGTCCTGGAGCGACAGCAACCGATGCAGAACTACTAAGTCTCTGGTATTCGGGCTGACTGAGTGCTACCTGCAGGCAGATAACCCAAGTGTGATAACTGCAACAGTGAAACACGAACATCTGCACACTCCAGCCACTAGGGTGCAGTGGAAACCTTCTCCAAAAAAAAAGATGGTCTGGATTAGTGCTCAAGTTATATAAACAAAACTAGATTCAGCAGGTCTGAATGTAGTCTATGCTACAGCAAATAAAGCGTACCAATTTCAGAAAGAAACAGATCAAATAAGCAGGCACAATAAGTCTAACCAAAAACTCCCAGCTCAGAAGGGCAGAATCTACCCTCTCCTCCCACAAGAGTGCAGACCACACCTTCTTAATGTAAAATAACTGGCCCGAAGCCAAAGTGCTTAAACCAGAACTAATACACTTTTACAACAGACACTAAGCCTTCAATCAGCAACTCCCAACTTAGGATGTAAGCTATCTGTCCTGCCACAACAATGCAGACCACACACCTTAATGTAAAAAAAACTAGTCTGAAGCCCAAGTGCTTAAACCAAAGGCTTAGAATAGCAGTTACAATTTAATCAGGCTACTAAAAAGCAGTAACAATTGCAGCAGAATAAATGTAATAAAGTAGGAAGAGAAACAAACACAGTAAAAGCAGATGAATAAAGTGCATTTTTTTATATAATAGAAAACGAGCAAACTGTTTTAAGCAAATTACCTAATTAACCAGTAAAAAAAGCTCAAAACTGAGCCCTGTTCCAGCAGTCTTCAATCAGACAAGTTCTAACTGCACACTCCTGCCACTAAATAAACAGTTCAAATAAGCAGGCACAATAATCCTTTAACCAGAAATTCCCAGCTCAGAAGGGCAGGATCTAACCTCTCCGCCCACAAGAGAGCTGATCACAAACCTTCTTAATGTAAAATAGCTGGCCTGAAGCCCAAGTGCTTAAATCAGAACTAATACACTTAGAACAAACACTGAGCCTTCAATCAGCAATTCCCAATTCAGAAGGATGGAAGCTACCTATCCTGCCACAACAGTGCAGACCACAAACCTTCTCAATGTAAAACAACTGGTCTGAAGCCCAAGTACTTAAACCAAAAGGCTTATAATAACAGTTGCAATTTAATCAGGCTACTACTAAGCAGTAATAAAAGCAGCAGAAGAAATACAATTGAGTACTTTCAAGAAAATGCAAAAGTAAAATAAAGTGCAATTTTTTTCAGTAAAGTGCAAGGAGAGAGGAAGGAGGAGCAGAAGAAAAATTCAAAGGGGGTTGGCCTTCTCACATGTTCTCTCTATTTACTAAGTAGAGTCAACACCAGACTGGGAGGGGTGTCCCAGACTAAATTTACAGTAGGGGCAGGCAACTGCAAAGCCACCAACTATACCACAAGAACAGGGGGGGGGGGATAGTTCTGTTGCGCAACTTATTAACAAAGGTATGGCATCCAAGTCCAAGGAAGTCACTGTTCCACTGTATTCCACATTCATTACAATGCCCCCTTTGGTATGTACCTAACCAGGCATATCCAACAACTGGAACGTCAACAGAGGTTCTTTACTAAAAGAATACAGGGTGTAAATTATATGTCCTATGCAGACCACCTCAAGGTCCTATTCCCTGTATTCTATCCCCTACAGGCTTCTGAGGGGAGATCTATGCCTGGCATGCAGGGCATTGTCAGACCCCACTTTGGACCTGCTGCATACCCACAAAAACAGTACCAGAATTACCCGTTCTAAATACTTAAACCTTGCCTGTGATATAAACAGGACATGCTGGAGAGAGGTATACATCCCAAAGACTACCCTGTCTATGGAACAGGCTCCCCAATCCATGTGAAGGACAGTTTCTCTCTAACCCAATTCTAGTGCAACTAGGACAACTGGATGGGAAACTAGAAATTCATCCCTGGTTTGGCACCTATCTCTGTAATGCAAACAGGTAACCTGCAAAATGGTTCATCTCCCAAGTCCATGCTTACACTTATCAAGGGTATCAGAACTTGTCAGATTTGGGATGCATGGTTAGGGTTAAAAAGTCCCTCGTCGTCATTATAGGTTCATAGGTGTGCACCAGGGTAATGGCCCTTGAGTCTTTACAAGCCTAGCCCATAGAATTACCCTGGCATCATTCCACCCAACATTAGTTTCCAGTGCCTCTGTCGTGTAGAGCCACCGGAGTGATCCCCGGGGTGAATTTTCTATTTCTCATCCACTAATCAATATTCCTCCTGAAGAGGGCCAGTGAGGTGCTCTGTTTGAAATTATTCTATTCCACTGCACGGGCAGTCACCGGGTTATGAACCTGTCCCTTCAGCACATTCTGTTGATTGTGGTAATGAGATTGAGGTCTCTGGAGCATGGGGTGTGGAGGGATTGGGATTTCTTTAGCTGTAGCGTTTCTAACAGATCTGGGTCAGACATGGCTTTGTAAGTCAAGCAGAGATAGGCTCTAAGTAGGCGATACGAGACAGAATACTTGGGAGTTTTGAGTCTGCCCATATAGAAAGAATAGTGTAAAATCTTACCATAACCATAGATGTCCCTCTCTTCCATGATGCAGTATTCTAGGTGTGGTATTTCCTGCCCTCAGACGACTTGTAAGTCGGCTTCTATACAAAAGCTTCAGCTTGGCTGCTGTAATGTGCGTGGGCTGTCACACGCAGGGCCACAAACCAAGGGGCCTTAAATGTAACGTCCGCATGCACAATCCTCAGAACTTGAAGGCCAGCAGGCAGAGAATAAGTCCCAGCAGGAGGTGTGCCAGTTGTTTATAGGTGTGTAACTTGGAGACCTACTGAAATGTACGTAGTAAAGAAAGGTATATGACTGGGGGGGACTGGTAGGCAGGAAGGAATGCTGCAACATGGAAGAATACTGCAAAATGGAAGAGAAGGACATTTATGCTTATGTTAAGACTTCACACGACTATTCCATGTCCTTCTACTCCTGTGTTGCAATACTCTAGGTGTGGAAGCGTACCACACTTAAGAGAAGAGGGTGGTGGTAGATGCAGAGGGTTCTACAAGACCCTGCAGGACTGCCCTGGCAAATCCTGTTCTAGCTCTGGAAACTTGATGCAATTTGTAATGCTTGGTGAAGATGTGGATAGTGGCCCAGGTGGCTGCTTCCAAAATGGATGCTGTGTCCAGGCCTTTCATCAAGCCCTTTAAGGCCACAGCTCTAGTGGAATGGGCCTTGATTCCCACTGGGGGGGGTTCCTTTCCATGGTGAGAGGAACAGATGCAAATAGCTTTCCTGATCCAGCATGGAATGGTTTGCTTGGAGACTGCCTTGCCCAAGGCCCTGGGGTGGAAGGAGGCAAAGAGCTGGTTAGTCTTTCTGATGGCCTTTGTCTAGTCCAGGTAGTATCCAAGTTGTCTGTGCACATCCAGGGAGTGCAGTAACCTCTCCCTTTCGTTAGTGGGTGAGGGGAAAAAAGGTGGGCACATGAATGGATCGGTTAAGACAGAGATCACTGACCAATTTAGGTATAATGGAGGGAATGGTTCGCAAGGACACCCTGTCTTTGTGGAAGACTGTTGGGGGGACAGGCCATTAGAGCCTGCAGTTCTGACACTCTTCTGGCTGAAGTGATAGCCACCAGGACAGTCTTCCATGTACACATCTGTAAGGAGAAAGGGCTGGCAGGTTCAAAGGGACGTTGGGTTAACTTCTCTAAGATGTAATTAAGGTCCCAAGGTGGAGGGATAGGTTTCCTAGATGGTCTCAGGTGCAAGACCCCTTTAAGGAAGAAGTTTACATCAAGTCTGGCCAGCAAGGGGGGTGGGGTTCCAGGGGCAGGCAAGCTGATATGGCTGAGAGATGAACTTTTACAGGAGAATAAGAAAGGTAATTTTTTATCAATTGACAAGTTTAGAAACAGGGGAACCTCGGCAAAGCTGGGGTCCCTTCCCTTTTGCACACACCATTTTGCAAATCTTTCCCATTTAGCCAGGTAAGAATTTCTGGTGGTAGGTTTCCTTGCCTTCCTTAGGACTAAAAGCACGTCCTCTGAGTAGTGCTGTCTGAAAGGAATCAAAAGTTCATCACCGACAGAGTCAGAGACAACTATCTGTACCAGTGGGTGTAGGAGAGTTCCTTTGTCTTGTGACAGTAGGTCCACCTTGAAGGGTAAACTGATTGTACTTGGTTAGTTTGTTAAGAAGGGAGAACCAGTGCTTCCTTGGTCAGTAGGGAGTCACGAGATTGTTGAGTTTGTCCTTCAGGATTTTCAGGAAGACTTTCTGAATCAGTGGGAATGGGGGGGGGGGGGCATAAAGGAACTTCCTCTCCCAAGAGATGCTGAAAGCGTTCACTCTCCATGCTAGAGGGGAGTGAGTTTTTGAGCAGAAGCCCTGCAGTTGCCTGTTCGGGGGGGGGGGGGCAAACAGGTCCATTTGTGTAGCACTCCACCAATGGACTATGTCTAAAACCAACTCCCTGTTCAGCATCCATTTGTGTTGAGGCAAGGAGGACCTGCTCAAGAGGTCTGCTTGGTGGTTGTTCTATGAGGGGATGTAGACCACCTGCAGGACTAAGTTGCGCCAGGAGGTCAAGTCCCATATCAGCAGGGATAGACTGCACAGCTGATAGGCCTTTGTTCCTCCCGGCCTGTTGAGGTACCACATCACCATGGTGTTATAAGTGACAATCTGGAGCACCCCTGGAACCAGAAGGGGGTGAAGGTCTGTAGAGCTATGAAAACTGCTGTCATTTCCCTGATGTTGATGTGCTTGGGCTGAAGAGAGGGATGCCATTTTTCTTGAATCTTAGTTGCTCCCTAACCTGAATCTGAGGCATCTGTATGCATAACTTGGGTTGGGGTGGGGGGCTGAAGTGGAAGCCCTGGGTTCAATTTCACTTGCTGGATAAACCAGTTGATTTCTGTTTTCAGATAGGGAAGGGGGGGGCTGCTCTAGGGGACGTAGGTGCTGGGACCAGGTGTTCTTTAGGAACCACTGCAGCTTACGCCATGTGCATTCTTGCCAGTGGTAGCATGGAGATGGTTGCTGCCATCAAACCCAGTAGGCGAAGAAAATGCTTTGCCGTCGCCTTTTGGGATATTAGAGCTTCCTGGAAGTGGGAAGTTAAAGACAGAACCTTGTCCTAAGGTAGAAAGGCCTTCATCGTCTCAGTTCTGATTCTGCAGCCAAGGAAAATCTTGTCCTGGCTTGGGATCAAATAGGATTTGGGGAGGTTGATGGTGAATCCTAGGTTCCGCAAAAGGAACATGGTTTAATGTAGATCGTTTAGTAGAGCAGTCCTGGACTCTTCCAGAATCAGGATGTCATCCAGACAAGGGTAAATTTGTATCCCTTGAGTTCTAAAGAAAGCAATGGCTGGTGCCAGGCACTTTTAAAGACCATGGGGGCCGTGAATAAACCAAAGGGCAAAGCAGCAAATTGGAAATGAGAGGAAGGGCCAAAGAAACGCAAGAAACTGTTGGAACTCCTGATAGGTATGTGCAGGGTACGCTTCCTTTAGGTCTAGGGTGACCATGAAGGCCTTGGGTGGAATGAGAGGCAGTAAGATAGAGAGAAGCAGCATTTTTTTGAAGGAGGATACTTTATGTAGGCAGGTCTCCAGGGGCTATCTTTTTTGGGGACCAGGAAGAGACGGGAGTAAAACCCTTTTCCTTCTTGTCCTGGAGGAACAGTCTCTATGGTGCCCAAGTGTAGAAAATCTGCCAGAACTTGTGGCATGAGATGGGCCTAGTTTTTGGGGAGGGAAGGGATGCCTCTTCTGGGTGGCTTCTCTCTCCAAGATAGGAAGTACCCTTTTCGGATAATGTTTAAGACTCACTGGTCTGAAGTGGTGGGAAAAGCAGGCTGAGAGGGGGAAGTGGGGAAGGCAGTCACGCATTACTGGTGCCTCCTCTGTCCTGAAGGGGCTGTCTGGGTTGCTGTAGTGGAGCAGAGGATCTAGAGTTAGTAGGTCTTCTGGCCCCTCGCCTGGACCTGGAAGAGGAGGGCTGTGGAGTACATCTTACAAATGTGGCTTTAGCGGGGTAATTCCTGTAATACTTGGGTACTGGTGACACCAGCAGGTGCTTAAAGTCCTGGAGCTCTTTGCTTTTTTCTTGTAGATTTTTAAAAATTTCAGCGGATTGTTTTCCGAACAGCATATTGTGGTCCAGAGGGGGGTCCAGGATTTTAGCCTTGAGGTCCTCGGGGAGGTTTTGGAGTCTTAGCCATGAGTACCTCCTGAGGGCTGAAGCAGATGCTGCAGACCTGGCTGATGCTTCTGCAGCATCATAGCTACACCTTAGGGAGCATTTGGCTACCTGTTGGGTCAAGGAAAGTTTGGATGAAATGTCCGTCTTGCTGGGACTGTCAGGCAAGGAAGCTAGCATGGAGGAGGCTTGAGAGACCAAGTCTAATGCATACTTGGGTCATGTGGGTCTGATAATTCATGGCTCTGAAAGCCAAAGTAGAAGTGCACACCTTCTCCTCCATCCTATCCATGTACTTACTGCCTTTGTCAGTGGGTAGTACGGGAAGCAGAAGGCAGCAGTCTGGATTGCTTATCTGCTGTGGTGGCAATAACAGCTGGGTCCACCAAGGATGGCTTAACTAAGAATTTGTGGTTCTCTGGTACTTTATATAAGCGGTGCTGACACAGAGCCCGGAGGCTGGGAGTCAGGGGCCTTGGAGGCCACATTGAAGGCATCCAAGTAAGCAGGTAGAACAGGGAGAACTGAAGGGGAGTGTGATTCCACTTGCAGCAGTTCAAAGTACCTTTTCTGGGCGTCTGTCATTTGGAAAATGTCTTATTTAAAGTAATCCATCTTGGTGATGATCTCACCAGACAATGACCTCAGGGGGAAGAGGACCCCTCCAGATTCCTCATCCGGAGAGTAATATTCCTGGGGGTGGCAATCTCGGAAACATAAGAAATGGACTCCTCTGATGGAGAAAGACGAGTCATGTTCTTCCCTGACCTGAGGGGTTATGGACGGGAGGAAAGAAGCAGAGACAGGCCTAAGGCTCAGAAGAGGCAAGGTGGAAGTGGCTGAGGCTGAAGGCCTAAGGGCCATGAAGGCAAGCATGAGAAAGGAAGTGAAGGCCTGCCAATCCGGTGCGACTTCTGGGGGGGGGGGGTTATGTTCAGTTTTCTGCATCTTTTTGGTTGGAAAGGAAGTAGACAGTGGCCTGGCGTTGAAGTCTGGATCCCTGCCGGAGGTACCACCGAAACTGGTTCCCCCTCAACATCGGCGGTGGTCGATGTCTGAGTGAGCTCCGAAGACGTGCCAGTCGGCTGCGAAATGGCTTCCTCGAGGGATGTCGCTGCAGTCAACTGATCCTCAGAGCGCCTCAACCCCCTAGATCGGCAGTTAGCGGTGCGTCAGTAAGTGGAGCGGCAGGCGAAGGTTTACAAAATTTGGCCTTCCGATGCAGGATCCGTCCTAAGGGCTAACCGTGTGAGGCACTGGTTCTCGAGGTAGAGATGTAAAGTACAGTTTTGTACCTACCATAAATGTAGATGTTCGAAGATCCACATTGCTGCAGTCCTTACACTTGGGTTGTCCGCTGTCCTCGGTCGGCCCGAATATCAAAGTATAAGGCTGACGTCGGTCAAGGCGCATTTGACTGACATCAGGACATCAGGGTACAAATGCGCATGACCGACGTCATATCCTCAGTCTTTTCTTGCCCCAGATGTCAGAAGACCCTAAAAATAAAGGTCAAAACCAAAAGACAGCAAAACAAACAACCAAGCACCCTTGCCCTAATTATATGTACAAAATATACACTATATACACAATATTTACAACTCAACCCACACAACCACCTCTAACTACAGAGGGAAGGAGGGAGGGACTGCAGCAATGTGGATCTTCGAACATCTACATTTATGGTAGGTACAAAACTGTACTATGTTCTTCATCTCACATTGCTGCAGTCCTTACACTTGGGTAGAATCCCAAAGCAGAGGTATGGGAGGATGGCCAAACTATAAGGAAGCAGGAGCTGCCAAAATGCCCTGCAAAACAGCAGTAGCAAAACCAGCCCTGAATTTAGAGTAAAGTGGCAGGTGATAATGCCTAGAGAAAGTATGCACTGAACTCCAAGTAGCTGCCTCCAAAATATCCTTGGTTGCCACCCCTCAAAAGCTGTCGGGTGGCAGTAGCTCTAGTGGAATGAGGCCTAATCCCAGCTGGAATCTCCTTGCCATGATGGGAATAACAGAAAGCAATGCAAAACCCAATCCACTTAGAAATAGTTTGTTTTGACACAGGCTTGCCCTGAGAACTCAAAGCAAAAGAAACAAATAACTGCTGAGACTGCCTGAACCCTTTAGTTCTGTCCAAATAATATCGCAACTGCCTGTGTACATCTAAAGTGTGCAAAATCTTTTCCCCTTTATTTTGGGGATTTGCATAACAAGTAGGCAAATGAATAGTTTGGTTTAAAGCCACACTAGAAACCACCTTAGGCATAAAGGAAGGATTAGTAGATACCCTATCCTTATGGAAAATCAAGAAAGGTTCAACTGCAATTCAGAAACCCTTCTTGCAGAGGTAATGGCCAACAAAAAGCAGTCTTCCATGATAAATATTTCAACTCAGAAGTAGCTGCAGGCTCAAAAGGTTGTAGAGTGAGTTTCTCCAACACAAAATTGAGATCCCAAGCAGGAGTAGGAGCTCTTCGGGTCTTATATTCTTTGCCCCTCTAAGAAATTGCTTGAACAAAGGATGAGAAAACAATGGTGGGTCACAATCATAGTGAGCGAAATTGCTGCAGCATGAACCTTAATAGAAGAGAAAGACAAACCTTTGTCCAGTAACTCAGTAAGATATTGAAGAGCCACACTCAAATTAGGCTCAGAAACATCAAAATCTTTGCTGCACTCCAAAATAAAAATCTCTTCCATTTATCTGCGTACACTTTCCTTGTACTAGGCCTTCTAGCTTCCAAAATAACATTCAAAACTTGCTGAGGAAGTGGAGGCCCACTATGGTTCAAAACAGAATATGCCAGGCTGTTAGGTGCAGAGAGTGAAGCTTGACATTGAGCAAATGGCTGTCCTCCTGTGACAACAGGTGTGGAATCGAAGGCAAAGGCCATGGAGGCTTCCCAGACTTCTCAGTAATGGGTACCAGTGCTGTCGAGGCCAATCTGGAGCTATTAAAATCATCCTTGGCTTGCCCTGTCTGACCTTTAGAAGTACCTTTGGGAGGAGAGGCAGAGGTGGAAAGGCATACACATGAAGATTGCTCCAATTGAAAGAAAGAGCATCCACTCTCCAAGCTGTGGGATGAAACCTTTTGTGCAAAACTTTGGCAGCTGATGGTTTAGTGGAGAAGCGAACAGATCTATGTCTGGAGTTCCCCATGACACTGTCAATTTCTGAAATACATGAGGATCCAATTTCCACTGGGATCCATAATTCTCAACACATCTGCTAAGGAGTTCTGTGCTCCTGGCAGAAACCTTGCCTGAAGATTGAGCTGTAAACTGAGAGCAGTCTCCCACAAAATCATTGCTTGCCTGCATAGAGGATAAGAATGTTCCCCTTGCTTGTTGATGTACCACATGACAGTTGTGTTGTCTGTTAGAATCAACACCTGCCCTGGAAGAAGTAAATCCTTGAAAGCTATTAATGCAAACTGGACTGCTAACATCTCCTTCAGGTTGATATGTAGATGATGTAGTCTGGCAGGCCACTTGTCTTGTATCCACTTTCCATTTAGATGAGCTCCCCAAGCTTTGTCTGAGGCATCTGTCGTTAAAATCTGACTCGCCTGGCCGGGTCACAGAGAGTCCCTTGTTTAGGTGACATTCCTGAGCCCACCACAAAAATTCCTTTTGAATGCAAGGTATTATTTGAATGACCGTGTCCAGATCCTGGCAGTGCTGTGTCCATACATTTTTGAGATACCATTGCAGCTTCCTCATATGCAGTTTGGCATTGGGAAGCACCAGAATACAAGATGCCATGAACCCTAAGGCTTGAAGGACTGTCCTTGCAGTCAGCCCGGACTGATGAGATAGTTGATGGAAGTAAAGGGAAAGACTCATGTTTGTCCGGGGTTAAAAAGGCCATCTGGGATGCTGTATTCAGTCTCACACCCAGAAAGCACATGTCCTGAGAGGGTACTAGACTGGACTTTATTTCGTTCACAGAATACCCCAGGCATCTTAGCACTGCTATCACATATTCCAAATGATGAAGAAGCTCTTCCCTTCCTTGAGCCAGAATCAGGCAGTCGTCCAAATAAGGATAGATCTGTATTCCTTTTAGCCTGAAGAAAGCTATCACTGGAGCCAGAACTTTCGTGAACACTCTGGGCGCAGTAGATAAGCCAAAGGGCAATGCAGAGAACTGATAGTGAGAAGTCCCAGCTCGAAACGCAGATACTTCCTGCAACTTAGTCTGATAGGAACATGAAGGTAAGCCTCCTTGAGATCCAAAGTTACCATCCAATGATCTTTGCCCAGCAGAGGTAAAAGCTGCTGTAACGTCAACATTTTGAACTTGGGAATGTCCAGATAAGTGTTGAGGATAGATAAATCCAAAATTGGTCTCCACGTGTTCCCCTTCTTTGGTACTAGGAACAGGCGAGAATAAAATCCTAGGCCCACTTCTGGCATAGGGACCGGCTGTATGGCTATTTGGAGTAACAGAGAAACTTGCTTGTGAGCCTCTATTCTTTGTTGAGGAGGAACGTCTGGCATGCCTTTGAAAGGAGGCAAGGTATGGAAATAAAACCTGTAGCCGTGGTGTATGATATCCAATACCCATCTGTCCTGGGTAATTAAACTCCAATTTTCTTTGAAAAGTGCCAACCTTCCTCCCAAAGGTGCTGCCAGGCAGAAGGCTCTGGCAGCTGAAAAGGTAGGTCATTGGGTCTGTTTACGAAAGGACTGACCCCTGCCCTCACCGAAGACTGTGCAGGAGAACTCCCTGTTCTAGGCCTGAAAGAGCCCTGAGCTCTGCCCCTACCACGTCTAGATCTACCCCTAGACTGGGAATCATAAGAAGGATACGTCCACCCCTTAGTAGGCCAATTTCTACTAAACTTTGGAGGCTGGACCTGCAAAAAATCTTTAACAGTCTGCATAGACTTAGCCTTGTCTTCCATTTTCTTTAAAACTGCCTCAACAGGAGAACCAAACAACACGTCAGATTGTAAAGGAGCATCTAAAATCCTTGTTTTAACATGGTCAGATAAATTTTGATCCCTCAGCCAGGCGTGCCTGCGAAGAACTGACCCAGTGGCAGCCACCCTAGACGAGGCCTGTACAGCATCAAAACCACATTGCAAAGAATGCTTACCCACCTGTTCAGAAACATGTACTAAATCTTGCCACTCTTTACAATCACTACCTTCTGCCAGAGCATCAACCTTAGACTTCAATTGTGAAAGGAGATAGTTTTGGTATTTCAACATGTGAAACTGGCAATTCAAAGCCCTCATAGCAAGAGTGGAAGAAGTATAAACTTTTTCCCCATCTATCCAAGGCCCTGGCCTCTGTCTGCAGGAACCGGATTCTTCACAACAGAAGCCTTAACACCTTTAGGCCCCCTGGCTAACAGTTTCTGGGTCTGCCCTAGGACTCTTAAAAAGATACTTATGAGCTTCAGGCACCCTGTAATACCTATCCGGTTTAACAGGAGCAGGAGGCAAAGAATCAGGATTAAGAGAAGCCTCTGTAAAAACATCTTCCACTACATCCAAAACAGGAGGTATAGCCAAAGGCCTATGCTGGGGTAAAAACAAAAATTACCTAAGCCTTTTCCTGGAATCAGAGAAGTCCTGACCTTCCCACTTAAAATGCTCCCTCATGGAATGAAGAGTTTCTGAAAAAGAAAAATCCTCAGTAGGAGAAGCAGAAGGAGTAGAATCATCCACATCAGAATCAGAATAAGGAGAGTACTCCTGCAAGTCTTCAGCCGAAGACTCTGAAACATCTGAAGCCTGCTCAAAACTCCCTAGCTCAGGCTCCACCCTAGGTCTCTTATCAGGAGGGGGCATAGAACCCTAATCAAAGTAATCAAATCTTCTGCCATTTTAAGCATATGCTTCTTGGGCACAGTTCCTGAAGAACTAGGGGTAACACCAACTGAAGCTAAACCTGGCCTGCCCTGGGAGAAGCCTTGGAAACAGAAGGAGGGCCTAACCACCCTAGGCAGGGAGGGAGTATAGTAACCTGAGAAGCCCCATCAGCCTGGCCTGCCTCCTGAGAGGCCACATCCTGCAATAACAAAGTCTCTCCCTGGGATCCCAAAGAAACCTCCGGTGGAACCACCGGCTCCACCGACACCTCTAAAGAACCGGCGTCCGGTACTGACGGTTCCTCTAGCCTAGGTTTAACAGCTTTGTCCTTGCGCTTCTTCGAAGAAGCGGGCCGGAGCATCCGACGGCATTTTATAATTGCACCGCTTTCCGAAGACTAACCTGGCACAATCTAATCTTCTCTTAATAGTGCGCTTATTGAATCTAGCACAAGAGCGACCCAACAACGCCGTGCTCAGGCCCTAAACAAGGAATACACAAAGTATGGTAGTCTCTATGCGGTATCTGTTTCCCACAAGAAATACAATTATAAACTTTTTCTGACATCCGGTAAACCACTGAGGCAAGAAAAAACTAAAATATTCCCCAACGGGGTACTTAGCCAACTTTGATTCGGTCTGAAACTCCGAAATCGAACAATTTCAGAACGCCAACCGGCACTTGCAACGCTGCTTCTGCATCGGACCATGCGGCAAAAAAGACTGAGGATATGACGTCGGTCATGCGCATTTGTACCCTGACGTCCTGATGTCAGTCAAATGCGCCTTGACCGACGTCAGCCTTACACTTTGATATTCGGGCCGACCGAGGACAGCGGACTACCCAAGTGTAAGGACTGCAGCAATGTGAGATGAAGAACATCGCAGCTAGAAAGCTGCACAAGGTCTTCGGCACAAACTACTGACAAATATTGCAGGGGGGTTTTAGTGCTCCTGGCCTAGGCAAAAAACACCTGCCATGGGCATCCTTGTGGGGTATCTGGCACCCGCTTTGGCAATTTCCCTTTTTTCCCTCATCAGCTAAGGCTACAATAACCAAGCATTAGCTGTAACAATCAAAAGTAAGTTTGAAACCCAATGGGCTAATTATCTTTAAGATGCGACTTCTGTGAAGAAGCAATCATACAATGTGAATGTTGTCTGCAGCTAAAAGTTCCGAAGATTGTGTGTGCGGACTTCACATTTAAGGCCCCTTGGTTTATGGCCCTAAGTGTGACGTCCCACGCACACTACAGCAGCCAAGCTGATGCTTTTGTATAGAAGCAGACGTAGTGGGCAGGAAATCCCACACCTAGAACACTGCAACATAGGAATAGAAGGACATCAATTGTTTAAGGCGTAGGATCTTCTTTGTGAGGTACTTTTGCGGCCTCTCCAATTGTTGCAGGTGTCTAGTGAGGTACATGCCAAATGAAACATTGTACTCTACGATTGGCCTAATGAGGGAAGAGTAGAGGGAAACAAATGACCTCTTCCTGGATGCAAAATTCCTAGTAATGACGTGCCACACAGGACTTTCTGACCAGTAGCAATGTGGTGGTGAACAGAGGTTGCTAACATGGGTTTCCCAGACCTCTTATAACACCTTCTTTGTTCAATGGACTGCCATCAATGTGGTAATTCATGGGAACTGGGTTTTTCCCAAATGGGATGAAGACATATTTTGGCATCGAGCTTAAGGCCATGGTTCTAATACCCATCACTGGACCCATTGAGGCCTTTCTGCAGGATGTCAACATCACCTGGGGAGTTAATAATGGCTCCCAACTTGCAATAGTCTGCGAACTTTGTCAGCCAGAGTCTCTGTGTTGGCCTGGATTTCTGAGAAGTAGATAAACAGGAGAGGACCCAGGGCAGATCCCTGTGGGACTCCACTCGTGACTGGTTGGCAGTCTGACTTGAGAGTCAACTACTTTGACACTTGTAGGTTCCACCTTTGAGCCAGTTTGCAACCCACCTAGTGATATAGGGATTGATGCCTAGCTCAGTGAATTCTTCAATGATTCCTGAGTGGGGAATAGTATCAAAGGCCGTGGCCAAAACAAGGTAGGCTGTATGAACCACCTTGCCTTCATCCACAGCTCTGGTGACTTGACTCAAAGAAGTCGACCAAGTTGAGCAGGCATGATCTACCCTTCACAAAACCAAACCATGTAGGATCCAGAGTTTGTAGATTCCATAGATCCTCGTTTATTAGGTCCATGATTATGCATTCCATAGCTTTGCATATCAGACTTGTCAGCCTAATGGGGTTCCCAAGGTTTGTAGTCGCTCCTCCTTTGTAGAGACTGATGACTACAGCAGTGCACCATTCGACAGGGACAAAGCCGGAGGTGAGGCTGTGACTGAACAGAGCACACAGGTGAGGTGCCAGTTCACTCTGTAGTTCATGTAGAAATCAGCCAAGGATATTGTCAGGTCCCATAGAAACTGTATTCTTGGCCTTGGACAGTGCTGTTTTAATTTGTGCAGCAGTAATACTGGGTGTCTCTGTATAGCAGGTACCATTGTGCAGTAGCTCACAGCAAATCTGGGTACTGCCATGGAGATTCTTTACATAACTATAGAAGGCTTTGTGGTAGTCTTCACAGTCTGCTGCAATTCTGTTTTCATAGCTAGATTTTGAGGATTTGATGAGGGATCTCAACTTTTTGTTGAGTGATAAGGGAGTTTTTCCAGTCTTGGGACTTCACCTTATTCTGCATCAGTTTCCTCTTTCTGTTGTAGGGTTTGTTTATGGCAGGGGACCACCAGATTGGCTTACTTTTTTTGGAGAAGAGCATCTGGTTTCTATTGGGTATGGTGAGATCCATGCATGTGTGTACGTGCTCGTACAGTGCACTGGTGCAGGATTCGGCAGTCATGCAACTTCTCCATTAGCCCAGTAAACACATATGAACCTGCAGAGCTAGATGCAAATGTGTCAAAGTATGCTGGGATCACTGGAGGGATGGCTGATGGGGAGGGTTATTCAATCTGCAAAAACTCAAAGTATCTTTTTTTGAGTTTGTCATTTGGGAAGTATCCCTTTTGGAATATTCTTTCACCTTACTAATAGTTTCAGCAAATGTTATACCCTCTGCAGGAGAATTTGCTTCAGTAGAATCCTTATCTGGGAATTATTATTCCAGGGGGGAGGCTATTTGGGATGATAGACTCCACAGAGCCAGAGGAGAGTGCACCTCTTCTTCCTGGGGAATAGAGGGAAGGAGAGAGATAACAGATGCAGGCCTAGGGCTGAGCACGGTCATAGAGAGGGCTGAGGAGGTCAGAGGCCTAAGGGCCATGAAGGCCTGCATCAGGGACTGAGTAAAAGACTGCCAGTCCAGTTGTCCCTCAGGCGGGGTAGATAAAGGTTTAGTTTGCCTTCTTTTTACAGGAGTAGTTTTGGGAGACACTGTAGGCCTTGATTCTAGGGCCTTACCATAAGGAGGAGACTGATTCCTGAGAGCCAGAAGGGCATCTGGTGGAACCTGGTTCTCCCTCAACTTCGGACATAAGACGTCTGAAACATCTCCGCGGACGTGCCGGCTGGTGCTTTAGAAATGGCTTCCTCTAGGGGAGCAGTAGAAGCAGACTGGTCTAGTGGACGTCCCTCAACCCCTATATCAGCAGCTGGCAGAGAGTCAGACGACAGACAGGCAGTGGTAATAGGCCGCAAAACTTTGGCCTTTTTCTTTGGTGGTTTCATTGGGTCGGCAGATTCCAGATCCATCCTAAGGGCTAGCTTCTTAAGTCTTTGATTTTCTAATTACAGGTTAAGGGCAGCCAGACGGCTTCCAAGAGATTTAGGGATAAGGATTGGCACATGGATCAGGAGGTATGGTCGTGTTCCAGCCTAGATAAGAGAGGCAGCGGTCACGGGTGTCTTTATGTGGAATTTGACATCTGCATCGGCATTTACCCTTCTTAGCGGGCATCGGCTAATGTAAAATCAGCAAACCCAGCTCAAGCAATTAAAATAAGAAATCACCAATAGGGTACCTAGCTTTAGACGTCTTGACAGAGGCGTGAAGCAATCAACCTGATATTCGACACTGGCAGAAAAGGTCTGAGGTCTGTGCGTGCAGCTGTCACATTTAAGGTCAGCCACAGTTCAAACTTTATTGTATTCACAGTTAAGCACTTTCATTCATTATATAGGGACTTCTTCAGAACAAATTCAAACAGTCTACCCAAAGTACAGTTTTGTATCTACCATAAATGTAGATGTCCGATAGGTATGCATCTGTAGTCCTAACATATGGGTTGTCCTGCCTCGGGCAGCCCTTCGGTCGGCCGGATTCCAAAGTCTGGGTCTGGCCTCGGCTGATGTCGCACTTCACCCGACGTCATAGCTGCTGGGGTATAAAGGCATCAGCCGACGCCATTTTCCTCAGTGTTTCTTGCCCCAGATGCCAGGTGCCCTCTAGGAAGGCTAAATTTGGATAAATGCAAATAATTCCAAACAGTAGAGATCAAAATATATATATATATATATATATATATATATATATATATATATATATATATATATATATATATATATACACACACACATATACAACCAAATACACCATAATAAATTCCCCCATCTAGCTAAAAGAGGGGTAAGTACCCTAGGAATACCACAGAGGGGAAGGAGGGTGGGTAATCCTGACTGCAGATGCATACCTATCGGACATCTACATTTATGGTAGGTACAAAACTGTTCTATGTCCTTCAAGGATGCATCTGCAGTCCTAACATATGGGTAGAATACCATAGCCAAACTGGGGGAGGAGGCACTAAGATAAGGATGGTGTAGTCAAGATCCCTTGCAAAACAGCAGTTGCAAAACCTGCTAGGGATCTGGAGTATAGAGGAAGATTATAATGCTTGGCAAATGTATGCACGGAGCTCCAAGTAGCAGCTTTGAAAATGTCTTTGGTAGTCGCACCTCGTAGGAAAGCTGTAGTGGTGGCTGTAGCTCTTGTGGAGTTAGGTCTGATATTTTCAGGAGTTGTCTTTCCATGAAAAGTGTAGCAAAATCTAATGCAATTTCCTATCCATTTTGAGATTGTCCGTTTTGAAATTGCTTTCCCTTGTATTCCTGTTGCATATGCTACCAGAAGCTGGTCAGTTTTTCTGTTGGTCTTAGTTCTGTCCAGACAGTAGCGTAATTATCTGTGCACATCCAAGGTATGTAGTAGTCTTTCCCCCCTGTTCTGTGGGTTGGGGAAGAATGTAGGTAAATGAATCGCTTGGTTCAATGATACTCTGGAGACCACTTTTGGCATAAAAGTAGGGTTAGTTCTCAAAGACACTATCCTGATGGAAGGTAAGGAAGGGCTGTACTGCCATTAATGCCTGTAACTCAGATACCCTTCTTGCTGAAGTGATTGCTAGCAGGAAAGCAGTTTCCCAAGATAAGAACTGTAAGTCTGCTGTTGCTGCTGGTTCAAAAGGGGGAAGTGTTAACTTTTCCAGCACAAAGTTGAGATCCCATGTGGGTAAAGGTGGTTTCCTTGGAGGCTTTACATTTTTGATTCCGCTCAAGAACTGCCCGAGTAGAGGATGAGAGAAGACAGGAGGGATCCATGTTGTATTCTGCTGAAATCGCTGATGCATGAATTTTAATGGAGGAGTAGGACAGGCCATTGTGGAACAGTTCTGCTAAGTATTCCAGGATGTGTGCTATGTTTTCCAATGAGACATTTTCTCCCTTTGCTGCACTCCAAATGAGGTATCTTTTCCATTTGGCTGAATAAGTTTTCCTTGTGGAGGGTCTGCGTGCCTCCAGGATAATGTCCTTAACCCTCTGAGATAAATTTGGTTTATTTTGTTTTATGCAATATTGCAAGCAGCTAGCTTCAGTGTTTTCAAGTTTGGATGTAGGATCTTGTAGTTGTTCTGTGTTAGAAGTAAGGGAAATAGAGGTAGAGGCCATGCGTGTGTCCGAGACATGCTTCTCAGTAGCGGGTACCAATGTTGCCTCGGCCAGTCTGGAGCTATCAGGATTACCCTTGGCTGATCCTCTTTGATCTTCAGTAGGACTTTGTACATCAAAGGAAGAGGTGGGAATGCATATGCTGTCAGGTTTTTCCAGCTGAAGGAAAGGGAGTCCACCCTCCTGGCAAGTGGGTGGTATGCTCTTGTGCAGAATTTCTTCAATTGGTGGTTGAGTGGGGAGGCGAACAGGTCCATCTCTGGCAGTCCCCATTTCTTTGTTATGGCTTTGAAGATATCTGGATGCAGCATCCATTCGTGAGCATCCGTGGTAGTTCTGCTTAAGGTGGCTGCTAGTGAATTTTCTTTTCCTGGTACAAATCTGGCCTGTAGTTGAATGTTGAGATTCAGGGCCACATTCCACAGGTCCATTGCCATCCAGCATAGAGGATACGAGTGTGTACCTCCCTGTTTGTTGATTTACCACATGACTGTGTTATTGTCCGTTCTTACCAGCAGGTGGCCTTGTTGGAGTGGTCTGAATGTCTGTATTGCATGTTTCACTGCCAGCATCTCCTTTAGATTTGTGTAGATTCAGCTGGTCTTGGGTCCATAGGCCTTGTATACACTTGTCCACTGTGTGCGCCCCCCCAGCCTAGGTCTGAGGCGTCCGTGGTGATGGTCTGGCTTGGATGTTGTTTGTGGAAAGGCAATCCTCTGTTCAACTGACAGGCCTGAGCCCACCACAGGAATTCTTGTTTCAGGCATGGAATCATTGGAATCTGGGCTTCTAGACTGTGCTTGTGTTGAGACCATGCATTCCTTAGGTACCACTGCAACTTTCTCATATGCAGCCTGGCATGCGGAATCAATATTATGCAGGATGCCATGTAACCCAGGGCTTGCAGGACTTTCCTTGCAGTAAGCTGAGTTTGTGTTAATGTCATGAAATAGACTGGTAGTTGCTTTTGTTTTTCTTCTGTGAGAAAAGCCATCTGAGTTGATGTATCCAGTTCTGCACCCAAAAAAGTAGTCTTGACTTTTGCATGTTGACTGTATCCCAAGGCTTGCAACAGTTGTATGACATTTTCCAAATCTTTTGTTAATTTTGCCTTGTTGTCCGCTTGTATTAGGCAGTCGTCCAAGTATGGGTAAATTTGAATTCCCTGAAGCCTGCAATGAGCAATTACTGATGCCAGGCATTTCATGAATACTCTGGGCGCAGTAGATAAGCCAAAGGGCAATGCTGAGAATTGATAATGCTCTGATCCTGCAAGAAATCTGAGGTGTCTTCTGCAATCTGGTCGTATAGGGACGTGCAGGTATGCCTCCTTGAGATCTAGAGTCACCAGCCAAGACTCCTTGCCCAGCATGGGAAGAAGTTGCTGGAGGGTCAGCATTTTGAATTTTGGAACAATGAGGAATGTGTTCAGTGCGGACAAGTCGAGAATAGGTCTCCATTGATTTTCTTTTCTTGGTACAAGGAAAAGCCTGGAGTAAAATCCTTGGCCTTGTTCCATAGGTGGTACCTTTTCTATAGCTCTCATCCTTAGTAATTTGCTGATTTGTCTTTGAGCCTCTGTTTTTTGGCTTGGTGGTAGGTTTGGCATTCCTCTCTTTTGTGGTAGAGTGTGGAAGTGAAACCTGTAGCCCTTGTCTATTGTTTGTAAAGTCCATTTGTCTCCTGTAATGCAATGCCAATTGTCGGAAAATAAGGCTAGCTGTCCGCCCAAGGGTGCTTCCAGTTGTTCCCTGGTAGGCAGAACTAGAGCCAAGTCATTGTGTCTGTCCTGTGGAAGTGATTGTAGTTGAATCTGTGGCAGCACTTCTCTGGTTGGTAGGTTGCCACTGACGTCCCCTGTAGGCACCCCTAGATTGACCTCTGCCTCTTGGGCGTCTATTTCTGCCTCTCTGTGCTCTGGAGGAGTCTGGAAAGGACCAATTCTTCGAAGGCCAATTTCTGCTAAACCTCGGAGGTTGGACCTGTAAGAAATCCTTGACTGTTTGGACAGATTTTGCTTTTTCTTCCACTTTCTTTAGAACCTCCTGTGCAGGGGAGCCAAACAAACTTTGTTTCTCCATAGGAGCATCTAGGAGTTTTGACTTAACATGGTCTGGTAAAGATTGTTCTTTTAGCCAGGCATGCCTTCGAATCACTGTTCCAGTCATAGCTGATCTACAGGAAGCCTCCAGTGCATCATAGCCACATTTTAAGAAATAGTTACTGACCTGCTGAGAGTTATGTACCAAATCCTGAAGGGACTTGCGGTCTATAGGTTCAGGAGAGGACAGTTTTTTATTTAGCTGGTCTAACAAAAATTCCTGGTACTGTATCATGTGAAATTGACAGTTTAAGGCCCTGGCCGAAAGAGTAGCAGAAGTATAAACCTTTTTACCCCATCTCTCTAATGCTCTAGATTCCCTTTCAGAGGGAAGAGGGTTTTTGGCAGAGGCAGCTGCCACACCTTTAGGGCCCTGTGAAATGGTTTCAGGGTCTGCCACAGGAGCCTTATACAAATGGTAGTGTGTCCGGGACCCTGTAATATCTGTCAGGCTTGGCAGGGGCCGGAGGAAGAGAATCAGGGGCAGTACAGGCATCATTATATACATCATCAACAACTGTTAGTACTGGAGGAATGGCTAAAGGCCTATGCTGTGGTAAGTGTAAAAAAGTCCTTAGCCTTTTCCTTGAGTCTGAAAAATCCTGGCCCTGCCATTGGAAGTGTTCCCTCATAGCATGTAGAGTTTCCCCAAAAGAAAATTCTTCAGGAGGAGAAGCAGAAGGAATGGAGTCTTCTGCATCAGAATCCTCATAAGGAGAATATGGGCCTTCCTGATGGTCTGAAATATCCGAGTCATCAGAGGAATAATCTGTAGAGACAGGTTCCGGCAGTTCAGTCCTAGGCCTCTTATCTGGAGGGGGTTGAGAGGCCCTGTCTGGGTGAGGTTGGGATCCCCTGATCAAAGAAATAAGATCCTCAGCCAGACTGAGTATTTGGGAACTAGAGGTAGGCCTGTGTGAGGGAGATTTAGCAGGTAAGGCCTTAAAAGATTTAGCTGCTTTAGCCCTGGAAAAGGCCTTGATAGACAGAGGCAGGGGGTCTAGCAGCCCCACGTGCAGGAGTAGATATGTCTAAGGGAATAGTGTCTGACAAATCCTGGGTGCCTACTTCTGTAGCAGTAATTTCAGTAGCAGATCCAGCCATGCTCTGTGGGGCCTCGGCTATCGGAGGCATGCTTTCGGCCGAAGAACAGAGGACTCTGTTTCAGCCGAAACAGAGACACTCGCGGTTGGCCTAACCGAGGCTTCAGCCAAAACCGCGGACCGCGAGTGTCGGTCCTTTTCCTTGCGCTTTTTAGCTAATTGTGTAGTCTGAGTTTCCGACTGCATTTTGTATGCAAAAGCGGGACCAAAAAACTCCTCTGCAAACTCCGACCGACGTCTAAGCGTCCGTCGGTTGAAGGAAGCACAGGCTAGACAAGCTGATACGTCGTGGTCTGGGCCTAAGCAAGGAAGGCAGTAAGAGTGGAAATCCTTGAGGTATTTGTTTCCCACAAGTTAAACAATTTACTTTATCTGACATCGGCTGAGGCAAGAAAGAGTCCCCAACGGGGTACTTAGCTTTTTAGAAGTCTTCAGTAGTAGGAATCTCAGGATCTGACCGACCGGCACTTGCGAACAGCTTCTGCTTCGGGCACCGCGTGGCAAGAAAGACTGAGGAAAATGGCATCGGCTGATGCCTTTATACCCCAGCAGCTAAGACGTCGGGTGAAGTGCGACATCAGCCGAGGCCAGACCCAGACTTTGGAATCTGGCCGACCGAAGGGCTGCCTGAGGCAGGACAACCCATATGTTAGGACTGCAGATGCATCCTTGAAGGACATCACTTAAATATACCCTGAATATCATAATTAACATCCAGTCAATTAAAATTTAAAGCAAAAGGATCATTAAGAAAAAACAATCAATCACAACATTATAAATAACATTAAAATAAATAAAAATTCTCCCAACAAGTTATTTAACTTCAACACACAGTGTATACTCGGATTCATTAATACCGGGGTACTTTCTGGCATCGAAGGTAAGTTGCCATTTTAACTCGCATATATCTAAATACCTGCAGAATATTAAACATAGTAAGACAACTAACGCCCTTAGTAGACATTTAATGGAATATAATGACCATGGTTTTAAGTTCTTGGTAGTGCAACAAATAAGGTCAGATCACCAGGGAAGGGTGACAAGTGAATATTTAGATATACGAGAGTTAAAAAGGCAACTTATCTTAGATGCCACAAAGTACTCGGGCATTAATGAAAGAGTATAAACTGTGTTGAAATTAAATAACCTTAGATAATTTTTACTCATTTTAATGTCATTTTCAGTATAATTTTGCGATAGATTGCAGTTTTTCTTAACGATCCTCTTGCTTTAAATTTTAATTGACTGGATGTTAATTATGACATTCAGAGTCTTTTTATGTGCTGGGTAGACTGTTGTGGACTGTATTCGATTGCCACATTTAAGGTCCCTGGCTTATGGCCCTACGTGTGACGTCCCACACACCAAGAGCAACCAGGCTGAAAGCTTTTGTACAAGAGCAGACATTCGGGTCGCCTGGGGTGGAGGATCCCACAATAAGAATACTGCAACATGAGAATAGAAGGACATTCTGAGTCATCTATACATATTCAGAAAAAAAGTTATGTCTTACCATAATGTTCCATCTGTATTGTTTATCCTTGTTCAGTCATTACACCTGGGTTATCAGTTTCAACCTTGGAACCGAGCCGGCCATCTTCCAAGCTCGCAACAGCCACAAACTCTCAAGCTAAACTCTTACCCACAATTCCCCACTCCCTGTTACCTAAGACTGAGTTTGCAAGTCAAAGAAAGTAGAGGCTACCTCTTGTCAAAGGACCTAACAGAACCGGATGATGAGATCCACTATAAGCGTCAGGAGGGGGAATGAGGGAGGGTCGTAATGACCGAATGAGGATCAACAATATAGATGGAACGTTATGGTAAGACAACTTCTTTGACATTGTTAATCCTTGTTCATCCCTTACGCCTGGGACAGAGTCCCCCAGCTACCTTTATTTCTGGGAGGCTCTCATAGGACGACATTCCTGAGCACCACTGAACCAAAGGATGCTCTTCCTCTGGAAGCCACATTCAATATGTAATGGCTGATAAAGGTATGAGGTCTAGCCCAAGTTGCAACTGCACAAATGTCAGGTAAAGCAGCTCTAGAATGGAAGTTGCTACCGATCTAGTAGAATGAGCCCTTGCGGCCGTAGTCAGAGGGATATCGTGAGTTTTGTGAATAAATGTTACACAGTCTTTTAACCATTTAGCTAATGTGACCTTAAAAAGAGCACATCCAAGTCTAGGCCCAGAAAAGGCCAGGAACAGCTGATTTGATTTGCGAGAAGCCTTAGTTCTGTCTAGATAGAAACAAATTTGCCTGTGAATGTCTAGGGTATGCAGACCATACTCTCCTCTTTTAGAAAAATTGGGAAAGAGAACTGGCAATTCAATGGTTTGGTTAATGGACATTTCAGAGATCGCTTTTGGCAGAAAGGAAGGAATAGTTCTCAATGACACTCTTTATAAAAGATAAAGTAAGGCTGTTTGATGCACAGAGCTTGAAGTTCAGCGATACATCTAGCAGATGTAATGGCGACCAAGAACAAAGTTTTCCAAGAAAGAAACTGGAGGTCGCATGAAGAAGTTGGTTCAAAAGGAGACACTGTCAAAGCTTGCAGGACTAATGACAGGTCCCCATGGCTGGATAGGTTCTCTAAAAGGGGGTTTCAAATGATTTACGCCTTTTAGAAAGGTCTTGCATAATTTGAGAGACAAAGGAAGAGTCACGGACAACATTGTGAAAATTAGATATTGTGGCCAAATGAACTTGAATGGTAAAAGCAGATAGGCCAGAGTGGAATAAACTTGACAGGTATTCCAGTACTACCGGCACTGGTGTTGAAAAAGTCTATCAGTTTTTCCTTCAGCCAAATGGTAAACCTTTTCCACTTGCTGAGATAAGTAGTTTGGTGGAAGACTTATGAGATGCAATAAGAATGTCACGTACTGAGGAAGAAAGATCAGTCTTGCCTGGCAATCACCAGAAGTGGAGGAGCCAAGCTGTGAGCTTCAGGCTGTTCAGGTTGGGGTGAATCAGGTTCTGCAGATGGGAGATCAAGTCCAAAGTTGGATCGAGAATCCATGGTTGATCTAGGAGGTGAGGCCATAGGAAGGGGAACCAAATTTGAAGAGGCCAATATGGCGCTAGGAGGGTTATTTTGCTCTTCACCCGGTGGGCTTTCTTCAGGAACTGGGGAATGAGAGGAAGAAGGGGAAAGGCATAAAGCAGACCCGAGGGTCAATCATGGACTAGAGCGTCCCTGGGTGACTGCCCCAGAGGGGGAATCAGGGCGAAGTAATTGCTGCATTTGTAGTTGGTTGGGGATGCAAAGAGGTTGCAGCAAGGGAGACCCCAGCGGTTGAAAATCTCCGCCACTATAAGAGGATTCAGAGACCACTCGTGTGGTTGCAGAATGCACCTGCTCAGTCTGCTATCACGTTGGAACTCCCGGGAATGTGCGTTCCTATCAGAAAATGGTTGGTAGCCATCGTCCATTGCCATACCCTCATTGCCTCTCGACAAAGTGGGTAGGATTTGGTTTTGCCTTGTTTGTTGATGTACCAGACTACAGTCATGTTGTCCAATTGTATTGCAATAGTCCCTGACGGAAGGAGGGGATGAAATGCTTGTAACGTTAGAAGCACCGCTCTGAGTTCTAGGACATTTATATGCAGATGGGCCTCATAGTTCTGACCACGTGCCTTGGAATGTCTTCCTCTGAAAAAGCCCCACCCCATCAAGGAGGTGTCCGTGGTCACTGTGGCTTTGAGCTGTTGGGGTGTGAAGGGGCAAAACCATTGTGAAGGGTTCTGCGACATCCACCAAATCAAGTCTTGTTTGCATCTCTGAGTCACCCGAATCTGGGATGAGAGAGAAAACAGAAAAGAGTACCCACTAGGTGAGTAGTAACCATTGTAAAAGCCTCATGTGGAATCGCGCAAGGACAATGGTGATGGAAGCTGCCATGGAACCCAACAGCTGGAGAACAGAATGTGATGTGGATCTTTCCCTTTAGAGGATGGGTATGAGTTGTTGTTTTATCCTTAAAATTCTGTGCTCTGGAATCGATGCCGTGCAGTTCTTTGTATCCAACAGGACTACAAAGAATTCTATGGATTGAGATGGGGATAGGTTGGATTTGTGCCAGTTTAGTTACACCTAGCCTTTCTGCGGTGTGAAGAGAGTATGCCAAGGTTTCTTCCAAAAGATATCTGGTGGGGAGGGTGATGAGCCAGTCGTCTAGGTATGGAAACACCAGGAATCCTTGCAGTCGCAGGTGATCTGTGACAACTGCCATGCACTTTGCGAACACTCTGGGGGCTGTAGAGTCTCCGAAGGGCAGTACTCGGAACTGATAATGACTGGCTCCCGCACGGAAGCGAAGGAATCTTCTTGATGGTCTGTCCATCTTTATGTGGTAGTACGCATCTTGAAGATCTATACAGCACATCCAATCGCCTGCCTCCAAGAGTGGGATGACAGACTGTATTGTGACCATCCGGAATTTCTGTACCTCTACGAATTTGTTTAGCACACTGATATCCAAAATAGGTCTCCCGTCCCCAGTCTTTTTTGGCACCAAAAATAATCTTGAGTAGAATCCGGATCCTATCTGGTCTGGTGGGACTATTTGGATGACTTTTTCTTAGCAGCTTTGAAATCTCTAATGCTGCTACTTCCCTTTGACTGGGTGGAACGTCGGGTACGTTTCTTAGGGGGGTTGGGATAAAGATAGAAGGGAATATGATAACCTCTAGTTATTAAAAGAGAAGGCAAGGCAACGAAATCCTAAAGCAAAGGTTAGGCAGATGGCAGTCAAATAACCCTTTATTGTAAGCGCTTTCAGTAGGGAGATTCTCCCCACCTTCCTCAGACAAAATAATACAACCATAGAGAAATCACCAAAATGTTAAATACTAAAATTGATGATGACATCACAATCATTCCCAAACAATTAAGAGGCATACCAGTACACATTCATTAAAATGTTGGTTTAAACAGAACATTAGCTAATTTACTAAGATCAATAATATATAAAATGGAGTGCAAAAAGCAAACAGTTTTTTTAAAATGTATGTACATAGATTTATATACAAATACTAGCCATATGATCAACAGGATGCTAGCAAGCAAAAATGAAAACATATTAAACACTACCTATATGTAGGGTGCTGATGCATCTTAAACTTCCCAATAAAAACTATATTAAATATTCTATACTGAACAAATTCTAAAATTTAAAATGTAAGCCGCTTCTCTGTATATATATATATATATATATATATATATATATATATATATATATATATATATCTTAAAGCGTGTAAATCAATATATAAGTGTTGTATATAAACATGAAAACCAATGGCACAAACAATTAACAATGTTAATTCATCTGTTTAGTGCCATCAATTTCAAGAAACATTTAATGGACAATATCTCATTTAAACCCGGAATCATGTAGGCAGCAGTACGAATCTGCCAAAAAGCCTCTTGTTGTTCCAATTTTAGCTGCCATGGTCCCCCTCTCATATGTGGTTGCATTTGTTGTACCACTGAAAAATAAAAGCCATGATCTGGATTATGGTATACATGCTTTGCAAGTGCATTATTCAGATCGCTCCTTCCAATGGCATAAAGGTGTTCGTATATTCTTTTCTTGAGTGGTCTGTCGGTCTTACCTATGTAAAAAGCCGGACACTTTTTACATGTTGCCGCATAGACCACTCCTTTAGAATTGCAATTAAAGGAACCATGAATATCAAAATTTCTACCAGCCATGTTGATGATGGAACTAACTAAAATGTGCTTACAATAATGGCAAGTGCCACACCTATTCATCCCTGTCCCCTTCTTGTTTGTTTTAGTTTTGGTCTGTTCTAATAATTGTTTTAAATTTTGCCCACTCCTGTACGTAATTGTGGGCCTGTCCCCCAATAATTTTACCAACTGATGATCTTCTGAAATAATTCTCCAATTTTTAAAAATAATATTGTTAATGATCTGGGCATCAGTACTATAAGTGAACAGAAAGCTGTTATTGGTCACTATCATTGTTATAAATCTTAATGACCATATTTCCGCCTCCAAGAAGTGGTTCAAAATGTCCCGACTCCCTTTTAGTATAAACGTCTTGTTTTATGTCTTCCACAAAGGTAAATGGGTATCCCCTTGTTATAAACATAGATTGAATGTTTTCACATTCAGTTCTAAAATCTAATAAGTTAGAAACCATTCGGGCTGCCCGGACAAATTGTCCCTTAACCACACTTCTTTTTTGGTGTATGGGGTGGGAACTGCTAAAGTGTAGATAATTATTCGAAAATGTAGATTTTCGAAAAATAGTTGACCTGAATTGTCCAGAATTGTAATCTTTACTTATTTTAACGTCAAGGAAAGAAATTTCATTCAAATTGGTGACGCAAGTAAATTCCAAAAACTGTGTCATTTTTGATACATTCTCGATAAAGGTTGGAATATTATCTACGGGCCCTGTCCACAAGAAGAACATGTCATCTTGGTACCTTGTGTACCAAGTGACATTTTCCCGGTAGAGCTCGTTTTGAAGAAGAAATTCATGCTCCCAGTGCGCTAACACACTATTTGCAAAAGTGCATCCACAGGGTGAACCCATGGCTATCCCAGTGGTTTGAAGATAGTAATCATTCTTAAAAATTAAAAAATTATTACAAAGAATGATATCTAGTAGCGTTTCCACTAGGTACATCTGTTCCCTAGAAGCCCCTTTCCGGAGCATGAAATCAACTGTCCATTGTGTTCCTACACTATGCGGAATGACTGTGTACAGGTCTTTGATGTCAACAACCAAGAATGTAAGAGTTGGATCAAAGGCTATTTTGCCAACATTTTCAAGAAAGCCCCAAGAATCCCTACAAATTTGGTCTTCTTGTTTTAATAAAGGCTTAAGAATATTATCAACCAATTTGGCACATGCATACGTCTACCATCCACTATTGGCCTAAAAGGAGGGTCAGTTAAGTTTTTATGAATTTTGGGAGTGCCAAACAAGGTTGGGATTCTTGGAGCTGTCATTGTAAGATATTGAAGTAAGTCAGAATCTATTGTTCCCTCAAGAAACAAATCATCCAACATTTCTTTGATTCTTTTATTAGCAATGTTAACCTCGTTTAAACTTGAGAGTACACAAGGGCCTGTATTAAGGTATTCCGACATTTTGTTTTCATATTCAAAGTTGGCAATAAACATTAGGCCCCCACCTTTCTTTATCAGGTGCCATCACTCTAACATGACATTCATTAAGTAACTGAATAAACGCCAACTCATTACTGTTAAACATTCAAGTTTGTACGTTTTTTATTGCCAAGAGGGAAATATTGTTTATTGACCATTGCTCTTAGATCCAGCTCGCATATCTTCTCAAACATGCTAAGAGTGTTGTTGAGTGGTGGATTGAAAATGCTAGAAATTCTGTGCGTGCTGAGTAAAGAGGGAGTATTCCCTAACAGGGATGTGAGATTAAGTTTGCGGACATACAACTTTAAAACAATAGTACTAACAAGATTACATTTTTTTATCAGGGACCTCTGGTTATTACCTCTCGTACCCAAGAATCGGTGGTAATGGTTAGCCAGGCAGAAGGGAATAAAGAAAAACAATCCCCAACTGCTTCCAGAGGAAAGCAGTTGGACTGCTCTTCAGGAGCGCTGGTAGGACGGGCCAGAGAAACAATCTCTGGAACCCTGGTTACGTGGACCTCCTCTGCCCCGAAAGGGGAGTCTTCCATACGAGTTTCCCCCTCTGCCTCTAGGGGAAAACTTGGCTCGTGTATCACGGAAAGAACCTTGAGACTTTGTGCCACATCTTCCCACTCTTCTGGTTTCTGGAGAAAGCCCGTTGAGGGGAAGAATAATGGACACCCACGGCAGAAAGGGTCTTACCATCCTGTTCACATCTAGCCAGTGTGTCTTTTACCTTGGGTCCAAATAACGAAGAGGCTTCAATGGGAGCGTTCAGAAAGGAAGCCTTTAAGGGTTCCGCAAAATCACACAAGCGCATTCAGGCATGCCGCCTTGGGACAATGCCTGCACCCGCTGCTCTAGCTGCTCCTTCTGATGTGCGAGAAATCAGACGCATGGAGAGTTACAGATAGATTCAAGGGTGGCTGTGAGGCCACTTTATTCCAGACCTCAGACACAGCTCCGGCCAAAGTTTGAGAGCTCGGAAATTAAATCTCTCTGAAGCCTGGTAAAATGTACCATATAATTCAGGGATCTGACTGCAAAGGTCGCTGATGCAAAAGTGCGCTTCCCTAATCTGTCCAGCACCAGAACTCTTTGTCGAGCGGGTGGACAGTCCGGCTTTCTTCCGCCAGATCCTTTTTTGTTGCGGCCGCCACCACCAAGGTTATCTACAGGAAGACCTTTGGACCAGTGAGGATCACTATCTGGAGGAGACAAGATTTTATCTGGCCTGTGGGCTGTCAGGAGCCTTCCATGCACGCTGCACGACTAGCAGGACAAGGTCGGCAGGTGGAGTAAGCCAGGAGAGTAGGGGGCCGGGCACGAAATGCCTGCAAAAACAGACTCTTCAGAGGTCGGGTTAGAGGGCTGCCATTCACCTTTCTAAGTATTTCGAGGATATCTCCAAAGGATACCTCAGAGGGTGACCGAGGGGACTCTTTCCTCATCAAAGTCCGTCTTCTGTGAGGGACTCCTCTGGGGAATCCACGTGCTTCCTCTTACATGAACTCTTGTGATGAACTTCCTCAGGGGAAGAATCTGGGGAAGATGGCGCAAAAGGGGCCTCCTGTGGCAGTGTGTCCTGAGGCCCTTGTGCCCGGTGACCACCAAGGGTGGCTTGTATAAATTGCGGTCCAGAGGAGAATGGGGGCACTGATAGCACAGGATTGCCAACAGACACAAGAGCCTTCTCCAGGAGTTGGAAAGCTGGTCCACCAGAGGTGACACCTCACTCAAGCAAATCAGCCCGCCAACTCAGAGTCCCTGGATGGCTGTGAAAAACAGAAGTACGTATGCCACAGCTGGCATCATGAGCAGTGACTGGAGTGACAAGTCTCTCCTGCCACAACAGCAACTGCAGCTCCTTAGTGAGGTCCATAAAGGGAACCGAAGTCAGGGGAAGTCGGTGTTACAGCAAGGGGCTTCAAAGGCAATGAAGGAGGAAAACAATTAGGGATCTTTGGAGAAAGGAGTTCACCTCCGAAGAATAGGTCCTGGAGGGATGGACACTACTGGCCGAAAGCAACTGATCTACATGTTCCGAGAGGCTTCTAATAGATCTCATGGACATAGCTGAAGGGGAGTAAGGTCCAAAGGATGAAGGAAACTGTGCCCACAAAGGGGTCTTTGGATGGTGCTAAAATAGGCATCTGCACAGAGAACAACGGAGCAGTTAAGGCTTGTACTACTGGTGTCTGCATCGAGATCGGTGCCAAAAGTAAGGTCTGCACCGAGGAGGTCGATGCTGAAGTGGTAGTTGGCACTATGGCAGGTGCCAAAAGAGTGTGCGGAAAACTATGTGGTCGGTACCAAGAGGATAGTCGTTGCAGTGTAAATTGTCGGAACAGTCATTGACGCTTAAAAGGTCTGCACTGAAGAAAAAGTTGGTGCCGGTAAGGAAGTCTGAACCGAGGGGCCCCTCTGTTCCAATGAGGTGTAGGGCACAATACTTGGTGCCGAAGCAATGGATGGTGCCAAAGGCTTCAGTGCAGAAGATCTAGGCACAGAAAGCCTCGGGGCCGAGGAAGTGAAATCCGGACTAGAAAGTTTGGCCTTCTTAGGTCTCAGTACCTGGTGGTCCCCAGCAGGAGATGACGAAGAGACTTGGCCTTCTTGTGTTCATCTCTTTTCTTACGGGAACTAGGAGCGGTTGAAGCCTCCGACCCAGAAATAGCCTCTGAAAAGGAAGATTTAAGTAGTCCCTTTAAAATCAATTTTTCCGCTCCCCCAAAGTCCTGTTAGAAAACTTCGCACAAATCCAACAAGGCAGGTCAACAGTCAAGTGAGGCACACCCAAACAGTAAACAACGCATGTGCATCCGAAATAGGTAATTTATGCCCACAATCCACACATCTTTTAAATCCTGGGCCACCTTTTTTCTCTGCCATGATAGGAAGAAGGAAGAAGGTACCAACAATGGTACGAGAAATACCCAAAGGTAAAGCAAGGAAAGGATTTACCAACAATGGTAAAGGGAATTACCTCATGGTAAGAATAAAGGGCTACAAAAAACTATTAAAATAGAGTCGCTAGATGCGATAGGGTAAGAGAACTATTTAACAAGATTTGAACTGACGGACTGTAATAGGATTAGGTATTATCAAAAAGGTTTCACTTAGCTCAAGAGAAGTGGCTTGATATGACTGAATGGCAATCTGGCAAACGAAATCTGGGGTAACGGAGTGGGGAATTGTGGGCAAGAGTTCAGCTTGAGAGTTTGTGGCTGTTGCAAGCTTGGAAAATGGCCGGCTCGGTTCCGAGGTCAGAACCGATAATCCAAGTGTAAGGAATGAATGAGGATTAACAATATCAGATGGTAAGATCCCTTTCTCCATTATTTTGTGGATTGGGGAAGAACGTGGGAAGATTCACAGCCTGACTGAGGGACAGTTCATTTACTACTTTAAGTATAATGAAGGGACTGGCCATCAAAGAAGAGTGTCCTTATGAAAAATAAGGAGGGAAGGGTTGCCATAATGGCCCTCAGTTTGGAAACATGTCTGTGAGGCAAGGGCTACCAGAAGAATTGTTTCCCCAAGTACAGAATTTGAGAGGGGAACAAGCTGCTGGTACAAAAATATGGAGGGTGAGCATTTCCAGCACAAAATTACGGTCCCAAGATGGTGGGATAGCTTTCCATGAGGTTTCAAAGGGAGTAACACCTTTTAAAGACCGTTTTACTTCTAATCTGGACACAGGAGGAGTGTCCAGAGGTAGACAAACTGATACGGCAGAAACGTGCGTCTTGACAGAAAGGTATGCAGGGTCAGATTTCAATAGCTCACAGGACCCACTGGAGTAAAAGACTGTACTAGGTCCTGTTTTTTAGCCAGACACCAGACAGTGAATACTTTCTATTAAGCTATGGAAGATTTTGTTATGGGACAAAATCAGTCTTATTAAAATGTATATTCATTTCAGTTTCATTAATGATTCTATAATATGATTAAAAACAAATATTTGCAAAACTGTGGAAAAATAGTTTCATAAGCTAAAAATCACTGCTGTGTTTCAACTACATTCTTTTAATGTTTAGCAAAAAAAAAAAAAAAGTGTTGAAAAAACAGAGGCATGATTTTAGTGTAAAAGAAATTTGTTAGCCTAATTCCTCCAGACAGTGTGAGTTGCTGCTAGGATAGGTTTGCTGATAAGTAAAATGTCCAGTCAAAAAACAAGATCCTTAGGAGCAGGTGTGTCATGTAAGCAAACAAAAAAAAAAAAAAAAAAAAAGGTATTCAGGTCAAGTCCAAGGCAAAAAATCAGAAAAAGTAAAATTTCTAAAGTTAATAATTTGTCAAAAGTACAGAAACATCAAAAACTAAGCATGGTTAAAGTAATAAGCAAATGTATAAAAGATGCAGTTTCCTTTGTTCATCAAGACTAATTTACACATTTTTATAAAAATAGTCTCCCAGCGCTGTAAAAATACAATTTCTGTTTGCACATCCTGAAGTGTTACTTGTGGCTAAAGGCAAATAAAGTGAATTCTTAATGTTATTTGCTAGAATTGCTAGATTTAACAATTTTCATGTAGTAGGTTTCTTTGCCTCCTGGAGAACATTTAGCACATACTC